>NC_058103.1:45135000-45760000 GCF_020171115.1 Neogale vison
GACAAACACATCTCACTTATATGATGTAGTTTTTGGTTTTTTGTTTTATCCAGTCCCAGGGTTGGCAAACTGTGGCCAATGGACCCATTCCCACAGGCCTGTTTTTTATAAAGTTTTATTGGCATACAGCTACACTCAGTTGTATAAGTATTGACAGTGGCTGCCTTTGCACTACAGAGCTGAACGTCTGCAACAGGGGCTGTATAGCCTGCAAAGCCTTAGATATTTACTGTACGGCTCTTTACAGAAAATGTTTACCCAACCCCTGATATGTATAGCCTACGAGAGAAATGTATATTTCTTCTAACAACATGATGTTAAGTCTCTGCCTTATTATGTGAAATGATGTTCTCTGCTTGGTGTGGTCCCCTTGTTAGGGAGGGTCCCACATAAGCTGACAAGGCCTTTGGCTGAGCCATCTGGTTAAATGGCTTTGTAGTAACCTGGTTCCTCTCTAATCTTCGAGATTGTCCCCTGAGAGGAGGAGTGAGGGCTTGGGCTCAGCCTGCCACACCTATTGTCCTCAGTTAATTTTTGGGTTTGAGACATGATAGCTGTTAACAGAAATGTATGTGGTCAAAACAATGTGGAAGATTTGTCCAAACTATTTTGTCTCTGAGACAAAAGTGTTAACATATGTTCGTATACAGATGAGTATTTTGAGAGATGCTCAAAGAGAAATGAAATATGGTTGCTACCAGTAGCTGCACTTTGGACGTATGTTTTACAACTAGATCCATAGTTTAAAAATGTTTTAATGTTAATACTAATAGATTTGACATGTGTAACACATGTTAGGGGAGAAAACAATGGAAACTTAGAGTGGAATGCCACTTGAGAGAACATACTTCCTCATACTTGATATGCCAAGTTTTAGAGTTTCCTGTGATGATGACCGTCTGACATAGTCTATGACATGGCGGTAGGCATATGTTGTTTTCCTGTTGCTTTTCCCTTTGGAGAGTTTCCCCCTTTCTCATTTCATATGATATTGTTGAACAAGTGGCTGAGACTGACCCATAAGCATACCCTATTCTTTTGGTCACAGTTATTGGTCCAGGCAAGGCACATCACACTGAAGCATCGTTTCTTGTTTTGTGTGCTTTGGTTGCTGATGCTCTTATTTTCTTCTTTACCTTCCTTAGGCTTCTGTTTTACCCCAGAATGATACTTGATTTGCACTGCATAATTGGAGTAGATTATAAAATCTATTTAAAATATTTAAAAAATTTAAAATGCTATTGTATTTTATAATTGGAATGCCTATCACAATTTTACTCACCCCACATGCTCTTCTGCAATGTGATTTTGCCATGCTCCAGCATAAGGTAGAATATAATACTCCTCTTAAATATGGCTGACCTTAATGACTGGTGTGACAAATAGTGACAAATGATAAGCTCAAAAAGCACCCAGATCAAGAGGTGGAATATTACCAGGTCTTTTGGACTTAGGACAGTATTGATTAATTTCATTTGCTTGTAAATGGTATACATGTGGAATATCTTATGTCTGGCTATTTATGTTCAACTTGGTGTTTGCGAGATTCATTCATGCTGTCGTGTGTGGTTGTACGTGTCATTCTTATGGCAGTATTCCATTATATGAATACACTGCAATTTATTTATTCAGTCCACTGTTAGCAGACACTAGGGAGTTTCCAGGGCTGGGCTATTATGAAAAATGCTGCTATAAACATTCTTGTTTGTGTCTTTTGGTAAACATATGTGTGCCTTGCTGTTGAGCATATAGTCTACAGTGCCAAACAGTTTTCCAAAGAGGTTATACCTATTCAAATGCCTGCGGGCACTGTGTCAGAATTCTAGCTCAACATCTTTACCAACATTTGGTATCGTCTTTTACATTTTAGCCATAGGATGAGTGAGTTATTTTATTTCAAAGTGGTATCTAATTTCAAATTGTTGAAAAGCTACTACTGATCACTTAGATGACAGAGAGAACCAGGAGATGCCATTCTTTAAGAGGGTAGCAAAAGTTCAAAATTTTTAGGAATTTTTGGAAAATGTTCCTGTATAATGTGTTAATTACTAGGTATACACATTTTTCTGTATTATTTTAGAAATGTATGTATCACTGCAACATACATATTGAAGGGTATGAGCTGACATTAGACTATGAAACTACTGATATGAACTGAGTGGCTCCAAATTAAGAAGGTTCTCAAATTTAGACAACATCAATGAGCTCCTCATGCCGTGGAGGAAGAAATATTAAGGCAGCCCTTCTGTATTCCTCACGATAGTTCACTAAGCCCTCATGGATGACCTTCCATATGCTCTGGGATATAAGAGTAAAGCACCCACTGTCTTCGGCTCTCCTGCTTTTGCTTGCTAGGGTAATGTGTCTGGTCATTGCCCTAGCCTGCAGCAGCAGCCTTGCTGACATCCACCAAAGGTGCTGTGACGGTCTACTGCCGTCCCACCCAACCACAGCGCCAACCACACCTCCTCTGTCGCTGCTGTTGAAATTGCTGGTGCAGGATTTCACCAACCCTTGCATCTTCATGTTCTCTTTTTTTTTCCTTGTGGAATCAGCATTTACTTTTTTTCTTCCCCAGGGTTCCAAGATTCATTGTTTATGCACCACACCCAGTGCTCCATGCAATTCATGCTGTCCTTAATACGCACCACCAGGCTCACCCATCTCCCCACCCTCCTCCCCTCCAAAACCCTGTTTGTTTCTCAGAGTCCACAGTCTCTCATGCTTCATCTCCCCCTTTGATTCCCCCCAATTCACTTTTCCTTTCCTTCTCCTAATGTCCTCTGTGTTATTCCTTGTGCTCCACAAGTAAGGGAAACCATATGATAATTGACTCTCTGCTTGACTTAATTTTACTCAGCATAATCTCCTCCAGCCCCGTCCATGTTGATACAAAAGTTGGGTATTCATCTTTTCTGTTGGAGGCACATTACTCCATTGTATATATGGACCATAACTTCTTTATCCATTTGTTTCTTGAAAGGCATCTTGGCTCTTTCCACAGTTTGGTGATTGTGTCCATTGCTGCTATGAACATTGGGTTACAGATGGCCCTTTTTTCACTACATCTGTATCTTTGGGCTAAATACCCCATAGTGCAATTGCAGGGTCATAAGGTAGATCTATTTTTAATTTTCTGAGGCATCCTCACACTGTTTTCCAAAGTGGCTGCACCAACTTGCATTCCCACCAATAGTGTAAGAGGGCTCCCCTTTCTCCACATCCTCTCCAGCAGTTGTTACTTCCTGGCTTGTTAATTTTGGCCATTCTAACTGGTGTAAGATAGTATCTCAATGTGGTTTTGATTTGAGTTTCCGTGATGGCTAATGTTGATAAATATTTTTTCATGTGTCTGGTAACCATTTGTATGTCTTCTTTGGAGAAGTGTCTGTTCATGTCTTCTGCCCATTTTTGGACATGATCATCTGTTTTTTGACTTGAGTTTGAGGAGTTCTTTATAGATCTTGGATATCAGCCCTTTGTTTGTAGTGTCTTCTTCCATTCCATGGGTTTCCTCTTTGTTTTGTTGACTGTTTCCTTTGCTGTGCAGAAGCTTTTGATCTTGATGAAGTCCCCAAAGTTCATTTTTGCTTTTGTTTCCTTTGCCTTTGGAGACATGTTTTTAAAGAAGTTGCTGTGTCCGCTATCAAAGAGGTTACTGCCTATGATCTCCTCTAGGATTCTGATAGATTCCTGCCTCACATTGAGGTCTTTCATCCATTTTGAGTTTATCTTTGTGTATGGTGTGAGAGAATGGTCGAGTTTCATTCTTCTATACATAGCTGTCCAATTTTCTCAGCACCATTGGTTTTCTATGAAACTTTTAATGAAACAGCTCTTTTCAATTTCACTGGCTTTTTAAAGCCATAGTCACAGGATGTTGGGTGTGGCCAGCCCTGGGCAGAACTGGAAATTATCCCTCCCCTCTGGTCCTGTCTTGATGTTATGGAGGTGTCTCCTTTGCCTTTTCCTTCCTTTCTGATGAATTACTTCCCAGGAGTGCTCTGGCCTATCCTGTCTCCAGTCCTGGCAAGATTATCTCACTCTCCACCAGCTGTGCCCGGTCCTGTCTGTCCTGAGTGCTTGGTCTCCAGCTGGGGTGACCGCACGTCTGGGTCCGCCTGGGTAAGTCCTATGCCAGTTACTCATTCACAGCTCTCTCTTTTATTTTCGCAGGTTTCTGGGTTTGGGTGGTAAAATATATGGTCACCCTCTCTCCAGCCATCTTTAGGGAAGTCTTTCAGAGGTAAAACAGAATCAAGAGCACATTTTATTTTATTTTATTTATTATTATTTTTTAAAGATTTTATTTATTTATTTGACAGACAGAGATCACAAGTAGGCAGAGAAGCAGGCAGAGAGCCTGATGCAGGGCTTGATCCCCAGACCCTGGGATCATGACCTCAGCTGGAGGTAGAGGCCTTAACCCACTGAGCCACCCAGGCACCCCAAGAGCACGTTTTATAACAGTCAAAATAGAGACTATATAGAGGATTCTGAACTCCCCAAGGCTGGTGTTGACATTGCAATGACCTCGCTCACTCCCTGGCTTGCTTGCTCGCTTGCTCGCTCTCTGCTCCGCTGCGCTATTCCGAGGCAGCCCTGCCACTGGTGCTTGGCTCCACCTACAGGTTGGTCTCTGTTCTGGTCCCAGATGGTTTCTTCCTTGCACAGGGCTGGAGCAGAATGCTCTGAAACTCAGTTGGAGGTTAATACTTGGGGTGGTGGGGCCCTCCAGTATGCCCTCGTGTGCCCACATTTCCTAATCTGGCTCTGCTGTGCTCCTCAGACAGTTTCTCTTTTGTTTATATTTTAGTTCTGAACAGGGCCCTGATGATCTCTTGTCATTTCCTCTATCCTGTGGTATGCCCTGGAACTGGACTCTAGCTCCTGGCCTTCAGTCACATGGGTCCTGCTGTCCACTGCCAGCTTGTCCCACAGTCCTGGCCTGTGCCCGCCCTATTCTCCCTACCAGTGTACTCTGCCCTTTGTAACTTCTTGCCACGCTTGCATGTTAGCTTCCCACCTGGAAGGCAGATGCTCTAGCAGAAAGGGCAAGGCCATCGACATCAAAAGACCTGGATTATAGCCTTGGTTCTGCAATTACCTGTGCGACCTTGGATCAACCAGTCACCTAACCTGAATTACGATCTCCTCATCCGTAGCCTATGAAATGAAATTCCTGCTTCAAAATTGACCTCTGGCCTCAGAGAATTTTCCAGTGAATTTGGTATACATCAGTTATCTGGGGCTGGATCAATCTTTGGGAAAATCAGATTTCTGAACTTGAGGAATCAAGCCTCTACGTAAAAGAAGCTGGGGAAGAGAAACTGGAACAGCCAGCTTGATTTCCCATCTTCGCGTTAGGAGAACGTTTGGCCAGCTCTTGAAGCCGAGCTATCCACATATCTCAAAATGACCTCAAGCCCAGAAAGGCCTCAAGTCAGATGGCTTCTCACAGGCAAGTGCGGTTAGAACCTTTTCGCCATCTCATCTCACTGGGTTTTGGGCAAACTACTCTGAGAAATTTGTCAGGAATGGAGAAGAATCCGAAACTCTCAAATCTCTGCCTTTCAGTAATACTTAAGTTGCTTTTCAGTACCATCTAAAATAAGGAGAAAGAGTTATTTTCATCACTTTATACTGATGTGAGTTCAGAATGAGTTGGAAACATGTATGTTAAAAGCATCCATATTAATAACCTAAAATATAAAACAGAAATTGGCAAGGCCAACCAGATAATACTTTTGTTCTTCCTGGAATGGAAGGTGGCAGTGGAGAGAAGTGGTTTCAGTAAACATGTCTTGCCTGCGCAGAAATCCCCAAGGTAGGACGCAGATCTGATTAAATGAGTCAGGCTTACATTTATTACGGTATATTACGAACATTTTTCAGCATTCAGAAGCAACTGGTGTCTCCGTGGATTTGGCCAGTTCCTGGCAATTATGCACTTGGCTGCTAGCATAAGCCAGTATGCCAAATGCCTGGAATGACGATCGACGTCTGAGTGGCTTTCAGTCTGGGAAGGATGTTGTTCAAACACTACGTTCCTTCCCGAGGTGGCCAAATCCTGGTTACAGCTCTGTCCTTGAAATCTACTTATCCAGAAACTTGACCAGAAAGGATATGGCTACATCCCTTGCCCTGTTCAGCTTCCGCAGCACACACCTGGCAGACCTTGCGTGGGTTTTACAGGGTTTGTCTGTTGTATGCCTAGCGCCTTAATCAGAAAATCACATTTAGAACATAATGTTTCAGATGGATTATTAGGAAACACTAATTCTTTTAGAGACTGTGAAATCTGGAGGCCCTGGCCCAATTCCAAACTAAGTCATGGCATTCTTTTTTGAAATGTCCTTCCAGTTTTATTCGAATGAGTGGGAACCCACCTGTCCTCTATGATTCTTGACCCAGAGTTGTTCTTTGTGCTTCCCCTCCTTTATTAGGAGGAGAGGCTGTTGCTTAGCATGGTCTGTGCAGCAGTGGAAGCTGGTGGAACAAACAAACAAACAAACAAGCACTGTTCAGGAATGTGAGCAAGGACTGTCTTAGCATATATGCCAAGGACTAGAGGACTAGAATATGCATTCTACGAGGCAAGAATTTTTGTCTTTTTGGTTAATCATTGCTAATGATATCTAGACCCACATCTGGTTCATGGTACCACTTAGTAAATATTTGTTGAATGAATAATGAGTGAATATATAATTGATTATAAGTCCAGCCTCTTCTTAATTGCACAGTAACTATCATAATGTCCATTTCTTATTTTCTTTTATTCTTCTTCTTTTATATTCAATGTAGACAGAAGACAGTTACAGGCATCTCTCTACTAAATGGGACAAACGGAAAGTCAGTATAGCACCTTGAAAGGGGCCTTGTGTACATGTTCCAGGCTTTTTCACTTATTTTTGCTTCTCTCCCTCCCTTAGCCTTTCCCACTCTGTTCAAAAAGAGGCCCTCTGCCCCCGGTTCAGCCTGTGGCCTGGCCTGTCTCCAAGGGACATTTGTCTGTACCTATAGCATGACGTGGCCTTACCTCTTTTGCTCCAGTTCAAACAAGGCATCCCTTCCACACAAGACAGATCCCTTTCCTCTGTGGAATTTTGCACATTACTGACTTCCTCTCCTCTGTCTGCTCCTCATCACTGGTTTCTTCAGAGTCCACAGAAGAGCTCAGGTTTCTCTGATACCAAACACACACACCACACGCACCCATGACCACCAACCCAATGACCCCTCAGCCCCTCCCAAATAGCCTCATATCACTTTTATCGTCACAGCCCAGTTGTTCAGAAACAGAAAGAGATTGCACTTTCTCATTTCTTTTTTTCTCCTCTTATCCTTTGCAAAACTAAACAAGAAAAATTTCTCTCAGTAGGAAAATATAAAGACAGAAAATATGTCTCTCTTTTAAGAAAAGAACCAGATTTTATTCTTCTTTGCTAGCTAGATTTCTTACGCTCAGAGCATAAATCCCAAATTTAATTGCATTTTGTTATCATGGAAATTTCTGCTGGCAAAATCTCTTGATAATAAAGGAGAAAAACACAAGAACAATCCATTATTGTAAAACTTGTTCCTTATCCAATAAGAAACACTCATTTAGACCCCATCTACTGGAGTGGAAGGTTGATGGACTGACCAGGTGAGAGTAAATGATGGTTCTTAAAGTGAACCAGTAGATGTAAATGAACCAGCAGAATGTTCGCTAATCTTTCTCAAGGTGCATTCTTGAAAAAGGTTTAGAAAGGCCTTGCAGACTCCTCCTGGTTAAAGGGAACAATTCTAATGCTCTCTTTCTTCTTCAAAAGTAGAGTCCTTCAGAAAGTAATTTCTGATACTTATTCCTGAATCCTAAACACTTCCCAGTGTCTTTTGCTGGACTCGGTATTATCTTCCACATCAGCCACACTCAGGATTTTAGCCTGCATCTCTGGCATTCTTCTGATACACTCTGGGAAGATCACCTCCTGAGGATATCTACCTGTACCACACAGTAGACACTTCAGGAGATGCCTCTTGTAATTTTTTATCCTGATGACCAATCCCTTCTTGAGATTCTTTCTTCCCTCAGTTCTCAAGGAATAGGCTCTCCTAGCTTTCCTTCTCTGATTCCTCCTCCTCCGACTGTCCTGGAAACATTCCTCAGGCTCCTTTCTTTGGCTGTCTTCTAACCCCCTATACCCTCCCTGGGCTGTCTTATTGATCCTGTGGCTTCAGCTGCCAATGAGCTCATGAATTCCTAACCTCCACTTCTGGCCCTTACCTCTCTTCTGTGTTCCAGACATGTCCACAACTGCCTTGCACTTTGATGGCCCTCAGGCGGTAAACCTCACCCCATATAAGGCTGAAATTATGATCTCTTTGTCAAACTTGCTTTTCCTCTGTGTCACTGTAGCCTCACTCCTGAGCATCATCGTAGCTCTTTTCTCTTCCCCACACTCAGTGACTAGGTGTTTATTGCCTTTTCAACTCCTTAATGCCTTTTGTTTGGGTCTCCTTCTCTCTTGCTCTCTTTCTCACTACCACTGCCCCAGATCAGACCTTATCAGTTCTCACTTGGAATATTGAGTTTCTCACCTGCCTACTTGCTTCTGCTCATCACATCTTCAGTGCATTTTCCACATGAATCTTGGTGATTCCAGAGGGATCAGTTTGAGATGTTAATCTTTTTTTTTTTCAATATTTTATCTATTTGACAGAGAGAGATCACAACCAGGCAGAGAGGCAGGCAGAGAGAGAGGAGGAAGCAGGCTCCCTGCTGAGCAGAGAACTCCATGCGGGGCTCGATCCCAGGACCCTGAGACCAAGCCTCTGAGATGAAGGCAGAGGCTTAACCCACCGAGCCACCCAGGCGCCCTTGAGATGCTAATCTGATCACGTCATTTCCCTATTGAATACCCTTTACCGTTCCCCACTATAGTGAGGAAGAAGTTCAAACTTTGAGCATAGCATAAAATATTATTTGTTAATTGCCCCCCTCCCTGCCCCACCCCACATAAACTATGCATCTTAGCCTTCTTGTTGGGGGAGTTCAGACTCAAATGCCTACAGTGAAGGGGATGGTGGGGACCAGATGTGGGTGTTGCGAATTGGAGAGTTCATAACCCCATCTAAAGGGGACATTCCTTGGCTTCAGCCTGTTGTTGCTGGGTGGGAATTTGGGCCCAGTCCAGCCAAATTAAAGATTTTTTTTTCATAAGAGCTGGATTTTTATGTTAAACTTTCTGTTTATTAAATGTTGGAAACTGATTTAAAAAATTAAAAAACACTGTGTGGTAGTTCATTATGAAAGTGAAAAAGAAAAACACATGATCTGTGGACTAAATTAAACACATCTGTGTAAGATTGTGCAAGATTGATGCCTGTGTCTAGAACTCCCCCTGAATTCTGCATCCTAGCCACATGGAACTGCTTCTAGTGCCCTAAACATGTGGTATGCCTCCTCACCTTTGTTTTGGCTGGCTTGCTGGTTTGGAATGGCCGCCTTCCTCCTCACACTCCTCCCACCCCACCCACCCTTGTCCCAAATAAATACTGAGGAGTTTGGAGTTTATCCTAATTTGTCAAGACTACCCTCCTAGGTCCCTCTTCTCTGAAGCATTTCTTGGCATTCCTTCACTCCACTTTAGGGAGAACCAATTCACTTTGCTTTGCCCTCCAACAGGTTCTGTGGAACTTCTTCTGTTTTTGTTTTCTATTGGTTTCCATAATGCAGTCTCTAGACCTTAAGCAGCAAGGGGACAGTTTCTATGACAGATTTTCCATGCATCCCCAAGACCTAGCACAGGGATTGGTACAGAGCTGGCACTTAATAGATATTTGTTGAATAGATAAGCTGGATGTATACTTTCTAAAATTGTCACTCACGGGCGCCTGGGTGGCTCAGTGGGTTAAAGCCTCTGCCTTCGGCTTGGGTCATGATCTCAGGGTCCTGAGATTGAGCCCCACATTGGGCTCTCTGTTCAGCAGGGAGGCTGCTTCCTCCTCTCTTTCTGCCTGCCTCTCTGCCTACTTGTGATCTCTGACTGTCAAATAAATAAATAAAATTTTAAAAAAAATTGACGCTAACTCGAGTTTTCATCAAGAAATGTCAAAATGTTATTTTATAGTTGAAAACTTAATATCTTTCCAAATCCTCATAATGGATATTATGGTATCGGTGCCTCTTTCGGAAGCCAGTCCCCAAAGATGGCTGCCTGTGAACATGCCTTCCAGTGGGACACTGTATGACTCCCAGGGCTGGGTCAGAAGAGGTCTTAATGGCTTCCTTCTGAGTTTTTTGGAGTTCTTGCTCTTTTCCAATCTCTCTGGCAACCCAGCTGCTCTGCTTTGTGGAGAGGCATGAAGAGGCCACATGTAGGCCACTTATGGACTCCTGTTGAGCTTCAAGCCAATAACTAGCATCAGCTGCCAGCATGGAAGTAGATCATGTTGGACACCCAGGCCAATTGAGCCTTCCTAGTGAAGTCATCGCCAACTTCACACTGTAACTGCATGATTCTCAGGGAGGTCTGCCCAGCTGAGCCCATTCAACCCACAAAACTGTGTGATAATAATAAAATTACATTTCAAGCCAATTAAGCGTTGGAGTGGTTTGTTAATATAGTTAATATAGGATAAAGGAAGCTTGGAATTACTATGTCAAGAATAGTTTAACCTGTCATGCTACAATTGATCTTGGAGTTCTGTGTAGTTTCCTTCACTGAATTATATCTCACTGCTACATTTATGTATTTATCAAAAAATCTGAATTAAGTTCTCCAACAAGCTCATCTCCCTCAAATTCTCTCACCGGGACTAATGTGATGATGAAAAATTGCCAGTATCAATTCCATCCTATAGTAGCAAGGGCATTTTTCATTTCATTAGCATGGAATTAAAGAAAATATTTCCTATGGTCCTTTCTATGGAGCAGCCATTCTCTAGCAAAATAATCTATGGCAGATTTTAGTCAATAGCATTTATTTGGTTTCTGGATGTTGGAGAGCTCTCTTTCCCCATTTTTAAAATTAAGGTAATTTATATACAGCGACATACACCCTTTTTAGTATCAATTCTATGAGTCTTGACAAGTGTGGGCACCTGTGTAACCACCATCACACTCAAGCTACAAAAGAGTTCGATTTCCTCCCAAATATCCCTGTGCCCCTTTGTAGTCAGGTCTCCCCCTTGACCACTGATCATTTTTTTTTAAAAACAATCATTTATTGAGGTGAAATACATATAATGTCATATTAACTATTTTAAAATGACTAATTCAGTGGCATTTTACTATATTTATAATATTGTGCAGTTCCCACCTCTGTCTAGTTCCAGAACATTTCTGTTATCCCAAAGCAAAACCCCTCACAGTTTTCTCTTTCATTCTCTTTTAACCCCAGGCCCTGGCACACACTACATTCTGTTTCTGTGGATTTATGTATTCTGGGTATTTACTATAGATGGAATCATACACTATATGACCTTTTGGTTGTGGCTTCTTTCACTTAGCGTAATGTTTTGGCTGTTCGTCCTGTTGCAGCACGGATCGCTACTTCATTCCTTTTTGTGGCTGAATAATATTCCATGGTACAGATATGATTTGTTTTTCGTCTCTCTAGTTTTGCCTTTGCAGGGATGTCATATAAATGAAATCCTATTTTACATGGAGGCCCTGCCTAGAGCGTGGGCATCAGTGATGTTACTCACCATTGCCTTAAGGAAAGGTTGTTGGTGTGAAAGTAGAGAGCACAAGGGTCTGACCCTTCACCTTAAATTAAAAAACCATTTTATGGGTATAAGTAAGATCTGTGAAGAATACTTAAGGAGTTAGGTTTTTTCCACTGGGAAAGTGAAAGTTTTTCACAGAAGTGAAAAACTCTGGGCTGGGCAGCACGGGGGCGGGGGCGGATGGTGGGGTGGGGAGGGAGCTAATTAGATGTAGAAGGAAGGGTACTAGATGCTGTTGTGTTCCTGGAGAAAGGAGTGTTGCTGCGCCCCACCCCCTCTTTGGAGAGCATGGTTGGGGGAGGGGAGCATACCAGGACATTCAACTATGTAAGGGGATATGAGGACAGAGGTAACTGGTGATTATGTTCAGGCTGGGGTGTGGGAAAGCAAGGCGGACGCCGGAGCTTCCCAACTGCACTGGTGAGATGTCCCCAAAGACGTGTAGATAAGGCCTCGGAATGTGTCAGTACAGAGAGGGGCTCGGTGGCCTGCCCGGTTTCCGGGCTGAGTGAGCCATGGGAGGGCAGACACGGTGTCACACTGAGAAGGACTTGGAAGTTAGCCAAGAGGCCAAGCAAGAGCAGGTGGGCCTGAAGGGGTCTCTTGGTGGGGAGACCAGCCGTGTGAGAATATATGTGTTGTGTGGCCGGAGACCAGATGGGAATTCAGCCCCCTCAGCAAATGCTGGCCTGGATGGTCATCCGTCAGAGCCAAGGGCCAGCCGGGGCCGAGCATCTCAGTAGAAGCCAATGTAGGACAGATGATGGCAATGAAAGACGAGATGCCTTCTGCAGATGTCATGATGCCGCGTGAGCCCCAGAAGCTTGGAAACCACTAAGGGGGAAGCAAGGGGAGGAGATACTGGAGAACTGATTTGAAACTTGAAATGGCTTAATGTACTTGGAATTAGCTAGGAGGGTAATTTCTGCCAGCACATGGAATAGGAGCTTGAGATAGAGAATATGAGTGGTGGACTGATTAGTCTCTCTGTGCCCGTCTTTTCCTCTGGCAAAGAGGGGGGCAATCATAGTACCTCCTTCATAGAGTTGGTTTGAGGGTCCGTACAGCATTTAGGATGGTGCCTGGCAGACAGCAAATAATAAATATTAGCTCTTGTTATCTGCAAAATACATACGTACCTCTATATCACAAGCAAACAGAAACAGAGAGTGATAGGAAAATAAAGACCTTGTTTGCAAACCTTACCTGTTGCGATTCTGTGCTGTTGTACAGGCGAGCCAGGAAGTCAGAGTTCCTGCCCTTTGGAGCATTCTTTTTTTTTTTTTCTTTCTTAAAGTTTTTTTATTTTTTTATTTTTTAAAGGATTTTATTTATTTGTGAGAGAGAGGGAGAACACGCTGCTGGGAGGGGCAGAGGAAGAGGGAGAAGCAGACACCTGGCTCAGCAGGGAGCCCAGTGCAGGGTTCCATCCAGGACCCTGGGATCATGACCTGAGCTGAAGGCAGATGCTTAATCGACCCAGGCGTCCCTCTTTCTTAAAGATTTTACTTATTTATTTGAGAAAGCAAGTGTGAATACGCGGGGTAGGGGAGGGGCAGAAAGAGAAGGAGAAGCAGGCTCCCTGTCCATGTGGGGCTCGATCTTGGGACCCCAGGATCATGACCTGAGCCGTAGACAGCCGCTTAACTGACTGAGTCACCCAGATGTCCCTGGAGCTTTTAGTTTAAGGCATCCTCAAACTTCTGACAGTCCTTACTGTTGTGGCTAAGGCTGAATTAATCAGTCAGTATTGACTGTGTGCTACGTGAATTCAGATGACGGCAGCAAGGAGCTGGATGGTTGTTTCAGACATGACTTTTAGGGTCTTCACATCTGGAAAGTCACTTGGATCCTGCTCTCAAGTTTGTACCTTCACAAGCTTAACTTAATCAATTTACACACAGCGTGCAATCTTCCTATGACTCTTCCTCTCTGTTTTTCTCTACATATTACACTTAAAAAATTTTTCTGTTTAAAAGGTGTATTGGTCAGGGTGCCTGGGTGGCTCAGTGGGTTGGGCCTTTGCCTTCAGCTCGGGTCGTGATCTCGGGGTCCTGGGATCGAGTCCTGCGTTGGGCTCTCTGCTAGGCGGGGAGCCTGCTTCCCCCTCTTTCTCTGCCTGCCTCTCTGCCTACTTGTGATCTCTCTCTCTCTCTCTGTCAGATAAATAAATAAAATCTTTTAAAAAAATGTGTATTGGTCAATTTTATAATAGTATATTATTATTAGTGTTATTGCTAGGAATCAGTAGCCAAGATATAATCTGTCATGTAGTTTCCTTGTGGCTCTCTTGCTCATTCTTACTTTGCCCACCCTAACAATTTCAGGACTCTTAAGCATATTAACTCTTTCATCCTTCACAGTTCTGTAATGATGGTTGGTGTCTATTGACGTCTATTATGATCCTGCCCTATTGACTTGCAGATAGTCAGTTACTGCTGTGTTGGTTTTGATACCATTGGCCACCTTCCCCATTACTGGTGGTTGCCCTTTTCCTGATCACCCTCCTCTTCTGTTCCTCACTATTTTCGGGCAGGCAGGTCCTCTTACTTTGTGTTCATTATGTTAAAGTTCAAAACTAAGTCCTGTGAAAAGAGCGGTGTGCCTGGTCTGATTTTCCAGCACTAGAATGAAACAATTAAACCACAAAGTCCATTAAAAAAAAAAACAAAAAACTACCTTATGTTGGGAAAAAGCTTTTTCTTTGATATCAAGTCTTCTCTAGGAAACCACTAGGCCTGAGGGTCCCACAAACCCTGCATTAGAACCGTATTCAGTAATTAAGATTGTATTACATTGATTTGGGGGAATAAATTCAAGAGTTCAGATGCTCCTTCTTTCTGTTTGAATAGGGGGGGTCCAACATTGCCTTTTCTTCCCAATACTTACGTTTTCCTGACATTTAAAAATTCACGGGTGACTAAATTGTTACAGTGAAGTACTTGGAAGCCTTTTGATTCCGGAGAGTTCTGGGTACAAGAACATCCCATAGTGAGCATTAATACCAGGCTCCGAGGGAGAAGGATGAGCTGCGTAATAAACCAAACCGTGGGACTCTGGCAGGCTCTTACAGCTCAGACAGAAGTGAAACCAAGGACACAAAAGGAGGCTTCCAAAGGCCACAGCAGGTTGCTAGCTGGAAGAGAGACTCAGTCGTTTATTTTTAAACAACCTCTACCAGAAAGTTGCCTTTTCTTTCCCCTTCCCAGCTTTATTGAGTTATAATCGTGATTTTCCTTTATGCTGTTTCTGGACCCCTCACCGCTGTGCTGTTGACATGTAGGCTACAAACAGCCCAGTTTCATAAGAAAATGTAAGTGAGAACCAGTGAGGAGAAATTAATGTGCTTTTTTAGTGCTTTTCCTCACGTTGCTTCCTCCATTGCCTTCACTTAGGCAGGAGTGCCAGTGTGAGCAAGGTCCCTCCCATAGCTTGCTGGGCCGTGGAGTTCAAGGCCGCTGGAATGCCTGAGCCAGGAGCACATGGCGCTGTGCAACCAGGCTGATGGGAAGCCCCGAACAGCTTGCTGAATTATTACTTCATCCTCAGCCGAAGCAGCGGGAGGCGAGATGATGAGTGAGGGAAAGAGCCCGTGGACTTCAATGTGGGCTGAGGGAACCAAAACAAACACAGAGAAGACAGGCCAATATTTAAATCTGTGTAAAGGATGGAGCACGCAGGAATGTTTGACTCTATTTTGTCTAGTGAACAGATTTCATTTTTTAATGGCTGTGTTAGTCAGTGCAAAGCAGAATCGTGGAATGGAATCTGTTTTTCTTCCCCCTCCCCTGAGCCACTTGTGACTCACAGGGACATTTGCCTGTTCCGGGTGGACAGAAGGTGGCCTGCAAGTCTTAGAGGGAGACCAGTTCTGAACTCACATGCTGTGCCCAGATGCTTAGTACATCTCTCCTTCCTGAATAAACCTTCCCTAAGAATATCGGGATGAGAAGAAGACCTTGCATAGAGCAACAATAGCATTTCACAAGTCGTGTTTTCCAGGCTGCTCAGCTCTGGTTGAAAAGCATCAATGTCCCGGACATAGAGCCCTTCCCTTTCCCCTCTCCCGCTGTTGCAGTGGGTGCCTCTCTGCACATTCTTCTTTGATCCCCCCATAGGATATTCTTCTTCTTTTTTTTTTATTGCCTCACACCAGAGTTTCATGTTTACATTCATCTTTTCACTTTGTCACCCTCCTGGGTAGTCCATTGCATTTTCCAAGATGTCCACACCATTGTTCAGCTGTGTGATTCCAGTTCTTCCCCCCGACCTCCTGCCGTTGTCAGTGGCCAGGGAAAGCCAGTCCCTTACCTCATTGTTCTATTGCTTTATGCAAATATTTTTTACTGACTTGAAACCAAATATTGTGATGAACAGAAGATGACCATTTAAATACATATTCGGGGCGCCTGGGTGGCTCAGTGGGTTAAAGCCTCAGCCTTCGGCTCAGGTCATGATCCCAGGGTCCTGGGATCGAGCCCCTCATTGGGCTCTCTGCTCAGCAGGGAGCCTGCTTCCTCCTTCTCTCTCTCTGCCTGCCTCTCAGCCTACTTGTAATCTCTGCCTGTCAAATAAATAAAATCTTAAAAAAAATACATATTCTATCCTTGTGATTACATAATGAGGCAGAATATTAGAGTGAGAATGTAGGTGTAGATGTGCACGCGCGCGCGCACAGACACACACACACACACACACACACTCCCTCCTTTTGGTCTATGGAGGGAGAGCACATTACCCGAAAGGGCGGACAAATGAATCCAATCTGTGTTTACATTATAACTGCCCAAGGAAACTGCTGATTTCACTTCTTTTTGATATTCTTTTCCACTTTTCAGGAAACTGTTGGAGGATCTAGCTTGCCGTGGGTGGCATGGGCTTGGGGGATGGTAATTTTTCAGTCACAAGATTAATAAAAATACCTTTTTTCCGGTCTTAGTGTAGCAGTAAGATGCAATCTAGGCTCAGAGCTGTAGAGGGCGCGCGCGTCTCAATAATAGCACAGCCATCGGCCCTAGAGAAAAGGAGCCGGGTGGTAGGGGAGAAATAATCCTTTTCTTACTAGATATTTTATAAGAAAGGAGATAAGGTGCATTTGGGAATAGCCACTAAATCGTATTGTTTTCATATTACCTTTTATAATAGTTCAATAGTTTTTCTTGAGGATAAGCTCATCTTCTAATTTGTATCCTTTGGTGATGGTTTTGTTAGAAGGCGCAAGCCCCATGCAGTGAGAATGAACGTCTTTTAAGATTTTATACCTTGTTTGCTTCACACAAACTCCTCAGAGAGGCTTTCTTCTTCGTCAGTCGGGTCTAAAATAGGTCCCTCAACATTAAGTTTTTTTTTTTTTAATAGAAAAATTTTAATTGTGTTCTGATTAACACAATTAACAATGACGTTTTACATAGCATAGACGTCACCATTTTAAAGTGTACTATTCGGTAGGTTATAGTATAGTCAGAAGATTGTACAATCATCACGGGGATGCAAATCTCAGAACATTTCCATTACCTTAAAAAGAAACCCCATACCATTAGGGAGTCGCTGCCCATCCCCATTCCTCCCAGTCCCTGGTATTCACTAATCCGCTTTCAGTCCCTGGGGTTTGTCTATTCTGGACATTTCACACTCACCTCTTTTGAATTATTAAAGTACTCTGTTTGTTTCCTTCCCGGAACACAGGCATTTGTTTGTTTACATACTGTTTATTCTACTCCATGAAAACTTGTAGGGTTTCTTTCCAATTCAGTCTGCCTAGCAATGAGGTGAGCTCAGCCTGGCAGTGTGGGGGTAAACCCCGGCGGGGGGGGGAGGGGGGTTTCTGGGGTTGCTGAGCAGCATGACCTCTAAGGGCTCTTCGAAAGTTTCCACATTTCTGTGCAACATCTTCCCATTCGTTACATTTCCAGTAACCACTCTTTGGGCTCCAGGTCTTCCCTAAGGATTTTCTGCTCTTCAGTTGCAACCCACAGAGTCATAATCGATTTAATCCCATTTAACCAAGGGCTGTGTTGTGCTTCTAGAAAACTCTTTAAGGGCTGGGACCATGCCGGGGCAATAAAAATAGCAATGTTCAGGGAACTTAGGCCATGTGCCAAGCATGGGGATGAGTGTGCTACTTGCATTTTTTTTTTTTTTCAATTATTTCAATGGTCTTCTTACCATCTGGTAGGATTGGCACTACTATGATCATCCCATTTTGAAGATGGGAACACTGTGGCTTAGGGGAAAGGATATATTTTACTCAGCTGGTTTGTGGTAGAGCAGGATCTTGAGTCCTGGCAGTCAGCCTCTGGGGTCACTTTCTTAACCACTTCATTCTCTCTTCAGCTTCCTAGGTTTCAACCTTGTGTTTGCTCAAAGTGCTGGTGTAATGTTTGCCTGTGATATATGAATTAATATTATTGTAATGTTAAGATTCTTCACAACAATGACATTATAAACAAATATTTCGTGCAGTTCTTAGCAGAGTCCTTGTTTTATGGGGTTTTCTGCTTCCTCAGGGCTAGGGAAGTGACTAGCTAGTGTCCTTTGGCACATCTAGGGGTTATGTAAGCATCTGTGCATGGATGAGGGGAAGAATTCCTGTTGGGGACAGGAGCTCATGCATCCAGAGCAGTTGGCTTGTAGAAGAAGGTGTTTTCCTTCAGGAAGAGATCCCCAAGAGAAATGCCTTTGAATGGCTTAGCGGGTAAATTAGCCAAGATTCTCCAGAGAAACAGGACCAATAGGAGACACACACACACACACACACACACACACACTGCATAAATGAAAAGATTTATTCTTTTTTAAAATAAAATCTTCAAGATGGGCTGGAAGTTTCGAGATACAACCATGAACCAAAGCTGCAATTCAAGTTTGAAAACTATCTGGTGAAAAATTCCCTCTTGCTCAGGGAAAGTCAGTCTCTGGGTCTAGTCAGGCCTTTGGCTAATTGGATAAGGCCCACCATATTAGGGAAGGAAATTGGCTTTACTCAATGTCCACCAGCTTAAATGGTAACCTCATCCAAAAACATCCTCACAGAAAATCCAGAATAATGTCAGCCCAGCTCAACTGGGCTCATAAAACTAGCCATCAAAACCTGGTACTTGGTGCTTGGGTTCTGCAAGGAGGTCAGTATTGGAGAATGTTCCACCTCCTATATAGTGAAGAGAGTACAACTCCACCTCCTGTCAGGTACAATCAGTTGGCTCTCCAAGGGTGGTCTTGATGGGTAAGGATGTGTCTTTGTCACTTGAGGTTTGCCCAGAGAACAAGTACTTGTTTGAGACCCATTATTGGTCAGAGGGTCTGTGAGCAGATGTGTTCCTGCACTTTCTAGCCGAGTGGGCCTCAAGGACCTACTGACCACTCACCCAAAAAAGCCTACTTGCTGTTGACTTTGTCACTTCTGGATCACATTTTTTTAAAAAATTAAAGTGTAATTAACATACAGTGTTATATTAGTTTTAGGCGTACAATAAAATGATTAAACAATCCTATATATGATTTAGTTCTCATCATGATAAGTGTACTCGTTTTTTTTTTTTTTAAAGATTTTATTTATTTATTTGACAGGCAGAGATCACAAGTACGCAGAGAGGCAGACGGAGTGAGGGGGAAGCAGGCTCCCCGCTGAGCAGAGAGCCCGATGTGGGGCTCGATCCCAGGACCCTGGGATCATGACCTGAGTCAAAGGCAGAAGCTTTAACCCACTAAGCCACCCAGGTGCCTCTATCCCCCCCTTTTTTATACCACATCTTTATTTGCTCATCTGTCAATAGATGCTTGGTTGCTTCCATATTTTGACTATCCTAAATAATGCTGCAAGAAACACAGGGGTGCATATATATTTTCAAATTAGTGTTCTCATTTTCTCTGGGTAAATACCCAGTAGTGGAATGACTGGATCAAATGAAAATTCTAGTTTTAATTTTTTGAGGAAGCTTCATACTGTTCTTCACAGTGGCTGTGAAAGTTTGCATTCTCACCCCTAGTGTATGAGCATTTCTTTTTCTCCCCATCCTCAACAACACTTGTTACTTTTTGTCTTTTTGATTCTGACAGGTGCAAGGTGATATCTCATTGTGGTTTTGATTTGTGTTTCCCTGAGTAGTGATGTTGAATATCTTTTCATGTGTCTGTTGGCCATCTGTATGTCTTCTTTGGGAAAATGTCTCCTCAGGTGCTCTGCCCATTTTTGAGTTAATATGTGTATGGTTTTTTTTGTTTTTGTTTTTTTTTTTTTTTGGTGTTGAGTGGTGTAAGTTTGGATATTAACCCCTTGTTGGATATATTATTTGCAGATATCTTCTCCCATTTAGTAGGTTGCCTTCTTGTTTTACTGATGGTTTCCTTCACCATCAAAACTTTTTATTTTGGTGTAGTCCCAGTAGTTTAATTTTTCTTTTGTTTCCCTTGCCTCAGGAGACATATCTAGAAAAAATGTTTCTATAGCTGATGTTAAAGGAATTACTGCCTATGTTTTCTTCTGGGAGTTTTATGATTTCATGTCTCACATTTAGGTCTTTAATCCATTTTGAATTTATTTTTGTGTATGGTGTGATAAAGTGGTCCAGTTTCATTCTTTTGCATGTAGCTGACCAGTTTCCCCAGCATCATTTATCGAAGAGACTGTCTTGTCCCCATTGTGTACTCGTGCTTTCTTTGTCATAGATTAATTGACCATTCGGGGCGTGTCTTAGTCCATCTGGGCTACTGGAACAAAGTATCATAGACCAGGTGGCTGATAGACAACAGAAATTTCTCAGAGATTTGGGGGCTGGGAAGTTCAAGATCAAGGTGCTGGCAGATTTGCTGTTTGGTGAGGAGTGCTTTCTGGTTCATAGAGGGCTGACTTCTTGCTGGGTTTTCACATGGTAGAAGGGGTGAGGGAACTCTCTAGGGTCTCTTTTATAAAGGCACTAATCCTTTGGTGAGGGCTCTGCTTTCATGACTTAATTGCCTTCCAAGGGTCCTACCTCCTAATACCATCACCTTGGGGGTTAGCATGCCAATATATGACTTCACGGGGACACAAACATACAGATCACAGTAGGGAGTGTGAGGCAGATGCACAGATGCCTGGCCAGAATTCAGGGGAGACACGGTGGTGCTGTGGACCAGATGACCGTGAGAAGAAGCTGGGTTCTAGATGCATTTTAAAGGCCAGGCCAACAGGATTTGCTGTACATAGCGAGGCCTCTGTGAAGTATGTGTGGGCTGGGGAGCATTGAGAGAGAGGTTTAACATTTACATTCCCATCCAGCCCTCTTTTGCACATTTACACTTGAGGTAGGAAGAAGATGGCCTTGCGATTTTTTAGGATTCTTGTCCTCAATGAGAGAGGGTCTGAGGACTGCCTTTGGGGCTGTTTCAGGATGTCTGACCAGTTTGGTCTTAATGGGCAAGTAACACTTTCTGTGGCCAGTCTCTGTGGCTGAAAGTGGATTGTCTGACTGCCCATCTTCCTGGTCCTTCTGTGGGGTGGACATCCGTGGTCCAGTGGCCATTCAAAGGAAGTGACCTCATAAGCCTGCCTTTCAAACCACACAGGATGGGTCCTTGTGCGACATTCAGCCATCTCTCTGGTTTACACCAAATTCAACAACTTGTGGCCTGCAGATACTCAGTATAAATAGCTGGAAAAGCCTGACCTTGACAACCTCATTTCTCATTCCTTTCTTGTTACAGGTAATAGAGCTGAAAATGTGGTTTTAATTATAGCACTAATGAAAACTGAAAATCCAGACAGACACTTGACGAACTCTGCTGTGCTTTATATTACATTTGTGCTAACTACAAAGTGCCCAGCTGGGTGTAACATTATCCCCCTTTCCTCGAGCATCCGCCTGACTGAAGCTGTATAATTGATGTGTACTTTGGCAGGAGGTCAGCTTAAAGGTTTTTTTTTTTTTTTTTAAAGATTTTTTTTTTTTTTTTCTTCTTAAACATCTTTAACGGTGTTTGGGGAAAGGAATACGTTTATTACCTGGGCTGGGAGAACATTTCTCTGTACTGCCCGACCCTCCCCACCCCCATTCCAAACTTCTTCTAGAGCATTCCACACATTATCTTCAGGGAATTCTAGGGCCATAAGTGACCTTAGAGACTTACTTTAACTAGGAGCTCTGTACCTTTGTTTTTGGCCACTGATGTTGCCAGGGCAAAGCAATGCCTTACCAAACAAACCCGTTTAGCTCTCTGTCTTTTCTGTCAGAAGGGCATGTTCAGAGTCTATGAAAGGGAGAGTGATGGTGGCCATATCCCCATCTGCGTAGGCCCAACTGTCCTCACCTGCCAGCCCATGGCTGCCACGTGGCCTCTAAGGGAGTTCTCAGAGGTAGGGTTTTGAAATAAACAACGGGACACCCCCTTTAATTTGAATTTCAGCTAAGTAGCAAATAATTAAAAATTAAAAAGTATTTAAAAACCCTCTTAATTAATTGTTGATTATTCACTATTTATCCAAAACTCAAATTTTAGCTGGATTTTCAAGTAGTTTTATTTGTTGAATCTGGCAATCCTACTTCCAGAATTTCCGAGACTGGACATGGTTTCTGCAAGGACTCCTCAAGAATCCTCACCTATGACTTAAAGCAAATCTAAATCTTCTTTGGGGACAATGTAAGGTTAACTCTGTTCTAGCTCACCAGAGACTTCTAATCATATTCCACCTGGATTGGGAAATCACTCCCTCATCCTGCTCCTTAGGTCACATGGAATGTCAAGGTTCTAGAATGATTGGAATTCATGGCCTTGCTTGCTTCAAAAACAATGAAGGTTCTGCAGAGACCCGCTGATGGTAAAGGCGTCTTTAATGACTTGGTTGGCGACCCTGGTCAAGCTACATAATACTTTTCCTGTTTAATTTTTAATCTTTCTGTTTTCATTTGAATTCTTGAATAGGTAATCTATTTATATTACATATATTGATTTCAACAAAATATAAAAGGCATGTGGTAAGAAGTCTCCCTTTCCTTTCTATTGTCCAGCCATCCAGTGACCTACCCCAGAGGCAGAAACTACTATTAATTTCTTATTTCTTCTTCCAGATATATTTATACATACATATATATATATTTATGAAAACAAGCACATATTTTCCCTCTTTGTCATTTCTATATAATTGTTAGCATACTGTACCCACTGTACTTATTATACTAAAAGCATCTTCTTTTTTCTTCCTTTGCTAGCTCTTGGAGATCTAGTCATATCATGATATAAAGAGCTTTCTGATTCATTTTTTTATGGCTGCATAATAGTACATTGCATAGATGTAATATTTAATCAGCCTCTTTTTGGTGGCTATTTACATAGGTTCCAAATGTTTGCTGTGACAAACAACAATGTGGGACATGCATCATTTTGCAGGTAGGTGATTATACCTTTGGCTAAATTATTCGATGTGGAGGCATCGGGCCAAAGAGCACCTGTATTTGTAAGTTGAGAAATTGCTCTTTTCATTTCCCATTGCTGCTGTAACAAATGACCACAAACGTGGTGGCTTAAAGCAACACACACAGAATTATTCTCTTGCAGTTCTGGATGTCAGAAATCTTAAGATGAAGGTGCTGGAGGGCTGTAATCTCTTCTGGCGGCACCATGGCAGAATCCAGATCCTCGTCTTTTCTGGCTTCTAAAGGCTGCCTGCTTTCCCTGGCTTGCGGCCCCCCCTCCATCTTTAAGGCCAGAACTCTCTTTTTCTCTGACCCTTGTTTCCATCATCACATTTTCTCTGACTCACCCTCCTGCCTCTCATTTGTAAGGGTTTTTGTGATTATATTGGGCCCACCCAGATAATGCAGGATAATCTCCCTATTTCAAGATTCATAATATTTATCACATGGACAAAGTTCCTTTTTGCCATGTAAGGTGATGTAGTCGCGGGTTCTGGGTTACCTCATGGACATCTTGGGGTCATTACTCAGACTACTATACTTACAGAATTTGTACTAGTTTCAACTCACACCACGGCCTCACCCACAAAATGCATTCCAATATTTTGAAATTTGATTGGTCTGGTAGGTTAAATAGCTGGTGTTTCTGTGTTAAATTTTAAGTTGCCTTCTCTTCTTATGAGTGAATGGGTAGGGGGAAAGCTATCTAGGAGCCCTGTCTTTTTTTCGTTTTTTGAACTGTCCAGATCATGACTTATTTTTTTACCAGGTTGTCAGTTGGGAAATGATTATATATGTCAGAGTTGATGACGTTTCCGAGAAAAAATTGCAAACTCTTTCTTACCAGTTTGTCATTAGTATTTCAACGTTGCTTATGAAGGCCTTTTTCCATGCACAAGCTGTTATTTTTATGTAGTTAAATTTATCAAATTTACTTATGGGCACTGTGTCACGATTACCAAGGTCTTCTCTACTTCTAGACAATGAAAGAGACGTTAAGTTATTTTTTAAATTTAAATCAGTAAAAAAAACAACACAGGAACCACATGGTCTTTGTTGAAAAAGTAGAAAATAAAGATCAACAAGAAGAAAAATAAAAGCCACCTAAAACATGCATCCTGTTGTTTATTCTCCATGAGGGTGGTCTACAGATTACATATTACATATGTTATGTATATTACATACATAATATTATATATTACATATTATACATTACATATGTAATGGTCTATAACATATAACATATTACAATATGTTTGCAGGTAGAGGGTGGGCCATGGGTGCTAGAGCTGGTTCATGAGGGTTTGTGAGAGTGCTGGAGCCCATGGTGAGTATCTATTCAATGCCACATTCAGTAACATCAAGTTGGTAGTTCTGGGCTGATCACGTTGAGGGTCTTTATCCCATGGAAACCGATAACCGCTTTTGCCAGAAATCAGATCTTTCCCCCTGGAGAACAGATTGTTAAACCTTTACCAGCATACCACTAGAGAACTTGTCTAAAAAGCCTTTAAAAAAATCCAAGAAATGATTTTAGTTAAATTTTTATATTTGGGAGTAGCTGATGTGAGGGAAGGCTCTTAGGAAGAATGTGGGGTAGCTTTAGATTGGTGGTGCTTCTTTACACACATACACACACACACACACACACACACCTGTTGTACATTAAACTGGTGACCTGTTTTTTTGGTCTTCTTAATGGTATATTACTGCCATCTTTCCATCTCAGTAGACTTTTTTTTTTTTAAGCGGCTGCATAGTATGTCACAGAATGATTTTCTGCCTTTGACCGATCCCCACTTCTGAGCCATTTAGCAAACTTCTGTTGGTTTTGGTTGTTCTCTCCAGTTGGTATGATAGGAGGCTCTTCAGCTCTCAAGGGTGTTGGGTTTATCAGCGAGAAAACTTTCAAGAAGTGCTTTCAGATATATGATGCCTTTACAGTATTGGCATCACTCTTCTACTTACCCCCAGCCAGGCAGGCCTTTTGGGAAATGCCCTGGTTTCTTTTGGTGTAATTGCTCAGACTCCCTAGAAACATAAATTCTGGAGAGGTTTACATGGCAAGAGCCGCTCAGGAAGAAAGAATGCTGGCACTAGGGATGTGGATTCTGAGAGACAGGAGCCCAGCCAGGAGGCAGACAGGGAAGGTGACAATTAAGCCATAGATAAAAATAAAGAGGATAAAGCCCATCAACTCATAGAGAGATTGCAGGCAGGCCAGAGGGAATGGAGGATTCAGAATGGAGGATAATTAGAGAAGGTATTTTGGGGCCGAGACAAAGTAAGAGTGTTGTTTCCTAGTTAGCGCAGGCTTTTATGCAGGCTTTTAAAAAGTGCAACACAACATTTATTTCTCAAGGATAAGAATATCCTTAATACCATGTTAGGTGTTTTGGAGAAGTTACGAGAAATGTAAGAAAGGAATGGATGGACTGTTTTTAATCAGGAAAAAACTGGAATTTTCAGAAGTCCATAGGCAGCTTTGAACAACTATTTTGCAAAACATCGGTCTGATTTTGCGATGTCTGGAGTCATTGGCTACTGAGTACACTTTCGATGAAGGGATGCAGGATTTTACACTCAAGTCAGCGCAGAGTTCTCCTGTGATGTTATTTGAACAATGTAATTGCTTTGAGTGGGATTCCCATCCACAAAAGGGACGTAGGTGCTTTGGATTTTTCCAGCAAGTACTAAGAAAGAGTATTAGTAATAGTGGAATTTTAATTAGTGCCGACATCAAGGCTTTGAAAATAATTTTTCAGTGTTTCCTTGAGCCTAAGAGCACACAGGTACTAACTCCTAGGCAAAATAGTATATACACTCTGTGGTTTTTGGATTTTTAAAACCTATTGTTGCCACTGGAAGGCAGTGTTGCCTAGTCACTGGGTTCATCCCAGCCACTGGAAGGATCTGAAGACTTGGGCTGAATTTGCAAGGAATCCAAAGGAGCCCAAAGAAGTACTTTTCTCTCCACCTCTTTCCTGAATCTGGCCAAGATCTCCGGCTTCCCTTAGAAATACCATCCGTGTTGGATGTTTCCTGGTATCCGATGTGCTGTCCTTGATTGTGTGAGGTCAGCCTGTATGGATTAAAGGGTTGAGAATTGATTCCCTTTGGTCTCCACTTTTCTCAAATATACCATGGGACTACCAGCTCTTGCCATATCACAGCTTCATTAAAAGAAAAAAGCAGATGGTGGAATTTCCATACAATCAGATAAAAGCAACCTTAATCAATCATTTATACAGGTAACCTTTCAGAAATCTTGCTTTGACTATTAGCTTTCATTAGACCAAATTATTTCATGATTATCCTAGATAATTTTTTTTTCCTGTCACCTAATATACCTGGTAAAATTCTAGGTCACCCATGAGTTCACAGAGGAAATTGTTCAACAATTAAATAGTTTTTCTGTATTATTTTTCCCTTTTTATCAACAAATATGCAAGTAAGGTTTTGATGTAGAAGCATTCTTCAGGATTTAAGGTAGAAAATATTCTGTCGACTTTTTAATTGTAGACGTATCCTCTTTAGAATCTTTATAACGATCCCTTATCTTTGTACAGTGCTTTAAAAATGTAAAGCCCTTGTATATGTTTTCTCCCTGGATTCTCCACTCAGTCTGGTAAACTTGGTAAAGGAGGAATCATGATTTCCATTTTGATGGAAATTTCAGGTTGAGTCAGGCTCCCAGAGCCACTTATGTACCTTCCGGTTCTAAACTGTGCTCTTGCCTTCCCCATACATACTGCGTATAAACAAAGGCCCCTTCATCTTCTAGGCCATGATAGTAAGGCTGGAATTGGAGCCTTTTATCCGTGGGGTTTTTTGGTCCTATCTTTCCTCCCTTGGTTTATAGAGAAACATACCTCTTTTTGGTTATGTCAATAAATGGTCAGCACAGTGTGATTTTTCATGGACTTAGGGTGAATGGGGCCTCTATACATTAGAAGCGTTTCTGCTTCTTAGGAGCCTTTATTCTAAAGAGTGTTTCTGTAGAAACGTTTTTACTTGAAAGACGATGGATCACTTTTCAAAAGCGGAATTGTCTTATCTGAAATACATTCCTACCTGTGCTGAAAGACACAGGTATAATCAATGCCTTGATCATATGGACAATCTTTATCAAAAGTGCCTTAGATCCCAAGGAGCCTGAGGGGATGAGAGAGAGGGAGAGAGAGACAGAAAGAGAGAGAGAAGAGTGCTTTGCTCATGTCTGGATGTGGCAAGGAGCTTGGCCCCCTCGTGGACCAGGTGCAAAGGAAGGTTTCAGCAAACTGCCTCCCATCCCCTCTAATCCTTCCCATGGTTTCAGCATCAGATAATTAACATATTTCTAGATGCAGGCCACTTTAGATCAGTTGATGACTTTCTGTTCAGTACTATCTTAGGTTTAGTGTCATTTTGAAAATTGAAAGATAGAATGTACTAGGCAACAAATTAGTTAATGAGGATTCTTTAATTATGCTGCCTGTCGAAAGGGATTGAAAATTAAATTCGCCTAAATTCACTGCCCTCCAGCAAGATTCATCAATGAAGAATCGGCCCCCAGATGCTGCTTAGAAAAATCCAGGTCAGACTTACCAGTGATATTCAGACACAGTCTATAAGTACCGGAGGGTAGGGTCCTCGAATCTACGAGGAATCCAGCTCCGTGCAAGGTGTGTTTTTGAGGAGACTGGAGAGATCATTGTTGGCGTGCTTCCTTTTATGTTGATGTTGTGCATGATAGTGGAGTTTCTCACATTGTGCCCATACCATTTAATAATATATCACAAACATAATTTAAAATTTAAATTTTTTAAAAAATTTTGAACATTTTTACTGAGGTGATCGTTGATTCACATGCAGTCCAAAGAAATAACAGAGAGATCCAGTGAGCCCAGTTTCCCCCAGGGCTAACATTTTGTAAAATCCTAGTATATTTTACACCCAGGATATTGGCATTGATACAATCCACTGATCTGGTTCAGAGTTCTCAGTTTTACTTGAACGAGTGTGTGTGTTCCATATAGTTTTATCACTTACATACACTCATATATCCACCACCACAATCAAGACCCTGGATAATTCCATCACCATCAGGATCCCTCACCTTGCTCTTTTATACCCACCCTCCGGCCCCAATTCCCTAGCCACTGGTAACTGCTAATCTGTTCTCCATTTTTAAAATTCTGTCATTTCAAAAAAGTTACATGCATGGCATCATACTGTCTGTAAACTTTTATAACTACCATCTTTTTTTTTTTTTTTCCCACTCAGTGTAATTCCCTCGAGATTCATCCAAGTTGTTCATATCCGTAGTTACTTCCTCTCTATTGCCAGTCTTATTCCACAGCACTGAAGAACCACAATTTGTTTAACTGTTTTTGCTTGTTGAAGGACATCTGTGCTGTGTCCAGTTTTGGACTATGAGGAAAAAGGCACCTTTGAACATTTTGTATACGGCTTTTGTGTGAGCATTAGTTTTCATATCTCTGGAATAAATGCTCAACATATAGAACATTTTTAAGAGTAACAGGAGTAGTAGAGCTTTCACGCTTCCTTCTAGGAGGTGTATTCTTCTAAAACATGAACAATTTCAGCTTGTATAGTGACTCCAGACTTATAAACCGGTCTTGTAGCTCATGTATATTATTTTCATCTTGTCCTAGGTGGAGTAGAGTTTTTATGCATGAAAGTAACTTGAATTTCAATTCATTATGTGGCTATTTCATGGGGAGATGAGGTCGACCCACTTTTTAAAAAAGGAGGTATAGGCAGCGTTTTCCCTTCCTGCTTTGCTTTCCTGCCTCCAAGCTCTCCAGTCATTTAAGTCTGTCTTTGTTGCCATGTAATCATGTGTTTGCACACCAGATCCCCCCCATTTCTCAATTAATCATTTCAGTCTCCATTTCAGTAACACATATTCTCAAGGTAGATATTTAATAACTATTTCTAGAAGAATGCATTTCTTTCTCACATAGGACAGTTTATAAGTCATCATCATATTTTTAAGTGTCATACAGGTAATTTGCTGAAAAGAATGTACTCTAATATTTTCTAATTATACTATTATGATCTTATACAGAGAAGAAACTCTTTTTTTTTTTTTTAAAGATTTTATTTATTTATTTGACAGAGAGAGATCACAAGTAGGCAGAGAGGCAGGCAGAGAGAGAGAGAGGAGGAAGCAGGCTCCCTGCCGAGCAGAGAGCCCCATGCGGGACTCGATCCCAGGACCCTGAGATCATGACCTGAGCTGAAGGCAGTGGCTTAACCCACTGAGCCACCCAGGCGCCCGAGAGAAGAAACTCTTGATTATGACCATGCTTTGGTGAAAATTGAAGAGTGGTTTAATGTTTGTTAGGATAAAAGGAATTTATTAAGGACCAAAATGATATAATCCAGTATTTCACATGAAAGAAAATTAAGATTAAGAATTCAACTCTTCCCTGGGTAATGTTAAAAAAAAAAAAAAAAAAAAAAAGACATAATCCAACATTAAGCCCAGACCTCAATTTTGTAGTGGGATTAGTGCATGTATGACATTTAAAAATACTCTACATTTTAACAGTTGGAAGATATTTAATGTTATTTTAATTTGGGTTTCTGTGAGGTGTGATTTCAGCAACACTCCTTGGAGACTATAGCCATTATGGCAGAAGGAGTATAGCAAGTCTAGGATAATTTTATTTTACCAATGGTTTGAGCTTGATATTTTCTTTTAAACTTCATGATGAATATTGCATTCCTGGTATTAACACCATAGCCTTTGTGTATTACATTGCTTTGGTCCTCACTCAAGATGGTAAGGCCCAGTGGTCCTGGAGCCCAGGGTCTAGATTTATTTATACAAATAAATTTGACATTAAAATATTTGCATCATAAGAAAAATATTAACACAGACCAGTGAAATGTATATATAATTATTCAGTTATTTTAAAACAATAAATGTGAACTTCTGTTGTAACACTTATGGGGATTTCTGAAGACAACGATTGTTGATAATTATCCTATGACCTCTCCTTTTGCTACTTCTATTAGGAGTATGTATTTGTATGCAAAGCTGCCAAATGAAGGAACAATTAGAAAAACAAGGTTTAAAATTATACAAAAATTTAATTATCTGAAGTAGTCAATGTACTGCTGCATGATCTGATATGAATGTTGTCTTTTTCTTTTAAATTTGTCATGTTTTATATCAAGGAGATTATAGGTGTCCTCCTCATGTGAAGATGAGAGAAAAATTTCAAACTCTTCCAGTCTTGACATCTTTATTATTATTATATTTCAGAGAGTTTACAGTAGCAAGCTAATATGTGATATTGTTTTAGAAGCAGCAGCAGCAATTTATAGTTTGGTTGAAGCAAGTTCTTGTAATAATGACAGGCACAGTTCAGCACTAATCCATAGGGATCTATGCAACATGGCAAACAATACACTTTCCAAGACATGTTTGAATTATGAATCCAGTGGTGGGCAGTCTCTAAGTTCTGTGCAGAATAGCTTTGGTGTGAGTTGATGGAGCATTTTGTACCTGGGATTCAGAACTTTTATGAAGGCCAATACCCTGAAACTCATTCAAGCAATAAATTCACTTGTCTTTGAGTTTACAAGGCAATAAACAGTGAAGGCCTTTGACCTTAACATTTACTGAATACATTTGCAGCAGTTGTGTTTATTGACAACTATTTATAGGGAAGCATTGGGTACTGAATTTGTTAAGGGGAGGGGAAGAGCAATTCTGTAGGTCTTTTCCAAAAAAATAAAAATGATAAATTTAATTTTTGGCAATTAGTTTCAGTTTTGGCGTTGAGATTTTATTCTAACTGCATACAAATCATGCTTCAGGAATTTTTTTCTTATAATAAAACTTCCTCAAAGAAGACTCACAGGGCAGAAGACTAACATTGGAGTTAATGTTTGTCCATTCCATTCACTGGGTATTCCGCATTTTGAAAGGAGGACAGAAGAAAATGTTGGAAGATATTTTAAGGTGTTCCCCCCCCGCCCCCATAGAGGCGTTGCATGTCATGGAGTAAGTAAGTTCTCTTCTGGGTCAACAAACACTTCTATGAACAGTTATACTGTGGCTCAGCAAGGATGTTGGGGGGATTTACTAATCCCAAGTATATTATGCATTTTGAGTTTCATGAGTCACAAACATGGAAGAGAGGAATCCTTACTACTGAAATAATGACTATGTCACAGAAAGGACAGTCTGCAGTTCTTCTTTATTCCTGAAAGTTCAGAGTGGTTTACCGTTGCTCCACATTGCAGGTGGGGACGTTGGGTGCAAGGTGAAGTTTTGCTTCAGTTAGAGGTTGAGTCTATGGCGATGGCTGAATCAGAAAAGATGCAGTAAGCCCCTGAGGTTTGGGACAACAAACAACCATAACGGGAAGGTCACTTTCATGCAAGGAGATTCCTCTGAGTGAAGTTTTTGCTGGAGACTCAGACCCCATTTACTTCTCACCAAGAGGAAGCATGAGTCTATAATGGCCCCAGGAATCAGGGAGCCCCTTCTGATCATGCTGTTTGAACACGTTCGAGGCAGGGAGAAATCCCTTGCTGATTTTGGTGAGGCTCATGCCTTGGAGAACAAGATGTGTTGATCATTATCTTAACATCTGGTGATGGTGGGAGTAGTTGAGGGGGCAGTTAACAGAATCCATCCCTTCCAGATTCCACCGTAACACTGACACCACACTCGTAGAAGAATTCTGCAATAACAGCATTTGGCAGCCTTGCAGTTAGCTTAAAAAAACCTCAGTTCAGAAATTCTTCGCAAGCTTTCGTCTCGCTGAAGGAGCAAACTGCAAAGTAAACAAAAGAAGTATGTGTTCTTTGGGTCATGTTGTTACTTTTTATTAGACAGTGTATCTGTGGACCCACTCCACTGAAGCCAAGACTATATTTTGCTCACCAGTTTGAATGTGGGCTTGTTTATATGTCTGTTTCAACAGGTTGTGAAAGAAAAGTATGTTTCATCTGCTTGTTGAAGGGAGTGGGGGTAGGATCTGTTTGGGTTGGTTTAGTTAGGTAAATCTGGTGTTCTGGCGTCAGGGGTTAATGGTTCTAGTTAGCTCTGCCTAGAGAAAAAGACACGTTTCAATTGAACAGACTGCCCTTCTTACAAATGTGGTCATTGTTCTGGGGACAGAGGAGCGGTGTAAGTGACTCAGGACACTTCATTCATTAAGACCGGAAAGGTGATTCCCAGAGCAGGTGCTGCTGTTAGAATTCGGTTGGTGAGGTTAAGGACCAAAAATGGAATCACAGGTTACTTTATAAACAAGAGTTTTTCATTTTCCTTTTCATAACGATCCCATATCTGGTAAATATTTAATTATACCAACCTTATAGTCCTATTCAGAATAACATCTCAATACAGGCATGCCTCACTGAAATTAATTTCTTCTCAATTTAATTGTTTTGGTGGTATGACTCTGGCCTGTAATTGAAGACAACGCTCCATGCTAAGTCACGGTGTTGGGCAATAACACTTGTTGGGCAAAGCAAGTGTCTGCTTTCCAAGGTTATCATGTGTAATTTCTTTTTCCAGCTCAAGAACATATCTTGTTTTAAACAACTTTTTGAAAGGCAGCCAAAGAAAAGGTTGGCTCTGATATGCCCTTACCAGCCCTCTTTATGGGATGGAGTGCTTCACTTCTTGGAGGAAGACGATAAAACAAAGCTGGCTTTGGGAGTGTATGTAGGAATATGGGTTCATGCATTTAAATTCCATGTGTAAGAGTAAAGCTCAAAGGGAAAGAATTAGAGGATGGTGGATGACTATCTCGTGTCCAGTTACAGGGACCGAGGTTTTCTAAGAGTTGTCAGTGAGGTCAACATTGGTAAGAGCCATCAAACCCAAGACTAAGAGGCATTACTTTTGATGCATCAGATTTGCAGCGAGAGAAGGACAAAGGACATGAAGAAGATTTGGAGGACTTCTGTTTTCTTTCCTGTTCGCTCTTATCAAATATACAGGCAAACAATAAAGTTTTCTTTGAAAGCCAGTTTCTCAAGGGAGGTAGAACTGTTTTTATGATTCAGCCCATCCCCTGTTAACTTCAGGACGCTCACCTCGAAAAACGGGAAGCCGAACTCCCTGAAAAAACTAGGAACTCCCTGAAACAACTAGAAACTTCCCAGAAAGCAGTTCACTCTGCCTTGTGCTGGAAACAAACAGAAAACAAATCCGAAGGCTGCTTAAACCTGTTTGTTAAGCAGCGAGGGGGAAATGCCCTCAGCCAGACAGTCTAAACACAGGAATGCTGGGCGGGAGATCCGATCCACAATCGGAAGGGGAGAAGAGGCTGATAAGGCTGCAAAGAAAGCAGCGTCAGTCACCAAAATTGGTTTCAGAGGTAAAGTGAGGAGGGCCAGGATGTTTGTGATACAATCACATTGTGCCGCTAAATCCTGGCACACAGCACCGGAGCTGTGAGTAAGAGGCACCGTTTCAGCTACCCAGCCTGTGCACCTCTGGAGCCCAGCCAGCTGTGCCGAGGTGTGAAATGAGATCTCTCTCGGTGACTGTGGAGGAGTCTTCTCCTTCAAGAGGGGGCGCCTGGGTTCTGCCCTCAGTGCCAGCCTGTTCGAGGTATAACTAGGGTTACGGATGATCCAGGCAGGTCTTGAGCTTAAGACCCGCAAGGCTCATTTCCATGTGTGCACAGGGAGATCATTTTTTGTGCAAGGGGGACTTTCTATGGCATTGCTTACCTTTTCGTCAGTCATAGACGTGCTTCAGGTAGCTTCAAGACGAGGCATTTTCTTTCTTTCTTAAAAGATTTTTTTTTTTTTTATGTATTTGAGAGAGAGAGAGTGAGAGAGTGCATGAGAGGGGAGAAGGTCAGAGGGAGAAGCAGACTTCCTGGGAGCCTGATGCAAGACTCCATCCCGGGACTCTGGGATCATGACCTGAGCCAAAGGCAGTTGCTAACCAACTGAGCTACCCAGGTGCCCCCAAGACCCCGAGGCATTTTCATGCTCCTCTCTAACTTTTTGCTTTCTCGGAAGTGTCCTCTTTCTGGGGTAGATGGCATCTCTGAACATTTCCTGTGCATTTATGAGTTGCTAGGATTTCAGCGGAGGGACCCATAATGAGGAGAGGTGAAAATGAGAGCGACCCCAGATGTGGCTGAGGTGTCGCCAAACGTTGGGGACTCGCTTCATCACATCTGATTCTGCCCATTGAGGGCACAAAAGCGAAAAACCACCTGCTGGGTATTCAGCAGAAGCTAAAATGTATTTCAAGGTGTTCTGAAGCTTGTTTTTGGACACTCTAAGCACAGTGTGGCCGATGGGGAGGTGTTCAGGTGTCCATATGTGGAAGCTGAACATTGCTGCTGAGTGGGAATTGTCAGTAAGTGGAAATCAGTGGCAGAATACCTTAGCCTTTCTTCTTGTTCAACATTAATCTCAGGACTACGTTTATAGGCTGATTCCAGATGTGGCTGACTCTAAGGCTGAGTTTTCAGAGGTGACAGGTGGTGTGTTTACTTCAGCCTAAAGAAGGTCAAATGGTATTATAGATCTCAGGGCAAATGTCTGCCCATCCCATGGGAGCGCCTGATCATTTGGCTGCAATCTGGCCCAGAAGCTGGAGGCCAGAGTGCTCCCTCCTGGGAGGAGGGAAGAGATGTTGTTCTTGATGGCCTCGATAGAGGTCGCAGCTTGAAAGGAAAGTGCTAAGTGAGGGAAGTGAAATATGAGCTTTTCACTTGGTGTCCCCCGGGGTCATTCCTCTCCGTGCCCCACTCTAAGCTGCTGGCTGGCTCTTGGTGGTGTTATCCGGCAGCCATGGTATTTGGTGAGCTCTGTTTTTAGGAACACTTAATTGGTTTGACCTGCCCCACTGCTTCTTACACGAAGGGGAGCAGAAGGGGAGCATTCCAGGAATAGAGATTGAAACTCCTGCCTCTCAAACTTGAGAAATGTATGGACCTCTTTTAAAGGGACAACACTGTCTTCATGTGTTCCTGGTGTTGACTCACATCCTTATTTATTGTATTTGACATACGTGTCCAGTTGGACATATATTCCTGATGGTTGCCGAACAAGTACCGTTCAAAATAACAACATCGATCCAATAGAGCGGATGGTGTTTTGCTCAATCCAAATCTCAGACTCGTGGCAGAAGCACAAACCTGAGATCCAGTCCCGTGTTTAATTTGTACTTTTAACTTCGGGGATGCTAGTTCTGAGATTTTCGGTACATGCAAGTGAATCGTAGGAAAAAGATTAGTGACGTAAAGGCATTGTTGTGGGTTTAGGAAAGTCAGACCTCATGTTAATCTAAGATCCGCTGGAAATAAATTTTTCAAATGTCAGTTTGAATGAGGCATTAGTTAATTGTGTGAAGGTATCTTCTGCAATAGAAAGTGAGATTAGCATCACAGTACATTGAAATCTGCATCAGATGGGTGTTTGGTTCAAGGATTGTTGCAACTGGGAATGGCAATATTCTTTTTGGGTTATTTGCTAATGTACATAGGTAACAAACTGATACAGATAATTATATACAGAGACAGCGGACGCCCAACGCATTAGTGCACATTATACATGGAATACAGACTGCTAGGACAAAGGTTCTTCTGAGCACTGCAGGCTTGTATATTACTGTGTGCCTTGTGATGACTCATGTTCCTCTCCGTGGTTTTATATGTGGAGTACTAGGAGGCTGTCCCATGTGGATCACATACTGTGGAGAAGCAGAAGCAGACTTGGCCATCCCAGAGAAGGATTCACTTGTGGGTCACCAGCAAGATCATTCTGAATTTGCTTATGTTACCTATCTGAGATTATTATCATGTGAAAAAAATAACTTAAAAATTCTAATAAAGTACAATAATCAAAAAGATGGCAACAGCCCACGTGTCCAAGAGATGAAAGGGTAGACAAAATGTAGTCTACACATACAATGGAGTATTATTCAGACCTTAAAAAGAAGGAAATTCAGGGGTGCCTGGGTAGCTCAGTCAGTTATGCGACTGCCTTTGGCCTGGGTCATGATCCCAGGATCCTGGGATTGAGCCCGCATTGGGCTCCCTGCTGAGTGGGGAACCTGCTTCTCCATCTCCCTCTGCCCCTTCGCCTGCTTGTACTCTCTCTCTCTGTCAAATAAATAAAGAAAATTAAAAAATAAAATAAAGTAAATGCAGACACATGTTACAGCATGGATGATCCTTGAAGACCTCATACTCAGTGAAATCGGTTAGTGACAAAAAGACAATTATTATAGGATTCCACCATGAGGAGTACCTAGAGTAGTCAACTTCATAGAGACACAGAGCAGAATGATGGTTGCCAGGGGCTGGGAGGAGAGGGGAATGGGGAGTGTATTATTTTGTGGGTTTGGAGTTTCAGCTTGGGAAGAAGAAAAACAGTTCCTAGAAGTTGGACGCTCCCGATGGTTGCACAACAATGAGAATGTACTTAATGCCACTGAACTGTGCACTTAAAAGTGGTTAAAGGGATACACTTTATGTTGCAGATATTTTACCACCATAAAAAGTTCTAACGCAGCAAGTTCAGTCACCCAGGCATACCACAGTCTTTGCAATGTGGTTGCCCAGCATGAGTCGGGGGACCAGAGCTGGTCCACTGTCTTCGGTGAAACACGGAAAAGACAGGCTGTTGTATTATGGTTTCATAAAACTATTTTTTACATTTAAAAGGTTTTCAGGTATTCTAGGCTTAGTTTATGATTTTTTTTTTTTTTTTTGAGCAAGGGGTGCCTAATATCTTCCTTTTGTGAAATGAATAGAGTAGCAGTTGGTAACGATGGTTATTCTTTAATGTTTCTGCCTCCAATTAAAAGTTTATTTTAAGAACTGATTAGTAAGATCTGAAAGTCTTAGAACTGCTGCTCTTTAAAACTGGCCTGTGGTCCTGTTATTCCTTCCCATTTTGATGGCTGTATTTAACTCAAGGTGCATTGAACAAGAGAAAAATTATAGCTTAGCTTTCTAGAGCCGGATTCCACCGTCTCCCTCGGTGGCCTTTGCAAAACATAAGGACCTATACAGATGGACGCCGTTGCTAACTCTCTTTCCATATTTAGTGAACACCGATGGTAGGCCTGGGGAAACAAAGATGAATAAGGTTTGGTCCCTGCCGTGGAGGAGCCCATGACCCGGCAGGGGAGGCAGCCACAGAACCCAGTGTAACACAGCCTGATAAATTCTGCCACAAAGAGATGGACAGTGCGCTAGGGGAGCACAAAGGAGGGGGTAATAAACAGTAACATTACGCCAATGTTTTACAACTTTTATAGTAAGGAAATATATTGTTATAAGACTTAAAGTCTTACAGCCTTATGGCTGAGGCATGGGCCAATTTCCCCTCATGCTGACCCCAGATTAGAAAACAAATCATCCCATCAGGATGTGGGCAGAAGTGGCTTATGAATTCAGGGAAAGGATCCGTGACGGCAAGCTTGAGCATGTTGGAGGGAAGAGTTAGGGGATCGTGAATTGGGTGATCAGACAGGAACCCGGGTGGCCCAGACCCTAGAGGACAGAGTAAGACAGGCCTACACAAGGACCCCAAGGGGCAGGAGGACAGCTGTGGTACAATGTTAAGAATGGAGTTGATCACTGTAATGAAGGAGATGGCTCCAATGACAGTACAGTTGACCCTAGAACAGCACGGGTTTGAACTAGACAGATCCACTTATATGGTGATTTTTACAATACAGGACTGTAAATGTGTTTTCTCTTCCTCATGATTTTCTTTCTTTCTTTCTTTCTTTTTTTTTTTAAGATTTTATGTATTTATTTGACAGAGAGAAATCACAAGTAGATGGAGAGGCAGGCAAAGAGAGAGAGGGAAGCAGGCTCCCCGCTGAGCAGAGAGCCCGATGCGGGACTCGATCCCAGGACCCTGAGATCATGACCTGAGCCGAAGGCAGCGGCTTAACCCACTAAGCCACCCAGGCGCCCCCCTCATGATTTTCTTAATAACATTCCTTTTCTCTGGCTTAGGTTCTTGTGAGAATACAGTGTATATCACATATAACACACTAGGTGCTAGTCAACTGTGTATGGTATCGGTTAGGCTTCTGCTCAAGAGTAGTCTATTAGTAGTTAAGTTCTTGGGGGAGTTAAAAGTTATGCATGGATTTTCAATTGTGCGGGGAGGTCAGTGACCCAAACCCCATGTTGCTGAGGGGTCAGCTGTCTAGGTTCTAGGCACTGTGCTAACATGTATTCTTTTGCTTAGACTTCACAAGGATGCTGGGGATATGAATACTGTCTTTATCCCCATTTTACAGATGAGATCATTGAGGCCTAGAGAGGTTACTAACTTGCCTCAAGTCACAATAAGTAGGACATGCTAGAGGCAGACTCAGGGCTTGACTCCAGGTCTGCAGGACCCCAAAACTCATCCTTTCGTGTCCAAACTCTCACACAGGAGCTGACACACTCTCACCTTCCAACCGAGTGTTTCCAGCTGAGTAGTCCACTGTCGCCTCAAATCTAATGTGTGAAAGTAAAATTCAGGCCTCTTCTGTGTGTTCCAGTTAGCATCCCTGTTCCTCTTCTCTCCGGCTTCTCTCAGAACCTCAGCTTGTTCTTCACCCTTCCCACTCCTCGCTTGCCACTCAAGAAGGTTTCCTGGTTTTGTTGGTGCCCAACCCACACGTTCCATTCCTGTTGCCACGGCGGCTGTCCAGCTACATGCTGCCCGTCTGCTGCTAATTTGTCTTGGGCCGCTAGTCTCCACTATCTCCATTTCACAAGAATGCTGCTGCCAGATAAAGCTTCTCTTAAAGCCCAGCTCTGATTGTCTCACGCTCTGCTCAGAATCTAACCCATGAATAATGGAAGAGGGCTACTTCCTATGGCTTCATGAGAATGTTCAGCCTTGTTAGTTAATCATTTAAGGCCTTCAATGATAGTCTTCAGGCCAACTTTCCAGTGTTAAATTGCAAGAAGTTCTCTTCCTGTCTCTTGTTGCTCCTCACATCCTTTTATCCCAAGCCAACTCTTCCTGTTGCCTTACCCTTTACCCCTGTGCTCTTATTTATGTGCTCCTGTTGCCTGCATCATGCTCTCTGTCACCTCTACATGCTCAGGTCCTAATTGTTGGTCCAGCTGCCACTTCTTCCCCGGGGACCCCTCTCCCCCTGCTGGAAGTGAACTCTCTCTCCTTGGGATGTTGGTGGCAGTTTGTACAGTGGAAGGGGGGCAGTCCTGTGCTGCTTTATGCTTCCATATGTACTTGCCTTCTCTCCTCCTTTTGACCTCCAATTCTGGAAGGCATTTTATTCACATTTCAGATCTCCTCAGGGCCTAGTCCAGGAACTCGAATATTCACTGAGGGCAGAAATGGGGTTGGAATAGGTTTGGCCGATGGAAGAACGAGGGAGCTGAGAGAAAATGGGGTTCCAGTCACAGATTCAATACTTTAGATGCCTCCAGAGTGTCTCTGAAGAAGTAACTCCAACTTCATCCACATATTTTTTTTTAAAAAGGTTTGCTTATTTATTGAGAGGCAGAGTGAGAAGGTGAATGTGTGTGCATGAATGGTGGAGGAGGGGCAGAGGGAGGGAGGGAGAGAGAGAGAGAATCTCAAGCAGATTCGAGTGGGGGAGATCATGATCTGAGCTGAAATTAAGAGTCAGACGCTTAACCAACTAAGCCACCCAGGAGCCCCATCGATATTTTAGTCTCAGACTTTGCTTTGTGGCTAACCTGTCACACCATCTTTCTCCTTCTTCAGATTGTTTTCTCTTCATACTCTCTTACTCTTCCAGAAACTGTTCCATCTTTTAGGACTAAATCAACACTCTCCAATCTTCTCCAAAATTCATTACACTTATTCCAAGGATTTGTGTTTTATATATTCTAAAAATATTCTTACAGCCTCTGCCATTTACATTTTGGGCAACTTAATCTTATATAAGGGAATTCCCTTATATATAAGGGAATCTTATATTCCCTTATATTCTTTGCTGAGGGCAAGGTCATTGTGTGGAACAACTTCAGAGCCCCAGTATCAGTAGCCTGTAAGAATGATATTCTCTGGAGTTGAGCAGTGCTCAGCCTGCTCCACAGTATGTGGGAGCCCTGACTGTGGACTCATGAAAGTCAGGTGCACGTTTGCCTAGCTTCTGATTATTTTGTAAGACATCGTGGGCTCATTCAGATCTTGGGTATCTCCGGAAAGGTTGAATGAAAAGCCAACTGGTTGCTGGTTTCTTCAACTACTCATAGCGTTTCAGGAAAGCAGGCTCCTGTTGGGACATCCAGCCCTTGTCTGGTCTGTTACTGCACGTGCAGAGACTCCGCAGACGGTCGATGTGAGTGCTGGGGCCTGAGAAACCACTTGCAGGTGCTAAATTTCACATTTGGGTGTTCAGATAGGCACCGAGAGGAGCAAATACTTGGAATCCAACAGGACTGCCAATTATGAGAAGTTCGTTGTGGCCTTTTGTGTCAAAATTATGTCCTTGTTTAAGCCCTGGGTACTATGGTGATCGGTCCTGTGTAAACACAGAGACAAATAACACTTTATATTAGTCTACCACCTGTGCCTGTCAAGTCACCTAATTGCCCCTTCGTAAGCCTACTTCTTGTAGGATAAATGTACCAGGCAGTGTAATGAGATGTTTCCCGTTTGAGTGTTGGGATCGCTTACTCCCACTTGAGATGCCCAGCCCTCTGAATGCCATGGCAAATAAGGACAGGGGCCTTCCTGAAGAGGAGTCATGGTGTGCAATTTTCTTGGAACTCCTCATGAGTTTGAAAGGAAAAATGACCCAGAGGAGGACAAGCAAGAAGAGACAGCCCATTAGCAGCTGAACCATATGACAAAGTAAAAAGCAACTTTGGAGCTGTCAGCACAACAGCTGGGGGAACATGCCAAGAAGCCAGATGCTGCTGCTGAAAGACTGTTTTCCACAAAGTTTGGGCCTGTGATGTTCATCTCAGCCCCATGTGTGGCCCTGGGCATGGGGCTTTATTGCTGGATAAAATAACAAAGGCAGGGAGAGGCGGGGAATTGGGTGCATGCCCGAGGGCTGACTTACAAAGTTAAGGAGGACAATAGGAAGTGGAAATCCTATTCATACAACTTCCCAGCACAATCAGGAATTAGAACTCTGTACTTACCTCTCTCCAAGGGATTTGTTTATTTGGAAGATGACCTAACAAGTGGCATATTTTAATTTGAAACTAGACATGAGGTCAGTGACATCCCAATGCTAGCTCATTCTCAGACTTTCTAGCTTTTTTCTGTGGTCCCCAGAATATTCTTATATGTGAAGTCTTCTGCTATTGATCATTGCCCCAGACAAGAGGAGTTTTTTTTCTCATATTACAGGTAAATGAACCGAAAAGAAATCTTACCCACTTAAAGGATTGTGACGTGGCTTGCTTAAAGTTATTCCACTGGACGCCTCCAGGAACAGAGCTCCTGATTGCGGAAGCCCTGTCTTCAGTCTTACCACCGGACTGTAGCCTCCCGCTTTCTCCCTCTACTTTGCCCTTTCTTTGGGTTCACCTGTTTCCATCTCCTGTTCTCTCTCTTTCCCCTTCACCCTGGACTACCGATGTAGGAAACCAGTACATTTCCTTTCATACTCGAAAGACTACTGGAGGAGTCATTTCTTGATTTCCTGGAAAAGCAAAGCTTTTTTTTTTTTTTTAAGACGATTTGTACCGGGAAAATTTTCTGGAAACAGGCTGGATGGTAGTTACAAAAATCTTGAGGTGTGAGGAAATGATTCTTTATGTATCAAACAAATAGAACAGTCAGAAGATAAGTTGTAGAAATCAAGCTCTGTGAGTTTCCTGATCAGAGAATTTGGCCGCTCTATTTCTAGGGTTTCCACTCTTGGTTTATTCCTCATCCCCCCGCCCCTTACCACTGAAAGAGAGCAGATGTGGGACAAATGTAAAGTGTTGGCTCCTCTAAAACTCTGTACATGGTGTTGCAGTGAGGCTGAGCCTTGACACATTTGCATAGGGTTGGGGGAGGTCTGAAGATCTTGGGGTTTGTGGACAGGTCATTGAGACCTGGGGGAGTGAGTTTTGAATAAGCATAAGAAAAAAGGTGTTTTCTTCATTGTTTTTCCTTTGCTTCCTGAGGTTCTCATCTGTTTTGGAGCAATAAGAAGTTCTCACTACCTTAGCTTGGGATCTCCAGAAAGCAGAGAGAAAGGTTTGCTTGCAGATCATTTATTTCCTGAAGTATCCTAAGGGAAGGGTCATGGGGAGAGAGAGAAGGAGAGAGAGACAAGGGAGGGTTGGGAATAGTAACAGGGAAAGAGGGAAGCCAAGGTAAGGTACATCACTGAGCCGGTGGCCACCTGGGACTCAGTTCATTGGGAGCGCTAAGAGGAGCCATGGAAAATGCACATCAGGATTACCTGCCCATGGGACAGAAGAGGGGACCATTCATCCACTAGTTCCCATGCTCTGTAGGTCAAGGTTTGTCCCATGCACTTACCTTCCTCCAACTTCCAGGTCTGTGAAATGTGAGGGACAAGATGTCGCATGCTGCCACGTCAGAGAAGGCTCCCAGACAGAACATGAGAGACTGTGGGTGCAGCTGAGGCTGAGTTGCTGCTGGGCATACCCGTGTGCCCCTGACCATCACAGCAAAGGTTTGGCTAAGAGGTGGGATGAGAGGACCTGCAGAGAATCCAGAGGTATCTGAATTATGCCTCCATCCAGGTGTGGCCCTAGCATTACAGGGTCGCCTTGAGATTCAGGGAAAAGCACAGTTCTTGGGCACATGGTAGGCCCCCACAAGACGGTTGTATTCCACTGGTTTCTTTGATTTTTCTCTGAAGTTGTCCTGCTGTAGGACCATAGGATATTCTGCTTCCCACCCCCCCCGCCCCACTGGCTTTAGACACAGGATGAAATGGGAGCATGACTCGTTATTGGACAGTCATTTTCTGCATTGCCTGATGGATGAGTCAGGGTCTCAGCAGACACCAGTGGCACACCTGGTTACACAGGTTTGGGTACAGTTAAGGGAAATCAGCAATATTGGAAAGCCTCACCACCTGTGTTAGTCTGCTGGAACGAGAAGAGGGCACAGTTCCTGACCCCTGAGAATGGCAGTTGTAGCCAGAGTGGAGGGCTTCTGGAGGAATGAAGTGTCCAATCTGTGGAGACCCAGCAGGAAAGGAGCTGGGGGAACAAACATCTTGACCTCCATTTCCTCTCTCCTTCTGATCTCCTGCCAGTGCCTTCCATTGGCTGACCTCAACTAGAAGCCAGAGGGCGGGGGAGCCCAAGATGAAGCCCATCCGGTCAGCCTTCCTGAGCACAGAGCAGACTGGAGAAGGGTAGGGGTGGACCTGGATAGGCCAGTGGAAGATATCCAGCAGGGCCGGTGGGCAATGCATACTGGCAGTTTATGGTCCAGCTCTGTCTTACTGGGTATTAGGTACTAGTCATACTTACTTGGAAGTGGCTTGCTTTAGTACGGATAAGGAGTCTTTAGGCCTGAAAATGATTGGCTAAGTACAGATCTACTGGGGGGATATGGCTGAGAGTGTGGCTAGACAAATCACTATGGGACTTTAATATATTCAGTAACTTGGAAAATATTTTCTAACAATGAGATTAGAGAGATATTTATTTACTATGTAAAAACTGTGTTGGCCCGTGGACAAAGAATAGAAGGGGGAAGATGAGATTAAAACAAATTCTTGGTTTGTGGTGAAAGTGAAGAAACTTTTCTCTCTTCTAATTTCCTTGGTTGCTATTTTAGTGCAGTTTTTGCAATAAATTAAAAATAGGGAAAAGCCACCAATCACCTCGATGAGCTTGTTTAGGCTTCTGGACAACCATGCTGGCTTTACCAAGCATCTTGGAGGAAGAAGGCTTTAGACTGAAAATTTCTTGCCTGAGTCTTGGAAACTTAAACTAGAATCCTTGTGAGGTTCATTTTAATAGAGCCCTCTAGGTTTTTAAGCATTTTTTCCCATAATTACTTCTGTTTTCTTTATAAGCAGTTTTATGGGGAGTGGAGGGGAGGTATTTTCCTTTACCCCTTCAAGTGGCTTCATGCCCAGTTCCCAGGTCACTGTGGATGCACGGAGTGAGATCCCGTCTCTTGCACAACTTTGGATATGTGGGACATCCAGTGTTCGGAGTCCCATCCTGTCTTCTGGGAGGCACAGGGAGAAAGGTGGTGATGGCTGAGTGTGGTGAGAGGGGGTTGGGGGATCCCAGAATGCTGCCAAGAGCAGCGGCTTTCCCATCTCAACCCCCCACCCCACCCATGGGGAGGCTGCCACGCCTGCCAGTCGAAGCTGGTGTCACTACCGTGTATCAGTGTCCACAGCCTGAATGCCAGACTATTTCTGGCACATGACCCCGTGAAGTGGAGACGGGCAGCTCCAATCCTTCTCTTTCTAACCACAACTGCAAACCTGACTCCAATATCTTTGGACTGTCACAAGAATTTACCCTGAGAAAAATGTTTTAGTTGAAAGGTATTGTTTCTGATCTCATGGACTCTGACCAGTTGACAAGTTATCTGAGCTGAACTGGATCAGGGGCCTGGCTTCCAGATGTGAACTGGTAGTTTGGCTTTCCATTCTCCTCTCACCCTTATCTGCCCAAAAGGGACAAAAAAGGAAAAAAAAAAAAAAAAAAAGCACGTGTGTGTGTGTGTGTGTGCTGTGCGTCTGTATTTGAGGGGAAATATACAGCTGGCCAGTTCCTGGCATGTGTCTGATGTCTTCAGGTTGGGACTGTATCTAAAGGGAATTTTGTTTGTATGAAACAGAGGTGCCTACTATTCTATCTGAACTGGGGCAAGAGAATTTTCTCTCTTAGCTCCATGCAAGGAACCAGGTTAGGCTTATGGCAGAATTTATCAGCAGCCAATTATGGCCTCCAGATTTGTAGCAAAATTAAAAACTTAAAAAGACTACCTGGTAACGTTTCTTTGCCTCAGCATGGCTGCTGGATATTCTTATATTTGTAAGAAATTAATTTTGACGGACACCCAGGTGGCTCAGTCGGTAAGCGTTGGCCTTTGGCTTAGGTCATGATCCCAGGATCCTGGGATCAAGTCCAGCATCCGGCTCCCTGCTCTGTGGCAAGCCTCCTTCTCCCTCTCCCATTGCCCCTTCTTGTGTTCCCTCTCTCACTGTCTCTTTCTCCCTGTCATTTAAATAAATAGATAAAATCTTCAAAATAAAATTCATTTTGAGTTGTCTCAATGTCTTGAATGTCAACTGTGTTTTTGAGATGATTGAGATGGTGTTTGAGTAAGACAAAGGGTGGGCCCTTCACCAGCGAGGGGCAAGTGAAGGGAAATGGAATAGAGAGGCCTCGTTTAGGGTTTTTCATGGGTTCCGGAGACAAATTCACAGTCTGCAGACAAGTCCCTTTTGCTTCCATGCCAGCCTTCCTGCCCTTTTGAAAACTGGAATTTTGTCTGTGTGTCTGGACTTCTAGCAACAGAAGATTCCTGGTGGAAATCCTAGCTTTGGGGGCTGGCCATAACCTGAAAACAGTCCAGAGAACTAAAGGCAAGGTAATAGACTTTTCGGTGCTTCCTTCTCTTAATTTACAAAAGAGAATACTAATTGCTTACCCTGTAAGATTCTTGTGGTGCTTAAATGAAACAGCAAGTCTCATTAGCTTACACGAAGGTCGTTCTTATTTAAATCATCTATGTGAAACCAGATCATCTCAGGCCTCACTCTTGCCTGACTTCCTAAGCCCTCAAAAAAAAAAAAAAGAAGTGAAATGCAGGAGACAAGGTGCTAGACCAAAGAGAGAGAGCACATGTGAGGCCGTTGATTAGGAAAGCTGCATGGCTCCCCATTCCCAGCGGTGGGAGATGGACAGGGTTAGCCTCATCTGTGAAATGTGCTTTTGCCAGCCCATACCGGGCTCCAGGCTGTTTCTCAGGAGCAAACTAAACTCAAACGTCAGAGGTGGTAGTCCGATTTCCCGGAGGGTTTCCATTCTCCCTCCAGGCCAGAGCGACGGGACCAGGGATTCTCAGAACCGGCCTTTTCTCAGGCCCCGAGTCTCTGACCGAGAACTCTCTCTGGCTCCGCTTTGTACACGCGAGACGCCGTGCAAGTGCAAGGACAAGACAAGAGCATTAGGAATTGTTTCAGAATCAGAGACGAATGTAAACTAATATAAAAATAACAGCACTCTCTTGACCCCGTATCTTTGAGGTTTGCGGGGCCTCCGAGCTCTCTAACGTATTGTTTCATGGTTTAATCCGCTTTGCATTGCTCTGAATTTAGTGATGCTGGGAGAGCAGGGCACAGGACTCTAGGAACTGAAACAAAAAAACAGAAAAGCAGGGAGTGCTTGGAACATTAAATTTTTAAAATATTTTTTGTTTTCTTTTCAGAAAGTATCTCATTGTACTGTTGGAAAAGAAATCTGTACAGAACGTTTTTTTTCAAAGAAATCAGCGTGTGTGTGTGTGTGTGTGTGTGTGTGTGATCTCTATATATTTATATTTGTCATGGATAGATTTTGCTTATAACATTAGAATAATAAAGAAAATATTAGTATGGAACAATAGAGGACTTTAGTGCTTTCTTCCCTTCCTCCCTCTTTCTTTGAAAACGTCTTAAATAAATCTCAAGATAAAATTCAGGGATGTAAAAAAAAAACCAAAGCCCACACAAATATGCTTTAAAAGTTGATGTTTAACAATTTGGAAATGAGCTATTTATTTGTTGTAACTTTAAAATTCAATTTGTTGTGTTTATCAAACACCTACTAAGTGCCTAGAAAAAATAAGTACACAGCTCAGTTCTTACGCCTAAGAGGCTACGGTCTTTTTTTTTTTTCTTTTCAGCGTAACAGTATTCATTGTTTTTGCACCACACCCAGTGCTCCATGCAATACGTGCCCTCCTTAGAGGCTTACGGTCTTGTCAGAGGTAGTGGGAGTCAGGGTGGGTGAGAGCCTGGACATGCAGGAGACAGGGTTACACAGATGTGTGTATACAAATGCCCAAGAACCTTCAAGGTCGTGGGGCAAAAAGTGACCCAGTGACGGCTGGAAGGCTGGGAACGCCGGAGGTGGAGTTGGAGATGGACCATATGGGACTTTTGAGGGATTTTCTTCTTACAAAAGGGCCTCCACAAAGCAATTGTTTGTGTCCCCTGCTAATCTTGGCACATGTGGAGGCCAAAGAGTGAAGCAAATATGTGCCACATTTCCTTCCTCGCCCGAGCAGAGGATATAAGCAACTGGAAAGCCCTCCTCGCTTTGCTCCAGGAGACAACAGACCTAACTGATTTTCAGTGAACCCGTCATCAGGCCGGATCCACCAGAAACAATGACCAGATCTCAGGCTTCCAAGCCTGGGCTGTTCTAGAAGAGACTTCAGCTCTGAGACTCAGAACTGTTGTTTATTCTCCCTGGATGCCCAGAGTGGGGCTTCGGTGCACCGTGGTCTGTGCCTGATTTGAGCTGGTTGAATTGTGTTAGTTCTGATGCCACGTTTTAAATTTGAGGTCCCTGGGATCCTTCCAGTCTTTCAGTTTAAATGTCACCACTCAGGGAGGTCTGTCTGGATTACCCTACCTTATGTGGTCACAACCTCTATTATTTTTCAGCACAGCAATCCTGTTGATGTTGCTGGAGGCACTGGTCACAAATGAATTATTTTGTGCATTAGTTTTTTTTCTTTTTAAAGATTTTACTTATTTATTTGACAGAGATCACAAGTAGGCAGAGGGGCAGGCAGAGAGAGAGGGGGAAGCAGGCTCCCCACTGAGCAGAGAGCCTGATGCGGGGCTCGATCCCAGGACCCTGGGATCATGACCTGAGCTGAAGGCAGAGGCTTTAACCCATTGAGCCACCCAGGTGCCCCTGTGCATTAGTTTTGATCAAGAGAGTGGTCCCTCCATTCTAAGACAGCATTATGTGTCGGTAGTTTCAGAGAAAGAAAGGTTAAAGTCTACACAGGGTTTTAACTCTCTTCTAATAGCCTTCTGGAAGCTTACATATGACTATAGGTCTGCCTCTCTTCCTTTGCTGAGTATCACAAGGTTTCCTTTTTCCCATCTGAGTGTCATGACCCCAAGGCCTTCCTCTGGAGGTGCTTCGGCCCCTCTGGGCTAATTTCAATGCAGCCAGACACTGGGAGTGGTGGGCCCAGTCTCTGGGTAGTTGGCACTTGTGTCTATCCCTACGGCGCATTTCTGAGCAATGCCAAAAACATATTTTCCAGGTTCTGAGTCTAGGTTATCTTTCTTTCCCCTCTACATATATTTGGTACTTAACGTTTGTCTTCCATACTGGATTATTCATACTCTGAGGAGAAGGACCATGTATGTCTTGCTCTTCTGTATGTTCCCAGGGCGCAGCACAGTGTCCAACCCATCCCAGGTTCCCAGTCGAGGTTGGCCTTTGCTTCTTCCTGCCCCCCCTAGCCAACTTTAACTTCCGAAGTGCCCTGTCCCCCCATCTCCCAGCCACCCAAACTTGCAGGGTGATGAGGAAGGAGTGGTAGAACAATTGCTTCTGCTTTTCCCGCTAATGGGTGACAAGCTGTGTTCTGGGGGGTTTGGGGAAGGGATGAAGGAATACAAGGAGCCCCCCGAAGTCACCCCCTACTCCCCATGTTCCTCACTCCCCAACCCAGCTTTCTGATTCAGCCTGGCGGTTATTTATTTTTAATCGGCCTCTCCTGTCCTCTTGCAGTCTCTCAGCCCAGCTCCCTATGTGGGCCCTTCTTGTTCTTGGATGCTTGGATCGCTCTTTATCTCCTCGCCATCTGTGTAAGGGGATCCTGCCAAGATGATCAGATGTGAACTCAGCGCCAGAAACATTTTAATTAATTTATGGTGATAAAATGCGAAAAGAAAACCAATGAGGAAAGTCTGGGCCAAAGAAAATTAAACATAAGAGGAAACAAAGAAACTGGAGCCATGCGGCCTTGGAAGGAAGGGCCTGGTTGGCAAAGGAGCCAGCACACACTTTCTCTCTCTTGCCCTCCTCACTTTTTTAATAACGCCCAAGTGGAAAAGCCACAGAGGACCCAGGAACTGGAGAGGGTGAGGGAGAAAATTGAGTCGCTTGCTGTTTACCTTGACTTCTGGATTAGGTCAGCTGAACGTGGGTGTGTAGAAGACAGCAAGGCTATAGGACTGCAAACCCCCATTGTAACGGGTGGCCGTTGTCCTTAGGGAAACCAAAGAGGGAAGTGTCTTAAGCTCCAGTTCTGGAAAAACCTTTAGCAGATGCTTAAATAAGTCAATATTTAGTGAAGTATGGCTTCATTGCAGCCTGGCAAACACTATTTGGGTTGGGTAATTCCTCTATTGGGAAAACACTAAAGAAAACCAGTATTAGCAAGCTTTTTCCCAGCTGAGACAAAAACAGGCCAGCAATATTTATTTGTAGGCTACCGGGTCATTTGACTTATTTGCAAGTGTGATTTTTTTTTTTTTCTTTCCCCTGCCTCCTTTAAAATGTGAAACACTAGGCGCTGAAGAAAGACAGATTTTGCAGTGACTCTTTCCAAGTGAACTTTCGATGAAGACAAGAGAAAAAAGGGAAATACTGTGAATCAGCACATAGGAATTCTATCAAAATAAATGATTTTTTTCTAATTTATTTGGATATTTTAATAGATATAATTGTCTTAATCCAGTTGGTGTAATTCAGGGACAATAATATACTGTTAAAAGCAACCTGGAGAAGAATATAGTAGTGACAGGAAAAAGGGGGACACAATAGTTGAAGACAAGGAAAGAAATTAGACAAACTTCTCAGTGACATGAAGGAATCCAGAACACATATTACCTATTTTTCCTAATAAAGAGGAAACTATTTAAAATTGAGTAAATTTTTGTTGGACTTAGTAATGGATCGTTTTTACACTGATTTGATAGAATTTTAGATCTGTAAGTGACTTCTTACTATGGGTCTGAATCAGAACTCCCTGGAGAGGTTTCCCTTTTCTTTTTAAAAATTTGCATTGCTTGGGGGGTGCCTGGGTAGTTCAGGTAGTTAAGCCTCTGTCTTTGGCTCAGGTCATGATCTCAGGGGCTCCCTGCTTAGCAGGGGGTCTGCTTCTCTCTCTTCCTCTGCCCATGCCCCGGCTCAAATAATGCTCTCTCCCTCTCAAATAAAGAAACTCCAAAAAAATAATTTACAAGATTGGGCTTCACCTACCAGGGCTTATGGGGTGAGGCATTGGTATGTATATTTGAAAAAGTCTGCAAGAGATTCTGATACATATTCCCATTCATTCATTCATTCATTCAACACTTACTAGGTTCCTACTATAAGCCAGGCACTACGGCAGGTGCTGGGAACACAATGATCAGGAGAGAAAGACATGGTTCTTGCTGTCATGGAGGGATGGTCCGTGGGTAAGGTACAGCCCTTCCATTTTCAATCAAAGACACTATTACTCTGAAAGTGTAATTGACTTTCCCTGGGTCACCCATTTAGTGTGGTAAACTGGAACGGAAGGTTATACACGGATCTCTCGTTTTCCTTCCATATTCTTTCCATTAGCGACCCTTCCTGATTTCCTGACTCTCTTCTATTTAGGCTAATATTAAAATGTCTGAGCCTCCAGTTGTACTGGAAACCAGCTAGTTTTGCATCTTGGTTGAAATTCTTGCTCTGCCATGTGTTAGCTTTATGACAGTGGGAAGTGTATAACCTCTAGCGACCTCCAATCCTGTCATCTGTAAAATAGAATTGTACCTACCACACTGAGATGGAGACACTAGATGTGACTGTTTTATAAGATGATATAAATGGAAAAATCCGTCCCGAGGCTACAACTTTGGGAGAACTCAATTACTGGAAGGTCTCTCCAGTTCTATGCAGGAGACCCCCCAACCTTGGTGGGTATTCCTGGGGGTGGGGTGTGTGGGGAGCCAGCCTGAGAATTTGCAGGGTGACCAAGTCTCCCTCACCCCCTCACCCTCTGGAATGTGCTGAGTCAGTGTTGGGTCCCTTGGCTTCAGGTGAATCTTGCCATGCAAGCAGCAATGGTATGCCTGGGATCCCAGTGGTTGGCCTCTGCAGCCCATGACAATACACTGGCGGTCCTTTCAGAGAAAGCCAGACATTCAGAGTTGGCACAAAGAGAGTCTGAAATCAGAGGGAGCCATCAGCCCTGGAGACAGGGCCTGGAGGGTCGTGGCAGGGATTTCAGAAGCCCTTACAGAATGGCTTCTTGGTTTTTGGTGCAGACCTATCAGCCTTGCCCCTGAGTTACTCCCCAATGGCTTATGTTATGTTATGTTATGTTATGTGGTTACTCCCCACACTGCTTCCTGCTGACCAGCTCAGCAACCTTGGCCATGGCCTGAGTCCTTAGTGAGCTCTCCCTGCCAGGACAGAAGTCACCACCCAAACTTGCTCCAGGTACCAGAATCTCAGATCAGGACACTGAATTAGTAAGGAAGATAGGAGAAAAAAATTGGTTGGATCAAGAAATTAATTGGATACACCACCAGCAGCAAGAATCAGTCTTATCATGCACTTTTCTGAGACTTTTACATCTTTATTATTTAAGAGAAAATATCGTCTCTCCTAGGTATATGGCCAAGGGAAATGCATATACACATGCACCAGAACACCCATAAAAGAATGTCTGTATATTCTGTATACTCAAGAACAGCAGCAATAGCCCCCAGCTGAACACAACTCAAATGTTCATCAAGAGGAGTATGGTTAAGTACGTGGGGATATAACCACACAATGGGATGTACAGCAACAATGAATGAACAAACCGAAACTACATGGAAGAACACGGTGGGTTCTCACAAACTACTGGGCTCTCACAGAAACCAACCACAGAGACCAACCACTGGCATTACATGCACTAATTCCATTTATGCCCAATGTTCAAAACTAGGCAAAACTTATCTATGACGTTAGAAGTCCGCAGAGCGGCTACCTTTGGTGAAGGGGGTTGTAACTGGGAAGACACGCAAAGCAAGTTTCTGGTGTGCTGTGGTGATGGGTGCTGTTTCCTGATTAGAAGGCCAGTTGGGTGGGATTGTGAAGTTGGTGAAAATTCATTGAGCTGCCTATGTAAGTAGGCCAATTTGGTGAGAAATTTTGGCCTCAATATCTGTATATTGGGTTTCAATGAAAAGGTGAGAAAAAAGATGAATGTGTGAATGTCTCTGCACCATTATCCTCATAGATTGCTGCCTGGACTGGAAATCTGCACTGTAAATTTTCTGCCAGTAAAATAATGAAGCAATGCTCAGCATTTGCTTATGTCTGGCACAGAGTAGGCCCTCAAGGGATTATTTGTTGAATAAGTGAAAAATGGGTCTTGGCTCTTCCGTGGGACAGGTAGGCTATGAAGTAATGGTGCCAGGGCATTAAATAAGAGCGCCTAGGGGAAATTTCTATTATTAGAGATTTTCTTTCTCAAAACCACTGTGTCAGACATCCAGGAGGGGAACCTCACACCTCCTGTGCACCATCTGGCTTCATTTGGCATGTGTAATTCTAAGATCCTCTTCGTTGGCGATAGAGACAAGCCCACACATAGGGTAACCTCCGTGGAAGGAGATCTTCCTCTGTTCCACAGCCCCCGGAGCCCTTCCCTAGCCCCAGTTCAGCTGGATCTTTGATGTCATCTTCGTGTAAATGCTACCCAATCATTTTCTCTTGGTCTTTGATGAGTAAAATGTTGAGTGGGAGATGTTTGACCTTGGGGCATGGCTTGTGGCAAGGCAGGAAATGCCTCATCTCATGGGGGTACAAGAAGGGAAATTAAAAGGAACCATGAAGTGGTGCACACGGACTGCCTCTCAGGTCTGCCAGACATCTTTTAGGAAGTGTGACTGGGGCATGAATGCAGAGTTGCCAAGAGGGGCACATGGGGGGTGGCAGCAATTCAAGTTGCCCTCACTCCAGCCCAGTTGGAATCCCTCTCAGTCTGATGTGCCCTCTCGTCAGACCTCTTAGGAAACCAAAGGTGTCAAGTGTTTGAGAACTGGTTTAATTAAGCCACAGAAAAGACCTCTTTGAGGTCATTGTCCATCAGAAGGTTGTGGGTGGTGAATGTGCAAATATGCTTCACACATAGGTCCACTCCTGCCCATAAAGCCTGGATTTTGCTTCCTTTTCAAAGGCTCAAAGAACATCATACTATGCAGCTCAAATCCAATAAACAGCACAATATCAACAAACAGCACAAATGTGTGCCTTTTGAAACCTGGTTTCCAAAGATGTGATTCTTTCGTCTTTAAATATAGCTGCCTTTGGGACTCAGTCAGTTAAGGGACTTACTTTTGATTTCAGCTAAGGTCAGATCTCAGGGTTGTGAGATCAAGCCCCATGTTGGGCTCCACACTCAGTGGGAAGCCTCCTTGAGATTCTTTCCCTCTGCTCCTCCCCCTGCTCTCTCTCTCTCTCTCTCAAATAAAGAAATAAATCTTAAAAAAAAAAAAAAAAAAGCCAACTGCCCTTCTTTTAGCTCTGGTGGTATAGACCAAGAAGTCTTGCTTTTCAGAGCACAATCCCAGAACTGGGTTCTTTATACCACATGGAATTGTGGTGAGCTAATGAACATTCTACTGTGGTCTCTCAGAGGTTTTCTTCTTTTTAATGATAAAATTGTTTAACCAGCTTGTGAAGAAAGAATATCTGTGTTTTACCAAATGTCAAATAATGATGACATTTGCACGGAATGAAGTCAAGGGGTAAAGTCTGTCTTCCAAGGGCAGTCTGGTTCAGAGGGTCTCATGGAGCCCATCCCGGAGGACTAGATATCCCAGCTTTCAGAGCTCAGGTCTCTCCTGGTGCTGGACATTATCCTTGGGGGACAGCTATTAGTAGGGTAAACATGGTGGCCTTCCCCTCTGCCAAGGGCCTGGGCCATCAACATAATAAGAGAGGGCAGATGCAGTGGTTGGGGAGGATAGTGAAGAAAAGTTGGGTAGTGCAGGCTTTGGAAATACCAGAAAATGCCGGAAGACCCAGGGTGTTGAAAGACAAACCAACGAATGTACGGTTAGCATTAAGCCCTATATTAAGCCCTGCTACCAATAACTCTTCCTCTTTTTTTGCTTCTAACACTTCCACCCCTAGATCCATTTGGGGAGTGACAAAAAAGCTTCCTTTTTTTTTCCCATTTGAGAGAGAGAATGAGAAAGCAAGATTGATTGATTGTAAAGATCCCTGGAGATCTGGCCATGTGAACTTGGGAAGGTCTGCAGTCATGTGTCCCCCTTGAGTCTTTGTTTTCTTCTCTGCTGCGGGGCAAGGATATTAGACTTTCTGATCCCTTTTAGCATGAAACTTCTGCGTTCCATGGTGTCTTCCAAATAGCTTTCTAGGGAGGTGTTAACACCAGAGGCTTCAGTTAAATTCTAAATGTGTTTCCTGTGAAGAATAATGTTGTAAGCCTCATTAAAACGAATACCTCTGGTCAAATGTGCTGGCCAAATATACTTGATACTGAGATTCAGGACACAGGCTTGGCTCATTTATACTGGAAGAGAAGGGAGGAATGTTCTGGAGAAAGGGGAACTGACCGAGGAGTGATGTTCTGTGGAAGATTTCTGCCCACTATGTTACAAGAAGGATTTCTTGAGGCAATTGGTTAAGATTCTAGAGGCAGGATTTCTTTACCCTCATAAATGACACCAGGAATCCGGAACCTTCAGGATAACAGAAGGTAGCCAACCTTTGCAATGACCCTCAATGATGCCCATCTCCTGATATTCACAGTCTTGGGTAATCTTCTCCCATTGGGTATGGGTAGACCTGGAATCTTATACCTAATTCATGCAAAGAGGGAGATCTCTAACATATTTGTCATCAACACGTGCATACGGAATAATCCTAGTTTCACCAGTGAAAACCTGTTTCCAACAGCCATGATCCTAGTGGACAGACCACTACTTTTGTTTAAAAACAGTAACCCATTGACACTGAATATGTCAAACTTGTGAGCCTTGAAGTGAATAAGCATTTGTAGTAGCTGCCTTCAGAGTATGGGTTTCCTGAAGAGAACTCTAGCCAACAACTGCAGGTCTGTGCATTTTTTTTTTCCAATTTATTTATTTTCAGAAAAACAGTGGTCTGTGCATTTTTTAAAAGGCTTATTTAGGAGAGAGAGTGAGCGAGTGAGAGCGAGCTGGGGGAGGGGCAGAGGGAGAATGAGGGAGACAGACTCCCTGTTTTAGACTCACTGCTGAGCACAGAGCCTGATGTGGGGCTTGATCTCATGACCCTGAGATCATGATCTGAGCCAAAATCAAGAGTTGAATGCTTAACTGACTAAGCCACCCAGGTGCTGCAGGTCTGTTCGTTCTTTTTTTCTTTCTTTCTTTTTTTAAAGATCTTTTATTTATTTATTTGACAGACGGAGATCACAAGCAGGCAGAGGGGCAGGCAGAGAGAGAGAGAGAGAGAGAGAGGAAGCAGGCTCCCCTGCTGAGCAGAGAGCTGGATGCGGGGCTCGATCCCAGGACCCTGGCATCATGACCTGAGCCAAAGGCAGAGGCTTTAACCCACTGAGCCACCCAGGCGCTTCGGGTCTGTGCATTCTTGAGTGCAATGCTCTCTTGAGCCTGGGCAACTCAAGCCCCAGACTTAAAGCTTAAACAAAGTCATATGCAATGTCCCTCTGCACCTGCGGAAGTATCTGAAAGCAAATTATAGACCAGTGGCAAATAAGGGTAGGTTTGCAGAAGGGTTTTAATTTCTTGTTCATGTTGATGGCCAAATCCTTAGTCTCCTCTTTTCCTTTATATTTCTTTTTTTCTTGCTTTCTCCTTCTCCATCTAGTGCCCTGGTGTCTTTCTGACACCTGATGGGAATAAAAGAGAAGATTCTTTGGCCAAAGATGTCAGTTTTTTACTGCTCCAAAGCAGGGTTCAGAAAGAGATGAGGAATGAAGAGAGGGGTTGATGTGGTGGACTTGAACTAACCACTTCTGGGTCACCCAGGACTACCCAAGGTAGCAAGCCTCATTACTAGATGGAGTTTTGGGATTTAAGGCCCCCAGGGAAGGTATCCTGGAACACCCTTACAAAATATTCCTAAACTGGGTTGCCTAGGGTGGCTCAGTTGCTTAAGTGTCTGCCTTCAGTTCAGGTCATGATCCCAGGGATCTAGTCCCACATCAGGTTCCCTGCTCATTCTTTCTCTCTTTCAAAAATAAAAATTAAAAAAGTTTTTTTTTAAAATTCATAAACCAATAAACAATGGAAATGAAACAGATTAAAGTTTTGCAAAATAAAAATAATAATAATAATAATAAATTGACCATCAAGCTTCCTTCCTGTTTTCAGAATAATTTCTTTTTCCTTTTTTTTAAAAAAAAATCTTTTTAAAGATTTTATTTATTTATTTGACAGTGAGACATCACAGTAGACAGAGAGGCAGGCAGAGGGAGAGAGAGGGAAGCAGGTTCCCTGCTGAGCAGAGAGCCCGATGCGGGACTCAATCCTAGGACACTGAGATCATGACCTGAGCCGAAGGCAGCAGCTTAACCCACTGAGCCACCCAGGCACTTTCTTTTTCCTTTTTTTTTGAAGGAAGCAGCTGGTGGTAGGGAATGGCTTAGATTTGCGTCCTCTAAGCTCTTCACCCACCCTACCCCCATGGGCTTCAGTCACTCATGAATACTCTGTCTTTGTGTATGGCTACTTATTCCCTTGCCCCGGCCGATCAGAGTTTTCATAGCAATCCTCGATCAGCGGAGGAACTGACTTTCTGCACATGAGCGCGCAGATTTGGTGGACGTGGGTGATACAGATGCAGAGCTTCGGTTCACGTACTTCCTGAGAGAGAACCAACACCCCTTAACTATGACTTGTTTAATGAGCAGAAACAGCGAAGCCTCCTAGAAGCCCCCCAGCCTTTGGTCTCTAGGCCACTGGGCCGGTGTGGACCGCTTCGATTAGTGCCCACAGAAACTCGTGCTCCCATTGGCTCCTCTCTTCGGGGCTGAGTTTGCGCTGACCAAGCTCCGGTTGTGTTTTGCTTTCTAGCCCACCTCGGTGGGTGAGAAAAGAGCAGGTTTCTTTTGGGTGGGGAGGAACATTCCTTTCTTCCTATGGGGAAGGTGGTATTTATGTTTCCCAGAAAAGAGGTTCCTGGAGAATAACAGATTGCTATATGCTTTGGCTGTTTGGGATAAAAAGAGAACAATTTAAGCAATCTATTTCTCTTCTGAAGTGCTGTCAGAAGGGTCAAGAGGGAGTACAACCTAGGAGAGCCCTTCTTCAGATTGTGTGAAGAAAGCAGCGGTGCTGAACTCTGCTTACGATCACCTTGGAGCTTTTGTTAAAACAACAACAACAACAACAACAACAACCCCCCACCCAAAAATAAACCCCAAAAAACCACCAGTGCTGAGTTCCACCCCAGACCCATTAAGTCCGACGCTCTGGGTGGGGAGGCCGGAGTCTTGGTATTTTTTAAAAGCTCCCCAGGTGGTTTTCATGCGTGGCCAAGGTTGAGCCACTGCAGTGCAGTGTTGCGTAGCTTATATTAAAAGTGTGAGGGAGACGGAATCGTGATTACTTGAGGTGAAGGGAAAATGAAAAATGTTTTCTCTGAGTCAGGCATTGTGCTGGGTACTTGCCTTATATAGTCCTATAATCCCCACAGCGACTGCAAGGTTGGTGATGTGTCTCTCTGGCCATCTTATGGAAGAGGAACTGAGGCTTAGAAAGATGAGTTGTCGTGTACAAGGTCACCCAGCTGGGGAGCAGTAGAGCTAGAATTTGAGGTAAAATTTATGTGATTCCAGAGCCACTATATCATGTGTTCCTGCAACGGAGCCACGTAGGTGCCAGTGTAGAGAAAGGGCCACAGGCTTTGGGGTGTGTGTTTGTGTGTTTGTGGTGATGGTAATGGGCCAGTCAATAAAGACAGGCAATTTCGAGATAGTTTTAAGGGCACATTCCAAGTGTTCATCTGCTGTGCAGCTTTCATTGGCGCTTGCCACATTTCCTGCTGCTGTTATTTTCCTTTTCCCCTCCCATTCATTCCTGCTTCTTCTGGCTTTCCAGAAGGTAGTCTGGGCCAGAATATAGTACATACCAAAAACAGAATTCATTGTCTTTCTGTCCAAACCAGTTTCTTCTCCTGTGAGCTGTGTTCTCCAAGGTGTACTCTATTCCAGTGGGCACGCTAGCTGGAAAACAGAGACTGGTCTCCAACCCTCTCTGCGTCCTTATATGCGCCTCTGTTGATGACAGAGCTTGGTCCAAACCCAGCTCCCAACTATGTGACCTCCCTCTCCTTTCTGCTCCCTATTGCCATTGGACTACTGCATGATCCTTCTTTTTTTTCCTCCTCCATCTTTGATCATGTCATGATTATCATGAGATAATGCTACTTCTTTAAAAACAGTGATAAGATAGTGTAAGCTTGGGGCACCTGGGTGGCTCAGTGGGTTAAGCCACTGCCTTCGGCTCGGGTCATGATCTCAGGGTCCTGAGATCGAGTCCCGCATCGGGCTCTCTGATCAGCAGGGAGCCTGCTTCCCTCTCTCTCTCTCTGCCTGCCTCTCTGCCTACTTGTGATTTCTCTCTGTCAGATAAATAAGTAAAATCTTTAAAAAAAAAAAAAAAAGAAGAAAGTGTAAGCTTCTCTGAGTATGCCCTTTCATACAGCTTTGGCTTTTGAAAGCATTTTCTATCAATTCAAACAATGAAATAAAATCAGCCATGATGGAAGGTAAAAAAAGGATCGTAAAACTAGAAAAGAACTAGAGCAAATGAACCCAGCTGTATTTCATATGAATGACAGTACCATAATGAAGGGGGAAAAATAACTGATGGAAGTAATTTGTGAACACAGCATAACTATATATACACATCTGGGGCAGGTGTGGGAGATCGGAAGAAGAGCAAAAAGAGCCTTTCTGAAGCTCTTTTAGAGTATTATAGGTTTGAGTAATGAGTAAATTAGTTCATTTTTTTGGAGGAAGTTTTGTCACTGTGGAATAAGAGGTTATGTAGTCGTGATGTCTAGAAATGTGGAATAGGGAAGTCAAGAAAGAACCAGGGGGAATGGATTGGAATTAGACACTCTGGTGTAGACTCAGAATTGTGTGTGTGTGTGTGTGTGTGTGTGTGTATTGTGTATGGATACATATCTATGTATATTTCCCAGCTTTGTTCACTAAAAAAGGACCAAGAAGCAATGATACCTCAGTACCAATGAGCACATTTAGTGCTCAAATCTTGTTGTCTAATGCCATTCCCTCATAAAGGGAACTAGAGCTCCTTGGAGAAATGGATGATTCCAGGGCCAAAGCAGGGTAGGTAGAAGATAAACCTGGAATATCCTGTTATTCTAGAAAGTAAGAAAGTACCAAAAAAAAAAAAAAAAGAAAGAAAGAAAGAAAGAAATCAACAACAAACAACCAATGGGAAACATCACTAGGACACTAGGAATTCCCAGTGTTAGAATCAGAGGTAATTTGAGCACTAAAATTAAAGATGGTAATGAATTACAAGACACTGAAGAAAATTTAGGAATCTATGAATATATACCGATCATACAGAAATGAATAAGAAAAGAAATCAGTGGAGGAGAAGGGGGGGGGGCTCTTGCTTATAATGGAATGCCAAGATACCTGTTGGTAAATGTGGAAAGGGTGCTGAAGTTGGAAAGTCACCATTCTGCAACCATTATAGTAAAATTGCTTCAGGTAAAAATCATCATTAGATGCTAAATCTAGAAGAGAAAATTTGATTAGGAATAGTATATTTATGTGATCTTAAAATGTCTCCTCTCAAATCACTTATTAATAACAAAGTGAGAAATAATAACTATACATAGAATGGAGAGATTGAAAACACTTTGGAGATCAAAATTAATATCATGAAGGAGGGACATCGTGTATCATCCCTCCTGGGAATGCATCTGAATCTAATCAATAGGGAACATCAGACAGCCCTAGATGAGCAACATTCTATTAAATGAAAAGTGGGTAGGAGACCATTATTCAAAAATGCCAATGTTACGAAAGACAAAGGAAGCCTGAGGAAATGGTCCAGACTAAAGGTGACTAGAGAGACTTCACGACTGCATATAGTATGTGGTCTGAGACGGGGTGCTGTACTGGCAGGGGGTGGGGGAATGTGACGAATGACAGTTTGGGGATAATTGACAAAACTGAAATTAGGCTGGAAGGGTGAAGTTTTGCATAAGTGTTCAATTTACTGGAACGGATAACTATACTGTGGAAGGAATATTTCCACTTAGAAAGTACACATTGAGATGTTTAGGGTTAAATAGCCATGATGTATGTAACTTACTCTCAAACGGTTCAGAAAAACAAGTATACACTATACCACCTATGTATATACATCTATACATATTTTTTAAAAGAAAAAAAGCAAGAAAATAAATAATAAAGCAAATAGGGTAAAGTATTAACAATAGGGGAATGGATGTGCTTTTGTGCTTTGTATTATGTGTGCAGCTTTTTTTAAAAAAATATTTTATTTATTCATCTTAGAGAGCACAAGCTGGGGGGAGGAGCAGAGGGAAAGGGACAAGGAGACTCCACACTGAATGCAGAACTCAATGTGGGGCTCGATCCCATGACCCTGAGATCATGATATGAGTGGAAATCAAGAGTGGGATGCTTAACCAACTGAGCTACCCAGGTGCCCCACTATGCAAGCAACTTTAAGTTTGACATTATTTCAGAAAAAATATCATTTGAGAACAAACAGTATGAATTCTCTCAAATGTAGTATATACTAAATTTTAACACTCAGGACACCGCCAGTTCACAAACTCATGTTCTCATGAAACGGAACAATCACTTCAGGAACAATCACTTTATTTTTCATACAATGAGTATGCATTAACAACATAAGCAACATAAGAAACTTATTTGTTATATAAGTTGAGATCATACTTAACATTTCACAGGAAGTTTCTGTCTATTGAAACAGGTTGAAAATCATGGTGTGATAGGATAAAAATCCAAATTCCTTAGAAGGTGTCCAAAGTCTTTGGGACTTGTCCCAGATGCCTCTGCCCTCACCCCCTGGCCTCGTGTGTGTCTCTCAGCTTCTTGTACTTTTCAGCCATTCTCTTAGCCCCTTCACCCCCCACTTTCTGTTGCATTCCTGTCGGTCTTTGTGCATGGTGTTTCCTCTGCATTCCCTTCCCCCACCACACTTATAAATCTGGTGAACATGTTCTCAACTGTAAAGACATCTTTTCTGTAAAGCCTCCTTTGAGGGTCCAACTCCAGGTGAGGCTGAGGGGATCACCCCCTTCTTTGGACCAAAACTGAGCATCTTGGCTGTGCCTGTATTATAGGAATTACTGCCCTACGTTAAAATCATTTATTTCCTTCTCTGTCTCCTTTGAAATAGTCTTTGAAACCAGGGACTTGGTATCATTCAGTTTTTGGTAGGCGTTTATGGAGGGGTCTGTGATATAATGTAGTCAGTGGTGTAGGGAGGCAGGGTCACACCTGCTCCCACCCACTCCACAACGCTCAGGAGAGTCTTGTGTGCCCGTGTCTTCCCTTCTCCTCAGGGTGGAGTGACCTCAGGGACATAGCTGGAAATGGGGCAGGGTGGGAGGATTTTCACCAGGAAAATTTGCACACTTCCTTCCTTTTTCCTTCCTTCCTTCCTCCCTTCCCCCTCCCTCTCTCCCTCTTCCCTTCCTTTCTTCCTTCCTTTCCTCATTTCTTTCTTCCTTTCTTTCATCCCTCCTTTCTTCCTTTCTCCCTCCTTCCTTCCTTCCTCCCTCCACTTCTTCCTTCCTTTCTTTCTCTTTCTTTCTTCTTTCTTTCTTTCTTTTTTTTCTTTCTTTCTTTCTTTTCCTTCCTTCCTTCCTTCCTTCCTTCCTTCCTTCCTTCCTTCCTTCTTTTCCTTCTCTCCTTCTTTCCTTCCCTCCCTCCCCCTTTCTTCTCTTTCTTTCTTGATTTTATTTATTTATTTGAGAGAGAGGACAAGTGGAGGGGAGGAACAGAGGGAGAAGGAGAAGCAGACTCCCCTGCTGAGCAAGGAGCCCAATGTGAGGTTTGATCCAGGACCCTGGGATCATGACCTGAGCCAAAGGCAGATGTTTAGTTGACTGAGCCATTCAGGCACCCCTAGAGAGCATATTTTCTGAACCCCAAATCTAGACACAGCAACAGGTGGGAAGCAGTTTAAAAGATATGTTTTAGAGGTGAAATTGTGATATTTTGGGATATTTTGCTTATTTGTGGGGGATAATTAACTCAGGGATAGCCACATGTATTATATATTTATTTAAAACTTGTTTTAAGAATATTTTTAGGAATTTTGCAACATCATTGGGTTAGATGTTCCCAGAACAGGGCTGGAAACCAGAGGCAACCAACCAATGGTGATGTCTCTGAGTCAGACACCCATCAAAACTTTATCTCTCAACATCCATGCCATAAAAAACAGCATAGCTTAGCTCCAAAGTTCTATTTTAGATTTGGTTGCTCAATTATGTTAAACCTTAAAATAGAAGTGTACCAAGCAGACACCTCATTTTTCAATATAGAATTAAGTTCTGCCTGATAACGGATGGATACTTTCCACATTAATGTAAAATGTGAGTATGCATTGCAAGATAATGTAATGCACGCCAGGAACAGACCGTGATATATTTAGATACTGATTAGAAGTAAAACTGATACATCATTCCTTATAATGTACATGAATAGTACCAGTGCATAACGGTGCCTCTTGGGACTGAGGTCATTTATTTTTCCTCCTGGATATATTGTTTATATCATGTTCTCTCCCTCATGTTATATATTAAATTGTTTAATGTAAGCCATAAGAGAGCAAATGTCACTAAAGGTCTTTCCCCACACCCCCTTAAAATCTGAAGAATCAAATCTTCTAAAGCAGGTGATCTGTCAGTTTTCATTCCTGAATGTCATTGGTACGTACAGCTTTTCTTATCAGTTCATTTCACATTCCCAAATCAAATGACTGTTAATCTACAACATCTGAGCAGAAAGACTGGGGGCTTCCTGGCTTTTATGCAGGCTACTTTCTGGGTTCCAAACGTGTGTCTATAGGAATGAAAGCTTCTTTGAAGTTACAGGGAAAAATTAATTTATTATTAGAAAGTTTCCTAAGAGGTGACGCCCATTTAAAGTCAAATTGATAATAACGACTACGATTATTTCCAGCAAAGTGTGTGTGTGTGTGTGTGTGTGTGTGTGTAGTGGTGTAAGAAGAAAGCAACTGTATGTCTTGGAAAATCGGATGGGCAAGGATTAAACTTGATTAGCAGCCCCTCTTCCGTTGAGATCTACAACAGTAATAATCACCATTGTTGAGGCTATGGTATGTGTGGCAGTGGGAAAGCAGTTCCTGTACATTATTTTATTTAATCTGCACCCACAGAACTCTGTGGTGAGGTGGCTATGATTATTCCACATCCAATCCATCAGCAAATCTTGTCTCTGCCTTTAGAATACCTTCTGCATCTGTTTCCTAACACCTCTCCTGTGACTGCCTGGTTTAAGCTGTTCTCATCTCTTGCCTGGATTACTGTAAGAGCCTTTTAATTGGTCTCTCTGCTTCCCTCTGTGGTCTCTGTGGTATTCGTTAGTGCTGCTCACCCAATATCCCATCTTGCAGGCACATGGTAGGATTGTACTTTCCTGCTGCCTTTGAAGTTAGATATGGTCCAATGATCTGCTCTGGCCAATGAAATATGAGTGGAGGTGATGCATGTCCTTTCCAGGCTGATGTTTCTGAGTGTGTGCATGAGTCCCCGCACTCCCCGTTCCCTCTGTCATGGTGATCTGTGGTGATTTGAATGGAGGCTGCTTCACGCCTGGCTCCCAGAACGAGGAGACCCCAGATAATCTGCAGTGGACACGATGTATGAGTGACAAGTAATGTTTGTTTGTTTGTTTTAAAGATTTTATTTATTTATTTGAGAGAGAGACAGTGAGAGAGAGCATGAGAGAGGAGAAGGTCAGAGGGAGAAGCAGACTCCCCATGGAGCTGGGAGCCTGATGTGGGACTCCATCCTGGGACCCCAGGATCGTGGCCTGAGCCGAAGGCAGCTACTTAACCAACTGAGCCACCCAGGCGCCCCATGACCTTTGTTTTTATAAACAACTAAGATATTATGGTTGTTGCCGTTTCATTTTATAGGTGTAGAGAAGCTGAGGCCAAGGAATAAAATTCATTTGGAGATGATTATGTTAACTTGCAACAGTGAAAGATGACTTAGCCTATTCTGACTGGTGCACTCCTCTCCCACCCCTACCACCCCAGTCTTATCTTCAAAGACAGCTTGAATGTGCATCTCTCTGTGCCACCCAGAACATCTATTGGCTCCTCATTGACATAGAATGAGACCCAAATTGCTCACTTTCAGACCCTCTAAGGTCTGGCTTACCTCCTCGAACTCTTTCTTACAACTTGCCTCCTTAACTCCCTTTTCTTAACCCACACTTGCCTCCTCGCTGTCCCTTGACCATTCCTCAAATGCTCAAAGGCCTCAGGGCCTTTGCACCTACACTTTGGTTCTGCCTGAGTGGCTTTTGTCCAGATGCTATAAGGCTCCTTCTTCATTTTATTCTGTTCTCTGTTGAAATGTCCCTTCCTTGGAGAGAGCTTCCCTGACCACCTGATCTGAAATAGCAATCCATTACTCTAACTTCTCTCCCTGCTTTACTTTTCATCGTAGTGCGTGTGAATTTAGTACTTCCTAACACCGTAGTTTCTATTTCTTTTTCTCCTCTCTGTGCTCCTCCTGAGGCCTGGGATTGTTACCTGTTTGACCCCAGTGCGTGCACTTATTACATAGTTATTGGTCCACTCTAGGCACTCAGGACATACTTGTTGTGTAACCATAAGCCCCATTTTATACATAAGGAAATCAAGGCTCAGAGAAGTGAAGTAGCTTGGTCAAGGTGTAACGCCTTGTGTAACTAGTGTAACTCCTTTACTACGTAGTAAAGTTACTAAGTAAAGTTACTAGTTAAAAGTTACTAGTAAAGTTACTCCTTTACTGCTTGTGTAAGCAGTTAGTAAAGGAGTTGTGATCAAATCTTGGTCTCTGACTTCAATATGTGCATGAGCTGGACTCATCCCTACATAGCATCCTGTAAATTCCATCAGCACACGTGAGCCCTGAGCCTTTGGGTCACACCAGCCACGCACTTTCTCTGGTTTTCATTTATGAGACTTGAGGTTAGGATGAGTGGTTTTGAAAAGTTCCACACTCAGTTGTGGTTCATTTGTCATGTGGGTTGTCATCTGTCTTCCAACTGCATCTCTACAATATTCTCTCATTGTGCTAATGGAGGAGGCTTGTCATATAACACATAAAAAATCTTGGGTGATCCCAAAGTCACTACTTGCCTTTAAAATGAATGGTTTCTGCACTTAACCTTGAAAATGCAAGTGTCTGCTGTTTGGGGAACTCACTTTGAACACAAAAGGGATGTACTATTTTGAAGAGCCGTGTCTGTGTCTTTGAGGCTGGTAGGAGCCCATGGGCTGGGCTGGAGTGATGTGCTCAGTCCTTGGAGGCCAAAGCTGCCACCTACAGACTGCTCAGCCTCAGCCCCCACCAGAGCTGGGGTTGCTGGTGCATGAAAGAGACACAGGGAGTGGAGATGCTGATGAGGCTGCGCTGGATGAAGATAGGTCAGCAAATGGAAGATTTGCCCACATAATCAGCTAACACTTCCTGGGACAGTTTTATGGAGTCACAGACTATTGGAAGAAGAATTGGAATAGGATCACCTCGGAGTTCATCAGACCAGTATTCTCAGAGCGTGGTCCTTGGACCGTCTGCAGTAGACTTGCCAATGGGAAGATGGAAATGGAATATTCCCGGCTCCCGTTTCAACACTACTGACTCTGTTCTGCCAGGAGTGGAACTCTGGAATCTGCACACTGAACAGGTGTTTCTCACGAACACTCCGACATCAGGTCTAGTTCAACCTTTTCATTTAATAGGGTTTAGAGAAACTGAGGCTTTTAGGGATTTGCTTCTTGTAGAGATGTTTATGGCAGATTATAACAAGGAAGGTGAAATTAATTTTCTGGGTAAAATAAAAATAAGAGTCATCATTCATTTTTGGGGGGGCACCTTAATAAAACAATATGAACAGAAAACCCAGGCTTCTATATCAAGCATGTGGTAAATAAAGTTTTCTCGAATATTCCTTGAAGTCCGTTTTCAGATTCTCTGCATCGCCCTCGCATGCTAGAGCTGTTGACCTTGTCTAAAGCAACAGCCTTCCGTGAATTTGCTCCCGTGTTTACCTGCAGAATCCAGGCGGCGAGGACTTAGTCAGCCACTGAAGGAAGAGAAGAGTGAGAGATGGGACAGTGGGAGAGCAAAAAAGAAGAATGAGTCAAACCCCAGCAGATTATTCATTCAAATAAATGGCAGGATTTCTTTAGAGACCCTTCCTACTTAGGCAAGGGAATAAAAGTAGGGCATATTAAAGAAGCCATTCCATCTATATGAACCACCTATTTTTTTTTTTCCTCCAGTGATGTGAAATAAGGCCAAGGACCTATCAATCAGCCCAGGAATGACTAATGATTGGAGAACAGAAGATTCTCTGTAGTTTATTCTTTGTATCAATATGTGAAAAAAAAAAAAATCTCTAGAATTTTGTGGTCAAATGTGGCCTTAAGTGAACAGATAAGGGCCCAAATAAATGGAAGCACTCCTCCATTCCTAAGGGAAGTTGTTCAACTGCCCACATCATTTGCTGATAAAAGCCCATCTGTTAAAACAAAGTCGAGTTGCACTGGCAATTCATTCCAGCCAGAGACCGTAAGTGGTTATTTTTTCTTGACAGCCTTGTTGGCTTTTTTTTTTTTTTTAAAGCCCAGAGAAACAATCCGAGGGTGAAATATAGATTATGCTATTGGCTTTAAGTTAATGTTACACTTCCAGCTCAGAGAGAGAAAAACCCATTGGCACAAGTTCTCTGGTAAACACGGTGGCGTGATAAATTGTTATGAGAATAAAGTCATAAGGAAAAGTCAGCTTTGCAAATGACACACGTAGAAAAACAGCAGATGTCTGATGAAGTAAAGAACCGACTTATGGCCAAGACCTTGAAAAACAAAATTAATTTCCTTTCGTCTTTGATAATGATGATGTAATGTAGTTAAGAGGAAGAGCCTGCCACGCTCAAGTAGTTATAAAAGGAGAAACGTTCAGCAGGCACGGGGTCAGAGTCCTCGGTTTTCCTGCTGTTAGGCTCCACACGTTGGTTGCTAGATGAGGCGAGTCTGAGAAGCGAGGAACTTGTTTCATGTTGTTTGTGATGGAAATGGGCTCGGATGCTAATCATATTTTTTTTTTTTTAAGATTTTATTTATTTATTTGACAGGCAGAGATCACAAGTAGGCAGAGAGGCAGGCAGAGAGAGAGGAAGAAGCAGGCTCCCTGCTGAGCAAAGAGCCCGTTGCGGGGCTCGATCCCAGGACCCTGGGATCACCACCCCAGCCGAAGGCAGCGGCTTTAACCCACTGAGCCACCCAGGCGCCCCGCTAGTCATATTTTTAAGCAGCTTTTTCATACAGAGGAAAGAAAGCAGTTAAGTCAGAGTTTCGCCTCGGACAGGGATTTCAAATATTTGAAGCCTTGGAAAATTACTGTTGGTGAAAAAGATATTCTGCAAGGATGAAAGTCATGGTTTACAGAATCAATACATTTCTGTACGGAAGAGGTTTCTTGCTTTTTAGGTAACTGAGGCACATGGCTGGGGTCGTTTTCCATATAAAGAAATTTTGAAGTCCACTCTAAACAAGACTGATCTGCAACTTAAGCCACACACAACCCATAAGTAGGTCCAACTGTCTCTTTTCAGCCCCATCTAGAAGTAATCAACACGAAAGCTTATTTTAAGGAAAATCTGACCATCGCTGGCATCTTGTATTTCAGGATGTAGAAGCTGCTGAGTTTGCTGGCCCCAGTAAGCTAAGTTTTAAATAGGCAAAGTGCCAGGCAGCCCTACTCTGATCTCAGCATCAGAACTGGCCCCATTCTACTGCACATCTGAATTTGTTTTGTCTGCCCTGAACCGCGTGCCTTGTGAGCAACCTTTCAGTGACGTTGCTCTGAATCTTAGAGAGTGAGATAGCCCTCTTATGACTTATTGGGGGCCAGAGGGTCAGAGTATTAGGCATTGGAGATACCAGCTTGGTGGGGTTGGTGAAATTTGTCCTCCCAGTGCGTTCCCTGGAGAGGGAACACGTGTCTATCTGGGAGCCGCTCTTCCAGTGGCTTGAACAGCAGAAACTGGAGATTGGTTGATGTTCTTGGCCTACTGCTCCTGGCTGCTCCCTCCATGAGAAGGCCCGAGTTTTTACTTCCTTTTGGTATTTTGAGGCCAGTCATTATCTCTCTTCTCCAGGGGAGATTCTTTCTTCTCCCTTGATAAAAGAACTTTGAAGAACTAATGGATGAGTCTCTTCCAAATCCATGATAGTTTATGTTGAAATCTGGGACAGATGCAAACTTTATCTGTTTTGTCTGTCCTTTTCCTCTTATTTTTTCTTTTCTGCTTGTAGACCGTTTATATTGGAAACACATTTAAAAGGGCCTTTGTTTATTATTTTTCTTTTTTTCCCCACTTAATTCATCTGGTATAAATTTGGGCTATCTAGGAGGGAAACCTGACCATATACCTGTGGGCCTAAACTCCTTTGCTATCGTGAGAAGCTGCCTGGTTCAATGATGTTGTAGTGAATAAAAACAATGATGTTATAGCGAATAAAAACAAGCATGGTACCATAAGAGTATGAAGTGTTTTTTTGCTCTATCTTATTAAATTGTGACTATTCTGTCACAACAAAATGATGGATTACAAACTATAAATAACTCCATTTTACAGATGAGGTAACTAAGGAGCTAATTAATTTGCCCCATATTACACAATTGCTCTGTGCCAAAACCGGGATTTCAAGGGCTTTACTCTTAACCAACCGTCCATACCACTCCCACTTTTCTCTAGCATTGTATTTTCTCTACCTCTGGGATTTTTGACCTGTTATCCCCCATAACCAGAAGTGGGGAGATGTCCTATGAATGGACACTTGCTATTCTGAACTGGACTGAGAAAGAAGGTCCATGTGCATCTAGGCTCTCCCTATTATGAAAAGGTTCTTATTAAAATTCAGTCATTTGGTTAATATTTCTTGAAGGCTGCTGAAAGTGCCCTTTCAGAAAGATGGGTCAGGTTGTGGAACTCCTTCCCCACCATAATGTAACAAGTTTGAAAGTGGTTGCTTTTTGGGTTGAACTGGGAGATTTGGATAAGCCTTCAAAACCTTCCGTCTTTGCTGTTTCAGCTGGGGGATTTTTTTGCTCAGGAGTCGAGCCCCAGAAGAGTTGGAAAGAGAGACCGCTAAGCAGAGTTGTAAATCCTACACACTTGCATTTTCATACAAAAGCAAGCAGAAGGGAGGAAGAACTGGGAAGGCCATCTCCAGAGGAAAAAAATTGAGGGAGGAGCTGGAAAACTTCATGTAGAAATTGTGTGGGGTGAGATCAAAAGGTGGGTAGAAGGGACAAAGTTTAATAGGTAGATACTCTTGTGATGAGTTCTAGGCAGAAAGAAAGGAAAAGAATGAGACTCAGAATGAGCTATATGGTGGACAGATTGAGAAAGAAAACTCAGGTATCAGGATAAAAGTGAAATAACTGCAAGTTTGAAGTTCTCTATTTTTCTCTAAAATATTATCCTAATGTCTCTTATAGCTTTGTTTGAGCAGTGTTGATGATGATATAGCTATTGTTATGGAAAAATCAGAACTTATAAACTTCTATATAAACTTTACTTCTAGGAACATTCATTTTTTTCTTTTTTATTAGCCTTACCCATACTGCTGGTAGAAGCTTACTACTAAAGAGAGAGGGACTCAGTTTATATCCTCCAGAAGTAGAAGGTGTTCATCACTTGGAACAAAGAGCAGCAATTTCTATAGGTGCCAAATCTCAACTAATTCTACTTTTTTCCCTTGGGGTTGTTGGGATGAGAAAAACTCACAAAAAACCTGAGGTGGTTGTATTTCTATCTTGCAAATAAGCACTTGTCTAGAATGGTTATGAAGGAGTTGGAAAAATTATCACTATAAGTGAGATTACACAAACGTCTTCAAACCTTGCAAGGACACCATATGTATGCACAGCACGAGCTGATTTTCTTTACTATATTGATATTTTGGCTTCCCAGAACAAAGAAGTGGTTAAAGATTAATTTATTTGAGAGAGAGAGAGAGAGAGCTTAAGCATGAGGGACAGAGAAAGAAGGACAGAGAATCTCAGGCAGATAATATGGGGCTTGATCTCATGACCCTGAGATCATGACCTGAGCCAAAATCAAGAGTTGGACACTAACAAAGAAGTGGTTAAAAGTATGAGCCTTCAGGGCATCTGGGTGCTCAGTGGGTTGGGACCTCTGCCTTCGGCTCAGGTTGTGATCCTGGGGTCCTGGGATGAAGCTCTGCGTCAGGCTTTCTGCTCAGCGGGGAGCCTGCTTCCTCCTCTCTCTCTGCCTGCCTCTCTGCCTACTTGTGATGTCTCTCTGTCAAATAAATAAATAAAATCTTAAAAAAAAAAGTATGAGTCTTCAAGATGGAAGAGACAGGCAAGGTTCAAATACCAATTGGATACTTATTTGTTCCATGTGTTCTTGCAAATCACTTGGGACTTAATCTCCTCATCTGTGAAGTAGGAATAATATCCCTAACTCATTGGGTTACTCTGCAGACTAATGAAAAACGCATTACATACATTCTTGGCAGGGAAGGTACAGACTAAGTGGTAACTGTTACCATTATCTAGATGCTAAATATATCTAAGCATTCTAATATGCAGGCAATTTTGTGTTTGGAAACTAGAGGATGCCCTTAAAGTCAGGGAAATCAGGGAGGTTCTCACAACACGTAGGCACTGAGCAGAGTGTCAGTGTGATTGAAGTTGTTAATGTCCTTCCAAGTCCCTAAATAACAAGCCAGATATTTGATAGTGTCTCTTGAGAAGTTCTGCCTTTCCACTGAAGAACACTGGGCAATTCATTCATTCATTGTTTCTTTAGTTCCTACTATGTGCCATGCATTGCCTAGGTGCTTGGTGTTTAAGAGGGCAAAGAATTGGTGAAGTTTCCCTTCATGGAACTGATATTATAGTGAGGGGAGAGAGCTAACAATGAATAACTAAATAAACAGAATATTTTTGATGATCATAAGTACACTAAAGAAAAGTCTTAGGGGGATGTAATGGACAGTAGCTGGATGGAGGTGGAAGACTGCTTCAGGTGGGGAGGTCAAACAAGTGTCTCTGAGCTGTTGTTGTTATTATTATTATTATTTTATTTTTATTTTTTATTTTTTTGGGAGAGAGAGGGAGAGTGGGGGTGAAGGCAGAGAGAATCTTAAGCAGATCCCACACCACTGCAATCTGGACATGGGGCTTGATCTCACAACCCTGAGATCATGACCTATGCCAAAATCAAGACTAGGATGCTTAACCAACTAAGCAACCCAGGTCCCCTGACTGAGCTGGTGATTTGGGGGGAAGAATTGAAAGGTGAGGGGGACATAGGGAAGAGTCTTCCAGATAAACAAGGAAATGAAAGCACCTGTGGGGAGGAAGGAACTTGGTGTGTTTGAAAAAGAAGGCCATTATGTCAGGAATGTGGTGAGGGAAAGGGCGAGTGGAGCAGGCTGAGGTCTCAGTGAGAAGACAGAGATAAGGAGCAAAGGATTAGGAAGGGGAAGGAGGGGGCCCAGCAGGAAATTACTCCACTAAATCATAGGCTTCCACTGTAGAGGACTCCTTGCCCCTTAGGCATCCAACAAAGAGAAAGACCGAGAGATTAAATAAAAAGGGGACTCAGTGGGAAAAGAACACTAGAATTTTGGTGGTGATTTGACTTTGGAAAACAAACAAAAGATCTTCATTTCTCCAGCCTTCCTGGTGCACCTGTGTGTAATGGAGCCACTGGAAAGCTTCTGAAACATCTTATTTCAGTTTCTCTCCAAGAAGGTCATAACATTTTATATATGTTTTATAGGTATTCTACTTACATATAAAAATATTATATATTTACATACATTTTATATATGTGTATATATGTAAAGTAATGTAATTATTGTGTGTATGTGTATGTATAAATCCACCTACCTATTATTTCAACTTCTCCTCAAGATTGTAAAATTATATGTATATTTAAGATATATTATATATATAATACTGTAATTATGTTATATATATAAAGTATCTATCTACCTATTATATGTGTAGTCCATTAAAGACTTAGAATGAACTTTGTCATTCTGTAGCAGTTTTGATATTTTTGAAAATAGGAACATATCATATGAAGAATTCTACTTCTAGAAATAGATGCATAGGTAGTATTTAAGCCTTAATTTCTCCAGACTTTTCTCACCTATCCAGGGTTCAGGCGCTTGATGGTTTCATGCTAGGTGATGTGACCACTTAGCATATGGCAACTTAACCCTGCTGGGGAAAGCATGGTGTTAATGAAGCCAAGGTGGTGGCCTCAGACACAGTGGTTGTTACAAGGTCAAGAATTCATTAATTCATTTAACCAGCTTTGGCATATGTGCCTTTGACCATGAGGAGTACAGGTGCCCATGTCAGTGGGCAGGGAAGCTCTGCATGGCCATGGGCATGTGAGAGAGCAGGTGATTGCCTCACCGTGGCCTCCACAGAGACACTCTGAGTTGAGGCTTCTCTGCTGTCAGCAAAATCCCCTGATATTTGTGAAATCCCATGGAAAGTCATATTCTAGGAAATGTTACTCTTTGTGGCTCATTTGCTGCAAGTTAGTTCTCCCTCTATTTGCTAAGACGCTCTTGTCCACCCACTGTCTTCTTTGACTCTATTCAACAACTTGGTTTGATTATATTTTAACATAAATTTCAGCATATGGCAAGACTTTATTTAAGTTATGCACTATTGAGGGCAGGGAACGAATTTGACTCTTTTTCCATAGAATGGAAAAAATATTCCAGGAGAACACAGAAATAAGAAATTTGTGGTAAAAATACACTTTTGTGAAATTTGTTTAAGTTGAAGTATGGTTGGCACACAACGTTACACGAGTTTCAGGTGTATGACATAGTGATTTGACAAGTCTATACATTATGCTATGGTCACCATGAGTATAGCTGCCATCAGTCACTTTGGTGTAATTTTGTTGAGTCAGATCTTCTCTTTGAACATATTCTTCTATCGACTGCCCCACTGGAGTCTTAACTTGTCTTACAGCAGTTTTTAAACACTTCCCTGATTCCCATATTGTGAGCAAGTAGGGGCCGTATTCAAATACTTAGATTCCAAGTAGAGACCAACATATTTCTCAGAGGAATAGCATCTTTGATCTCAGAAGGGTACATAAATATTTTATGGAGTTGGCACGGTTTAGGTTAAGTAGGCACACAACTTATCAAAGTACAAAGAAGTGATAGGAAAAAATGCTGCAGGGGCACCTGGATGGCTCAGTTGGTTGGGTATCCACCTCCTGATTTTGGCTCAGGTCATGATCTCAGGGTAACACTCAATACTCAACAGGGTATCTGCTTGAGATTCTCTCTCTCCCTCTCCCTCTGCTCCTCCCTGCTCTAAAATAAATAAATAAATCTTTAAAAAATGTTGCATTGTAGGTTAGATATTCAAATGTAATGTGAATATTTTAAAAGCAGCTGATGGCCAAAATAAGTCAGTCAAGGAAGGTAGTCTGGGTTTGGAGATGGTTTTACATCTAGAGGAATTCTCTCCATGACCTTAGGACGGAGCATGGGAGAGTAGGTCTTCTCCTTAAGGTGAATGATACTTGAGATACCAGACGGTTTCATTTTTCAACTGTGGTTCAAGGAGAGGGTTGACTTGGGCCCAAACTGAAAGCAGCCAAAAGAGATACCAGCCAATTGAACAGGTCACTAAGATAGTGATAGCAGATCACTTCTTAGGGATGAACCAAAGCACCGAGAAACTGACAAAGCCCCAGAACACATTCATCAAGATGAGAGGCCTGTGAGGCCATTACATACCATCGCTGCCACAGGAGCTTCTGGTCCCCGTCCCACGGACTGCTTTCCTTGACAGGGAAAAGAACTGTGTTTTGGCTGGCTTGAGCTTTTTTCCCTCCCTCCACCACTTTGGCTTTGTATGACTTGGCTCAGAGACTTACCCACAAGGTGGACCAGTGGTGCTGATCAATCAATCTTAGGACAAGGGTGCCAAGTTCTGTCTACAGCCAGGCCAGCCATTCTAGTATCCAAAAGCTATTTGACCCTGAACTTTCATGGTGAACTGCTTGAAAGGCCTGACAAAATAGTTATTGGACAAAGGGTCAGGAAACAATGGCCCATTACCTTGATAGGACAGAAGGCTTCCTACCCCTCTAAAGGATTAGTACAAATCATTGTGTTAAGAGGAAGAAGAAAGTGAGAAAAATGGATCTACTCCTGTTGGGGGACAGATGTCAATAAATCATGCCAGGGTTCTCTCACACGTTGTGCTTGAAAACTAAGGAAATTAATGTAAAAGATACATTTCTCCAAAGTCATAAGACTCAGGAGGAAGGTGCAAGGAATTGGTGGACCTGTTTCTAGGTCCCTGCCAATGCACTTTATGATCCATGTTCTCCTCCATGAAATACTGATTTTCTCCTGACTTAATTAAGAGATGCAAGAATGAGGGGAAACTGTTTCAAGAGTAACATAATTGGAGATAGGCAATGCAGATATACCCATGAATAAAACAAACTGCTAAAGTCATTTGAAAGCTTGGCTGGAGAAGCCTGAGAAAAGATGTAGAAGAAAGAGGCTACAGCCTCTTGGTGGGCTAGTGGGGAAGCTGGATTTAGATTTAGATTTAGGTTGGTGGTTCACGGGCTGGCTCTGAAGTCAGATGCTTTCATTCAAATCCCGACATTTCCAGTTACTTCCATGTGACCTTGGGGAAGGCAATTAACCTCTCTAAGACCACTTACCTCATCTGTTAAATGGCAACCTACTTCATAGGACTCTTGTGAGAACTAAAGGAAATAATATAAAGCTTGTCAAATGCTGAGCTCCATGCGTGGTAAATGTAAGCTCTTGATAAATGGTGGCCATCAATATTAAGTCATGCTTTAGAAAAAAATAAACAAAACAGCTTGGCAAGGAGTCTGTATTCTTCCTGGAGGCTATAAATGTAAAGATGACACACCTTTTGGTCTGTTTTCTGGGCTTAAGCTCTATCTGTCATGGTGTCATTTTTCCCAACTTTTCCTCATTTTCTGGCCCACATCACTGATCCACTTTGTTTCTCTTTTCTTGGTCCTGAACCAAAGCAGTTTAATATGCGTCAGCAATCTCTATTGAACATTTCCCATACTTACTAATGAAAAGCTCAAATCGACCTCTTTATATATAATCATAAAAAAGGACGATCCAAGACTTTATTTCTAAATTATAATATGTATGTAATATATATGAAAGCATGTGTGAGTAAACATAACACCTTAGTTAATGAGGCAATCTAAGCAGCTCTATTCCAAAATGAATCCTGTGGACTATTTTAGCAATTTAACTCTCTATATTCTCTCTCCTTCAGTTTCATAGATTAAAGATTTAGGAATCAAAGCCACAGTCATAAAGCGATATAGGAACCAACAGAATTGTTTTTTTAAATGAATATTCTCATGGGTTTAAAAACAATTGGTATGTCCCAATGCACAGGTGTTCTGGATTTAATTTTTTTATTTGTTTGTGGTGCTTTTGGGTCCACAGTTTCAGATGGTTGTCTGTGAAGCACTTGCAAATTCTTTAGGATGAATAGTGAGAGAAGCATATAAATTTTTCTTATACATCCTAAATTACAAAATGAGTTGTTAAAATTAGATCTACCTGTATGTAGCTCTTGAGTAACTCTCGTAAACTTAGTTGGAATGGAAGGAAAGTTGCTTTGGGAAGATTCAAGACGTTCAATTGTACTGCTAGCTTCCTCTCATGGTTTGTGTGTTGAAGACCAACAAATACCAGAAAAGTGTTCTTGGAGCTACTTGGGCATTTTTGTTTTCTTAATTCAGAGAGCAAACTATTTTGAACTCCACACTAAATCTCCCTGCTTCTCAGAAGGAAAGGGATAGCAATGCATGGTTCTTCAACGGACCAAATAAACCCTGAAGGGAAATATTGGATTGTTCTGTTTATTCCTGTGTCAAGAGTTTATTGATGGAGTGAGTTCTCCTGTAGCTTGGGCAGCCTTTGATCTGCCAGGGAGAAATTGGGTTTGGGGTTTTGGCAGAAGGGAGGGGAGGAGGTTGGGGAAGGATTTGGAACGTAATGGCCCTTGTTATCTATAGTGGCCAGAGACACCCCGACACGGGCCAGCTCAAAGCTGCTGCCCAGGCAGAGCGGAGGCTGGGGGATGGCTGGTGGGAGCTGAAGGCAGGCCTTGGGCATTTTCAACAGGAGAGGCACTTAGTTCAAGCCGTTGAAGTGATTTCTTGCTGCTAATAGATTTGTTTCTTTAGAGGCAGATAAGTAAAGGAAATGATGACTTTTAAGTGAATAGTTCCCCTGCTTGGGGCTGGTTACTGTCAGCTAGTCCAGTGGCAGGAAATACCGATGTTTTTTTTTTTTTTTGTAGCCTAGTGACAAAAGGCTTTGCTGTCTCCCCTCCCCCCTCTCCCCCCACACCCCCTCTCCCACCCTCTTACCCTCTCTCCCGGCCTACAAAACCCAGACGCCGGCCCTTCTGCCTGCTGGTGGAGGGCCAAGGCTTGTCTGAAAGCCGTTTAAGTAATTGCTCATAATTGCACATGTTTCCCCGAATGCGCTTTTACCTCTCCACCCCTAAAATTAAAAGGGGCCAAAGATGTGTGACCTTTTTCTAATGGGATGGGTTCTGGAACAAAGGAATTCAAGGAGGAGGCCCAGGGCCTTTATCAGGGCTCATCTCTGACAGCTGGCCCAGGCCTGGGGGAGAGGCAGGATGGTCCTTTTTCAAGTTGGAGAGGAGCAGGGTTGGGAGGGAATTCCTCCTCCCCAGACCTCACAGTTTCTCTGGGTACCTTCTGATGTTCTTGCTTCTCTTTCTTCCTCCACTCTGCCTGAGGCCGAGCACCACTGAGTTAAAAAAGGAAGGTGACCAACCATACCCTATGGCAACTCGGGAGGTCTGCCTTTCCCTGGGTAACTCCTTGTCCCTTGGATAACTCACTTCTCTGAGCCTCAGGTTCCTCATCGGAAAAACAAGGATAATGAGATAATGTCACCTATTGGGGGGGTTGGACTAGTAGATGCCATGCACAGGGCTTGGCCCCAGGGAAACCAATAAATGGTCATTATTTCCTAAACATGATTTCTTGATGTCATTTCTCTCCTCTTTTTCTCTCTCAGCTGGGGAGAAACAAATTCTAGGCCTTGAATTTTATGACTTAAATTAAAATCTATAGAGTTCTTTTTTTCTTTTTTTAAAGAGGGAGGTCAGGAGGGGAAGAGGGGGAGAGAGAGAGAGAATCCTAACAGACCCACGCCCAGAGCAGAGCCTGATGTGGGGTTCACTATCATCACCCCAAGATCATGACAGCCAAAATCAAGAGTCAATTGCTTCATTGACTGAGCCACTCAGGTGCCCCCAAATCTATAGAATTCTAAACCCAGGAATGAATTTTAAGATCATCCAGTCTACATTAGAACACCTATTCCAATTACTAATGTCCAAGTCCCATATCTAGAGATTCTGATTCATCTGGGTATTAGTATTTTTATAAAGAGGTTCAAGATGATTCCATTGTGCAACCAGAGTTGAGAAAAACTGATCTTGTTGAACCACAAATGAGAAACCTGAGGCCAATAGAGTTTTGTTTGCTGATTCCTTCATTCGCTCACTGATCCATCCATCTAGGCACCCAGCACCAAATATATAGAGAGCATTTACTATATGTCAGGTGATGTTCTAAGCCCTGGGGATGAAGTTAGTGGATTGCTCTAATTGTAGGAGAGTGTAAGAACCAGACAGAACCAAGCTCTGGTAAGTAATAGTTCTGATCTATCAACTGTTAGCTTGTTGCTCTAAGTTGCTTCTTTATTATTTTTTTTAAAGATCTATGGATTTATTCATTTTTAAGGGGGTGCGAGAGAGAGAGAAGGGACAGAGGAGAAGGGGAGGAAGAGAGAATCCCCAGGCAGACTCCTCGCTGAGCACGGAGCCCAATGCCAGGCTCATTGTGGAACTCCAGCCCACAACCCTGAGACCATGACCTGAGCCGAAACCTAGAGTCCAATGCTTGACTGGCTGAGCCACCCAGGCAACTCGTTCCTTCTTTATATCTGTAGAAGTTACACTCGGGGCAAGGAGAAATAGGTCATTTGAGATGAAGAGCTGATAGGGATTTAAGCTTCTAGAGCAGATGGTGTTTTCCCTATGCCGAGATTCCTGTGATCGTCACTAAATGCAAACATCACAGTGTATCTTATACCTGAGCGGACTCTGCATGTCCTGAGCCATTTTCTCTGGGCTGTCCTCTTGCCCTCAAATTTGCCTTAACACATTAGGGCACAGTTCATGAGCTAGGACCAGATTCTGGTCTGGAAATCCTGCTGACACAAACAAAATGGAGACAACGTGAAAATTCTGTGCCTTGGTTTATGCTATTAGAGTTAATGATCTGTCAGTGTTTCCATTATAAACCTCTATTTTTGGGGATGTATAACCCAGTCATAAACGTTCTCTCCAGGTAGGGCTTTGGCACTTGTGATTTCAGCCTGGGAGCACATGTGTGTGTTGCTGTGTGCATGTGTTTTTATAAGGATATGAGAGAAAAAAATAAGTTAGCCATTTTTAAGCAAAGGATGGTGAGAAATGGGGGTGTGGTGGGGGAAGGTGGTAATTGATTGCAGATGCTCTTTTGATGCTGCCAGGACTTGAAAACTGCTGAGTTGCTTTGCCCCCCAATTGGGGACCTGAAGAGTTGAGATGCTATTCTGTGCCTTAATTCTGTGCAACAAATGTTATTTGACAAAGTAAAAATTCACACATGGAGGGTAAAATATGGACCTGGGTAGTTTCCCCAAGAACAGGAACTGACTCAGGTCCAAAGGCTGTAGAGACCAGAAGCCAAAGAATCAGGACAACATGCTGCAAAGACAAGTTCCTTTCACCCGGGCCTGGCTTCCCTTCAACCGCTCTTGCTCTACCCCTAAGTTGTAGGGGATGGAGAAAGTGTAGCAGGGGCTTCCAAGAACCTGCTTCCATTTAGTTTTTGGTGGTGGCCATAGTTGTCTTGGTATGTGGTTTCTGGATGGAGTTGTCCATTTTTCTTTTGAAAACAGAATTCCAGAAGACTTCTGATAACTTGGATTTAATGAGATTATAGAAAAACATTCATGGGGAAGGCCCCAGGGTGACCCATGTTGGTTAGAATCAAATGGTCTATAACACCCCTAATGTCATAAACCCTGAAGTGGCCATTAAACATAAAACAAAGCCAGCACAATCTTAATTTGGGAGATGCATCATCCACAGATTTCCAGAAAGATGCTGTTGTTCAAAATTTAAGAAGGACTAACCTTGATGTATGTATTTTTTATTGTTAAAAGCCAATTTTGAGACCATGTGCCTCAAGAAGCACTCATCTACAACTTTCCCTCTTGTTCACTGTACATTAGCTACTCCAATCATCTTTGTTGCTTGAGCATGTCATTCTTCTGTAAGGCCTTTGTACCACCCTTCCTGTGCCTGGAATGTTCTTCCCTCTTTCTTTGCCTGGCTGGTTCCTTATTCTCATTTTAGTCTTAGCTCAAATGTCCCATTCCAGACAGAACCTCACTTCTTGCCCTGTCACTCTATTCTGGGGTTTTGCAAACTGTGTCCTGGGTGCCCGAGCTGCCCATCAACCCGTTTTTATATGGCTTGAGAGATAAACATGATGTTTATACTTTTTTAAATGGTTGATAAAAGAAGACAAGAGTAATATTTTGAAATTATACTTTATATAATTTTACAGATAAATTATATAAAATGTAATTATAAATTAAAAATATAATTTTTATAATTATATTTAAAATATATATTAAAATTATATGAAATTTGAATTTTAGTGTCTGTGAATGAATAAAGTTTTATTTGAATGTAGCCAGGTTTGTTCATTTGCATAATGTCCCTTTATGCCTCACTGGCAGAGTTCAGTTGCAACAGACTGTCTTTGGCTGACAAAACCCAAGATATTTTCTTTCTGGCCCTTTTAAGAAAAAGTTTGCTGATCTCTGCTTTAGTCTAATCCTACATTTGACTTTCTGTATAGCATTTGCTTTTGGTTATAAATTACCTCACTATTATTTGCTTGAATATTTATTTGTCTGTGTCTCCCCACTAGAAGATCTGGAGCGCAGACCTTTTCTGTTTTGTTCACTGATATCTAGTTGCCCATTTCGGGACATAAAAGGAACACTCAGAATGTATGTGCTGAATGACCAAATGAATGAATGAATGAATGAACACAGTTCCTGGACCAAATGATTGGCTCCAAAACTTTAACTGGCTCATTCACCCAGTCCCTCAGTAACTAATTACTGAGGGCCTGCTATGTGTTATGTGGCAAGCATTTGTGACTTTGACTTATCCATTCATTTGTTCTCCTGGAGGTTGACCTATCAGGACCACTTCCTTCCTGGGCAGCTGTGGGGTTAGGGCAAATGGCTTGGCAGACTGTTCAAGTTGTCAGACGATTCTTACTCTATGTGACGAGGCAGTCTCCCTTCCTGCGGCTTCATTCCCGACAGCAGCACGGAGCTTGCATAGCTCAGAGCTCTGCATTGCCTCTCAGACTGACCCCTCCACCCTCTCTTGGGAAGAAGCATCCGTCCTCGTCTCGCTCATCCAAGCACAACTTTTGCTTCTGCTTGTGCCCCAGAAATCCTCCTGTCCCCACATTCCCATTCGTCTGGGTTTGCTCCTGCAACCTCCCACTCACACCTGCAAATCTCATTCCTGTGGTGTTGGATTCATTATTACTGGCCTGAAAGCCTTTTCCTGAACTCAGGCCACAGATTCCAAGGGAGAGGAGGGCAAGAGTCTGGTGGTCTGCAAGCTTTCCTCCTCCTCTTGCCTTCTTTGCAGATGAGTTTCTGGGAAGAAGTCTCTGGGTGCTTTTTCTGGAGTGGATGTGTAGTTTACTAATGGTGCTTGTAGAGCAGGAGGATGTACGAATATATATATATATATATATGTATATATATATATATCTCAGTTCCTGGTGATGATAGGAAGATAATTACCCACACTGAGTTCACATAGCCAGTTGACATGCTGAACAAGATGTTGAAAGACCTCAGGTTCAGACACACAAGAAAGGATGCAATTCATCTTTAGAGAAGCCTATCTCCTTTCCTCATGTGTTAGGATAAAATACCCGTTTTTATACTTACCTAGTTATAGTGACTGTATGATCTAGATTTTCCAGGCCAGCTCTGGTTAGAAATGTACTTCCTCATTGTAAAATCATGAACCCCAATATGGGGTTGGTGAGTCTGGTCACTCCATCATAGAGATTTTAACAGAAAATTCTGTCTCTTTTGACACCCTTTGCAGGACTTCCTGGGTTGTTCAGTTTTCCTCCAAGCAGTAAAGAACTGGTAGGATTCAGTCACAGTGGGCAATGGCCAGAGAAGTTGAAGACCGCTGTTGCACAGGGCTGTTGGGGGTGAACTGAGATAAGAGGAAAGTGACCTGTTGTAGCTCACTGATTTACCTGATTAAGAATTGGCAACTACTTTCCATGTGTTGTATATATCCCCCTTTTTGGTTCATGCTTTAAATATGAGCCTGTCGATGTTGCTATGGAGCCCCCAAGAACACCAGAGTAGAAAGTTCAAATAAAGGGTAACGCCATTATGTTGGCCACCTGGCAACCCAAGCCCAGAGAAAAGCTCGAGGCCCATGTGGGTGCTTCATAAACATCATTTAACGTTTAATGGAGGGAAGAGACTAGTAAATGTGCTCTTGGTTGGCAAGAGGATAGGGAATCTGATCCCTTCCTTCTGACATTTAAGCTCTGCTTTTTCACACACAAAAACACACAGAGCCAGGGAGAATAGATGAGACACATAGAAGAGATTCAGGAAAGCGATTCATAAGGAAAAAAAAAATTCCCATTTTTATTGTTAAATCGGCATTCAAAATGCCACCCCACAGTGCAGAGGTGGCTACATCCTGACATCATGAAGTATAAGGTCTGAAAAATATACCAGCCAGTTAGATTTGGACTAGGGTAAAATAAGAGTCTTTTCTCTTCCCTACCTCTGTCCCTTGTTCCAAAGACTTCAGGTCTCTTTAGAGCAGAGCATCTCAGAATCTTGAGTGCGTATGTATCACCTTGTCAGAAACACAAAGATTTCCTGTCTCCAGTGGGGCCTGAGATCTTGTGCATCGAGCAAGCTTCCAGCTGATGCCCATGCTGCTGGGCCACAGTCCACACTTTGAGTCACGAGGCCTTTGGAAACAAGTCCTCTAGTCTAAATTGTTGGATTCCTCTAGGCCTGAGGTCCAATTTGATTCCTGGGCCAGAACTCTGAAGAGGGAGACATTGTGCTTGGGCTGGATGGTTTGAAATGTGTGTGCATATAGCAGAGTTTGGGTTCCTGATGATCCCGCCTTTGGAATTCCTCCCTGGCCTAGTGTCTCCTCAGCTGCCAGTGAGACTGAGATGTCCTTTTGCCGTCTCTGGTCTTTCTCCAGGCTCTGTCCATCAGGGGCTCTGGTCATAAGCTCTGCCACTCCCTGGCCGTGAAAGCTAGATGAATTCTTAGCGTTAGGCCTCAGTTTCCTCATCTGAAAAATGGGAAAAAGAATATGACCTACATCATAGTGTTTTTAGGATTCAGTGATTTAGTGAGTTAACCCATGTGAAGGACTTAATATGGTGCCCAGCTCCGTGTTAGCCCTCAGGGACCTCTGGTTTCTACCATCACATGCACTGATCTCTGCCCCTCTCAGGGAGCTGACGGTGCTCAGGGAGGATGTGGTTGTTGCTGTATTTGTGGCCAAGTTTTCCTGTATACTTTGGTCTCCAGGGACCCATTCGGGTGCATTGTGATTAGGAGATTTTGGTGAGCAAGCTCTGGGGGGAAGGGGACAGACCTAGTTCTGCTACCTCTCGTAATCTCAGGTGGCAGCTTCTGTATATGGACACTTGAGGAAACCAAAGAGACTGGCAGTCCTCTCAGCAGCGTCAGCGAGAACAGAGGACTTTTCCAGATACATGGCAGCTGCAGCAGTGTACCTGGGTCCTACACATGACCCAGCTTAAGCTCTGCTGCCACTGTTCTCTTCTCGCTGGACCACTCTCTCACTCTGACATGGTATCCCTCTACCCTCCTTCCCTTATGCCTTCTGCTTGCTTTCTGTGTGTTGGTCTCCTGATTCTGCTGCCATTCTTCGACTTCCTGTCTCTTTTCCTCTGTCCTGAGCTTAAACTCTCCCGAGACTGTGTGACCAGTTGAGCCAAATCTAGAGGGAAACACCTCAAGGAGGCGCTGACCAGCAAGTAGTCCATTCAGCTGGGCCAGGACCCCCTGGTTTTGAGGTACAGGTCATGACGGCCTCCTCTGATTATCTAAGTGCCACAGGCAGTCACATGGAAGCCATTTAGGACACTTTCAGCAGAAAATCTGATTCAAGTGGCATACAAAATAAGGAACTAATTATCTAATATAAGAAGTCCAGAGGCAGGGTGGTTCCTGGGTGGGTCACCATTGGTTGCCTGACTAAACCTGTTTTTCTCTTCTCTCCTGTTGGAAGAGCCTGGATTTTTTTTCCATGGGAAAATACATGGTTAGGCGAGATTGTACTTTGCCTATAACTATAGAGGTGGGTTTTGATGAGGTTTTTTTTCCCCGTTCTTTCTGACAGAGATTGGTTTAGGCAGGGGCTTGTGACTCAGTTCTAACCAATAAGATACATAGGGACTTCTGGGAAAAGTTTGTATTGATCTTAAAAAGTAGTATCCATTAACCTTCCAACTCAGCAATCCCACTCCTAAAGATTTACTTGAGAGAAATGAAAACATACATCTATACAACAGATTTATTCATAATAGTTAAAATTGGAAACAGCCCAAATATCCATTAACTAGTGAATGGATAAACAAATTACGGTATACCTATAAAACAGAACAAATCACGGTATATGCAATAATAGCGATGGAGATCATACATGTTATGCTTAGTGAAAAAAACCAGACCCAAGTAGCTAACCCTAATGTATGATTCCACTTATATGACATCCTTTCAAAGGAAAGTTATAAGGACAGAAATTAGATCAGTGGTTGCTAGGTGCTGGCTTGGAGGAGACTGACTACAAACAGACATGACGGAACTTTCCGGCGTGATGGAAATGTTCTACACCTTGGTTGTTACATGACTGTATACATTTGTCAAACCTACAAGGTTGTATATTAACACTGTTGCATTTTACTGTATGTCACTCATATATCCATAAACCTGATTTTAGAAAAAGAAGCAAGTGAGTGGAAGCCATTTTGGCCTTCCAGACAATGCCTTAGGCTAGTATTATTTGAAGCTGCAGTGGCCTCTTGGCGCCATGAGGGGGAGCCGACCTGGAAGGTCACACCACCCACTGAGGATGTGGAGTGGAAAAAATTGCTGAGTGCTGAATTAACAAGCCTTGGAATCACCCTACCTCTGATTTCCTGTCATGTGAGATCCGTAATTCCTTATTGTTTAAGCTGGTCGAATCAGGTTTTCTGCCCAGAGCATCCCATCCTAAACGACACTCATGTAGGTGTAGAGAACTGCCTGCACTAGCGCTGTCCAGAATGGGACTGAAGACGTGGAAGAAACTCCATCAGGCATCGTTATCCATCGAGGCAGTGTGCTACAGGCACTGTGGTGATTCATGCTTTTTATGTCTTGAGTCTCTCAGACTGTACTTCCCATGAATTATTATGGAAGTTTCTGGTCTATGTGCTTTCCTTAGACGTCTGAGGCATATACATCATAGCTGCATGAATAACGTTTTCCCATGAGGAGGACAGGGGACCTACAGATGTTGGCGGGTAATGCTCTGGAAACCCATCGGAGCACAGAAGGACTGAACTTTCCAAAGTGAACTTAAAATTGCCGTTTGGTGCCCCCAGCGGTCTTCTGATGAAGAGGGGGGTTCCAGGCTGAGGACTGAGGAGAGAGGACCATGTGTTAATGTATTCTGAATAGGAAGGTAGATGTCTCTGGGGAAGGTAGAGGTAGATTTTTGGTTGGTAAAATTATAAGATACATTTTAGAAACTCACTTATAAAAGTAAGCTGTGGCATTCAGCCAACATGGCGCTGGAATTGAGGTGAGAGACTTTTCTTCTTTTGGTTTCAGAGTCAAGGGTAGGGCACCCATGACTCATATAAATGAGCCAAAGCCACAGATACAAATGATGACCGAGGTAGGATCTGACACTCTGGGGCACTACGTTGCATATATGTGGCTCCACAACCACTGGGCATAATTTTGTGTCAAGAATCCTCTTCTAGGACTAAAGAGAACCCTATACACCAAGGCTACATTGTGTCACTTAATTTAGCTGGAGTATAAAATTCTCCCAGGTGAGCAAAGCCATCTTTCCTTTTTCTCTCCATCCTCCATTTAACGCCTCCTTCCTTTTTTTTTTCTTTTTCTTTTTTCACTTGGTAGATTTGCATCATTTTACAAATCTGGTGACTGAAAAATTTTCCATGGATTGGCTTCTGGGTGCTTACATATCAAACCTTGTTTCTCCCATTAATCACATACTTGGGATATGGGGTCCAGTAGAATTCAGATTATGATATGACCTCCAGCCCTAGGCTGTTGTCTTGATGCAGAGCTAGCCATCACAATGGGTAGAGGAGCATTGCTGGAATGAGGTCCTACACTGGGATGGCTAGTAATGACTTAACTCTCCGTGGAAAATGACTGTGAACCACATACATTTCTCCTGCTATACACAAATATACTCCCAATTTAATTTCTTAGCCATATCCCCCAAATGCCAGTAACCACTCGGAAGAAAACACCCAAACTGAGGGTGAGTGTGGCTGAAGGAAAGCCAGAATGGAAACATATAATGGATTTAAGCCTATTGTTGTTAAAATATTGTACATTTGCACATTTCATAAACCATACAACTATGTAAGCTTTTTGCTAAGTTCCCTCTCAGGCTTTTGGAAAGTGCCTATTCTAGAGAGGTGCCCCAAGGTTTAAGCTTTATTAATTTAGTGTGCCTCCATCTCTGATTTAATTAAACTGTGTCATATGAGTCCTCTCTAGCCTTCATGTGGTAAATCATTGTATGAAATACATGTGCTGCTCACACATTAGGGCTCTAAGGATGTTTGTTGAGAAAATGAATAAGAAAATGGATTAGCCCATTGCAATTTGAATTGGCTTGAATTCAGAACTAGGAAAATTCACAAATATTTAATTTTCTTTCTTTCCTGCAGCTTCCCCTCTGCCTCCAGGTTGTAGGATGGGAATTAGGAGTTGGACTAGTCAGCTTCTTATGAGCCTATCAGTGAATATTTAGAGAAATCGGGGTATGTTTACTTTTTTATCACCACTATAAATAGAACCTAATCAGCTTTGGTTGAGAAGAGGCCCAGAAAGAGGGTTTGTTTATCTGTAGTGAGTGGAGCAAAGGGCCCCCTTTGGGAGGTCAAAACTGGGCACTGAGTCTGACCCCTGTTCCCCAAGAAACCAAATAGGAATGGTCATGTGGAATGACATAGTGTAGAACTCCGTCCACCACTGGGTGAGATTATCCATCGGCTGCTGGAAACAAAGTGAAAACCTCTTCCTCTACTTTGAGACAGTTCTGACAAATGGCCCACAATGCTCTGTGGCAGCAGAGAGTCTAAAGCAACTGAAGTGGGTCTCCCGGAACCATGCTCTTCTGCCTCCTGGATGTGGTGTCTCGACTCTTCTGCCCTGTGTCAGGTTAGCTTTTCACCACTTCCGAGACCCAGCGGGTAGTTACAAGAGCCTCTAACCTGCAGGCCTGGCAGGGACCCCTGAGTTGGCACACAGCCTTCATGGGTGGCTACCCATTTTCTCCTGAATGATGTCCAACTTCGGCTGGATATGGAGCTTCCTTCCACCATTACCTGTCTCCTCTCCAACCCCAGCTTCCAGACACCTGTTCTGAACTGTGCACCTAGTGCTCTAGTTTACTTCAGGAACCACTCCCTATCGCTCCTCAGTGCCTTTGCTCAGCCATTTGTTCCTCTGTCTGGAAGGCCCAGACCATCAGCTTCTCCAGGGCACATCCTCACTCAGTTTTGAAGTCTTGCCCCACATAGCAACCTGGGAAGGGGTCTTTCTTGCCTATGTCCCCAAGTGTCCATTCTCTGAGTGTTCGCTTCCTGTTCCGTGCATTATCTTCCTGGCCCCAGAGCTGGAAATACAGTAACTGCTCCTGATGTGCATTCTGATGTATGGTTTGGGAATGTGCAATTTTGTTGTAGAAGAGAACAAATGGAAGTGGATGAAACCCATTAAGATGTGCTAAGTGTAGAGTAAGTAGTTCAACAAATGAATTACGTAGTGCATATTTGTGTGAACGCACAGAGAAAGGGTGGACCCAGTTAGTTACCCAGATATAGTTACCAAATATCCATGATACACTGAATATAAGAAGGAACTGAACACTTATGAAGTCTTAATTTGGATGCTTGTCGATATGCCTATTTTGGCCTGTGTGTCCTCTCCCCAAGAAGTACAGTTATAATCATGCACGGCTGCTCAACAGGGTAATTGCCAGACTACAGCTCTGGCCAAATAGGATTGCTCTGATAGAGCAAGTGTGTGCCCTTGAGTCTAGGCACTGTCACCTATGGGACCCTCTTGCTCACACTAACTCTGATCCTCACACCAAGACCATCCACAGGAGAGGCAGAACCCATGATTCAGCTCCTGTAGTTTCTTCCCACCTGCTTGCACTCTAGCCTACGTGTGATAACTTACACCATATCTTTTTTCCCTTGCTTCTCACTATGTGCTTTAAATTCACTTAATGAACCAGCCACGTGATTCAAACATATTAATGTAGTCTAAGAGCTTTTCTGTTCCATGACCCCTGGGAGAGCTTGCCTGCTGGGGCAACTGGAGGTTACCATTATATCAAGGTAGTTTCTCACCCAATGCTGCTCAATAAATATTTACTTAATGAGGGAGTCTGTGAGGGAAGAGAGTGCAGATTTCAGAATTGTCTTTCAGGGCCTCCCAGGCTCTTTCATGGTTCTACCTACCATTGGGAAAAAACAAACAAACAAACAAAAAAACAAAAAACAAACCAACTGTGAAAACCAGACTGCTGTTGGTGCCTTTTATGCTTCCAGATGATCTTTTGGGTAGGGATGGGAAATTCTTGCAGGCCTAAAGACAGGGTAAGCAGATTAGAGGCAGGTGGATTCAGTATGAAAAATGAAGACAGAGAACTAGGTGGGAATGCACAGTGGGTGGGGATGCTGGTTCCCAGAAAATGGTAGTGATGGGCAGAGGATAAGAATAGTGGTTTAAACAACCAGTAACCAAATGGAATGCTTCAGGGAAGGTACGGAGAAAATGCGGGATTCAAGACTATGACTGGGAATGTGAGAGCAGGTGAAATTGAGGTGGGGTACTGAGCACTGGTAATGTGCTGGGCTGGTGTGGAAATAAATTCTGGGGTAGTACAAGGTTAGGAGGGGACTCAGGGGATCTTTGCTCCATGAATGTACAAGGATAGACAGTTTCCATTTTATTGGTCTTGTGCCTCTGTTTGGGATAGGTTCATTCTCAGGGTACACTTTACTTACTACTGCTTTTTAGCTGTAGGTTCCTTCTATGTTGTTTGATATGTATTTTAATAATACAGATCACCTCAGACTCCTTTTTTCAAATTAGTTCCTTGAAGTATAAATAAGCAAATAAATACCCAAATAATTAAACGAGATTTCCTTCTATTGATGGTCTGTGACCATTCTGAAAAATAACATCTGCCCTCTACTTGGCTCCAGGGGACTTTTATGAGCGTTAATGACATGTCTGAAAAGCGTTTCATTTCCTTGGAAACAAGCTTAACAAAGTGTTTTTCTCTCCACAATGATATAACAAGCCACTCATGCTGTGTCCCTGATTTATAATAATTGAAACTTTGGTTGCTAAAAAATATAAGTAGTTTGATGGAAGTTCAAAATAAAATTTTAGATATTTTTTGCTATCTCCTATGTGTTTTTAAGGTGATAGTTAGGTACGTGGCCTTTTCATGACTTAAAAAAAGTTTTGTGATATTTACTCTCTCATCATATTTTAACTAGTCTTTACATTAGTTCACAAGGTCACAGGCTTGGCCTGTTTTTCATTTTGCAAACATCTGGATTTATAGTAAATGATTCATGCAGCCTGATGCATAACTGCCCTCTTTTTGCTCTCTCTTATTATCACTTGTGGAATTGGATTTACCTCCTACCCTGTGAGCTATTCTTTTCATTTGGAAAGGTTTCCTCAGTTATCCAACTCTCCATCCAGTTCGTGGGATAATCATGATTAATTTGCCCATAGTAATGGAAAGCGCTATCTGGGGTGGGTGTTCTCATTTTTAGATAGAAAAATCTATGTCATCCTTTACAAAGGACACAAAAAAGAGCTGAGACAATACAGCCCCAGAGCAGAAGGTTGCATATAGGATAGAATGGAGGAGACCAAGTAGGATTTTTTTAGATACAGTGCTCCTGCCTTCCTTTTCTTCTTCTTTTCACCATCTGACAAGTTATATGATTATTAATGGACCTATTTATCTGTTAACCATCATGAGAGAAGGAACAATATTGCTAGCACCTATAACTGTGTCTGGCACATTACAGATATTGAATAAACATCTGATTTAATCAACAAGAGGCCCATCCATCCATTTGTCAATAAAATAAAATAAAATAAAATAAAATAAAATAAAATAAAATAAATTAAAATACCGATAGTTATTATTTTTTGGATGCTTCTGTATTGGGTTGAATAGTGTCTCTCCAAAATTCATGTCTACCTAGAACCTCAGAATGTGACCTTATTTGGAAGTAGGGTCTTTGCAGACATAATTAGTTAGATTGAGATGAGGTCATGCTGGGTTAGGGTGGGCATGCAGAGGGAGACACAGGGAAGACGTCCATGTGACAATGTAGGCAGAGATTGGACCTAAGCAGCTGCAAGTCGGGGAATGCCAGGGGTTGCTTAGCAGCTGGGAGAGAGGCATGGAACAGATTCTCCCAGAGGGAACCACCTCTGCTGACTTACTGATTTCCAACTTCTAGTCTGAAGAACTGTGAGAGAATAAATTTTGGTTATTTTAAGTCACCCAGCGTGTGGTACTTTTTATGGCAGCTCTAGGTAACTAAAATAATCTCTTTGGTGACAAGCCCTGGGTAAGTATCTTTATATGACAATTGCCAACTTACAGCTAAGGAAACTGAGGCTCAGAGAAGCTGAATGTCTCGCTAGTTGGTAACTGAGCCAATCCAGGTATTTGCATATAGAAAGTGGGCTCCAAACTCTTGCCAATCTTGGCCAGTTTGGAGTCAGGAGCTTGGGGAGATTGTGAGTTTGAAGATAGGGTCCCTAGCCTGGGGTCATTCCATGGCTGCTTTTACCAAGTTATGATTAGTAAAAGGGGTATGGACAAGAGGTTATGTACCTTCTTTATTAGGAGGTTTGTGCCCAATGGAGTCAATGAGAATGCAAGTCAGATAGAAACCAGGGAATGTGATTGCTGGGTTTCCAGATTTTTTCCAAGTCTGTGATTCCATTACCATTTGTGCTCTTCCACCAAATGGCTAAGGCTTTGAAAACGATTTGGCAATATCTACTGAAGTTGAACATTTGCATGCATATCCCATGACCCTACAGTTTCACCCGTAGGCATATATAACCCACTGAAGTGCATACACATGTTCACCAAAAGGAAAGAAAGTGTAAGAAAGTTCGTAGGAGTGCTGTTTATAGTTGCCTCAAGCTAGAAACCACTCAAAGGGCCATCAACAGCAGAATAGAAAATAAATTATAGTATTTCCATTCAAAGGCAGATGATAGAGCAACGAGAAAGAACCATTTAGTGCCAAATGTAACAATATCTCACAAAGACAATATTGAATGAAAGAAGCCATCTAGAAAAGAATACTTACTGATTTCACTGTTATGCATTTCAACAGGCAAAACAAACTTTAGTTTTAGAAGTCTACATAATAGCTTATCTCCGGATGGGTAATGAAGTACCAGTAATATTTTATTTCCTGATCTGAGTGCTGGTCACACATGTGTGTTGAATTTTTTTTAAAAAATACAAGCTATGTATTAATGATTTGTGTACTTCTCTGTGCATAGATAATCCTTCTATAAAATAATATTAAGAACATTGCAAAAGCACTTTGCCTTCCTGCCTCTTTCACTGGAATGATTTTCCAGCCACACCTGGGAAGAACAACTCTTGGTGGGTTGTACTCTATAGTTACTAGAGAGTTTTCAAATGACACTTTACTCTGCCATTAAGCTGTCCTCTGTGAGAAATGGGCCTTTGAACAACTCTGTGCTGAAAAAGGATGAAGGATCATTTCCTAAGGTCCCAACCACAAGGGCTCCTTGTAGCCTTCCTCATGGAGCAAAATACAGTGCATATTTTCAGTGAACTGCCAAAAGAGAATTGTCTCCTGGACTGAGGAAATAATGTTAAAAACTCATCTTATCATTGGAATTCTGGTTTTAAAAAAAAGTCAGGTAAATAAAAATGTCAAAAGAGTATAAGCCTTACCCATTTTTTTTTCAGCCAGTTAATTGGGATTCTGAATTTGACTACTTCTCTTCTGTTCGCTCCATGTAATATGATGGTGGGAGAGGAGAGGGAGAGCTGTCTGCTTCCCCCGGCACCCTCCTAACAACTATCCCAAGTAATCTTGATATTATTAGGAAATCAAGTCACTCAGAGTTGGAGATGTGGAATGAAGTAAGATAAAAACACACCCAGGAAAGGACACTTGGCTTTAATTCACACTAGTGGATTCAATGAATGAGTGCAGAGTCTTTCCAGATTTTGAGAAGATGAATGAAATTCAGAATGCTGGTTGCCTCAAACAGAGGGATAAAGACACTGACAGAGAATCCAGGATTCACACTCATCAATTTCAAAATTATCCTATGAAAGTAGATGTAGGGCAAAGAGCTTGGGAAAAAACCCTTGGTCTTGAACAAAGTGGTAGAGTTAGATGGTTATTAGTGCAGTTCTGGTGCTATAAGAATACTTTCCATATCCAGAAAGTATTCTTGGCCTAAAGTAAGAGAAGTACCATCTTAAATGGACTGTGCTCATAAGGCTGGCTCCTGAATCCCTAGAACCCAACCCCATCTCACTGTATTCTTGCCTGTCCTCTACTGGGTCTGCCTTCCATTCTGGTACCTTGCTACTTGGCTGCCATGTTAAGGCCACTTCTGCATGGAACTAACCTTATGGAGAATGGGTCCCTCTTTGGTGGAACCACTGAGTTCTCCCATCCATGTTTTCCCAGAATTTTCACTATTTCAGCAATGAAAGTCCTGTGTTCTGAGAAACCCTTCAGACCTGGGGAAGCCAGGATGGTTGACCACCCTTGTCCTGTTGGATGGGGCCACTCTGATTACCCAGTCTTGATCACTTCCTGGCCCAGTTCTTGGGATTTGGTTAAACAAGGTATGAACAAAACTTGATAGAAATAGGAGCTTAAGAGTACTTTTTGTTTAAGAAATGGGCCTTGGGGAACCCTTCTACACTGTTGGTGGGAATGCAAGCTAGTGCAACCACTCCGGAAAACAGCATGAGGGTTCCTCAAAATGTTGAAAATAGAGCTACCCTACGATCTAGCAATTGCACTACTGGGTATTCACCCTAAAGATACAAACTTAGTGGTCCAAAGGGGCATGTGCACCTGGATGTTTATAGCAGCAATGTCCACAATAGCCAAACTATGGAAAGAACCTAGATGTCCATCAACAGATGAACAGATAAAGAAGATGTGGTATATTTATACAATGGAATACTATGCAGATATCAAAAGAAATGAAATCCAGCCATTTGTAATGATGCGGATGGAACTGGAGGGTATTATGCTTAGCGAAATAAGTCAATCGGAGAAAGACAACTATCATATGCTCTCCCTGATATGAGGAAGTGGAGATGCAACATGGGGGGTTTGGGGGTAGGAAAAGAATAAATGAGACAAGATGGGATTAGGAGGGAGACAGACCACAAGAGACTCTTAATCTCACAAAACAAACTGAGGGTTGCCGGGGGAGGGGGATAGGGAGAGGGTGGTGGGGTTATGGACGTTGGGAAGGGTATGTGCTATGGTGAGTGCTGTGAGGGTGTAAACCTGGTGATTCACAGACCTGTCCCCTTGGGGCTAATAATACATTGTATGTTTATAAAAAATTTGAAAAAATTATAAAAAAAAAAGGAACAAATGGGCCTTTGGAATCCCTGATTTTGGGTCACCAGATATGGAAATGATTCCCAGCTTGTGTTTACTGGCTATGTGACCTTGGGGATGTCACTTTTCTTTCTGAGGCTCATCTTGTCTATGGGCAAAAATGTCCTATGAAGTGAAGTGGTTTTATGGCTTTGATAAGATAGGGCATGTCAGAGTGCTTGGCTCCCAGTAGTTGCTCAACAAATATCCCTGTCCTTTCCTATCAGTTTCTTTCTTTTTTTTCTTTCTTGCCCATGTGGTTCTCATTCCTCCAAATATCCATATGTATTGTTTATACTTTTTTTTAGTGACTCTTCTCTCCATTGCAAGGTAGTATGGAAGAAGCTTTAAAATTAAATATCTCTAGATTCACCTTCTGGTTTGGTCACTTTCTAATTATAGCCGTCAGGGAAGTTAACTTCTGAGAGCCTTGATTTCATGACCTATAAAGTGGGAATAAGAAATTCTTCTTTAAAAACATGTAATAAATGCAGATATTGTAGTTGCTTTTGGTAGCCTGTGCCATCCCTGCTTAGTTACCGTGGTTACTGGTTCCCTAGGAGCTGAGTAGTTCTGGTTCCCTAGGAACTGAGACTCATACTGCTAGTACCCCATGATGTGCGGTCTCTGCTGTTTAGCCTCTGGTTTTGTTGAAACTACACTAAGACAAACAGAAAATGAGATACATGGAATTTCAAATGAAGTCAGATACTAAATTATTAGATTGGGGGTAACAATATATAAGAGTTTGAATATTCAGAAACAGAATACAGATTTTAAAAAGAGGAGGGAGTCTAATGAATTTGCCGTGATCTGCATCTACCATGTTAACTTGGGCTATATTTTCAATTTACTTAGTAGTAGGATGCAATGTATTAACCAAATACCCACTAATATTTATGTCTGTCTTCAGAACTTTGTGTTGTCGTAGGTCATGAAAATCTATCTGGCATACAAATTCAAACATTTGCTTCAAAGAATGTGGTTTAGAATTCATTCCCGTCATTAAGCCCAGAGCATTACATTGTTTTGTGGGATCTTAATGATGTTCTGGTTCTCTTACTCCTAAACAGATCATTTAAGTGTGCAAGGCATTACGTGTAATATACACTTCAAAAAGATACAGTTTCTGCCTCTTTAGAGGCACATCTCACGTAAGTGAGATGAAAAACTAAATGCAGGAATACTTTTGTTGAGTGTCCATATGACATGCACATTATACGTACCACCTCTAACCATCACCCCCCAAGTGTGTGTATATATAGCTTGGGTTCCTTTAAGAGCAGACACCAAGAATTTGAGATGGCTTAAAATTTTATTTAAACCTTGAGGTGGATTACAAAAAATATGCAAAGTATAAACTATACAGTTAAAGGAATCCAGGGAAAGGCAAATAGAGCTAGTTTGTGATAAAATAGTTCACAAGAATATATCCCATATGGTTCTGTGAGCTGCTTGAGGTGGACTTGGAGTTTCCTAAAGACCAATGTAAGAAAGAAAAACAGGCATAGTTTCAAGAGTTGTATCCTAGAGATAGGACTGAATCTGTTAGGAGAAGCACAGTTTTTCTGGAGACTTGGAAGCAAATCCTACTGTAAGTCTTCATGAAGACCACACTATACAGTAGGGGACACTATCCCAGATGGTATCCTTACAGCAAAAACCATGGATAACTGTTATATGGCTGTTTCTTAAATTGTCCCTCAATAGAAGTCTAAGACAAAAGTCCACTTAGCAAAATGAATGGAAAAATATTTGTTGTTCTTCAAACAATTCTCTATAAATATAATTTTTAAACAATATTATTTGGCTTATTTGAATCTGGATCCTCACATTGCATTTGGTGGAGGTCTTACATCTCTCTTACTCTGTAAGAGTTTCCACACCCTTTGTTTTCCTTCTTGCCATTTGGTTGTTGAAAAAACACGTCACTTGTCCTATTCAATTCCCCACGTTCGGTATTTGGTTGATTATACTTGTGGTTTCATTGAATTTTAAATAACAATTATTCTACTAATACAACTGAAAATTTTATTAAGTTCTTTTTCAAATTTGTCTGATCATTTTATCTGTTTTTTGATAGTCTCTGCCTCCTTATTTATAGCTTTGATTCCTTCATTTATTAAAAAATATTAAATGTACTTCTCTTTGATTTAGAATCTGATAATGTCACTATCTGAAATCTTTTTTGGTCTGGTTCTATTATTTGTTGTTCCCGATGACTCGTTTATGGGTGCTTGTCTCCTGGTAGATTTTGTGATTTTTTTTAAAAGATTTTATTTATTTATTTGACAGAGAGAGAGAGAGATCACAAGTAGGCAGGGAGGCAGGCAGAGAGAGGAGGAAGCAGGCTCTCCGCAGAGCAGACAGCCCGATGTGGGGCTCAATCCCAGGACCCTGGGATCATGACCTGAGCCAAAGGGAGAGGCTTTAATACATTGAGCCACCCAGGCACCCCGATTTTGTGATTTTTGAATGTGAGTTTGTATAAGTTCTATTTGTTGGCATCGTCTCTGACGGAGCCCCTTGAGACCTGGATGGAGGGTTTGTTTCTCTAGGTGGATTTTGTCTTCTTCTTCTTCCTCTTTCTTCTTCTTCTTCTTCTTTTTAAAGTAGGCTCCATGCCCAGCGTTGAGCCCAACATGGGTCTTGAACTCAGTACCCTGAGATCAAGACCTGAACTGAGATGGAGTTGGACACTCAACCAACTGAGCCATCCAGATGCTCCTCCCTAGGTGGATTTTCAATTTTCTTTTCCCATGCCTGCAGGCACCACAGACATAGGTCCATCTTAAATGAAATTATCCTCTAGGTTTTTTGGGCCACATAGATAGTGTAATTTCTAACCCTGAACCCGTGTGCCTGGCCAATTTGGATTTTTGAAAATCAGAGGATGGTTTTTTGTTGTTTTCCTTTTTTAACCTCTAAATGGAGTCAAGGTTTCCTTTGTGCTTGTCATCACTGAACGGACTCCCTTTCAGTTTGCCATTTTTCTGCAGGAATAGCCCTTGTGAATCCTATCTCTATGCAGATGGCTCTCCAATCAGGCTTCCTGTCTTACACAATGCCGACATTAGAGCTCTTACCTCTCTGGTCTCTGTGTCAGCTCCTTAGCAGGTCTGTAGACATTTCAGTTATTTTCTAAAACTGATTAATGTGTGTCTGTATAATTGAGTAACTTACATATAATTATATAGCATAATATATGGTGATATATTATTGTTATTGATATATGTCATATAGATAATCATACCTTATAATAATATATATATATAATATTAAACTTTTATGTATTAAACCTTTTTGTGGCTGGTAGATTTCAGGATCTCTAACTTACCATTTTTCCAAAATACAAGTTTTTCATTCTCTGTCTTCAATCCAATCCAGATCCAGTATGTCTGTGTCAGACCTAAACCCTAAGAACCCTTTCATACTCTTCTGAGCTATCCTCCTATGCTGACCCAAATCTCTTACAGCGACTACAGTTCATCCCACATAACTACTCTTGGCTGATTCTCGCAACTAGTGAGAATAAGTTGCAATGGGTGGCCCTGCCGTGAACAGATCTTCAGTTGCCCTCCCTGACTTTCACTGTTGCTCTCTGGAATCCTCTGATGTTTCAGCTGCCATATTGGACTTCTTGATTCTGAAGATTGCTGGAATCTGCCTTGCTATGATCTTTAGATACCATATTTGAACAGTCCCTCTGTCTGCAGTAGTGTCAGCTTTTCTCACCCTTTTTATCTGCCAGACTATCCCTACCCCTGGCCTGCCCAACCTCAAATATCCAGCTCCACCTTGGGTACCAGTCATTAGACACACTCCAGGCTCCTTCACTACCCTGGGGCTGTTGAGGTTAACGGCATGCCTGTGGTCAAGCTTCCTTGAGCTATGATAAAAGTGATATTTGTGAAAACGAAAAGTATTAGCACAAAGCCTCCCTGGAACAATGCTGTCAAAGAATCTCTCTTCCTTGAATTATGTGTACCACTCCTAGGGCACTCGTTCACCTTCCCCTTTATGCTGTAGGTATTCCTAGGTTACTTTGTCTTCCTTTCTAAAAAAAATTAGCTGTTTAAGGGTTAAGAAATGGAATTGGGGTCAAAACACTTGTGTTCAATTCCTGACCCTATCATATTCTAGTTATGTGACTTTGGGCAAGTTACTTTCACATCTATTCCTCAATGTTTTCCCCTATAAAACTGAGTTTAATGTTCAATTCTTTATCAAAAAACTTTGGGCCCACTTATGTGCAGGGACTTATAGTTTTTTTTTTAAAGATTATGTGGATATAAGTAATACAGTACATATATATTATGGAATACCCCAGCAGTTCCTTGCAATAGTTGTCTTATTTCTGTGACAACACATATAAGCATTCATAGTAAATGGACTAAATAACAATTGTAATTACACTCATATTATTTCATTCAGGCCAGTTTTTGCCACCAAGAGAGTTAAAAAATAACTTAGTTCTTGGTGATTTGACTTTTGTAATTGGAGAAAAAGAACTGTGGGCCTGTATTACTTATCTCACAGAAGTGTTGCAAGGATTAAATAAGATAATATAAATAAGATCTCCCAGCATTGAGTTCAGCATGTATATAGTAAACTCACAAAGTTTCAGGTGAAGCTGATTTTTAATGACCTAATAAATATTTATTTATATTGTTCATGTGGAGGCTGATGATAGGGATTTTTATGTGAATGATAAAAACTTTCTAGTCCCTGGCTTTCTTTCTTTGGAGATTTATTGGAAGGTGCCAGCAGCCAGCTGGTTCTTCTGATGGCAAAGAAGACCTTCCCATTACCTGTGTAAGTCAGGAGCAGGTCACTTACAAATTCAAGTGTTCTGGAATGCTAGGACTGGAAGGGCCTTCAGGGACCATTTGGCCTGTGAATGTGAACCGCTTTCCAAGGCTGGTTATCCATATTGCCATTTAGTCTTTTAATTTTATTGTTAAAGAAATTGAATTCTTAAGTGGCGAAAGATGTGAACGTGATTTGCCCAACATGTAGAGGTGAGAAGGTCTGTACATCACATGGAGGAGAGGAATTCTTTTCACAGCTATACTATGGTGACCATCCCTCCCTGCTGAGAACTACTTTCAGGAAAAAATGGAAAATTGTCCCACTTTTTCAGTTATTCACTTGGTTAAAAAATATTACATTTATGGTTTTACATATGTCCAGTCTTTAAATACTGTGCATTTAGTTGTATTATTAACCTAAATCATCGGTAGCTACAATACATTCATTCATTCAATCGGCATTTGAGTTCTTACCATGCACCAGATCTTGTTGTCTCTCAGTAGAAAGGCTGAACAAAAAGAAAGGTTTTTCTCTAATGGATCCTATGTGGGATCCTCTCCTATAGGAGAGGGGGAAATAGAAAAAATCAAGTAAACAAATAAACAGGCCAGGTAATGTCAGTCCCTGATGAGTGGCATGAAGACCTTTTCTCAGGATGGGCCAAAGAGACTGACCAAGGCTGGATGGGGTTTTCTTCAGTTTGATCAGTCAGGGTAGACCCCTGTGAGTGGTGATATTTGGGTGACATCTGGGTGTTACCCAAAGGAGAATCCAGCCATTTGGAAAAAGAGCACTGAAAGATGAGAGGACAGAAAACACAACATCCTGAAAGCCAGAGGGTGCTTGGGATGCCAAGCAACATGGAAACATGGGGGCCAGTGTGGCTGGAGAGAGTGGTTCAGAGGAATATTGTGGTCTTGTCACCAAGACTCATAGGCCATAAGAAGGAGAAAGGAGTTTGTTTTCTGAGTGTACAGGAAATGGTTGGAGAATGTTGGGACTTAGGAATGATGTCAGGAAAGTAAGGCACAAAATTCTGGGGGGGGGTCCCCTAAAATTCAATAATTGAGATCACTTCTGTGTATGTGTATATATATATATATACAGAATTTATATATATATATATATATATATATATATATATATACACACACAGAATTTATTTTTCTGACAGAGAGAGAGACACAGCGAGAGAGGGAACACAAGCAGTGGGAATTGGAGAGGGAGAAGCAGGCTCCCCACGGAGCAGGATGCCAGATGGGGGACTTGATTCCAGGACCCTAGGATCATGACCTAAGCCGAAGACAGACGCTTAGTGACTGAGCCACCCAAGGGCCCCTAATTGTATATTTTTTAAAAATGGAAATGAATGAAAAATCCTTGATGAATAAAACATCACAATTTTAAATAAAAACAGGGTCTGAGCCTGCATATAGCTGATGCTGAGAGCGAGTTCCTTACCCTTCTCACCCTGGTCTCAGGTCTGCCTGGGCCTGAGAGTGACCTGATTTATGTGTCAGAATGATGGCCTTGAGGCTCTGTGGAATAGTTACCAGCAGCACAGGGCATGGGCAGGGAGGGGAGCGGGGAGGGGGGAGGGAGAGCCTGTCGTGAGAGAATAGGGAAAAGAAGGTGCTGTAGCAGGGTGAGAGAAGCAGATGAATTCCAGATATTTTTGAGGTAGAGACCTCAAGACCTGCTGGACCTAATTATAATATTGAGCTCTATTATTACAACTGGTTTTTAAGTTCCTTTTTGTGTTCTGCAGTCTGTGCTTCTATGTTTTGCTTTGTGAAGTGGGGAGTTGACAGGCATGCGTGCTTGACATCAGACAAGGCATTTAGGCAAACCACCCATTTGAGTGGTTTGCCTAAACCAACGTGGATTCTTCATATCTCGGTTCTTGGTCTTCAGAACAGCTTCTGGGGGCTGCCCTGACATTGGCTTCATTCTTCAGTTCAGGCAGGCCAATGGCTTTTCCTTCAGGCCTCAGATTCTCCTTGGGGCCCTGGGCAGTATTCAGAGTAAAGCTATTGGGTGCCAGAGCATGGTTGGAATTTGGGGGCCTGATTATCTCTTATTTCATATTCTGCACATCCTTCTGGGCAAGAGGTAAACACTCAGCCCAGACACCGCCCCCAGCCCTTCCTCACATTTGCGCTCCATGGAAATAAAGCCTGTTCCTTCCTCACCCTCTCATGGAAGCTACTCTCATCCTTACCCTTTGGGTGAGTACACAGCTAGGACACGGTGGGGTAGAGAGATTATACTGTGTCCCCTGATGAAGCAAAATTTTCACTTTTGGATGTGGGCTTTGGTTGAAACTTTGCCTCTGTTAAAATGGACTCTTTAAACATGAGTTAGGCAGTAGACAATACATTTAGTGACAGTGGGTCACGTTAACAATAACAGAAGAGTTCTCTTTTTTGGTTGAGTTAGGAATGAAGAGTCCCGTCTTTTGGGGTGGATGAAAAACATCTGAGATGGAGTAAAATGAAAGTAGGGTATTTTATATGATTATTTAAATTTTAAGTAATGTTCCTAGCTTCCAATTAGCTTGAAATTGAAGGCCTTGTAGTCTTCACCACCTCCTTCTAGGACATGCCTGCTTCCAGAAGGAGATTGAGAAGACCAGCAAAGAGCCACAGGCAGTTGTGTTTTCTAGCACAATGTCTGGAACTACTCTACATTTTGTAGAGTGGTTCCTGATATTTATGTGACAAAGTGTGTGACTGGGTTGCTCTTTCTTCTTGTTGAGTTTTGCCAGAGGTCACCCTCACAGAAGTCAGAAGAAATGGGGTGTGTAGGAATTTGGGACTGGTAAGTTATTTATTTTCTTAACCATATTTTAAAGGCTGGAGAGCCTTCCATGAAGTCTGTGGAATTCATTGTCATAAGAGGTCGGCAAGCCAGGTTCTGTGACTGCGTTTTACAAAGGATTAGATTGTTTCATAACCAGTGCTATTAGTAGTTATGACTATACCTCAGGCTTGGGTAGAGCTTGAATTGGGGGGACAGGGTGGGGAAGAAATGTTACCACCCCTTTCTCCTCAATCCCAACCTCTGAATCCCAAACAATAATACCCTCGGCCTCATATATCCTTTGGAATAGAGGCATTGGAGGGAGAGAAAGCAATCACAGAGGCGTTATGAAGATACACATCAGAGGACATTTAGAGGGTGGGTCTGCTGTTCTCCGAAGTAGAATCCCATGTTGTGCTCGACAAAAGACCCGGAAGGCCAGTAGTACCTGAAGATCAACTGTAATTGTAGGATGGGGGTCTTGTACTGACACGTGCTAGGGCTGCAGAGATTACCCAGAGCAATCCCCTCATTAAAAACAAAAACTAGGGGTGCCTAGGTGGCTCAGATGGTTAAGCAGCTGCCTTCAGCTTAGGTCATGATCTTGGGATCCTGGGATCGAGTCCCACAATGGGCTCCCTACTCAGTGGAGAGCCTGCTTCTCACTCTGCCTCTCTCTCTCTCAGTCTCTCTTTGTCTGTCTCTCATGAATAAAAAAAAAAAATAAGATCTTAAAAAAAAAAAACAAAACCCAAAGAGCCATGTGCAACTTGACGTATTTTCATGGACATAAGTTATCTTCAGGGTATCTGCTCTGTGACATGCTCCCGCTCTGGATATTCATCTTACTTAATCCTTACAGCCAGCCACTGAGGAAGGGGATGTCATCGCCAATGTCTCAGAATATGGAAACTGAGGCTCAGAGAGTTTAAGTCCATGGCTCTAGATCAGATAGCTGATTCGCTTTCACACCTATGGTCTGAATGATTAAGTTACCTAGCTTCCAAGGAAAAAAATGCATAAAGAGACAGTAATCAAATGAAACGCTCAATTATCCCATCACCTAGGAGAACTCCTGTTAGCCTTTGGCATTCAACAGATTGGGAAAAGGACAACCAGCCTGCTTAAGTGGTTTGCTTGCATTCTGGTTTTGTCATTGTTGTTCCACGGAGCACTTTTCATGGTGAAGTGTGCAAAGATTTGGGTAATATTTGTCTCTGCCAGTAGGCAATAAATTATCTGAGTGAGGGGATTGTTTCGATTAGTTCCTCTCTTTCTCCCCAGGGCTTGACTTGTAGTGGACTTGCATCGACTTTTCCAAATGAATAAATGAATGGACAGAACTAAGTTGTGGCAGGTCCAGCGTTTTTCCTGCCTTCCTCGAAGTTTTGTGACAGGAATTGGTTTCTCTTTGATCTCTGGGAGTAGAGAAGTGTCATAATCTTGTCCCCCCAGGGAGCTTGACCTCTTGATGACATCTTCAAGGCTGTGGTGAAATGTTGCTGGGATGTCAGGTGTGCAGACCCCTTTCTTTCCCATCCTCATCACAGGGGGAAAAAAAAAAATCTTCCCACTGAGAAGCCCCTGTGCCCCAGGAGGCAGGATCTGGATCCCCTCTTGGAGCTTCAGGGAATAACTAAAGGGATGTTGGCAGCCTGGGGCCAGTTGCGAAGGGGCCCGTGGGCTGGTAAGAGTATATAGTGAACGTGGACATGTGGCGGAAATGGTGGTGTGCGGGACTTCTCATTGAGAAAGTCTCCCCTGATGTGATATTCCTTATTGCAATGTGATTTGGGGCACATCTTGGAATTTTCAAGAGAGTCCAAGAATAACAGAAAGGAAAATAAAATGTTCCTTGTGGGAATACTCTCTAGAATTGAAGAATAGATGTGCTTCTCTGGTTTCTAGACAAAATAATTCCGTACGATGGTATTTTATGGAGAAACTTCTATCTCCCAGAGCAAAAGGAAGGGAAAACTATTCTCTATTAGATCTATTGTGCTCTTGTTAACATAGAGCCAGACTTCAAGGGAACCTTGCCCTGAGGATTTCGGTGCAATTAATGACATAAATACCAAGACATGTAGTCTCCCCCCACCCAGACTAAAAGGTCTCTGGAACAATTAGGAGACTGTGGCCCCCTTGCCCCCTTGTCATGCACATGAATGTCACAGGCCTCAGCAGAGGACTTGGGGTGCTTTGATGCCCAATGTGCTCAATTTGGTTTCAGAGATTTCCAATTCTTCGTACCTAAGCACATGTCCTAAACAAACAAATAGCACTGGCATAGAATTCTCTAGCAGGCTGTGGAGACTTAATGACCTCAACTCAGTGGTCTTCCACTGTTGAGAGCCTCCCAGATACTTGGCAGCATTAACATTCCTGGGATTGTATTTAGCTAGCCTTTGTAAAGGAGTTGAATACCGCCTCATTAGCTCAGGCTCGTGGGGCATTTGTGTCTTCGACAACAGTTTAATTATGGACATTGTTTACTAATCAGTATTACCGTGACAGACTAGAGGGCTAATCTGGAGACGAAAACAATAGCTTTCTTTCTTTTTATTCTTTCAGCCAGTGAACATAAGAGTTAAAACAAACCTGTTTTTGTAGCCCTTGTTTTCCCTAATAAGATTGGGGGACACATTCTGAGTCAGGCAAGGGTTTCTCCTTCTCTCTTCTTCAGTTTAACTTGAATTTAGCCTGCTGTGTCTCCCAGAGAGAAAAAGACAGTGTTTGGAAATGTGCTGGTTGGACAACCAGAAGATGTGGGGGACCGGCTGGTGAGGACAACTGGATTTAGGAAGCTTTGTCAGGAATCTTTTTCAGCTGCCACGAAAGCCTCTTCTCAGAAGGGATTTTGAAATCCTGAAGGGTGAATTTTGCAGAAAGTTGATGAACTGAATCAAAAATTTCCCTCTATGCACATTCGCTTTGCCACATATGTAGTTCAAGATTCAGCATGTTTCTACTTAGCACGTTGGGAACTGTGAGCCCAAAGTGTTGTGAAAACATTCCTTCCTGGGGAGAAAAATGGGTCATTCTCCGTCTCCAGGACTTCAGGACTGATTGAGACATTGGGAGGAAAGTGTTTCTGTCATTACTTTTGCTTTATTAAGGAAATAGCCTTGAGCATTGAAAGCCTCAATCCCTCCAACCTCTCACATAGTGAAGGTTAGAGGGTAGCAGTTGGAGAATTCAGCTTTCCAAAGTCAGACTTGTCGCCAGAACGGATGAGGAAGGGATGTGGGTGACCAGGGCGAATTTGGGCTGGATCTTGGAGCCAGGCCTGGGATTGTCTTGAACAACACATGGGCTGGGTGGCAGGCTTCTGGAGGTGGCTGAAAAAGTTGAGAAGAAGCAGATGTACTCTGCTGCATAGATGTAGGCAGAAGCCTGGGCCCCAAGACCACCAGGATCATGCCTGTGTTTCAAATAAGCCTTGGCTGTGTTGTCGTCTGGGGGGCGAGGATCCTCAACTCCACTGACTGAAACAGGGTGTGGGCATGAAAATCCCTTTGCTCTTTGTTATCGTTAGTGACCAGGACCCTTTCACATTATTCTGGAGACTCCCAACCTTTGCATGACTGGACCAAAGGTGAGCAAGTTGGCAACCTGGGAGCCACAGCAGCTGGTTATTGGGGGTTGTTTGCCCTGGTTCACTTTATTTTTCTGTTTTTCAATTGAATTAGGAACTAACATGGAAATTTTGAGACTTCACATGAAAAATCTATAGTTCTGGCTTTTCTGGAATCATTGGAGTCTCTGAGAGCAGGGCCAGTGTTTTCACAAGGACATAACACCTGTGATCTGTCTGTGGTCACAGCTGCATGCCCCCTAACCTCCAGAGGTCTGGGTGTGTACTCTCCTGTGCCCAGACCCCCGAAGCCATTTGGCCTTGCTCACTCACATCGCTGGCTGGCCCCAGGCACATGTTCTACAAGAGCGGACCCTCTTACACAGGGTTAACATTTGGAGGATGGCCTTTTGGGTTATAATTTCCCTACCTCATTCAGAGTATGATCCTTTGGTGTCAATATCCACTAAGTCTCTCATATCCTGGCTCCTAGTATGAATTATCTTGTCAGATGGCACCCAAGAGTAGGAGAAGCTTCTATGAGGGGAGAGAGGGGAGGAAGAAGGCTCAAGAAAAGGCACTTTGATCACTTTGCAAATGGGTTGAGGATGAGGACTAGACAGAAAGCACAGTAGAACAGATTCCTCCACAGCCATTTGTCTGAGCCTGATCTCAGGTAATTGAGTGAGAAGAAAGCTGTCTTGAGGCCTGCTGTAGACTGAATGTCTTTGTCCCCTCAGAATCTATGCGTTGAAATCTAATCCTCAATGTGATGGTATTTGGGGGTAGGGCCTTTGCGAGGGGATTAGGCCTTGAGGGTGTAGTCCTCATGAGTGGAATTACTGCCTTTATAAGAGACCCCAAAGAGCTCCCTTTCTGCTTACATCCTATGAGGACATAGCTAAGGAGATGGCCTCTGAACCAGGAAGCTGGTCCTTACCAGGCATTGAATCTGCCAGTGCCTTGCTCATTGACTTCCCAGCCCAGGACCCTGTGAGAAATAAATATTTATAAGCCACCCAGTCTATGGTATTCTGCTATATCAGCCCAAGACTAAAGTTAAGACCCATGGAGGCCCTCATGCCTCTGGTTAACAGAGATACTGAAACCATTTTGCTTTCTTAGGTTTCTGGAGTATTTTGAGAGGACAGAGAGAGTTATATGGTGACAATAGGAAAACAGTTATGCAGATAGTTTTGAGCATTTTATACATCACCTGTGCTGATGATTCTATAAATATTATTACATTATATTTATAAATATTATAATATATATATTTGGTCATTATATAAGTCACCTTAATTTAGCCACTTTAAAGAACCAAGGTGACTATTTTAACTTCACATCCTCTTTACTCTCCAGTATTAAGGGTGTTAGAGTGGCCAGAAGCAGAGAGCCAGAATAGGGAGGGGAAAAAGGGACGGGCTTGCACGGTCCCTGCCTCCACTTCCTGGAGCACTGGCCCCACAGAGCAGTCCCATGGGCCTTGCCCCATGGCTCTGTCTGCAGGCATCCCCCACAACTGTGTTTGTCCCACTTGCAAGAACTAGTCTCAGAATTCTTACTGGCTTCCACCAATCCATGCAGTGTGATTCAACGTCTTAGAAGAATAAATCAACATTTTTCAAGCCTGCTTCGATTTATTTTAAATAGCCTCTCTCCACTAAAAATGGCCCGTAGTGTGAGTTGGCCCAGCGCTAGGATGGTGGCTTCATTTTGGAGACAAATTTGACTTTAAAATAACGTGGCCACAAGGAAATGCACCTCTCTGTGGGCCGCGCACGTGTCTTTTTGAGAAATTGGAAGGACCTCTCTGAGTCACTTTAGCTGCTCTTCTGAGTCATTTCTGGGAGTCAGGGAGGGAAGGAGGACAGAGAAGTGGGCGATGAAAAGGCCTGGCCTGGGCAGACTGCACCCTCGCCACTGGGACCTACCTCATACTGCCCTGGCCTGCTTTGACTTGGTGACATGTACCCAGATCTCCTCTGGCCTTGAGGAAACTCAGAAGGGACTAAACAGATTTTCTACCAGGCAAGTGTGTTTAGGAGTGTCCTGTATTGTGGCTTTGTAAAAATGCACTGTAGCTTTTCCAAGACCGCCAGACTGTATCCAACCCCTTTGAGGTTGGTCCCAGGGGGATGTGACCTTCTCCTGTATCTTCTACCACCTGTATCACCTGCAGCACCTGTATCTTCCACCACCAACACTGGCTGCCTGCATCCCCTTGCTTGTCCAGGAGGTGTACATGAATTTGGGGCTCCTTGAGTCCTAGTAGAACTGGTGCCCTATCCTCCTTCCTTCTTTGCTTGTGACTTGGAAGCCCCCACAGTCCCTGGGAGATGACTCTCCATCTGACAACTGCTCAGGCATATTTCAAAGGTGTAACCTACTTGGTGAGATTTCTCTCTGGAAATGTGCATTTCTACTTTCGTGGTTCCCCAGGATCAGAATAAGTAATTTTTTTAAAAAAAGATTTTATTTATTTATTTGACAGAGAGACAGAGATCGCAAGTAGGCAGAGAGGCAGGCAGAGAGAGAGGGGAAAGCAGGCTCCTTACTGAGCAGAGAGCCTGATGTGGGGCTTGATCCCAGGACTCTGAGATCATGACCTGAGCCAAAGGCAGAGGCTTAACTCACTGAGCCACCCAGGCACCCCAGAATAAGTGCAACCTAAGTTTTGCATCACTATTTGTTAGTTTGGTAAACTTGGGCAAGTTAACAAATTAACTGTTCTCATATGATGGAGATTGTAATAATGGTGACTATGGCTTGCTTCACTCATTGAGAGAACTCTACTTCATAGGGCTGTTGCGGGAATTAAATGAAAAAAATTTCTGTAGAGTACTTGGGTACCAAATGGGTTAGGCAGGTCAAGTAAATGGGTAGAGCAATGAGTACCGAATAGCCCTTGAGTATTTAGTAAATTCTACTGTTGTTGTATCTTCACGGATGTGGGAGCTAGAATGTACACTGCTGAACATGCAGGGGTGTGAATCATTGAAAAACTTCCTATCTGCTGGGGGTACCTGAACAATCTTTGGACTAGATCCAAACTAGGCCTGGGCACGAGTCTTCCTGGCAGGTATCTCATGTTGACCTCATGCAGGTCTGAGTTGGGGAAAGGTTGTTGCTGGTAAAGGGAAGATTCCAAATTCACCAGCCAGGCTTCAGTCAGCTGGCTGGGCCCACAGTCTTAGGCGGCCGTCTTTTGCCGACTTCTTAAACGACATAAATTGCTGCTTCCTTCTGCATCCTTGGACAAATTAAAAACAGTGTACACACAGAACTCTTTGGCCAATGTTCACAAGCTGAGCCAAATTCAGAGTTGAAGGTTAGACACGAAATAACAAACAGAAGCAAAGCAGACAGGCACTCACACCTGGCTGCTAAGAATGAAGAAAACAGATGCCCGGAAAGTCAGGAAGAATTTGTATGTGAATGCAGAGTCTTATGGATTTACCATTTTTTACTCCAGCAGCTCCTAGAAGGCTTTCAAAGTGAGGGAATGCCCCCTTAGGATTTCTGGAGCAGTCGGGCACCTGCATGGGGAGCCACGCCCAGTGATTCCCGGGAGGACTCTGATTTATGGAGAGAGGGATTCTGAGCTCAGCTGCATTCTTGTGGCTGGGATCAAAAGGGCTTTCTCACTGACCACAGATCACATCCCAGGAATCTTCCCTAGACAGCACATTCCTGAGAACAAATGTGGCCTTGGCCATAGCCCACAGAGTGGAGTAAGACTGGGAGGGCACATAATCCAGGAGGATGGCATTTTTAATACCCTAAATTACAGGTTTTACGTACCCCCCCAAACAAGAGAACTCAGGTCTGAGGAAAGTTATAATCTTCCCTTCTTATCTAAGGGCAACAAATTTAGTGGAAAATAAGCTAACCTTAATTTTTATCTTGACAAATTACTTTACCTTTTTTGGACTATGTTTCATCATTTGTGAAATGGGTATCTTAGGTTAGACTCAGAAGGAAGTTTTTAAGCAGTTTGCCACTGCCACAGTCTTCACTGTTCCCTATTGTCTCATATGTGGCTTGCTTTACTCATGTGCTCCCTGACCCCATTAGGAATTTAAATTTTCAATCTTTGGACTAGATAATCTCTAAATTCTGTTCTTCCCCTCCTCCCACCACTCCCCAGATACAACTTTCTTTAAAATCATAGTTGGGAATAGACTTTAGAATATTTGTTCATTTATACAGGAATTCAGTAAAGTGTCAGGATATAAAATCAATGCACAGAAATCAGTTGCATTTCTCTACACCAACAACAAGACAGAAGAAAGAGAAATTAAGGAGTCAATCCCATTTACAATTGCACCCAAAACCATAAGATACCTAGGAATAAACCTAACCAAAGAGGTACAGAATCTATACTCAGAGAACTATAAAGTACTCATGAAAGAAATTGAGGAAGACACAAAGAAATGGAAAAATGTTCCATGCTCCTGGATTGGAAGAATAAATATTGTGAAAATGTCTATGCTACCTAATGTAGACATTAAATGTCTACACATTTAATACAATTCCTATCAAAGTACCATCCATATTTTTCAAAGAAATGAAACAAATAATCTTAAAATTTATATGGAACCAGAAAAGACCTCAAATAGCCAAAGGAATATTGAAAAAGAAAGCCAAAGTTGGTGGCATCACAATTCCGGACTTTAAGTTCTATTACAAAGCTGTCATTATCAAGACAACATGGTACTGGCACAAAAACAGACACATAGATCAATGGAACAGAATAGAGAGCCCAGAAATAGACCCTCAACTCTATGGTCAACTAATCTTCGACAAAGCAGGAAAGAATGTCCAATGGGAAAAAGACAGCTTCTTCAATAAATGGTGTTGGGAAAATTGGACAGCAACATGCAGAAAAAATGAAATTGGACCATTTCCTTACACCACACACAAAAATAGACTCAAAATGGATGAAGGACCTCAATGTGAGAAAGGAATCCATCAAAATCCTTGAGGAGAACACAGACAGCAACCTCTTCGATCTCAACCGCAGCAACATCTTCCTAGGAACATCGCCAAAGGCAAGGGAAGCAAGGGCAAAAATGAACTATTGGGATTTAATCAAGATCAAAAGCTTTTGCACAGCAAAGGAAACAGTTAACAAAACCAAAAGACAACTGACAGAATGGGAGAAGATATTTGCAAACGACATATCGGATAAAGGGCTAGTGTCCAAAATCTATAAAGAACTTAGCAAACTCAACACCCAAAGAACAAATAATCCAATCAAGAAATGGGCAGAGGGGCGCCTGGGTGGCTCAGTGGGTTAAGCCGCTGCCTTCAGCTCAGGTCATGATCTCAGGGTCCTGGGGTCGAGTCCCGCATCGGGCTCTCTGCTCAGCAGGGAGCCTGCTTCCTCCTCTCTCTCTCTGCCTGCCTCTCTGCCTACTTGTGGTTTCTCTCTGTCAAATAAATAAATAAAATCTTTAAAAAAAAAAAAAAAGAAATGGGCAGAGGACATAAACACATTTCTGCAAAGAAGACATCCAGATGGCCAACAGACACATGAAAAAGTGCTCCATATCACTCGGCATCAGGGAAATGCAAATCAAAACCACAATGAGATATCACCTCACACCAGTCAGAATGGCTAAAATTAACAAGTCAGGAAATGACAGATGCTGGCGAGGATGCGGAGAAAGGGGAACCCTCCTACACTGTTGGTGGGAATGCAAGCTGGTGCAACCACTCTGGAAAACAGCATGGAGGTTCCTCAAAATGTTGAAAATAGAACTGCCCTATGACCCAGCAATTGCACTACTGGGAATTTACCCTAAAGATACAAACGTAGTGATCCAAAGGGGCACGTGCACCCGAATGTTTATAGCAGCAATGTCCACAATAGCCAAACTATGGAAAGAACCTAGATGTCCATCAACAGATGAATGGATCAAGAAGATGTGGTATATATACACAATGGAATACTATGCAGCCATCAAAAGAAATGAAATCTTGCCATTTGCGACAACGTGGATGGAACTAGAGCGTATCATGCTTAGCGAAATAAGTCAAGCGGAGAAAGACAATTATCATATGATCTCCCTGATATGAGGAAATGGTGATGCAACATGGGGGGTTAAGTGGGTAGGAGAAGAATAAATGAAACAAGATGGGATTGGGAGGGAGACAAACCATGAGTGACTCTTAATCTTACAAAACAAACTGAGGGTTACTGGGGGGAGGGGGGTTGGGAGAAGGAGGGTGGGCTTATGGACATTGGGGAGGGTATGTGCTTTGGTGAGTGCTGTGAAGTGTGTGAACCTGACGATTCACAGACCTGTACCCCTGGGGATAAAAATATATTATATGTTTATAAAAAAAAATAGAACTTCCCTATGACCCTGCAATTGCACTACTGGGTATTTACCCCAAGGATACAGATGTAGTGAAAAGAAGGGCCATCTGTACCCCAATGTTTATAGCAGCAATGGCATGGTCGCCAAACTGTGGAAAGAACCAAGATGCTCCTCAACGGATGAATGGATAAGGAAAATGTGGTCCATATACACTATGGAGTATTATGCCTCCATCAGAAAGGATGAATACCCAACTTTTGTAGCAACATGGACGGGACTGGAAGAGATTATGTTGAGTGAAATAAGTCAAGCAGAGAGAGTCAATTATCATATGGTTTCACTTATTTATGGAGCATAACAAATAGCATGGAGGACATGGGGAGTTAGAGAGGAGAAGGGAGTTGGGGGAAATTGGAAGGGGAGGTGAACCATGAGAGACTATGGACTCTGAAAAACAATCTGAGGGGTTTGAAGTGGCGGGGGGCAGTGGGAGGTTGGGGTACCAGGTGGTGGGTATTAGAGAGGGCACGGATTGCATGGAGCACTGGGTGTGGTAAAAAATAATGAATACTGTTATGCTGAAAATAAATAAAAAATAAATTAAAAAAAAAGAATATTTGTTCATATAGGCAGGATGCTCATGTATCTTCTGGACCAAGGTGCTCAGAGCAGTAGAAAAAGGGAATGGACACAAGTAGGGCTGGGGATGGGCTAGGCATGACAGTGTCATGCCTGGAAATTAAAAAGCAAAGAAGAGCATCAGTGTGAAGTAGGAAAATCTGTGAACAGGGTTGACATACTCAAAATATTCCACTATCTGCTTTTCCTGAATCTTTTCAAGAGTTGTCTTGCTCACTTGTTCCAGGGCAATTTGGCTTTGAAAAGGTCCGTGAAGTTGTACTTTCTCCTCTGATGGGGTGTGTTGACTTGGCAGAAGGGTAAGGAACGCTGGGCTTCCTCCTGCCAGGCAACACCATGGATGCCTACATCTGTAATGAAAAGAAGAAAAAAAGTGCTCAATTAGAGCTCCAAGTCCCCTTTTGGAGGATGGAAGAGATATTGTACCCAAAATGAGCTAGTGTAATGAGGAGAACTCCCTTTGTTTTTAGTCTATTCTTGATGAAGTCACAGCCAAAGATTTTGTTTGATGAAGAAATAAATTGTATACTGCTTTTAAGTTTATAGAGACAGTACCAGTCATATTTAAAAGACTAATAATACTAATATTTAACACAAATATTGATATTTATATCTGGTTTGTGAGTTCTATTTTTGGCACAGTAGCTTGAAGTTGTACTTAGATAAGAATCCTGTACCTAAGAGGAAAGTTGATACTTTACTTAATTACAGATTTATCTCTTCCTAATAGATTGAACATTTGATAATTATGTAGTGTTGATAAGTTGTTTTTCTCCCCAACCATGGGGCTAAGAGAAGACATATGGGAAGAGGGCTGGGTGTTTTGGGAAGAATATTGTAATGGGAGTATATGATCAGTGGCCCTTAGCTCATGATACTATGCCCCAAACCCAAGAAAAATTATATTCTGAATATATAACCTTTAACTGAGGGATAAGATCTCACTCACAGATTGGGGACATTGGAAAAAAGAATAATGCATGCCTCTACATCCAATATTTTCTTATTTGTATCAATACATTTGTTTTACAGCCTTCTTTCTGCAAAGAAAACACATTGAATCAGAGAAGGTAGGCAATCCATTTGGAATCTGGTTGTGCTAAGTACCAGAATAGAGAAACAAGGCCCCTTGGGGATTCTAGCAATCCAGTGACTTACAGGAGGCTCTTCCAAAGCAGGACTTGATGGTGGCCCATAATACAGCTAAGTGTCTATATTTCCGGGGGTTAGAATTTTCACTTTGTGATGAAAAGATCTTTCAAAAAATAAAGCACTTATATTAACTTACAGGGATATAGATGAATGAGTCATTTGTCTTCATAGAGATATAGATTTTTAATTGATTGATTGATTGATTGATTGATTTTTTAAGTAGGTTCCAATGTGGGCCTGAACTCACATCCCTGAGATCATGATCTGAGCTGAGATCAAGAGTCAGATGCTTAACAGACTGAGCTAACCAGGAGTCCCCGATGTAGATTTTAAATGTAGTTTTTATATGTATTCAAAATCACCTACTATATAAAATAATTTGAATTAGAAATATTGCATTTTTCACTATCAAAGTTTATGAAACAATTTTATTAAAACTTTTCACCTATATCTTTGACATAAGCCTACTGAGTCTTCTAACATGATTTGAAACTGCACATAGTCCTCACCTTTCTGTTTCAGACACAGCTGTGCTTAAAATGTTTATCCCAACCCACAGTTAGCCATTTACAGAATATTAGAGAGCTATTTTTTTTAAAGATTTTATTTATTTATTTATTTATTTATTTATTTGAGAGAGAAAGAGAGCATGAGGGCGGAAGAGTCAGAGGGAGAAGCAGCCTCTCCACCAAACCAGGAGCCTGATTTGGGATTCAATCCTAGGACTCCAGGATCATGAGCTGAACTGAAGCAGTTGCTTAATGAACTCAACTACCCAGGTTCCCAAGTTATTTTATTTTTTATTCATTCTCTACATGTATAGTTGTGATCCCCACAATATAACCTTTATGACTTTTATTTTTTTATTTTTTATGTTTTATGAAGTTCAATTAGCCAACATATAATACATCATTGGTTTTTGATGTAGTGTAATGAACACTAGAATTAGTATTGACTAATACTCAATCATTAGTTGCATATAAAATTATCTTTGAAAAGCTCCTTTGGGGGCACCTGGGTGGCTCAGTGGGTTAAGCCGCTGCCTTTGGCTCAGGTCATGATCCCAGGGTCCTGGGATCGAGCCCCACATTGGGCTCTCTGCTCAGCAGGGAGCCTGCTTCCTCCTCTCTCTCTCTGCCTGCCTCTCTGTCTACTTGTGATCTCTCTCTCTGTCAAATAAATAAATAAAATCTTAAAAAAAAAAAAGAAAAAAAAAGAAAAGCTCCTTTGCAGTGATACATAATATTTGCAATTAATCTGGACTTACTTTCTTTGCCTCTCTGCCTTTTTTTCTTAAATCACCTCTATCAGTTGAATTGTGTAATATCTCAGATTAGTTTTGATTGTGTTCTATTAATCTAATTATTTATCATTTGATTAAATAATGTAGTTGAGAGCATGCTCTATAATATAAAAGCCCCCCCGCTTCTATACATGTGTACCCTTACTGCTCTAAAAGTCCTCTGTGCTCCACCTATTTGCCCCTCCCCACTAACCCTTGGTAACCGCTGATCTTTTAATTGTCTCCTTAATTTTGCCTTTTCTAGAATGTCATACAGTTGGAATTGTATAGTATGTAGACTTTTTAGTTTGGCTTTTTTCAGTTAGTAGTACATTTAAGTTTCCTTCCTGCCTTTTCATGGCTTGAAAGTTCATTTACTTTTAGCACTGAATAATATTCCATTGTTTGGATGTAGCACAATTTATCATCTACATAAGGGACATTTTTTTTGTTTCCAAATCTTGGCAGGTATGAAGAAAGCTGCTATAAATATGCATGTACAGGTTTTTGTTTTGTTTGTTTGTTTGTTTTTGTAGACATAAGTTTTCAGTTCACTTGGAATAGAGATATAGATTTTTAATTGATTGATTGATTGATTGATTGATTTTTTAAGTAGGTTCCAATGTGGGCCTGAACTCACATCCCTGAGATCCGTTGCTGGGAGCATATGGTAAGAATATGTTTGATTTTGTAAGAACTGCCAAACCGTCTTCAGAGAGACAGAACCATTTTCCATTTCCACTAGCAATGAATGAGAGTTCATGTGCTCTCCATCCTTGCCAGCATTTGGTATTGTCAGTGTTCCACATTTTGGCCATTCTAATAGATGTGTAGTGATATCTCATTATTGTTTAATTTGTATTTCCCTGATTACATATGATGTGAAACATCTTTTCATGTGGTTATTTGTCATCTGTATATCTTCTTTGGTGAGGTGTCTATTAATATCTTTGGCCCATTTGTTAATCAGGTTGCTTGTTTTCTTATTGAGTTTTAAGAGTTCTTTGGATAAGAAATCCTTTATCAGATGGCTCTTTGCAAATATTTTGTCCCAGTTTGTGACTTGTCTACTCATTCTCTTGACATTGTCTTTCACAGTATGGAAGTTTTTTTATTTTAATGAAGTTTAGCTTATCAATTACTTTTTTCATGGATCTTGTCTTTGGTGTTGTATCTAAAAAGTCATTGCCCAATCTGAAGACATCTAGGTTTTCTCCTATGTTGTCTTCTAGAAGTTTTATAGTTTTGCTTTTTATATTTAGGTCTGTGATCCATTTTAAGTTAATTTTTGTGACAGGTGTAAGGCCTATGTTGAGATCATATTTTTGGTGGGGGGGGGGTCTGTGGATATCCAGTTGTTCAAGCACCATTTGTTGAAAGGGCTTTCTTTGCACCATTGTATTGTTTTTGTTCCTTTGTCAAAAATCAGTTAATTATATTTATGTAGGTTTATTTCTGAGTTCGCTATTCTGTTCCATTGATCTACTTGTCAGTTCTTTTCCTGATACCACACAGTCTTGATTACTATAGCTTTATAGTAAGTCTTAAAGTCAGATAATGTCAGTCCTCCAGCTTTATTCTGCTCTTTCAATATTAAGTTGTTATTTTGGGTGTTTTGCTTCTCCACATAAACTTAAGGATCCATTTGTCAATATCTAAAAAATAACCTGCTGGGATTTTGATTGGGATTGCATGAAATCTACTGATCAAGTTGGGAAGAACTGACATCTTGATAATATGAATCTTCCATAATTTAGTTCTCCTTTGATTTCATTCATCAGAGTTTTGTAGTTTTCTTCATATCAATCTCATACATACTTTGTTAAATTTATACCTAAGTATTTCATATTTTGAGTGTTAATATAAATGATAATATGTTTTTAAATTTCAAATTCACTTGTTCATTGCTGATATATAGGAGAACAATTGTCTTTTTGTATGTTAGCCTTGTACCCTATAACCTTGTTGTAATCATTTATCAGTTCTAGAATTTTTTTTGGTGAATTCTTTCAAATTCTCTACATAGATGGTCACGTCATCTGTGAACAAAGTTAATTTTTTTTCTTCTCAATCTGTATGCATTTTATTTCCTTTTCTTGTCTTATTGCAATAGCTAAAACCTTCAGGAAGATGTTGAAAAAAAAAGTGGTGAGAGGAAACAACCTTGTCCCATTCCCAATACTACTAGGAAAGCTTCAAGTTTCTCATTATTAAGTATGATGTGAGCTGTAGGGTTTTTATGGATAGTCTTTATCAAGTTGAGGAAGTACCCCTCTATTCCTAGTTTACTCAGGGTTTTAATCATGAACAGGTATTGGATTTTGTCAAATGCTTTTTCTGTAACTATCAATATATTATGTGATTTTTATTTTTTTTAGCCTGTTGACGTGATGGATTATATTAATTGATTTTTTGAGTGTTGAACTAAACTTGCATACCTGGGATAAATCCCATTTAGATGTGGTGTATAATTCCTTTTACCCATTGTTGGATCTGATTAACTTGTTTTTAATCCAGTGCTTCCCAAATAGATTTCACTATGAAAACCTTTGCTTAAAGCAATGGCTAACAGATTGTGTAACAGCAGGTCTGTGGCACTAATCTCCCAAGAAAAAGTGGAGAGAGAGAAATGAAGAGGAGAGATGTCATATGGAATCTGGAAGGGTCCCCCGTAGTCTTTAGGGAATATGGATACACATTCTCAGGTACATGTAGGAAAAAGTCAAGTGTCAGAAGACATTTCTTTTGTAAAGAAGAATCTTGTTATTTTGTGTGCTCCTCTAGGACACCTGGTTATGCTAGAGCAGGCTGCCAGGAGCATGTGTCCATGAGGCCTGTAGAGACACCTAAGGGAGACCTGGATCTCCTTCCTGACAAAGGAGACCAATAAGTATAGCCCCAGTACTTCTGAGAAAGCAGGGGATACCTGTGAAGGGGAAAAGGTGGTAAGTGAGGGATGCTTTTTGGTGTTACATGGGGTGACGTTGCTCAAAATCCTATTTATCTTTGGACAAAGACTCTCCTCCCTCACCTCTCTCCACCTTGGTCTCAAGAAAACTAGTACCAAATTACTGCAGAACAGGAATTTTGGGAACATTATTTAAATGCACAACAGTCCTTTTATTGTAACTCGATGAAAAATTTTAAACCTTGTGGGAGGAGGACAATTTCCCAGCCATGACAGGAGAGTGACTTGGGTTATCCCACTCTTGGTGACTTCAGGTAGGGAGTTCTAGGAGCGAAGTTTTAGCCAGGAAGGGTGACACCCCTGTGAGCCATGTGGGGAGCACAGGCATAGAGAAAAGAATAGATTCCAAGGGACAGTTAAGAGGAAGGGCTAAAATTGTAGACAAGGAGCCCTGGTGAGACACCTAGAGGACCTGAGAATAGGAAGGAAGGTGCTGCGAACTGTATAATTCAGATCCCACAGCCACACATTTTTTCAGGTCCCCCCCCAAACCAGTATATCGAGGGCAGCAGTCCCCAAATGTCACTGGTGACCAAGAAACATGCGTGACCTTTGAAAAAATGCAATTCCAAGCAACATCCCTTGAAATTCAGAATCAGTAGATATGTTCTGAATGGATTTTTAACAAGTTCCCCAGGTGATTCTGGTGCACATTCAGGTTGAGGGACTATTAAATGTGAGAGAAGGGCCAGGCTTTATACCGAACATATTTCTTGGAATTTAAAAATTTGTGTTGTGAGGTAAACTTGGAGAAATTAAAATATATTCTCTTAAATTCATGGCACTGTTTATTAAATTCAGAAATCTTAAAAAAAAATCAAACAATTGCACATACTGAATGGTGTAAAGAGTCTCTTATTCATCCATTTGTCTGCAGACCTGGATCCTCCCCTTTCTCTTCTGCCCCCATCCCTTTCCTCATTTGTGCTAGTTTGAGACAATTTCCAATTCGTAATTTTAATGTTTTTCTCTTGCTTGTATTATCTACCCTTTGATACTTTTAAAATAATCTTTACTCCCCATTTTTGAGTCATTGAACTGGAAATGGCCAGGCACCAATTTTCTCATTTTAGTAATAGCATTCATGATACCAAAGAGCTGGACTCTATCCTCAGAGGTCAATTTCATGCAAGTCTCACCAGCAAATCCATCTGAAAGGAGATTCTGGCCAAGAGGGAACATACTGCAAACTTTACACCTCCAATCAACCTCTTTATGGTAGTTCTCTTTTAGATTTTGTCATTTGCAGTAGACAGCTGTCTTATGTTTTCTGTGTCATTTTCCAGAAATTTTGCATAAGATGCTTGTGCCTCAGTTTCTCCATCTGTAAAATTGAAGCAATCATGTAATATTACACAATACAAACTTTTTGGGAAGAATAGTGTAATACAAGTGTGGCTGGTTCAAGTGTAACTAACCCAAAATGTGTTTATCATTTAAAATGGAAATCTGCAAAGAACAATTTGATAGTAACTGCATTTTCAATGAGCGGCTTGAGGTCACAGTTCATAAAATAGTCCTGCACCACTTGGGTCGTTTTCTGCAGAATTTGTAAACTGAAAGGATGGAATGCTCTCTGCTGTGTAAATTTTGCATCTGCTATTTCTTACAACTGCTTTCCCTAGAGCATAAGTGACCGAAGCCGCAGAGTTAGTAGAGAAAACAGGTGTGCTTGTTCAAAGGAGGAAAGTAAGTGTATTCATGAAAATGATCTTCCCAGCACCCCAGCCTCTCTCCAGGAGAGATTCACAATCCAGGCATCCCTGTAGGCACAGCCAACTGACTGGTGCAGAGCTGACTCCTTGCATGGGTTTTTTTCAACATGGAAGTTCAGCACAGAAGATTGACTCCTGCCTGCAGGATAAGACATGCATACTTGTTCTTTGTGGCACTGCAGAGTTCCTTTGGTTTTAACTTGAGATTTTGCCAGTTAGAGTAAGAGAACTGTACTTACCTGGGTACCTGCTTTCAAAAGTTGAACCCTAGAGATGCTCATTGGTAGGTAAGGTAGATCAGGAATTTGTGTTTTCATTTCATTTCAACTGTTTCTTTGAGAATCTAGGGCTTTAGGGGATGGCAAAGGAGGGCCAAAGCATAAGGAATCTTAATGTTTAATCTTAAAGGAGCATAACAGACCCTTAAAGGGATGCCTACACAGTGCTGAAAGGGTCACATTTCCTTGGTGAAGATAGCAGGGCCCAGGTTCTGTCTGGTCTTAACATTTGCAGCTTTGGAAACTGGATTTTGTCAGTACCTAGGAACTCTTGAAGACTATCTCATGCCCACAAAACTGACAAGTGACGATGGTTTGAGTTATGCTGAAAAATTATCTGCCTAGTGGACTGGATACTCTTACTGGCTGGGTGGAATATTTGTATCAATTTACAACAAGAAATACAACTGTCAAAGGCACCAGGCATTTAAACCAGCTTGCCCAACATTTCTCCCTGTAGGATGGCTGTAGAGGAAGCTAAAACTTAATCAGAAGGTTGTATGTTGAACATGGAACCTGATCTTGTCAATATCAATACTGAGTACAACTAGTCATATAACCTGATTTGTCCCTCCATGGGATCAGAATTCATGTCAAGCAAACTTGATATTTGAGCCAGGGGACACCCTCTTCTGAAAGGGGTATGTTGGAAGTTTCCTGTCACACTTGAATTATCTCTCTTTTTTTTTTTTTTTTCCTGTATTCAGATGACAAATTTCTTTCCTCTCCAGTGTTTCTCAAATGTGTCTTATGGTTCCCTAATCCTACCTGATTCTTTGGGAAGAAAGATTTTGTGGTTAAAAAATTCACCACTGTACAACAGAGCTCATTTTTTGTGGATTCCCTATGTTCATTGGCACATTTTCTCTAGCAAAGAAACTTTGCTTAGTAAGATAGGGAAGATTTTCTGAGAACCTTTATGAGCCATGATGAGTTCTTATTTGCAATGGCTTTTAAGTTTTAGCAGGTGGTATGGTGGAAAAAGGCCAAGCTTGACATCGAAAAGCCTGGGTTCAAATTCCAGCACCGTCTTGGTGTTACCTTGGGCACACGACTTCAGCTCTCCAAACTTCAGATTCATGTTTATCAACTCAAATGGGGATAATGATGCCAGTTTGTAATGTCATCATAAGGATTAAATAATCGTTGGATAATATTCAACAGTGCTAATCCCTATATTGAGTCTTTTATGTGTTTGTTTGTTTGTTTTTAATTTTCCTAAATAAGTCTATGTAGTAGGAACAGCAGAAGCAGAAACTAAGGTGTAGGGACATAAAGACACATGGCTAATAATAGGGGGCCTGGAATTTGAATCTAAAGATTGATTTTCTTTGCTACAATGTTCCACACAGAAACCTAGAATCTATCACTTAAGTATTTAATCCATGCTTTCTTTTTATTTAACATAACAACTGGACTGATTCATGTAAAGTATGAAACTGTGGGAAAAGGCAGAGACCATAACCCTTTAGGGAAGAAAAGCTCAAGCCAGATAAACTTTGTATAATGCTTAACATAAAATTGTTATTAGATCGTGTTTAGGAAGGTCTGCATGACATTGGTAATCGCTGCCTATAGATTTTTGGTTTTGTTTTTGTTTCCATACTGTTATGCTGGATTGAATGCACCATATTGTCAGACTGCGTCCTATCTTAGAGCAAGCGTTTGTGGTCACCCAACCTTTTGGTGATTTCCCATATTTGAGGCTTACCTTTCCAATGTAGAAGGCAGAAAATGCGTATCTTCGATTCCTCTGGGGTCAGGGGGCAGGACTGTGACCTGGGCTCTGTGACACACGCCACGCAAGGTAGATTTGGAAGTGGGCCACAGCAGATGGCAGCATGGGAAGGAACTGATCTTTTGCTAAGGTTGATGGTAGAGAGATGCAAAGGAGGTGACAGTGGGATATTTCCTTGCCTAAGGGTCCTAAGTGTCTTCGGCACTGAGTATTGGTGCAGTGGATTTTCCTTAGGGACATTGATAGTCAGTGGATGGGCATTATTCCTGGACATATAGCTTTAAGTTTTGGCTTCCTGGCCCTTCTGGAGAGATATGTACTACTGTTTAATCAATTTCCTTTTTTCATTGAAATTGGCCAGGATGGATTCTGCTGTTTGTAACTCAAAATTGTCACTGATAACACTGCTTCACTGCACTGTCTGATACTCTACTGGGTATACAGTAGATTCTCAATGAGAAGAGTAGATTCTCAATGAGTAGATTCTCAATGAGTAATTGCTGAATGTGTAAATGGAGGGTAATTATGAAACTGGTGGTGGTGGTGGTGGTGGTGGTGGTGTGTGTGTGTGTGTGTGTGTGTGTGTGGTGTGTGTGAGACTCCTGCTCTATTACTTTTCTTCACTTTGATCTCAATCCCTTGGAAACTTTTTGCTGGGGTTGGTATGATCCATTTTTGTTTCTGTCTGTGACTTTGGAATGTAGGAGCATTGTAAATATTAAGTCCATTCTTCACTTTGTTTTGAGGGGCTGTTACTGAAGATATGTGGATAAATTTATACCAGGTTTTTCTTCCCTAGAATTATGTGGACAAGTTTCCCTCATTTTTGCTTGTCAGAAGGAATTTTGGAATGTATGGGGTCGGGGGTTAACTTTTGAGTTAAAGTTGACATTTTTCTAGTGAAGAGTCTTCCCGAACATTGCTTCATTCTTTGAGAGATGTTTAACTATGAGTCTTAAAGAGTCACAGGGAGAGTTTTTTTATTTATCATTTTTGTTTCATATTTAAAAATACATCTTATTATTTATAAGGGATTATTCAGAGGTTGATCCAATTTAGTCTTATGTTTTGTGGTAGTTAAGGGATAGTAGATCCTTGCTTGACATCCATCTTTTAGACCCTAGAAAGCCCCAAATAACAAAGTGATATGCCTGAAAAACATTAAGATTTATCCCAAAAGCTATATAAAATGGGACATTTATATGTTGGGTCAAACTTTCACTTACTTGCCTTAAAATTTTTGTAGTTCTGTTGGAGCATCCATCGGTTTCTTGGGGGATATCCTTGAAGAGGAGGTTCAAAATAGAGAAGCCCTACTAAATTTTGGATTTGGCCTACTCAGAAAGAGGTAAAAGGAGGCCAGGGAGTAGCAAGGAAGGAGACCAGAAGATCACATCCCCACCTCCTCACTCTCTCAGGCCAAAAGGAAAATTGGCTTCCCTAGGGAAACCCACCCACTCCTGTCTGGTCCCTACTACACATAAACACTTAAGATCTTCTTTAAGAGAAAAGTCTATTTCCTGGAGTTTTAAGATACCTTCTGTATAATTTGGTTATTTTGGGTTCAGATAGATGTGAATTAAGGGAAATTACACCCCAAATAGCTAATACATATGAAGTTGTTTTGCAAAGGTTATTTTTTCCCCTAGAGGAAAAAGAGAGAGAGAGAGAGAGGGAGAGAGAGAACTGATGGCCTTGTAATCACACATTAGGATGCTCTTAAAGGTCTGGCTTATCTGGAAAGAAGACATTTAAAAGATAAAGTTGACACTCCACTTTAATCCCACCCCCAGCAGAGCCTAGTTTTGTGGCCTTTCTGTTTGTCAAGAATTAAGGCTGAAATGGGCAAGAAATCGGTTTTTGTTTTTAAAACAACAGCTGCTAAGCAACCACTATCATCTACCTTCTGTTACCAAGTTTTGGGCAGATAGTGGCCGGGTGGGTACTTCCAGGAGCTCTCCCATATTTTGGTGCTTTGATCCCACAATAATCTTTGAACCTCTGTTTATACACCCACTGAGCTATTTCTCCTCTCATGTTTAAATCTGGCAGTGAAACCACAATTTTGTAATTCTGCAAGGGAAGTGTAGTGGGAAACAGTATATCACTGTGTTTATAAAAAAAAAAGTGCAATGGAAATAAATACTAAATGTGTAGTATTTCTTTGCATATTAGAATTAGATTCTAATTAGATTCTTGCTAATTAGTTAGTCATTTCTTTGGGTTTTGCTGCTGAAAGAAGCCTATATTGCCTAGCGGTTGCTATAGAAATCATGCTGTGCTTAACTAAGAACCAGGCAGCTGGTCTCTAGGGCTGGCATGGACAAAAGGTGTTAACTTCATCTACCAGTGATGTTGAAGCTCAAAGGCAATTGCTTTGTACCAACATGGAATTAATCTTTGTTTCACAGAAGTGTGTTTCTTAGCAAGAATGAACATTCTACCATGTGGGAAGGGAAAAAGTAGAAATATCCTTTCTATTTTAAGTCATTGTGCATTGACGTTTATACCCTATTTTATACTTTAATATACAGAAATAGCCTATTATATTTATATAAATGTACTTCATATTTTAAACTTGATTTAAGGAATCAGATGGTCTATACCCCAAAGTGCTTGGCATGGTGCATATAAGTATTTACATTTACAACTTTGCCATTTTTTGTCAGGATTTAGTTTTGTGCTTTCCTTTAAAACCTCAGGTCTGATTTTTGAATCAGACCCACACACATCAGACACACACACACACACACAGCTCACATATGATATGATATGTATATTATATATGTATTATATATAAAGAACTAATATTTTAATATATACAGTCAATCTAATTTTTAAAAAGATTTATTTACTTATTTGAGAGAGAGAGTGGGCATGCATGGGGGTGGATGGCCAAGGGAGAGAATCCCCAGCAGGCTCCCCACTGAGTGTGGAGTCTGCTTGGGGCTCAATCCAATCCCATGACCCTGCGATCATGACCCGAGCTGAAATCCAGAGTTGGACGCTTAATTGACTGAGACCCAGGCGCCCTGTTCCATCTATATTAGCCAATCTCTGAATGTTAGACCTGTAATTGTATTTTAGGTATTCTCAAAGGGCATATTTTTTAAAATTTATTTTTATTTATTTTATTTTTTTATAAACATATAATGTATTTTTATCCCCAGAGGTACAGGTCTGTGAATCACCAGGTTTACACACTTCACAGCACTCACCATAGCACGTATCCTCGCCCAATGTCCATAACCCCACCCCCGTCTCCCGACCCCCCTCCCCCCAGCAACCCTCAGTTTGTTTTGTGAGATTAAGAGTCACTCATGGTTTGTCTCCCTTCCAATCCCATCTTCTTTCATTTATTCTTCTCCTACCTCCCAATCCCCCCACGTTGCATCTCCACTTCCTCATATCAGGGAGATCATGATAGTTGTCTTTCTCCAATTGACTTATTTCACTAAACATGATACCCTCTAGTTCATCCACGTTGTCGCAAATGGCAAGATTTCATTTCTTTTGATGGCTGCATAGTATTCCATTGTGTATATATACCACATCTTCTTTATTCATTCAAATGTTGATGGACATCTAGGTTCCTTCCATAGTTTGGCTATTGTGGACATTGCTGCTATAAACATTCAGGTGCACGCGCCCCTTCAGATCACTACGTTTGTATCTTTAGGGTAAATACCCAGTAGTGCAATTGCTGGGTCATAGGGTAGTTCTATTTTCAACGTTTTGAGGAACCTCCATGCTGTTTTCCATGGAGGAAAACAAGTGGTTGCACCAGCTTGCATTCTCACCAACAGTGTAGGAGGGTTCCTCACCAGCATCTGTCATTTCCTGACTTGCTAATTTTAGCCATTCTGACTGGTGTGAGGTGGTATCTCATAGTGGCTTTGATTTGTATTTCCCTGATGCTGAGTGATGTGGAGCACTTTTTCATGTGTCTGTTGGCCATCTGGATGTCATCTTGGCAGAAATGTCTGTTCATGTCTTCTGCTGATTTCTTGATTGGATTATTTGTTCTTTGGGTGTTGAGTTTGCTAAGTTCTTTATAGATTTTGGACACTAGCCCATCAAAGCGCATATTTTTAATGTAAAAATCCTTGGATTCATCTCCAATTAGGTTCTTGGGATATATTCTTAGAAATGGGATTGGCAGTTCAGATGGTATACAGGTTTTAATACATATTGTCTAATTGCCTCTTAAAGGGTGAAACAACTTTCACTCTGACTCATGTCGTATATACATGTTGGTTTTTCTGTCTGTGTTTACTGGTTATTATGGCTTTCCTAATCTATAGCCCTGTGCTAGGCAAAGAAGAAAGTGTCTTGTTTTAAAATTTGTATTTTGAGAGGTGATAGTCTTATCTTCTATGTCATGATTCCTAGAAACTCTTGTTTTAAAAGGGACAGACACTGCAGTGTTTCATGTAGGGCAAAAGTTGTATGGAGGAATTTAAAGCTCTGGCTGAGTAGAGAATCCACATTTTTTTTTGGATGTTCAACTGTTAGAATAAATACAGGTAATAGAAAACGGGCCACTTCCATTGCTTCCAAACTCAGATCTTAGGAATGTACTGTATAGTCATGTAAGCTCAATGCAACACTGAGCAGAGATTTTGGGAGGCTAACACCTGAGGAGATGTATCTGTGAATTCAAGGCTGTATTAAACTTGGCTCCATCGAGATCCCCAGATAGCAGCACTCAAAAGAACCTAACACCCTTCAGAACATATTTCTGTGTTCCCTCTTTCATCATAAGCCTTTGGTACTTACATACGTACACATGCTTTTTTGAAGTAAAACTACGGTGTTTCTGGACAACATGCAAACAGGGGTGCTTTGGGGCATCTGCTCTTTATCTCCAACTCCTTCAACTGTGGCCTGATGGGAAGAGAAGTTATTAGCTAGTTTTGCCACACAGCAGAAACCCTGTAAGGTAGCTAGGGAATGCAAACAGATTCTCCCCAAGCCAGGAGATTTATGCCTTTGCTAAAGCTCTGGGAGAGCCACCTGCAGTCGTCAGCTAGGACTCGAACAGATGGCTAGTGCGTAAGTGGCCACCGCAATTGGACAAAGCAGTTCTTGCCTTTATCATAACATACCCCATCTAGGTGTTTTCCTTGACCATTCTTTACTTCTCGATCACATGTTTGTCCTTTCTCTGGGCATATCTCTATCTTGGCACTGGCTACAGTGGATGGTTTGTGATGATATTTTCATCAGTCTGCTCAGTTACTACCCTGTGAGTGTCCTGCTTCCCCATTGGTAGACCTTAAGTCCATAATACAGTGCCTGATACATACCAGCTCCAGTGTTTGCACCATCTTTCCATGATAAGGGGATCAGCCTTTGGTTCTGCCTCGTGTTGACCGTAAGGGCCACTTTGAGCGCCAGGGAGGCACAGGCTTTGCTAGGTCTGGGGTATCTCCTGGAGTCTGCTGTGTTTCACTATGCACCCAGCTCCTGCATCACCCTCTGAGACTTTGATTTTCTGAGACCAGTTTTCTTTATCACTGTTGAAATATTATAGGGTTTGTAATAATAAAAAACACCCTTTATTGAGACCCGTTTGATATTAATAATAGGAAAGGAGCAGACCTTTGGAGAATTCATTTAAAGATAGCACAAAGTGAAGATTTTGAGTTTATCTGTAACCTCCAAGGATGGGGAAGGGATGATTGCAAGGTATTGCAAGCATTTCTTTTATTCTTCTAAAGAAACGGTTGTGTTCTGAACACCCCAGGGCAGCCTCACCCTGGGTGCCTCTTAAGTCAGCTGCAGGGTCCACATGTTCCAGTCAGTGCAGCGGTCCACGCACCTGTGAGAAGTGCAAGATGTCTTTTGTATAAAGCCCACAAGTTTGATTTTAGCTTACCTGGAAAATATCATTAACAGCTCAAACAGAAATAACAAGTGTTGGTGAGGAGGTGGAGAAAAGGGAACCCCAGTGTGCTCTTGGTGGGAACGTAAACTGGTGCAGCCACAGTAGGGAGACAGTAGGGAGGTTCCTCAGAAAATGAAAAATAGAACTCCTCTGCAATCCAGCAATTCCACTTCAGGGTATTTATGCAAAGATAACGAAAACACTAATTTAAAAAGATATATCCACCCCCACGTTCAGTTTATAGTAGCCAAAATATGGAAGCAACCTAGGTGTCCATCGGTAGAGGAATGGATAAAGAAGATGTGGGGTGTGTGTATGTGTGTGCGCTTCTCTGTGTGTGTATAAATATTACTGAGCCACAAAAAAGAGTGAAATCTTGCCATTTGCAACAACATGGATGGACTTGGAAGATGCTATGCTAAGTGAAGTAAGTTAGGCAGAGAAAGACAACTACTGTATGATTTCACTTACATGGGGCATCTAAAAAACAAAACAAATCAGAAACAAACTCACAAATACAGAGAACAAAGTAGTGGTTGCCAGAGCGGAGGAAGATGAGGGGATGGGCCACATAGGTGAAAGGGATTAAGGGTACAAATTTTAGTTATAAGAGAAGTTAGGTCTGGGGTTGTAAAGGGCAGCATAGGGGATACAGCCACAGATTTTAAAGAGTAGTTCAAATGAGTAGTAAAGTAACTTTAAAAAAATACACAGATCAGTTATTTCAAAACAGACATGCGATTGTAGTTTAAAATTGTTCTAACAATATTGCCGCCTCCCACAAGGCTTTAGGATGCTATTGGAAAGCATCAGAGATGACCATTCTTTTTTTATATTTTTAAGATTTTATTTATTTCTATGGGGTGTGGAGAGAGAGAGTGAGCACAGGCAGGGGGAGCAGCAGGCAGAGGGAGAGGGAGAAGTAGGCTCCCTGCTCAGGACCCCAGAATCATGACTGGAGATGAAGACAGTTGCTTACTGACTGAGCCACCCAAGCGTCCCCGAGGTGACTCCTCTTTATCGCTGGGCACATAGAAGAGATGCAGTAGGTACAGATATTTTATCTCAATGTCTCAAACCTGCAGGTAACAAATCATTAATGTTTGATTTTGGCTAGAAAGACAGATTGAACAATTATTATTAGACTTTGGTTTATTTCCAAGTATTAAATATGTACCAGATAAGTATGATCTTCATGAAAACTATATGTAAAAATGTCTCTACTTTTGGTTTCTTTTGCAGCCCACTAGGAAAAAAAAAGTGATGTTTCTGGGTTTTCAGATAATTTGAATAATAAGACAAAAGGCATGGGAGGTGGACAAATTTTGTCTTAGTGTCAGTCTTTTTATGTGAGCAGCACTGTTACCTCCCATCAAATTACATAGGCAAAAATCCCAATCCTCTGAAAATAGCAATTGTGTCACTCCATGTGTGTTTCTTATTTTGGTTGATAGACTATTTTTTAAAAAATTCTAGTTCCTTTCCACTTTTTGCATATGCTTTGATTTTTGCTCATGAGTATATCACAGTGACTAAATTGTAACTCCAATCTGGCCCCCTTATTAGAAGTCTGTCAGCTGTATTCATATGGACAACATCACTTTAGCAGAATAAGTTTTTAACTTTTTGGATTGTCGTCCCATTTTCACAGTTGCAAACCCCTGTAATGGGAACTTTATATGCTCTTAGAGATTTTTTTGAGCCAGGGGTATAGAAGAGGGGAAAAAGGAGAATGAGAACAGATAGAGCTGATGAAAATACCAGAGAATACTTTAATTACTCAGTAGGTCTTTGTTACTTTTAAGCCACAGACATTTTTTTTTTTAAGAGAAAAATCCCGATTGAACTCAATAGCACATTGAATCCATCCCAATGTTCGGATTGAATTTTCTTTATCTTTTAGGATCCACCCCTTCCACTCCCTATCCCTGGGCTTTTGGTCTCTCAGTTACAATATCATTTTTCAAAGGGAAAAATATTGAACAGTCCTTTGTATTTTCAGCTCAGGCATGATCACTTATGGACTCAGGATCTTCACATACTCTAAGAAAAAGTAAAAGGGCAAATCAAAAAAGGGGAAGTTAATTTCTGAATATGAGATTTGGCTCTTCTCTATCAAATATAGTATGAAAGCTTGAGCTTTAAAAATGTGACATAAATAGGGAAATGGTTCAATAAATTATGGTGCATCTGTATTACTGGATATTACACAGCCTCTTAAAAGAACAATGTAGATATGTCTCATCAGGGTTAGCAAACTTGAGGTCTAGAGGGCGGGGATGGGTATGGAGCTGGGGGGAGCCACGCATGTGATGTACTGAGAATGGGGTTCCCACCAGAGGGACTCTTGTTTCTCATTGGTTCACGGTGCAAATGTTGCTGTATCTTTCATTAAAAAAAAAAAAAAAAAGGAAATAAGGATTTTCTTTATATTGAAAACAAGTTTTAAAAATTTAAAAGAATTTGTGAACTCTGACCTACTGGTTGGCAACTTCCGGCCTAAATATACTGACCTGCAGTGATGTCTGAGACAAACAAGAAGAAAAACAACCTACAGAAAAATGCATATAGTATAATCTCCTTTTAAAAAAAAAAAATCCTGCATTACACATGTGTGTATGTACACAGAAAAATTTCCGTAACATACTTTCTGCATTGCTGAGATTGTTGTCAGCAAAGAGGAGGGAAGCCTGACATGTATTCGAGGGGAGGGGATTTGGGTGTTTGAAGGAGGCTTTTGCTTTTATTCTACATACTTTTGTATTGTTGGCCTTTAAAGAATAATAAAAATGTTTTCATGTATTGTTTGTAACTTAAAACTGCTTAAAACAAGGTCTTAATGTTCAGCTACCACAGTTTCCAATTTTTTAAAAAAAAATTTATTTATTTTATTTTGACAGACAGAGATCACAAGTAGTCAGAGAGGCAAGCTGAGACAGAGAGGGGAAGCAGGCTCCCTGCCAAGCAGAGACCCGATGTGGGGCTTGATTCCAGGACCCTGGGATCAGACCTGAGCCTAAGGCAGAGGCTTTAACCTACTGAGCCACTGAGCCACCCAGGTGCCCCCACAGTTTCCTATTTTTTTGGTAATGTCCTTTAGAATGTAGATGAAAAAATAGGGAGAAGGATTGATAATCTTTTGGAAGGCATTTACCTCTTATGGATATAGCCTCCTCTTATTCACACTAACAATACAACTGCAGTAGAGTTTTGAAAGTCATTGCTGAAATGAGAGAGCATTTTCAGGTGCTTGCTATAGCAGACTCAATGTTATGACTCTAGAGCAATATCGAAGCCCATTTGTATTTTAAGTGTGTGCTGGTTTTGTTTTCTCATTGATAAATTGATAGTTCCTGGGTCATTCAGTGTGTTCTTGGTTACCTTGGTTGGTGATATAATGCCACAATTTTTATTCTTACTATTCTGGCAGTGGTTGGACACTTCTCTTAACGCAGCTATCTTGGGAATGTGTTTTATTGATGAAATATTAGATGGATGAACCACTGTCAATCCACTACTCCTACTGGAATGATGACTCGAAGTAAACAGCCTGCTAGTTGCTGATCCCTCTGTGTACAAATAAATACAAAGGTCTGTAATGCCAACACTGCAGTATTATTTAGCTGAACAAGTCAATATCTATTTGGTTGCAATTGCTAAAAAGAAAAAAAGGAAAGAAAACCAAATTAAGGAGTCTTTACCATTTACATGAAAAATATTTGGGAGAACAAAACCATCTATTTCCAACATGAGGTATATAAAATGGAAATACCAAATGTATTTTCTTACCTCTTTGCATTTTGCAATTGCCCATATGCTGCAGAGCTTAAAATTGAATGATTCATAGACAACATGGTGAAATGCTATGTAAGTTCATGCCGTATGTGAACTCTTGTAAATTGCAGCGCTGACATGAACTCAAAACCTTCACCATTGCAATTCATTGTTTGAAAACACATGTTTTAGTACCAGAGTGGCAAACCTCCCTAGCCCTGCCTAGTTGCTGCTTTGAACCCACACTCCTATTGGTAATTTTTAAAACCTCATAACAATTAAATACTTAAATAATGTTACAATCCCTCCTCTTGTTTCCTATATCAAATTGTACTATGGAATTCCATTTAGATCTTTTCCCAGAGGGAAGGAAAGAAAAGTGAATGAAAGTATACCATTCAAAATATCAGAAATGACCTGGAAGAGAGATGGAGGGTTGTTTCATGACCTAGGATGACTGAGTAAGGGAATAAAAGAACGTTGTTGCTGCATTTTATTATCCACTCTGCAGCTTAATGTAGTCGTGGGGGCGCTCAGTAAAACTGCCGCTTTATCTTAAATGAACTGCAGTATGTTGCAGTACTGAAGCGTTTTGGAAGAACAGTCACTCCATTATTTTTGCAGAGATTACCTGCTTCGAGTGAAACCTATACGGAATCCTTTCTGACCTGTTTGGTATTGTGATATTGATAACCAGCCACACTTTCCAGCCCCTTATCTTGCCTTCTACGGGATAATCTTTTCTTCTGGATCTTAATTCTGCTAATAGCACCCTTGACTGGCTGCCAGACAACAAACACAGGCAGGTGAAAAATGAATGGCTCCAGCCTGACCGCAGATAACTTCCAAAGGCTTTTTATTCTCAGAATTCCCTCCAAAAAATACAAGATGACAGGATGCCTGTCAATTGCATTCCTCCTGCTCATTTCTGAAGGCACCCAGCCTTCCCCACCCGCCACCTCCCTTCTTATGATTTGGTCCTATAAGGGAATAGCTCATTGATCTCTGTTCTGTTTGCTTGTTTTGTTCAATGCATTTTTATGTTTTTTTTTTTTTTTAATTTAGAGAGTAATATATGTGTGTTATGAAAAGCTAGAAAACCCAAAGGACTTTACAAAATGTTCTCTTCCTTCCTTATTCCTAACGGTTAATCACTGCAAACAGTTTGATATGAATTATTCCAGACCTCTTTTAGGGACCCATCAGCATATAAGTCTATTTCTGTTTTTTTCTTTTTAGTGACAGCAAAAAATGATACCAAACTTTATTCGTGTTGTGTTGTTCTTAACACATCATTAAGATCCTTCCTTATCACATACAAATATTCTTTATCCTTATTGACTGGCTATAAGATATTCCATATTATGCATGTAACGTAATTCACTTTATCACCCCCCATTAAGAAACATTTTTATTGACTTTAATTTTTCTGTATTTATTTATTCTGTATTTCTTTAATTTTTCTGTATTTTAATTTCATTTTCTGCTATAATGAACATTCTTATGTTTTTATCATTATGCAAGAATACTTCTAGTTGAGTTTATTAACCCCTATAATTTTTGGGTATTTTGGTCTCTGTGTTTTTCAAAAAACCAGGAACACATGATATTTCCAAATTAAAAGTGGGGGTTAGAGAAAGTAATTTCCCATATAACTGGTTAATGCAGAGGCTTACCTTCTGTGATTCTAGGTCTTGATGTAGTTTAAAATGAACAAAACGAATGTGCACCACAGGTATGCAAAATAGTTTTAGAGAAAATACTTTTTTTGATTTATTATCTGTGGAAGTAACTTATACAATTCTGGGGGAAACACACACATACACACACACACACACACACACACCCCAAGCCCAACCCAGGAGTTTTTACTCTGTGAAATCAATATTCTACATTGTGTAGGACTTGAACTCTGAAAAGTGCTGAAAACAGCTTACTGCCTTTCCCTTGCAAGGGGCTCTGGAAAGTCCATAGTATATGGTGTGGGGGAAACAATGGCTTGTTTACTCCAGAGCAACGTTTTATACTCCTAAAAGATTCTTGATTGTTCTGTGACTCTCTGACTGGGGAACTATATTTAACAGTGCGGTGAAATCAATCTCAGAATAAGACTCATTTGGTACTAAAGTAGTGATTTAGGTGGAACATTTGAACATATGATTATAAGGTAAGTCCTACTAAGGGGGCCTGGCATGATTAGCTTTGCTGGAATATATAAAAGTATCAACTGTTCCTTCAGGGAAATCACTTTAACAGATAACAGCATGTTGTACAATGTTTCATCAGTGATATTTAGATCTAAATTAAGAGCAGTTGTGAGATGGGTTGCCGATTTTTCTTGTGATAAAAGGGAAATAGTTCAAGAAATATAGACCAGATGTTATCTTAATCCAGACCTCATGTAAAAAAGCACACTATGGGACAGTAATAATAGTCCATTCTACCTGTTTTTAATTTTCCTACTCTCAGACACCCCCTGTGAAAAATAGATTAAACCAACACATCATTTATGCATCAGCGCTAGACTGGGGTTTACTTTGTGTGGAATGTACAGATTGAAGTTTGCAGTCATTGTTTTTTGATAAATGCTTTAAAATGCTCGTTTGACAGTAGCATTTAAGAGGAAAACCCTTAGACGGTCAATGCCTTAGAAGGAACGTTCACAGTTTGGGGATAATCCAGATTTCAAGAAAGATTCTTAAATTCATTGCTCCTTGATGCTGAGCTACAAAATCTGTAATAAATTTATATAAAGGCAATATTAGGAAAGTAGGTAACATGAACCATCTCTTGAAAAGTGTCTTTCGTTCATTTGGAAACATCTCCTTAATGGCCCTGTTTGCAACTGTGGAGTAAGGAAGCATGACTCAGTCGGTCTCCGGAGTGTGACACCCACTGTCTTCTCCCCATGGTGGGTAGGTGGAAGAGGGTATCAAAGGTTCATTTTGTAGGAGATGGGCTTTTCCATCATGTTTCTGTCATGGATGCTATCTTCTGTCTCTCACCTCACCTCATCTGTGCCTGGGACAGATGGCGTTAATTGTGTTGCAGGCTAAAATCGGATTCTATGCAAGTCTTTGATAGCTGTAGGCACAGGGGAGAGCTATCCACAGGGCCCCTTAGAGCAGAAGAAGGCTGCAAGGGCCTGGCAGGTAGCCTACGTGGATGAAGTAGAATGGGCAGAAGACCAGAGGGCAGAGTGGGGGCCACAGGGACCGCAAACAGGCATTTAAGAGGGGGAGGGCTACTCCATTTCAATCTCTGTTATCATTCAGGAATGCTGGCTAATGCTAACAGTTTCTTGGATTTCTTTGTTTCTAGAAAAATTGGAGCTCACTATTTTAATGTAAAAAATCTTTTCATTTTTTTATCATGAGTTAATATACATAATATAAAATTTACCATTTCCACCGTTTGCAAGTTGCATTAGGTACATTCTCATCGTTGTGAAACCATCTCCACAAGTTTTTCCATCCTTCCAAATTGAAACTGTACCCATTAAACAATAATAATTCCCTCATCCCTTCTCCTCCGAGTCCCGGGCAACCACCCTTCTACCTTCTGTCTTTGTGATTTTGACTATTCAGGGAACCTCATGTAAGTGGAATCATACATTTGTCCTTTTGTGACTGGTTTACTTTACTTGGCATAATGTCATCAAGTATGGTTTATGTTGTAGCATATGTCAGAATTTCCTTCCTTTTTAAGGCTGCACAATATTGCACTGCATGTATATACCCTTCTTTGTTTACCCATTCATCCTCCTATGGACACTTGGGTTGCTCTCAACTTTGTCTATTGTGAATAATGCTGCTTATGGAGCTCTTGGTTTCTAGAACAACATGCTGTCCAAATGAACATGTCTTCAAGCTGGATTGAGGCTTGGGCAGCCAGTTTGGGACCTTTGCCTGAGAACCAGTCTGTGACAGCCAAATCCTACTTTTTCTTTCTTTCTTTTTTTTTTTTTTAAATCTATTTTTTTATTTGACAGAGAGAGAGAGATCACAAGTAGGCAGAGAGGCAGGCGGAGAGAGAGGAGGAAGCAGACTCCCGGCCAAGCAGAGAGCCCGATGCGGGGCTCGATCCTAGGACCGTGAGACCATGACCTGAGCCGAAGGCAGAGGCTTTAACCCACTGAGCCACCCAGGTGCCCCCAAATCCTACTTTTTCTTGAATGGAACGCAGCGCCATATTGAAAGGGACACGAAAGCAATAACTTAATGGAGGCCCCACTGGCCCTGGAGAGTTAAAACGGGCTGGAATTTCCTTCCTGGGCATACTTTCACAGAGAAGAGGACTCTCCTTGTGAGTAGGGCTGCCTCCAGGCCTAGCCCTCTTCCTTCAGTCTCTGGTGCCAATGGTGGTCAGTGTGAGGAAGGGAACAGTCAGGAGAAGGCTTCACAAAAGCCGCATCTCCCCTGTGGAAGATGCCTTCCACGGCTGGCAAAAAAGGTTTCATTACGTTTTCCAGGAGATCAATGCTCTTTTCAAAATGTGATATTTCCATTTTTATTTAGTGACAGAGAAGCAAGACTGTGTAATAAGAAAAATGAGCCTTTAGGGGCCCGCCCACACAGCTCGACCTCTGCAGGGGGAGTTGTTCCAAACAGCTTCAATAGGGATTACAACTCGGGATTTACATTTTTAAATAATTAACCTTCTGATCACCAGTGACAGTCTGAGGGCATTTTAATGACCATTGTTGTTTTAATTGGAGTGACGGCAAAAGCCTTAGGAAATGACTTTTTCTTATCAGAATCTGGGCAAAAATGCGGTTTTTGTTATTCTGAAGAAATTACTGCAAGTTTTCTGAACTCTAAATTATCTAAAAAGATGTATTTTGCTCAGCACTCAGTTTTCTGAACTCTAAATTACCTAATAAGATGTATTTTGCTTGTATTTGCCAGTGCTGAGCCCGAAGCCATGCACCCTTTGGGTGCTTGATCAACATTTGTAAACACTGGATTTTTTTTTTATAAATGCAGGATTTCTTTTGGACAACTGCACACAATGCGTAGATGAAGCTATTAGAATTGTTTTAAGAACGATGAAACCATAGAACGTGGGATGAAAAGTACATCTTAATTTATGTGTTTTGGATATTCTTTCTGAAATCTCTATTTACTTTGAAAACAAAGACTTACAAAAATGTGCTCTTAATGTAAAAAAGATCCTGTCAGTAGTTGCAACAGGACATATAGGTTAATACGCAAAGTGTGTTATTAGTAATGACCAAAGACCTTTAGCCTCCTGTCCAAAATTCTGTTTTACTGTATAGAATGAGAATGTAAACTCTATCATGTTGGGCTATTTAGTAACTTATTAGTGCATTCATCTTTTCATCATTTGACAGGTGGAAGTAGTAGTTCAGTTTTTAGTTTTAATTATAAGGGATTCCAGATGTAGAATGCTACACAAATTAAAACCAGAGCTGCTCATATGTCTTTTCAAAGCAGGCTGACTTCAAGGTATCTGCTTTTCATTTCAAAATGTTATTAAAGCTATTACTAAGAAATTCATAGTCTTAGCCTGTTCCAATAATTGACACCTTTAAAGTGACTAAACAGATTTAGAGTGTGCAGAAAAGTAAATTTGTCTTAGAGAATGACCCTAATCATCTATTTCCATATAATGGACAAATCAGTGCCCTTGGTATTAGCCTGGGAGTTGATGAATTAAGCTGAAGGGTTCTCCTCTTGCCTCGTTCTCAGTTTTACTTTTGTCTTCCTAATTAAACTTTATTTGCAGAATTTTGCTATTTAGAAGGGGGATTTAATGATCTCTGCTTACCTAAACTCGCAGTTCCCCAAGTTTATTTCTGCCTGTTGGAACAAGGGAAAACATTTTCATGGAAACAGAACAAACGAACCCAGAAACTTTTTGTTTTTGAGTGATTTTGATAAGCAGCCTTGGGGAAGTCCCGTCCACAAAAACTTTCCTACCCCCGTTTCCCAGCGTGTTGTTCATTTGTACATGTACAAAAGTGGCTTCATAAACAGCGGAGATTTTCAGTAATTGGAAGGATAGCTGGCTGGGCTGATAAATTAGAGAAATAACTTGTTTGGTGTAAACCGAGACTGTTTCTGAGGCAGAAATGTTAGGCTTTTATCCTCTGGAGTGTGATTGAAAGGGTGAGAAGTTAATTTGGCAGCCTTGCTTCTATGGTTTCATAATGTTTCTCCCCACCCCCTCCCTCCAGCCCCAGCGAAGCCCCGGGATTGCAACGCTTTGCGCCTGCCCCCATACAAGGCAGGACCGTGACCCGAAACGGAACCCCTCTCCCCAGGGCACTTTCTGAGCAGCAACAGCTTGGCTCAAGTGTTTCTTATGAACAGCCGTCCTGAGCACTTGATCTAAATCATGCCATTTCCTTCACAGCATGGCACAGTTAACAAGTCAGTGCACCAACACAATCTACAGATGGCAGTTCAAAAGGTGCGGGTCCCCCCAGCAAGATAAAGGGCAGGCGGTTCCAGGGGGATGCTCATTACCGGGATGCAGCCGGGGGCTCGGGAGGGGTGTGAGCTCCGAGCTGGGCTGCGGGGGCGGGCGGGCTCCGGGTGGGGGTGCGTCAGCCCTGCTCCGAAAATGCAGGCGTGTCTTCGCAAATCAAGCCAGTGTTCTGAGAGCTATGTTATTGAAGTAAAGTGCAAACAGCTTGCAGAGAAAGGCTGCACTCAGCCTGGGCTGCCTCCTTCCAGAGCCTGGAGAGGAGAGAGGGTGGTGACAGGGTACAGCACTTACCTTGCTCCATTTATCTGCAAACCCTGGCAAGTATAAGGCAATTTCCTGAGCAAAGCCCCCAACATCAAAAGCGGTGGGGGGAACTACCGGCGAATGCAGAGTCCCCTTGGCACTGGGAAAGCACCCTTCTAGCTCGCGGCCCGCGCTCCTCCGCAAATTACATTAGCGCTAATGTCCAGCGAAGAATCTACGAGACATATTGGGCCTTTAGACTTCAAAACAGGCCTAAATTGGAACCATATTGCGGGAATACTTCTTAGCTAACATTTATATTACTTCAGTTACCAAATCCAGACTAAGTCCCCGGACTCGGCAGGGGAGGACATAATATATTAGGAAGTAAGAGGAGGGTGTTCTCTTCTGGTCTCCTTTTATAAAAATGTACAAAAACTTTCCTCGTACTAGCAAGGAAATGACTACAGGACCCCAAAATGTGGATTTCCAGAGGCTGATGTCGTGGGGGGGGGGCGCTCCCCGCCCAGGCCGGCCCCCCTGCTGTGTGTCTGTCACGCCTTGGGGGAGAGTTAGCGTGCCGGGGCTGCAGGGGAGAAGGGCTCAGGTATCGGGCAGGTAATTAGATGCGCAGAGCGAGATTCAGCGGGGTCTCTGCGAGATGTCAGAGGATGAGAGCTATCTCAGGAGACCCAATCAGCCTCTCCTATACCGATCTTTGTAAGCAAATCTCTTTGGGAAAGCGCACGCTGGTGCTTTACCACGAATTTCAGTGCTGCGGAGAAAGAACAGTTTATTTCTGAGTCCTGTCACAGCAGCCAGTGAAGATTTTTCCTTTCTGCACTTATTTTAATCTGAATGTACTGAAATGGATAACATTCCTACAGCTCAGAAGTTTCAACAGCAGAGCTGCCCAAGAAGGGATAGATGGTGCGGTGCGAGAGATTCTTTGAAAGTTTCGGGTAGGGAAGGAAGGAAGAATGCAAATGTATGAAGAGTGAACTGGAGGTCATTCTTGTTGCTCTCACTGGTCTGAAGTTTACACTGGTGTTAATGCCATTACCAACGATTCCCATCATGACCTCTCCTGTTCTTCCATTTTTATCACCGGCCTCTTATCCGCACGCAAAAGCGGGCTCTGGAGGTGGGGTGGGGGTAGGGGTGGGGGTGGCGGTTTGTAGAGGGGAAGAAAAGGGAAATAAATCGGAAGGATGATAAGTTAGCAGATTTAAAGTTTAGGCTGGGCCGAGGGAGTTTAGTTCCAGGGGGCCTCAGTAGGACAGAGACTTCACAATGGTCTATCCTATTAAGAGCCCCAACACCATAATCCAGGGGCTGCCAATATTGTCCTTGGGTTCCTGAATACCCCTTCACACAGTGAGAGCTTGAAAATCTCATTGATTTTCAGAAGGGAAGTAGATTTTCAGAATGATTTTCAGAATGGAAGTCAGTGGGTCACAGTGCACTTGTATGTGCTTTAGGCATTCTTTCTCTACAGTTTTTTTCTACCTGACATTTTCAAGACTTGGTGTGACTTTGGAGAGAAAGAAATAGTCATATGATTATATGTACCTGTAATTGAACAGCGTTGTTTTGTCAGAGCCCACATTACATCATGTACATTTGGTTTGCTGTCTTCCGGGAAGGTTTTATTTGCCATCTCCCATCTGAATTTCATTGGGATTTCCACTGGGATATACATGGGCATTATCAGTTTCTCTTTGCCTCGTGTTGAAAAGGCCGTCAGCTTATAGTACCTGTGCAGACTCACAGACGGAATGTAACACACAAGTTTATGAAAACTGGCTAAGGACCAGAGTGTTCTTTGTATCTCTGTGGAAGTGAGCAGAATGCAGTGATCATTGCAGGCTCTTGAACTTTCCTTGGCAGTTTGGAGAACACGGGTTGGCTTGCTGTGGAAGACAGAAACAAATACTAAACATATTATCACAGATCATAGCCATGAAATACATAGCCATGAAATACGAGACTTGAGAATGAATATTTATTTATTTATTTTAAGATTTTATTTATTTATTTGACAGAGAGAGATGACAAGTAGGCAGAGAGGCAGGCAGAGAGAGAGAGATGAGGAAGCAGGCTCCCTGCTGAGCAGAGAGCCCGATGTGGGACTCAATCCCAGGACCCTGAGATCATGACCTGAGCTGAAGGCAGCGGCTTAACCCACTGAGCCACCCAGGCGCCCGAGAATGAATATTTAAAAGACAAAACAAGACAACAAAATTCAGAACTTGCGTCATCAAGTGAGTTTTATTTTTCAAAGTATCACCTTAAGAGACTATGTGTTTATACTAATGATGCTACCATGACTGAGAACATTCTTGGAAATGCTCGTTTGAAATTACCTTCAGAACCAGGATGCAGGGAACTCAAGAAACCTGTGCTTTATACTGGCACTTTGTTTTTGCCCACCCTAACTCTGTTATACACCTTGCCCATTCATTTACCTAATTCATAAGATTTGATATCACATGAACTCTTCAGATAACCATATTCATGGAAAGGAGACTATACCTTTGAAGGTAAATCCAGAAGAGAATAAGGGAAAATGTTTTGAGCAAGGGAAGCACCATATCCTTTATGCTATTAAAGACCAAGTTCATTATCTGTTGGTCATACTTTTTAATGAATGGGAAGGCAAATAATGAATCAAATAGGAAAATTGAAGTAAGAACTTTCAGCAACTCCTTACTTTCTCCTTGGGGTCTTGTAGAATTTACTACACTGAATGTGTCAGATTTGATGTGACTTCAAAGTTTAATTTTTTGCTAATGTGCACCAATTTGCATCATTTTTTCCCCTTTCCTTTTTTTATCATTGGTCAAGGAAACTTTCAGAAAATTTGTGATATACTGGATTATTTTTCACCACAATTCATCTTCTCCCTGTCATAGGATTCTACATTCCTCTCCCTGTAGTGTGTGATTTGCCCCTGCCTCCAGTATTCTTGCTTGACTCATGACTTTGAGCTTGATCCTGTGACATGCCAGTGCTCTGGCCAGTGAAGTTGAGTGAATGTGGAGCTGAGCAGAGACCAGAAGAACCGTAGCTAACCCACAGCTCTCAAGAAACAAGAGCATGACAGATATGCTCATTGTAAGCCATTGATGTATTGAGGTTGTTTGTTACTGTAGCAAAATGTTAAGTCTATTAGATTGGATCTCATAATTTACCTATAAAAGGCAGGTAAAACTTAGTGAGGCCATAAAGAAAATTCCCAAATGTCAGTCATCTGGAAAAAAAAAAAATCTCAGGGATTCTATCCAGGACCCCAGAACTAAGTAAAGTGTTTAAAGAATCCCACAAGGATCCAAGTCTGAACATTGTGTTTATTGAGGGAATATTTGTTGATGGATGGTGACCAGGGCATTTCAAACTGTTAAAAATGAACTTCCAGAATCCAGATATCATATTTGATAACTGGGTGTTAGCATTTTAATGATATGGCAAGCTGTAAACACTGTCAATACTGTTTACAAGGCAAGTGGTACTTATTTTGTTATAGGAGTTCAAGTTACATGATAATTTACAGTGGAGACCTCCAGAGTTTAATTACCAAGTCATCTATAGGAATAATACACACACTTGAGAAAGCAAACGTCAGCCCATTTTATCCTGTGTTAAGACACAAACATTTATTCCTTGGGTTCAGATATTGAACTGATACAAGTATCTGTACACATTCCTTCATCTCTCTCATCATGGCCCATCTTTTCTGATTCTAGTTAAGAAAAGAGAACCACAAGTGAAGCTATTGCTATTTTAACTGTAGATAATTTGTGGTTCCAAATATCCCCTTGGGCTGCTTCTTAAAGACAAGCTCAAACTTCATTGAACAGATCTTCTAGGATAGTGTACCAAATTTTTTCAATCATCCATGATGCCTTTGCCTTGGGGAATAGTGGAAACTTAGGGGATTTCAAATGAAGCATAGCATCTTCTCCAAGGTTTGGTAGATGACATAGCTACATGGGAACTCCCAGTTTCTTCTCTTTATCTTATCCTTCCCTCTCAAAGGTAGAAGACCTATTTTCTTTATGGAATAAACTCTGTGAACCGAGTTTTCAAGACTTGGATGTTGATTACAGAAGTATTTTAGAAAATCGTCCTTCAAAATTTGGTTATAACTGGTTGGGTTAAAGATGTTTATATCCTATCAACTGGCATTTTCATTTCCAGGTACATAATAGGTTGATCCTTATTTTTTTTAAAGATTTGTTTGTTTATTTGAGAGAAAGAGAGAGCGTAAGTGAGAGTGGGGCTTGATCTCATGACATTAAGATCATGACCTGAGCTAAAACCAAGAGCTGGATGCTCAACTGAGTGTACCACCCAGGTACCCCTAGGTTGAGTCATAATAATCTGTCATTTTGTAGGTCAAAATGGTTGAATATTGACAATTTCCTGTGAGTCAATCTACATATCAAAGGAAAACTTCACCCATGTTTAGACAGAGACAAAAATGTTTGCTGCAGCATTGTTTGAATAATGAAAAATTGAAAACTGTCCATTAATAGAAGAATGAGTAAATTAGATTATAAAGCCAATGAATTGAATTAAAATAGCTATATCTATCATTTAATCTATCATTAATCTCAGAATGATAATGATTAAATTAATGATTAAAGAAACCTAAAATTTTCAATTGGAATTATACACTATGATACAATTTATAGAATGTTTAAAGGCACACAAAGTAATAAAGGATACTGGCATGGAAATATACATATATGGTAAAAGAATACAAAAAGATCCACTGATCAGAGTAGAGAAGAATGGGCTTGGGAAGATAACTATTATGTATTGTTAAAAAAGATCCAAAGTAAATATGGAAAAATGTTAAGAATTTTTTATTTTAGATATGGATATAAGGAGATTTATAATATCATTATGTTGTCTGTATGTTTAAAATATTTTACAATAGAACTTAAAAAAATCCTCTTTTAATGAAACCTGACTTGCAAATATATTGTCTTACTTTGGAATCTAATTTTAAAAGCTGAAAGTTGAATATTAACTCTCTATTGCTGTTTACTTCTCTGCCAAAATAATCAAGCAGGTGATACTTTAGGAGAAGTAAAATACATGGAAATACAAAATAAAACAACCACTTAATATTTTTCAAAATATTACTCCAGTTATTCCTGTTACATTAGTTTTCTTTCAATGCAAGAGCGAGCTGCTCTCATGGATTCTGACTTTCTCTCCATTGCCTTTTGTACTTTTCCTACTCTGAGTAGATCTGAGGTGTGTGAATAATAAACCTCTTAAGAAGATAAAGAATCATTTTAATCTTGGGACTGATGGAGAAAGTTAAGTCCTTATTTCTATAATACCATGACTATATTTTTTTATTATTGAAGTTTTGATAGGATATTAGCAGATGAGCTACCTTTGCAAACCTAATCAAAACGGGTGCACTGAGTAAATGCTGTGTAACACTCCATGATCAGTCTGCTCTGAATGAGAGGTACTTGGGTCTTATATGGGATGTGAGTTTGTGGCTTCTGTCTGAATTCTAGATGGATGCCTTGGAGCTCCTCTAGCCTCTAAGCTAATGTCTATGTCAAGGGATTGTGGTATAGGCAACAGCTCTATTCATTGGGTTATTTAGCCACAAGCAAAAAACTCTGAGTCAACTATTTTAAACAATATGGAGATTTACTGCTTCACATTATAAGAAGTCTGGAGATAGGGTGATCTCCTGGATGCGTTGCTTCAGAGGCCAGTGATGATGTTAATAACCCAGGTTCTTTTCATCTCCATCAACAGCTGGCCTCTGGGTTGACTGCATCCTCAGGCTGGTGGCAAGATGGCTGCAGCAATGTTGGGAATCACATGCACTCAGATCAGTGTTCATGGTAGAAGACACTGTTTTGCTTAGAAGTGAGGAAATAGATTCTAGAATCTTCTAGCAAACTTCTCCTCACACCTTGTTGGCCAGAGTTATGTCATATGCTTATTTCTAAAACATTCTTGGAAAGGCCCATGGAGTTATCTTAGACTACTTGGATTTGGTGTTGGACCATGTTTTCCCTAAGGATCATGACTGTATAGACAATTAGTGGTTGATTGATCGTATTAGGGTTCTGTCAGGGAAGAAGAAAGTAAGAATGGATGCTGGGTAGACAAGTAGCAGTGCTTACTACTGTGGTCTGGAGTGTGTATGGGGGATATTAGTTTCACTATAATCTTCATTAGCCCTTCATTAGCTCACTCTCCTAGTATCCTACTGATAATAATTGTACTATCTAAATAAAATCCATGAGCTTGTAGCTCATCTTCAAGTTCCTGAACTACCCTTCTATCCAGATCAATCCGATAAGCCCCTTCTATATAGAAATTCTGGGACCATCTCTATCTGCTGCCTGGTAGGGCCTTTTGAAGCAGAAGTTCAAGTGTTAAAAGCAAACATTAAAAAAAAAGACAAAAAACAGTTTGTTTATATAGACATTTCAGCATATTTATATCCATCACTTTAACACTTTTAAAATTTTTACCTTGTTTATGTTTTGGGAAATTCCAAGGTTTTCCTCAGGGTATATTCACTTGCCCAATTTGAGATTTTAGGAATATTTTCAAGTATTTTCCAGAAAGCGTTTCCATTTTGGCAGCAGCCACCTTTTTTTCTTTTTTCTTTCTGTGAGTCAGATGAGAGAATTGTCACATTCCAAATTACTCATTTGCTTTGTGAATCTGCTTGTTGTTGTGGTGACCAGAAAATTTGTTGGCTGAGGGAAAAAAAGTTTTATTTTGGGGTGGGGGGGTGGGTAGAGGGAGGGGAAGGAAGTGGCTTTAAGAAAGGGAGTGGAAATGCATTGACTATTTTGAATCTTCTACAAAAGGGACAGAGAGATGAATGCTCTATTTAGGCTCTCAGAGAAAATTTCCCAGGACTTGTGCAATGAAAATAAGTTCACCAGTTGTCTTTTCTTTGTCAGTCATATATTCTTTTCCTGTTTCTTTCTTCAACCACACAAATTAAAATTCAAAATCTGTGATCGTCGCCTCCCCCACCCCCCGACCCTGCCACGGGATGTGGTGAGTGTCTCCTGCTGCAGGGAATTCTTCGCTTCTGAAACAGAGGAGCCCAATGCACTTGTCATCAGGTTTTCTTCTTGAACAAGATAGGCCACTCTAATAATACTTGCATAAACCATCACCTCAAGTCAGGAATTAGGAAGGACCATTTAGGTTCTTGTTTGAAGGAGAGAGGAGAAGCAAGATGTTTTCCCCCCTCTGGTTTCATCAAGGATTCTTGTAAAATATAAAAACAAAACAAAACAAAACAAAACACACAAAAAAACCCAACCTTGGGTTCTTTTCCCTGAAGTGTCATTCCTTCCCCTTAACTGACTAACAAAACAAAATTTTAGCTTTTGCATTCTTATCCCAGCCAAAGAGCTACAGCGATCTTTCTTCGCTTTACTGGAGCCAGTGAGAAGTGGGAGTTAACAGATCAGACCTGGGCTCCTACGGATGCCTTCAGATTCTGCCTCTGCTGCTTCCTAGCAGTATGAGCTTGGTCTAGTTATTTAATTTCTCTGGAATTCAGACTCCTCATTTGTAAAGTGGGGATAGTAAGAATAACCTATCACACTGGTCCTTGGGGGACACAAGCACACAGTGTGTATGACATAAAACGTGTTCAACCTTAGTGAGATATATACACACATATCTACGTACTTTTTCTTGAGTTTTATTGGGAGTGTCATCATAAAACTGGAGTTTAGCTCAGACTCTCTGCACTCCGTATCCCAACAGAGTAGACCTTCAAATACAAAACTTCCCTCAATTTCAGTTTCACCAACTCTTTTTAACGGACAGTTGCCCGAATGATATGGAATCTCTACTTTTTTTCAACGATTCTAGATTCTACTCCTAGATTAAGCCAGACCATTGAGGAGTATTTAACCACAATTATTTATGGGCTATTTTGAGCAGATCAAAAAGAGAGCAGAAGGAGCTTTATCTAGAGGTAGGAAGGCAAAAGGGGGAGGAGTCTAGTGGAGAAGGGAGAGGAGTAATGATATTCTCACTTCTCAGTGTTTGAGCATCTATTATAAGGAAGGATGTGTGTATACCTGAGAAAAAGAGTCTAATAGTAATGAAGATAAAATAAAACAGACTTCTGGGGACAGTCACTTACTCCAAAGAGGAGGAAAAGAGGGTATGAACATGACCTGTGTGGCATTAATACATCTTGATAATTACCAAGCAGTGTTCATTCAAAACAGGAAGTAAACTGATCAAGTAACAGATAATTTTACATTCTTATCATTTACCACTGGCTAGTGCACACCTTGTAATAACTTCCCACAAATGATCAAAAGACATAAGAATTTCTGCTATAGACTCACTAGCATTTGAAATGGAAAGGTTTTAGAAGACGCTGCTTAATTTTCACCTGTCCCATCTCTGAGGGTTGTCAATGTTGTGTTCCAAATTGGGTAGAGAACTTTGAGTTCTACCATTTATATTATAAGCCATTGGAAACAATAATTTTGTCATTGTCGTGATATTTGTCTTAGTTACCTTTGATCACATTGGATCAAGAAGTTAATATTAAAAAAAAAAAGCAATTTCCTTTCCAAGGTGAGGCAGTTCTGGTATGGTGGCTATATATTTAGATATCGTTAGGCTGAACACCAGGTTTGGAAGAAAGAACTCAGCTGAACCTTAAGTTAATTGAATGGTTTCAAACTCATTAAAAATGTTTTCGGCTCTGCAAAAGCCAAAATGTCTTTTGCCTCAAGTGCTTTTTCCCTTGGCCTTTAAACCCTAGTGCAGTTTAAGAGAAATTCAATCTGTGTGTTTGTGATTCATTTACACTTAACTCATCCCTGTGTGGTTTCTTAAGAGCTAGTTTGGTGTTCAGTAATCTTTGGAGCCAATTTTTTTTCTTGGCCCTTGGAAGGTGAATTTTGCACAGAGTAAGTGAACTCAAACCCCCCAAATTTCAGTATTAGCAAGAAGCTCGGAACCCATAAAGTTCAAGTTGGTTCCACACTCACCAAAAATGTGTCTTCCTCCTGTTCCGTGGGTTTTCTACAACCCTTCACTTTGGACTTTGCAGAAGTTCTCATATGCATGTCCCTGGATTGATATTTGGCTATGCATTCTTGCATATCTCCCTTTCGCCTCCAGAAACAGGAGATTCTTGCTCTCAAAGGCTCTGACTCTACCGTTAACATTCTTTAATTCAGAATTAAAATTTTCCCTTTCCATGCCTCATCTGCTAAGAGCAGAAATCCTTGATCCCAAACATACTTTCTTCCCACCCTTAAATATGTTTAATTTCACTCTAGAATGAAGCCAAAATTCAGCTCCCCCCAGCCTGCCTCTTCCTAATATGTCCTTCTGCTTAGAAATTCATGTTTTCTTCCTCAGTATAGGTGCTTTTTTCCTCAACTATGATCTTCCTAAACTCTAAACAATTAATCTGAATTGTGTAAGTAATTATGTATCAGATATATGCTGTTTCTCCAGGGGTTAATAGATGCAATGCCCATCTTGCTTATCTTGTGAGAGTTAAGGTGGGCTGACCTCTCAGTTGCCATTGTTCCCTTTTTCTTATGGGCAAAGCCTTGATTTGGGGAGGTCCACCCTTCTCTTATGTGACCTAGAAGTGAATCCTGATTGGTCTAAGCCAATCACGTTAATCCTGTTCTTGCTAGAGTTTGATTTAGAAAGGGAATGAGACTCCAATGGTGGCCAAAGTGACCTCAGGGCTCAGTCTTCTGGGGGTTTCTGGGATGAATTTCCTCACTCTTAAAAGTGGACCAGCTGGGGGGACACCTGGGTGGCTCAGTGGGTTAAAGCCTCTGCCTTCAGCTCAGGTCATGATCCCAGGGTCTGGGATTGAGCCCCGCATCGGGCTCTCTACTCCGCGGGGAGCCTGCTTCCTCCTCTTTCTCTTTCTCTCTCTCTGCCTGCCTCTCTGCCTACTTGTAATCTCTGTCAAATTAAAAAAAAAAAAAAAAAAAAAAAAGTGGACCAGCTGGGAAACAGCCTCTCTTTCTTCTGTTGCCTCCTTTTGTTGTGCCTAGGTTGTTGTCATAGCTAGGTGTGATGTTTGGAACTGCATCAGCCTCCCTGGGACCTGGGAAATACCAGTTTTGAGGACAAATCTGAAATGTGGTGGTCTTCAGAATGGAAAGATGACAAGAGTTTGGGACTTTGATGACGTTGTTGGACCACCAAATTAACCTGGCTACCATCTCTTAGGATGCCTGTTATGTGAGATCGTAACACTCCTCGTTGTTCAAATCCTTTTGGGCTGGGGTTTCTCTTCCTTGGACCCAAAGGCTTCCTCATGATTCATTTACCCTCCTGAATGAAATCCACATCACCTTTGCTTGTGAAAGTGTTGTTGGTGGTTGCTCAGGATGCCAGCTACTTCTCGACCCCTCCGTGTTCTTTTCCTCAGCCTTAGCCACTTCCCTCCACCCACATTTTACCACAGTGGGGGTTGTTCTTTCCCTGTGCCTAGCCCATCTATCTGAAGTTTCTTTTCTGCCCTCGGAGCCACTAAATCAGTTCCTCCCTTTAAATCTTACCCTGCAGCAGACCCTTTCTCGTCAGCATTTGATTAGCTCCCTGTGATAGCTCGCATGAAGGATGCGCTATAAAAGTGAATTATGCTGTACTATGTTATACTGCTCCGCCCTGGGGCCCAGTAGGAATCATGGGAAACAGATGAGCGCAGAGGTCAGAGGCACAGACTGCAGAGAAAGCCTGCGGAGGGATGGCAACACTGTGACCCTCTCAGGGACACATGTGAAAGCTCCAGTAGTCTCCAGATTCTCTGAGGTATAAGCTAGAAGTAAAACACTAGTTTATGTGACAGCCTGAGAGCCCCAGGGATGAACCGAGGAGTTTCATCACTATAGATCATAGAATTTTAAATAAGTGTGATATTCCAGAAGCTGAAATAGTCTTTGAAAACAAAACACGCCGTAAAAGCCCAAGGATGAGGTCTCCTCTGGGTGTTTGCCAGGTGGAACCTTTGTTTCCAGTCTTCTACTGACTCCAGGAGGGCCCCTGTGGCTGATCTGGGGCAGGCTAAGGAGTCCAGAAAACTAGGTACGAACTTTAATTGGACCTGCAGTGATTTGCTCGAAGGGACCCTTGGTAGCATCCAGAGAACACCAGGTAGTACCAGGTGATATGCGGATTTGTGGGGAAGAATTTCCAGGCTCTGATCACAGCTTACCCTTACACTGCTTTGTTCCATGCCTCTCACTGTTGCATGCTGTTTCCAACTAACTCTACTCTGCATTTTCTGACAACAGTTGCCTTTCCTACCTGTCCCCATTTGCTCGCTGTTTTTCCTGTCCTGGAAGGCTCGACTCTGGCAACTTCCCTTTGGCTTCTGCTAGCCCTCTTGCAAGCTTCAGACCACATGCCATTTCCTTGGCATTAAACTCGCCTGGTTCTCTCAAGAGGAAGCTTTGGAGTCGAATTTGGCCTTGCATCTGTCTCTCCTGGACTATCTGGGGAGGGACCGTGGGAATCTCACTTTCCTATTATAAGGATTAGGGCCACTGGTATTTCAGAACTGTGGTGAGAATCTGTGCTTGGCCCATAGTAGGTGCTTAAAAATCTTAGCTTATTTCCTTCTGTTCTCTTTTTGACTCGAAGTGATTTCCCCCCCCCTCTTTTTAAACCTCCCTTTCCACATATTTGAAACTTTGCTTGAAATTCCATTTTTAAACATGCATTTGTTTATAAGATACCTGTCTATATTTAAGAGTTATTTGTTGGCCATACATTTTATGTATGAGAAGTGAGATGGAGAGTCAAGATTCTTGAGTGTGGAGACAGAAAGGCCAGAGTTATTCTGGAAATTATTTTCTCTTGAGTCATTCCATTTTCCCTTTACCTATTCCTTTAAGGCAGGATGACCATGGGAGTGCATGTGACCAGACCTGGTAGGAGGATCTCTTGGGCATCTGACTTTTACACAGCAAACTTTCTGAACTTTACTACCTTGAACCCTACTTCCCCCCTTATCTTCCTTCTCTCTTCTGGCTTCTTTTCTTGTTCCTGGCCTGGAGCCAGCTCCTTGATCTTGTGTTGTATTCTACTTTTCAGGTTTTATCTCCACATGATCTCTTCAACATGACTCTGTACTTTCACCTAGACTCTGCCTTCTGCTCCCTGGACTCTAACAGTCCTGCCTGATCCTGATTGAGCCTGGAACCTGACCCTGATGCAAGTCTCATTCCCCGCAAGCCAGCCCTGGAGACTAGAACTTTCTTTCTGGTGTAACTAGGTACTTAAAGAATGACCTCTTTTAAAGTTCATTTGTACATATTATAGAACATTGCTCTAGACCATGCTATGATCAGTGCCTGTTTTTTTCAGACTGGACATTTCCAAGTGAATATGCTATTTCCCATTGACCTCAACCTTTTCCTGAAGTGCTATTTATTTTGTACATTTAGAAAGGTAAAAAGATTAAAGTAGAAGGTTTTGCTAATTTTGTCAGTAGTTTTCTGTCATCTCAGACCATTTCGAAGTCTCATCTTGATGGCGTCATGTTGCTTTCTCTTGCTCTGTTCACTGGATTCTTGACTGTAGAAACCAGCCCTCTCTGTTCCAGGGTTAGGAAAATACGGGTTTTGACCTTCCAGTTTCTCTTTTGGGAAGGTCCATCAAGAGCAAGCGTGAGAGGTGGTATGCTGTTTATCATGACCTTGAGTCTTTTTATAAAGCTACACACCCTACGTGACATGGGTGACAGCCAATAAAGGAAGCAGATTTGGGAACACAATACACATGATATTGGTTCAGTACATATTTGAAGTGAATTTTAGGGAGGCTTAAGTCCTTAATTTTTCTAGTGTTATAGATCCAGGTCACTTGTCCCAAATATGTGCAACTTAAAATCCTCCATGACTGGGGCACCTGGGTGGCTCAGTGGGTTAAGCCTCTGCCTTCGGCTTTGGTCATGATCTCATGGTCCTGGGATGGAGCCCCTGCATCAGGCTCCTTGCTTTGTGGGGAGCCCACTTCTCCCTCTCCCTTTGCTGCTCCCCCTGCTTGTGCCCCCCCATCTCCCTCCTAATAAATAAATAAAATTTGAAAAAAAATTCTGTTACTGCATCTCAGTAGTGCTTTCCTTTTTGGCTCCTCTGATTAAAAATGTTGAGCAAAGTTTCAGGCAATGATTTCTGTTTACCAGAGTTATCTGAAGGTTGATATGGTTAATAGATTCTTGTCCTCTCAATATGTTACCCTTTTCTTTCTCTTTGGGTATGATCCTTCTTGGATAGACTCGAGAAAAACTACTCAAAATGGGCACTTTCATACTTTATCTCAACTTCCAATGTATTAGTTTGCTGGAACGTCCATGAAAATATTAGGCTGGCTCCCTTCCTAGTGGGCCACCAAGGCTTTCTCTATGCTCACTCACTTTCTTCTTAATTGCCTATAAGTATGGAAACAGCAATCACTCAAACTTCCCTTGCCTTTGCTCCTGCCTATTGGTACAAGGCCCTGGGTTTCCCGTTCCCAGCAATATTCTTCTAAGTATCTCTGGGAGTCCGCAGAGAGGATCTCACTGGTGCTCACAAGCAAATGCAACCATCCAGACAGGCAGTGCGGTGAGCCCTTGGTCACTATGGTACTCTAACAGGTTCTGGGCTGCACCTGCTGGACACCATGTCTGCTATGGGGAGGATGGGGGACTTTCTCAGGCCCCACAGGCTCCAAGGATACCCCTGCTCCTCTCGCTCTCAGCACCATCTCTCGGGGATGTCTACTGAGCACTGGTGGTTCTCACTATAGGGCAACCCTGAAGCTCTAGAGCTTGTCCTGTTGTCCGATGTTCGGTTTTAAACTAGGGAAGAATCTGCTTTTGCGATGTGTTCTGTTACACAGGGTCCTGAAGGGAGGGAGGATGCTGCTTATGGGATTGTAAAAAAAAAAAAACCAATAAATGGTTCTTCCCATATTTATTCGTGATCCCCCAATCCAATGGGTGGCCAGACTGGAAGACAATTGAAGTGACAGACATTATACTGCATCCAGAATTGCTACTGTTGACTCAAAAGCTTTTTTTTTTCTTGTTCAATCTTCCCATGCTTGGCTACTTGATCTCACACTAATAAGTTTGTTGTCCCACTCATCAGTTCTGCAGTGGACATAGTCATCTTCAACCACACAGAAAGCCCAACTCACAATGACTTAAGTGATGAGAAAAAGTTCTTACTTCACATAAGAAGCAGCCTGGTAGTCAGGGAACTCTAGAGTTGGTAAATTCAAAGACCCAGGTTCTTTACATCCTCTTCCTCTGCCACCTTGTGCTCATCAGTTCTGTTCTCAGATGGATTCCTTTCATGGGTGCAAGATGGTTAGGATGCTTACAGTTACCAGACCTAGAGGTTCCCCTACGTGCCCCTTCCCCCCACCTCCCCTTCCTTCCCTCTGTTCCTCCTTCCTTCCATCCTTCCTCGCTTCTTTCCTCTTTCCCTTCCTTCCTTCCTTCCTTCCTCACTCCTTTCCTGTCTCCCTTCTGCTCTTTCTTCCTTCCTTTTCTCCCTCCCTTCCCCTTCCTTCCCTCCATCCTCTCTCCTTTCCTTCCTCTTTCTCTCTCTTCCTTCCTTCCATCCTTCCTCACTCCCTTCTACCCTTCCTTCTTTCTTTTTCTCCCTCCTTTCTTCCCTCCCTCCATCCCCCTTCCTTCTTTCCTCCTCTCTTTCTTTTTCTTTCTTCCTTCCTTCCTTTCTTCTCACCGCCCCCCACAAGGTAGCCTTTCTCAGACACTGCCCTCTCCCATCAGCAGACTTCTGTCACCTCATGGGCTAGAATTGCTGCTGCTAATGCTCACTGCAAAAACCACTTCCTAGAAAGGGGAATGGGATTAGCACACCTAGTTTAAGAAAGCACAACGCTGTGTGCCCTGTGCAGACTGCCCAAAGAAAACCTGGGGTTAGAAATTCTGGGTAAATAATGGACCAAGTGCCACAGTTGGGTGTGAACAGATGTGATTGAGTACTATGCTTTAAATGAGAACAAACAAAATGAACAAAAAAGATGCTCCGTCTTTCCTGTACTCAACGGTTATAGCTAACTTATAAATTACAGTGGGTGTCTTACTTGCAAGAAAACAGAGAACTTCAGGGGCTTGAAAAGAAAGCGTCCCACCTCCTGTGAGTCTTGTAAGGGGCTTAGCTCCAGGACAGGAAGCAGGGCACTCCGGAAGATCTGGAGGTGGTGGGTGGGGACCAGGAAGTGTGTGGAGGCCACCAGGCTCCTGGAGGCCTTGTAAACCTACCCCCCAGCCTTGCTGAATGAGAGCCAGGATTCCATAGGGAGGGGATGGAAGCCAATGTGCCAGGGGAAGAGGAAATGCTAAGTGAGCAGAGCAGGAATGGGCTCAGAGGCCTGAGGTGGTTTTATTATTTATTTTTGGGTTATTTTCAGGAAGCTCAGGGAATTCTTGTGCTTGAAAGCAGTATTTCTTGTACTGGAAAACAGCTTTCTAAGAAGTACTAAATATTTCTCAAGGCTTGGTTCTCTCTTCCCTACCTGTGCATGTCCACTCCAAGGAGACCGCTACCTTCTCCTTAACTCAAACTCCTGCTTTCAATACTTGACACACTTGAGAGACTAGATTTGAGTTCTGTTTTCTGTAAACTCACTGAAGAGTTTGAGCTGCATTTGGTCTCTGCCCATCAGGAGTTTTGCAATTTATTTGAAAATAGTCAATGTCTACATGAAAAATAACTATGCTGAGCCAACCAGCTCATGAGTTAGCCTTACCCATGAGTTCATTGTTGACTAGTCTTCCAAGAGCTCAGGGAGAATGGTGACTATGTGATAATTATGCTTTGGGACATAAAACAGGATGAACTTTGATGTACGGCAAACCAACCAACCAGAAAATCCGATTTGAATTTCGGCTTTATCATGTACTCACCAAATGGCATTTAAAGTTCATGAAATTTGAGACTCAGTGTTCCTCATTTGTAGAGTGGGAATTACTAATACCTACTCCTCCCCATTGCCTCTGGTATGCCCTCAGTGTGCATTATGTGATGGGTCTTTCTCCTTTCCCACCAAATAAATGTTACTGTGTCTGATCATACAACAGGAGAAAGAACCCGCTCAATTTATTGAACACTTGCAAAGAAATCTGTGACCCAAAGATTTATATAAGATTTCATATATATGAGAAAAAGAATGTAATTAGATATTCATATATAATGTAAATATTAACATGGAGATTTTTTTAGAATTTATTGTATGCCAAGTTTTAAATCATGGAGTCAGAATTTTATGGCTGAAAGAAGTTTATCCTTCTCCGAGCCGTTCCTACTTGCCAGCCAGTCCGGTCTTTCTAAAACTCTGATCATGTCATTTCCCTTTTTTAACCTGGGAATGGATTCTTATTTTGCTCTGTAAAAACAGGAACCTGTTTCTCCTATTACTATTCTGGTAACACCCAAAGCTAGAAAAAAATGCCTGCCCCACAGTAAGATCAAGAAATAGTTTCCGAAGAAATGAATCAAGTTGAAACTCTTTTTGGTGTTGTTCGAGGCCACTGCTGATGGGTCTGTCCCTTGACTCCCTGCGCATCTCCTGTATGTCCACTCCCAGCTGCCTTTGCACGAACCGGACATGGTAAGCCAGTTGTGGTTTCTAAAGGGACCATGGCAGCCCCTGGAAGGCCTTTGACCTCACTGTTCCATTTGCCTGGGTCCCCGTTCCTGCTCCCCCTCTGCATAGGCACCCTTTGCCTTTGGTGGATTTTTTTTTTTTTAAGATTTTATTTATTTATTTGACATAGAGAAATCACAAGTAGATGGAGAGGCAGGCAGAGAGAGAGAGAGAGAGAGGGAAGCAGGCTCCCTGCTGAGCAGAGAGCCCAACACGGGACTCAATCTCAGGACCCTGAGATCATGACCTGAGCCGAAGGCAGCGGCTTAACCCACTGAGCAACCCAGGCGCCCCATGCCTTTGGTGTTTTATGCCTTTGCTTTACATGCCCCTTGCTCTAAGTGTACCCCTCTCCTGTACCCTGCAAGTGAACAATGCACTGCCATCTCACCCCCTATTTACCTTTTTACGACACTTATCACACTGTATTAAAAAAGTGTGTCCTATCTATTTCTCCCAGGAGACTGTAAACAACCCGAGGTATGGATTCGAAGGACTGTGTGTTGCTAATGAGTATTTACTGAATAAATAAATCTGTCTTCTAGCCCAACCCCTTTATTTTCTTCTCGAGGAAGCGCAGGGCCAGACAAGTTAGTGACCTGTCTGATGGCCACCAGCATTTTGGCACCATGGAAGCTGGGCCCGAATTCTTTCTCAGCTGCCTGGTATTTTCTTGGCTGACTTGCTCTAAGACTCAGCTAACATTGTTCCAATAACTACAGAGTAATTGTAATTTAAAGTTTGAAAACTGTGGATAGGAACTCAAATAATTATATAATTAACTCAAAAGACAGATACAAAGATTTCTTTTTTTTAATCCTCTATTATTTTAAATTACCCACATCATTGTTTTCCTCTGTTCTCCTGGAGCCGTTGAAAGAATGTGACATAATAGTGTGCTCACCGTCGGGGGCCTGGGTTTCTGTATGACAGCCAGGATGTAACTCCATTCTGGCAAAATCTGATGTTATCACTCAGGTTTCTGTTGCACTGAAGTTAGGACATCTTCTTCTGGGAGGATCTGGTGGAAAAAACATCCAGATATCAGATCCCTCTCTTGAGCTGTGCCAGCTAACGGGGCTCTCAATTAAAATGAGAACAAAGGAAACCTGGGATGGTAAAAAGAGCAGAGACTTGGAAACGCCCAAACCCTGGTCAAATCCTACTTCACCACTTTGCAACCTGGGGCATAGTGTTTTCTCTGAGCATTTGTTTCTTCATCTGTAAAATGGGTCTAACTGGGAAGATAATTTAAAGTTTAGCCTGTGTAATGAGCCCGGTCCAGTGTCCAGTAATGGGCTCTATTGACGTACTTTCTCAGTTCAGGTATGCATGCAGTGCAGAGATGGTCCTAGTGCCTGGCTTGGGAACCAGTAGGTGCTCATGCTGGATGCTGGATGGTTAATGATTGTAAAGGAGCTCTAGAATAGCTAAATTCTTGCTTCAAAGAATCTGAGGTTATTCTGTCTCTTCCTGTCTGTTTTCTACTGCTCATGTCTTTTAGAAATTATCTTTATATATGTATACTGCAGAAAGAACTTCAGTCTGATTATGCTTGTTACAATGAGAGGGGAAGACAGATCTTTGTAAAAAGGGCTCAAAGAATCTCTCTCAAAAGAATACGGATTTCACCATCTTTGCTTGCTCAGATGACTGAATTGGATTAGTTTAAAAAAAGAAAAGAGGAAAAAAAAAAAACGAAAACAAAGAGAAAAACTTCTATGAAGTGCCCCGCAGAGTCATTTAGGACCCAAGTCCAAAATTCAGAAAAGTTCAGCTGAATGTTTATTAGGAAGCCATGGAGACCTTGAGAAAGTGGGTACATACCCTTCAGATCATTTTCTTGAGGTGTCTATAAGATGTACCTTAGGAAAAATATTAGGAAAATATTAGGAAAAATATTAACACCATCAACTTGTTTGCTTACTACTTCAATCCATACCATTTTTTCCTTAGGCTGACGAATACTGCTTTTTGAATGTACATTCTTAGCATTTAATTATGTACTGTCTTGTATCTGTCCTTTGAAATGAGACTGTAAGCTTCCTGAGAGTGAGGACTGGGTCTGTATGTTAAGGCAGTATTGGGACTTCAAAGGAGAGCAAAATACAATTGTTCATCAATGGTGTGACTCATACAGCATCTTCTCTGGTTTTTCAGTAACTCAAGAGCAGGTGTTCTCCCTACCATTTCAGATGGGGGAAAAACACAAGCTCGAAGGCTTGAGTTGGAAAAACAAAACAAAACAAAACCCCACAAAGGCTTGAGTTGAAATTACTGTGAAAATCTTAACTCCTACCTTTTGGCAAACAGCTATTGTTCTAGGCCATTCCCTCGGCAGGATTCCTTTGGGAAATGTAGGAGGCATTATAATTTTAAGCCAAAAACAGTGAATTGTAATTTGTTTCTTCCCATTTAAAAAAATGAATGTGGAAAGGGACACTTCTGATAAGCAATGAAACAAAGATATAATATCAGGTGAGGGAATGAGGTGCAGAAAAACTAGAATCATTTAGCAAATGGATTGAAGCTAGCCAGAATTTCACTACATTTTAAAACTTGAGCTCAGTGGAACACAAAGGGATGTGTGTCTTACTGTGTCTTCAGCGAAGGCCATTTAACACTGGGAAGGTTTCCAGCAGTGTATTTCAATAACAGCAAGCCCTTCTTACAATGTTTGGGGCTTGCCACTTTGAAAATCAATACTGTTTGGTGTCTCCTGAAGTTGCACATTTGTTCTCTGTAAAATGTATATGGGGTGACCATATAAATTATCCTCCATATTGGGACTTTATTTTTTTTAACTTTTTTTTTTTTTTTTTTAAGAGAAGGGGAGAGCCATTAATTGCACCATGGCAATAGGTAGAAATTGGGACTATCCCAAGAAAACTATTGTCACAGAAAGTGACAATTACAGAAATATTGTATATTTATTGTGTATTTAAGGAAATAGTTATTTTATATATTTATGTGGGCTTAAAAGAATAAGTAATTAAGGTATCTAAGCCACCATGGCAATGGAATCATATACACACTCTTGATTAGTCCCTTTTGTAACTTAGGCCTTTCCTTTGCAGGTTGGCTCCATGCATTAGCCCACTCCAATGCAGGGATCCCAACTGGCCTGCTCAGAAATTGAACCCATAATCTCGCTCTCATCAGTTTGGTTTGTAACCAGCTTTAGATTCTGCAGGGCCCTATCAATGGGTCACATGCTAGACTAGGAGATCAAAGCAAAAATGTAGAGGGTTCTGGGCTTTTCTGTAAGGACCCAGATTCTAGTTCTGTCTTTATCAGTAACTAACTGTGATTTTTGGCAAGTCACGTAACCTCTCTGTGTTTTGGTTTCCTTATCACTAAAAAGGGGTAATAGTATCTGATGTGCAGACCTCATAGTTTTGTTGGGAGGATCCAGTGAGGTGATGTATGTGGAAGCCTTCTGGAAAGTGCTATACATATGTGAAGTGTTATCATTATAGGAGAGAAGGAGGGAACATGAGATGTAAGGGGAAAACCAGGGCTTTCAACTTCAGCTGGCCTTGTAGATTAGGCTTGTGCAAACAAATGATGAAAATAAGGTCACGGGAGAGGCATTATATTCTCTTTTATGAATAGGACTGGGCGGGGGGGGGCGCGGTGAGAAAAGTGAGACAGAGAATGTAGCCTGTGAGACTCAGGGAAGATAGGGAGGTAGGGCGTATGTATGGTCTTCCCATATCACTGTTTTTCCGAAAGCCTGGCAAGACCTCATCAAAAATGAACATGTTGGAGAAGAAGAAATATTAGACAGCTGGGTTCCCAGGCTGTGAGGGCACATTGGCTTTATTTTGCAACCCAGTAGGAATCAGAATGTCATACTTGCCTTTTTTTCTCTTGTTGACTTTTTGTCAAGATTAAACAAAATCACTTAATACAAAATTGCTTCATGAACTATAAATTATAGTAAAAAATAACTTTATGGGATGAGTCTGCTGATACTAGTTATTATTAAAGTAAGAATCATGTTTTTTTTTCCTTCAAAATGATGATAACTTTTTAAAAAGTTTAAAAAGTCCAATGTGCTTATAAAAATTTAGATACAGGCATAATGATGGAAATTAAAAAATCACACCTCATCTTGCCACAAGGGGTGATATTTTGGTGAATGGTCTTTCAGACTTTTTTGGTATTTGTGTAACATTTTTAAAAAAACTCAAAATGGAATCTTTTGTCATTCTTTTTTTGATTTGTTTGTGATTAGTTATATATTAGTAGATAGAATGTTAATAAGATAAACACCATATCTTTTTTTAATGTGGTTTATATTTTCTTGGGGGAGTATAGACAAATAGACAAATGATTTTGTTTCAAAGATTTTATTTATTTATTTGGGAAAGAGAGAGAGCATGAATAGTGGGGAGGAGGCACAGGGAGAGGGAGAAGCCGACTCTCCACTGAGCAGAGAGCCCGATGCAGTATTTGATCCCAGGACCCAGGGTCATGACCTGAGCTGAAGGCAGACACTTAACCAACCACCCAAGTGTCCCTCTCCTTCACTTTTAAAAGATAATTTTGTATGGTACATTATTCTAGATTGGTGATTTTTTTTTCTCTCATCACCTTAAATATTTCATTCCACTCTCTTCTTGTTTGTGTGGTTTCTGAGGAGAAGCTAGATATAATTCATACCCCTAAGCAAATGATTATAATAGAATGTGAAGCATGCCATAGTGGGCAAGCAACAGGTGCTTTGTAGGAGCATCTCTCCCAGGCTTAGGAAATTAGGAGAGACTTCCTGGAGGAGGAGATATTTCAGTTGAGAGCAGAAAGATGACCTGAGTTAGCCAGACTGCGGTGGATGTTGTGGTGTGCTGTATAGGGATCTCTTTAGGGACTGGAACACTCATTCCCTGCTGGCAGTAGTGTCATCTTCTGATGTTCTTAGCTGAGGTCCTGCCCTAGAAATTGCCTTTCACTGAAGGAAGCCTCCTTGTTTAAGGTTATCTCTATCTCCAGGGGCAACTGGGGTAAAAGGTGAACCTTCTTGCCTTAATGTAAACTTCCTTGAAGCCCCATCTCAGTTCCAGAGCTCCTCCTAGGACCAGTGAACTCATATAGCAGTTCAGTTTTTCCTTCTACCCAATCCTGTATTCCTTCCTTCATAGGTATTATTCCTGAGAACACTTTGCAATAAAAATCCCACATACAAATAAACCTTCCCCTTGACACAAAGAATGGTAGTGATGGTGTGAATGCAGGGAAGGTGTTACTAAAAGATGGAACAGCTTGTGCAAGGCCTAAAGGTGTTGGAGGAGTTAAATCTTTTTGTTGTTGTTTAGTTTTTGTTTTTTTTCACAAAGACTGCAAAGTAGCAAGTGAAGTCAGTAAAGAGACATGATTCTAAAGAGGGAGTCAAGCTCTTGTCAGCCACATGGAGGAGATGGTGAGATTGGACTCTATCCCAAGGCCGTCGGGAAGCCCTATGAGATAGTAAATCATGGGAGAGACATGATCTGATTTTCTAATTTGTGTTTTAGAAAAATCATTTTGGCTGCAATGTGGCACCATTAATTAAAACTCTCATCATCGATCATTGTATTTTTTATTAGAACGTTGGAGTGATTCGTGACCTCCTTTTGCACTCTCCGTCTTTACAGAATGAATGGCAAATCATATGTCCCCTGGGGAAGTTATGTAATGAGTACCAGTATTGTAGCAGTTTTGCGGGACCTTTCAAACTCTAAAGGGATTTGATTGTAGTTCTTGAATCTTTTTTCTTTAAACCCTGATTCACACTGTGAATATTTATTGAGCACCAACTACATGCCAGAATGCACTGTGCTATGAATGCTTTGGGGGATCAAGGACAAAAGCTCCAATTGGGAGGCCATGACTGTCTTATTCATTTCTCTATCACTGCAGTGCCTGGCAAACAATGGGTGCTCAGTAAATGAATACATGGAATGAGGAGATTTAGAGAGATGGGAAAATTACTTAGTCCTCATGACCACAAAATGAGAACAATAGTAGCTTCCATCTGTCAAGGATGTTGTGAGTGGTAAGTAAGGCCATGTAGGTAAAACACCTACTTTGCTTCATATTTACTTAAATAGTTCTAAGATTTTTGCTATTCCAAATTTTGATAGAAATTAAGAATGTAAATGATGACAACCAAACTTCTGATATCTATTTTCACTTGTCCTCTAGATCCCATAATATCCCTTCAAGAGAAATATGTGACTAATAAACCAGGTTGAAAAGAATCACCCACTCAGTTTACTCAACAGATATTTTCTGAGGGCTTTCAAAGTACAGTCATGACCTGCTAAACAGAACAGACAAAGTCCCTGTTTTCATGGAGTTTATATTTTAGAAGGGAGACACTAAACAGAGAAAATCTCATTATATTATAATCCACACAGTCTGTCGTTAGAGAAAATACTAGAAGCTAATTTAATAACAGGAAGGTAAGTCTTCTCTGAAGAAGTGACCTTTAATCTGGGAAGTAAGAGTGGGAGTTTTATTAAGAATGGGAGATAAAGCATTCCAGGCAGCAAGAAAATCCTGTGCAAAGGCCCTGGGGTAGGAAAAACAACAACAACAATAACTTTGGGCCTTTAGAAGGATGGAGAGAAAGCCTGTGTGTTAGAGTGGAGGGAGATGAAACTGGAAAGGAGGCAGGGCAAGTCTTGAAGGATGCTAGTTGCCACATGGCCTTCCTTTAACCATATAAAAGGATACATAAACTGCCTGAAATCTCACTGCTCTCTGGCTGTATCAGAACAGTCCAGGATGCTTGTGAAACAGCAGGGCAGACTAACTTGGTCTGAGCAGTCATATTGAAGCCTTGAGAAAAGTTGGTTAGTTTTTCCCCCTTCTGGTCATCATGATAAATGAAAAAGATTGTAACAAAGGAATCTAGCTTGAGAATGTCGAGAATGAAACTTTGTTGAGAGTGCTTATATATTTGCAGATATACATTGCATATATTTCTACCTACATTTCTATTCTTATCAAAGTGAAGCTATTAGAAAACCTTCTTTCTTCTTTTTTTTCTTGGATATGGCTCTTCCAGTGGAAATAATCAGTGGGAGTAAGGAACAATTTAGACTAGAGATGCTGCAGTGGTTTCCCAGGAGAGGCAGGAGAATTCTGGGTGTTGTAAATGTTTGGGTGGTGGTTTATGCCCTGAATTTGCTCAGAGAGGCCTCCATTTTCCCTCTTAGTGATTAGAACAACCTGTATTCTGGAATACAGTATTTAACAGCAAGATTGGCATTGCTATCTTCCAGGATGGTGAGGGCTTAATTAACATTTGAAAATGCTTTGAGATCTTTGGATAAAAGTGCTCTGGAAGCATGCAGTGTTATTATCTTTGGAGTGATATAGGTCATGTGACACAGGAAGTGGCTTTGAAGGAAAAGAAAACCTTTCATCAGGCAAACTCCTTGGGGTGGTTTGAGCCTGTTTTGAGTGACTCAACATGCCCGTGTCATCTCTCTCTAGACCATGAATGAAAGGAAAAACTTGGCCTACAGCTTAGCAACTGCCACCATCATTAACTGCAAGAATTAGGTAAGCTTTCACATTAAACATTTTACAAATTATGCAGAATCCTAAAGCATTTAGAGTAGTTGTCACTTAATAAGCATCAATAAATATTAGCTGTTGCTACTGTTGTTGTTCTCATGAATATAGTTTAAGATGTTTAGATCTCTTTTCTCTGAATTTAATGTCTTTTAACCAAAGAGTTCAATATTCTTCAGCGATAAACTAAATTTCATTTTAAAGACTTAGTAAAGAGCAAAATAAATGTAAATTATTTCTGTTGAGGTCCTAATGTGAGCGCTAGAGATAAAGCACCTTCAGTGCCCAAGACCTTCTTGGCAGGTAACATGAGATCAATGTTGGATACTTAGCCTTCCCTTTTTAACAAGGACTCAAAATAGAAATTGAGTTTCCTAACTTCTGCTTCCCTGATGATTCCTCAGGGTCTTCACTGGACAGGATTTCAAAGAGAACATTTAAAAAGTAGTTGCAATTTATTTAAGGGTAGAAGTGCAGACAGATTTCATCCTGTTCCTTCCACTAGCTTTTACATCTTCATAATCCTTCCTGGAAATGCAGACCTCAGGTCACGGTCGGGGAGTGGAAAAGAGGAATACGGTTCACTTGAGAAAAGTGTATTTTTGAGCACTATATATGTCAAACCAAACTTACCTGTGTGTATTTGTAAAATTAATTTTGTTGGCTAGATGATCTGACGTTTGTTTCCCTTTTTAAATACACAGCTGCCTCAAATATGATATTCCGAACAAAGAAAAGGTGTATTGGGACGTGGTACAGGAAGGAGAAAGAGAAAGAGGAATAGAGTGTACATCAGCCGCTATGAACAGAGAAAGAGGGGAGGTCAGAGGAAGAGCCACTCAGGACACGCTGGGAAGATGGGTGGCCTGGGGCATGCCGGGATAGAGAGCTCGCGCAGGGCATGCTGGGAAGGATTCCAGGACTTTTATCTGCACCAGTGGGTAGGCAGGAGCCCTCTAGGGGCGGGCCCACGGTACAGTGGGGTCAGACACCAAGCCAGCCTAATTAAAAGCTCATTACTAGAGAATATCCCTGTTAGGAGGGGGGACCCACGTGCAAATCCCTCGTGCAGGCGCTCTCTCAGCCTCCGGTTTGGGAATTCCAGCCCCAGCCCCAGCCCCAGCCCCAGCTCCAGGGCCTGGGAACTCCGGTCAGTTGAAGTGATCTCGCCCTCTGTGACCATCAGGTACGGTTTCTTTCGGGATTATTTCACATTCCAGTGAATTAGTTTTTATCCGTTCTGAAGCAGTTTAACAAAGAAAGCTCTCTGGTCATCACATGGGTAAAATAACAAGAGATAAAAGAACATGTACTTCACCTAATCAGAAACAAATAGCGAAATCTGTCTGAAAATGCAGCCTTTCCTGCCCCGTCCTCCTTTGCGTTTGTCTTTCACTGGTGGGATTTTGAAATTATCATTCTAGAAGCAGACTGTGGTACCCGTCTTCCTCTCCTTTTGTTTTATATAATTGTTGCCGACCTTGACAGAAGATCTCAAAACTTAAGTATAAAGTTGGTAAATGATACTATTGTTTGGGAGGTGGGGTAGAGATGGGGTGGGAGCAGAGGGTTTATCTAAGGAGGAAAAAAAAAAAAAAAAGGAAAATGCACCCTAACCAGGCTCAAATGAACTGAAATGGATCAAAGTAAACAGAGACATCTAAAAGCTTTTGTAAGTTAAAAGTGGCTATCTGTTGCAGGTCTTGCCTCATTAACTGCTGATTGAAGCTCTGCTTGGCCCTCTGGGATACCTAACACCCCAGGCCTATCACCAGATGAACCTCTGGTTAGGCGCTTTTGCCTTTGCCTGTGCTGCTTTGCACAGCTCCTTGACCTCAACCTTCTTACAAATGTTTATCCTTCTAGACAAAGTGAGTAAAGGTTTGTCCTTGAGAATCATGCTGGGAATTTCACTCCCAGCCAATGAGGAATTCTTAGAAAAGAGAAAGGGAATGCACAGTTGTAGTATCTAGGGAGATTGGTGTTCTGAAAAGTAGACCTGCGGTTCTGGTGTTTTAAATAAAGCCCCTGCACAAGAATATGCAGGGAAAAGAGTCCACAGTGCGTCTTTCCCTTGGGTGTTGGCCTTATTTCCATATGTGAATGGTGAAAGGTGACGATGAGGCCATATGCTTAGAGATACAGATATCTCTTGGCTCCCATGGTCACAGCCCTTCACCAGGCCATTCAGCTGGGACAGGGAGCTGAAACTGAGAGGGCTGTCTAGGGGAGGAAGACAGAATAGTCATGGGGCTGGGTTTGGGGGTGGGGTAGGGAGGGAGGAGCAGGGCTCTTTGAGTGGGACCAGATAGGTCTCTGTGTAGAGTAATATTACAGCTCTTTCTCTCATAAACAAGCTGCATGCCTGCTTCTAAAGACCCATCTGGCATAGCTTTGAGAATGGCAATAATTACAAGCTGATGATGGACATGGAAAAAAACCCTGCTGAGCTAACTCATAAGGAAGTACAGGCCAGGACTGCAGGGAAATTACAGGCTGAAAACCTTTCTAGTTTAGGCCTTTTGGTGTTCTTAATCACAGACTTTAAATGTTGTAATAAACACTGTTGCATTTTATTGACCAACTCCCATGACAGGCAAATCTTTTTCATTTTATTTTATTTTTACCATTCGCTCTTTGGAAAGGGGCTCAGCAGTGTCTGTCTAGGCCATGCCGATAGGCCTTTAGTTTTTCTGCTTGTAGGAAAATTAGGTAAACAGGAGTGACTTTTTATTTAGTTAATAGAAATTTGCAAAGTTTTTTCTTAAATTGCTCTCTGCATTTGTGATTCAGACAGACTCTCAGGCTCAATGCTTAACCTGTAACTGTATAAGATATGCTCTGGCTGTCTCAAGGAAGAAGAACAAACTTGGGAAGATAAATTTATGACTTGGTACCATCAAATAGTGTTTGTCATGTAGAAACAAGTAAAACTCCAAGTTAAAAACTGTACCATTAGATTAATGGAAGCTTAGGTTCTGGCCTTGTTTGTAGGGATGATCAGGGATACATTTGATACTGAAAGGATGAGTCTTCTCAGTTTTAGATTCGAATATTATACAAACGGATCTAAGACATTTTGTCCTCTTGGACTTTTTAGGTCATTTAATGGAGCAAATGCGTTTAGGAAATCTTCCTAGGAAGAAGAGGATAGAAATGCTGGAAATTTTCTTTCCTCTGAAACATTATTAACCTCAGAATCTATAGCTTTAAGGACATGGCAAAATTAGTCTTGAATATAGCACATCACTGCTTGCTGTAATAATGGGATTTTGAGACCTCGTGTGGGTTTTGTTCTACTTCAACACATGTTATCCATTCCCATCAAAAGAATTTAATCTTCATTTTATACATTTTAAGTCTGAGGTTAGAAATGATGAGTAATGATATGACTCGGGATTTTTCTGTGTGTGTGATCATATTAACTTACACAAGTAGATCTCTGCTCAAAAAATACAAGTTCATTATTCCATAAACAGTACATACTACTTTAGTAACTTATTTCCAGGTCCTTCCCTTCTTTGCCACAATCTCTCACTTACATTCCTTAAAGACCTGTATTTTATTCTTTGTATTTTGCAGATGGCTATCCCAGATGGATTATTTAGCTCTGTCCTTTTGCATTTGACTACTTGTTCAAGGACATAAAGTTTTGGGGGTCTATGAAGTTAAAGCAATGACATGGTTGTGCAGAAATTTACCAATATAAACTCAATTTCTTAGCCATTCTTTGCCTTTCATAAGCATTGCTTTACTCGAAGCTCCCTTGTCAATGAGAAATTATTTCTTTATTTTGAATTGTCTCTTTTCCTCTAGAGGGTAGAATTGTTCCCAACAAAAGAAGCATGAATTGGTGGAAACTATATATTAAATGCAAGACTGTTTGTCTAGTTTTCATTAGGTTGCTGAGTGAAAAGCCTCAATTCCTTTCTTTTCCCAAGGTACTCAGATATCCGTGAAGTTCCCCCTCATCTCATGCTATCATTTCTCTCACCGGGTGCAACCTGACTTTAAAGAATTCAACACTTACCCGGCTTTAGAGAACTGTCAGCAATGACAGCAACCAGGGACGCTGACATGTCTTATTGTTTACAAAGGATGAGCACAACAAGGCCTCTCGGATGGCTTGATAAGCCCTGCAATTTCTCTCTGCCTGATTCTGGCCTCTGCACCAGCTGCCTTTTCGTGGCCAGCTAAAGACACACGTATCAAAACTCGATCTAAACACCACAAGTCAGCAAACAGCAGTGAAGATAAACGAGGGCTGCTCAAGGTCGCTTTGTAAACAGTGAAAACAGAAAGAGAAACAAGAATATCTCAGTCCCCAATGCTTTGTACGCGTGCCATTTTCTTCTGCACTTAAAGGTTGATGAGAAAACATCCTGGGCTAGCATTAAAGTAAGCTCATGGATTGTTATCATGGTCTTGAATATTTAGTCTCTTTCTCTCACTTGAGCATCCCTTCATTCCTCTAAATGTACCAGCTGATGTTGTACTTAAATTATGTTCAACTTTCGTTATTATTCCATTTTCCTTCGAAATATTCTCAACACACTCTTTTCTATTTAAGGAACCATGAGGTGTCTTGGAAATTGTAGAAATGCACATGCTTTCCTCATTCCTACTTTGTAAAGAGGAACTTTCTTATCAGGAAGGGGACCGCAGGAAGTTGAAACCCATTTCCTCTGTTCCTTGTGCTGCCTTTCAGCATTGAACAGGTAGAGGAAGAAAGTCAAGTGTCACGTGTTTATGTTGCCCCAGGGTCAATGCTTTTGTTAAATGGTATATACCATAACTTTTTTTTGTTTTGTTTTTCAAGTTACATTTAATAACAAGGTAGATAACATATACTTAACTAACATGGACTTTTTTTTTTAATATAGATTTTTATTTATTTATTTGACAGACAAATCACAAGTAGTCAGAGAGGCAGGCAGAGAGAGAGGGAGAAGCAGGCTCCCTGCTGAGCAGAGAGCCCGATGCAGGGCTCCATCCCAGGACCCTGGGATCATGACCTGAGCCCAAGGCAGAGGCTTAACCCACTGAGCCACCCAGGTGCCCCGATATATACCATATCTTTAACAACTATGTGGAGCTTGGGGTATGGTCTTCCTTAAATTCTTTGGAATTGAGACAGTGCTGTTCTGAAGATGCCAGGATCTTCCCAGAAAGGAGCTGTTTCAAGGTACTTGGATAAAAGATTTTTACAATAGGCTTCCCCCAACTTCTCTCTTTTTTTTTCTTTTTTTTTCCAGAAATGCCATTGTGTCACTGTTGATTAGAGCAAAGCACCTTTCTTAATTTTAGTAATTTCAAGGCCACATCATTGACAAACTCTGCAGCTTAGTGTTGACAGTCACAGAAAGGGATTTAATCTTGATGATGAGGCAAAATCTTCTTGGTCTCTGCTAACAATCTGTTCAACTCTCCCTGGACAGTTCTCATAAAATATATGCCTAATCTCATAAAATATATGCCTAAAATATCTGCCTGTAGATGCATTTTTTTTTTGTCTGTCGGTAGATGCGTTTTTTGGGTAAATCACTGCTTTGAGTGGAGTCTCAGAACTCAAGTGACTATTCCCTTTTTACAGACAGTGAAACTGAAGTTCTCCATCTCTCTCCTCTCAGGGCTGTAGCATGACTGACACCATGACCTCAGGGCTGTGTGCTTCCAGGTGGATTTTTAACTTTGCCACTCTCTCCCATGAGCCCAGTCTAAAGGTAAAGGCTCGGTTGCAACGGGGACACTCAGAACAGAAGGCCCATCGGTCAAGGCTCCCAGCAGCGATAAGCAGGGGAATGTGAAACAGCCAGCTCACAGCTCTTTGCAAACGAGAGCACCATCTAAAAACACTTGGAACGATGCATTCTGTGGCTAGGAAATGATACGGAGGAAGAATAGTCACTCCAGGTCTGTTGCGGAGCCTATGGAATTGTTGAATCCTGCTGATTCTGCTGGTGCCGTACCTCTCAGTACTTCCTTTCTAGGCTGGGAGCAATTTCTATCCTCCTAAACAAGTTAAATGTATTTTTGTGAGTTGACAGGCTCAAGTGTTAACTCCTGTTGAAATATCTGTATCTGGAGTTACTTACAGTTGTGGTATAAATACATTTTCTTCCAAATGCGAAGATGAACTTTCTTGCCAAATTATCCCAAATACTTTCTTTTTCTCACTGGACCATCCTTTTAAGAATTTTTCATTGGTACCCGGTACAGAGTAGATGGACATCTGTGCTTATATGGGATGCACTTTAGAGGTCCCCATATACAGATGGGACCTACCGATGCTACTTCTAGCAAAATAGGAATAATGCTATACTCATCTGAAGAAGGACTTCTTGGTAAATCAAGGGTCAGAAAGTGATGAGCCAGCCAAGGTGTGTAGTCTTGTGTTTCTCCCCATTTCTTCTCCAGCCTCCTGTTACTTCTTGTCCAGTCTGGCTGTGGCATTCTGACAGCTCAGTTCCAGGTTTTGTTTTTAATTTGAGACTGGGGAATAATTGCGGAGTTTGAGGTGCTTCTGCTCCTGGCTCTTCTTGAGTCAAAGTGTCAGTTTCAAGTTTGGGTTTCTTGTTTTCTCAGGTAAATTCATTGGCCTGCCTGCTTAGCTTTTGGACGATTCAGACCTCTATCAGTGGAGATATGAGACCATGAGATCTGCTAACATGCAAACCGGAGATAAAAGCATTTTAAAAAATGTCTTCCTGCACACAGGCCTGCTTTATAATAAACCAGAACAGTGCAGGAATTAAGATGTTGTTGAAATGCCTGAGTCTTTCTGCCCTTTTATTACATCCAGGGTGATGAGGTCATGGCTTACTGTTTAGCTTATATGGTGCAATTAAGAGATTCATTTCTTAACGTGATTCATCTCAGGAAGAGTTGACTCAAAAGTTTCAGGGGAGAAGCAAGACTCATATGAGAAGATGTTGGAAAATTATGGTTTTCTTTTGGAAGTTTGAGTTCATTTTTTCATTCCAGGCGAGAATGAGAACTACAATGAGCCTGTCTCGGATTTCTGAGTAGCAGGGCATTTGATTACTTAATGCCAATAAGGCTAAGGAGATAGTTTCAGTTCTTGGCTTTTTTCCCCTCTTTGGAAAAATGGATGGCAAAAATGTGGACTAAAGGGGCGCCTGGGTGGCTCAGTGGGTTAAGCCGCTGCCTTCGGCTCAGGTCATGATCTCAGGGTCCTGGGATTGAGTCCCGCATCGGGCTCTCTGCTCAGCAGGGAGCCTGCTTCCTCCTCTTTCTCTGCCTGCCTCTCTGCCTACTTGTGATCTCTCTCTGTCAAATAAATAAATAAAATCTTTAAAAAAAAATGTGGACTAAATATTTGTTTTATTAAGACGTCATTAGATCTCTCTGTGTAGAGATGTTTAAATGAAGTAATATCTTAGATGTTTATGTGTATGTATATATATATGTTGTATATTTATATATTTCTTATACATAATATTTTATTGTGATGTTTATCTGTTGAGCCTTCATCAGATTCTTTTAAATGCAGATTTAAGACTCTATTGCTGAAAAAAAGGTGGTTTCCCCATTTGGTCAGGGCAATTCTCAACAATAGTCAACCCTTCGCAAGAACGTGTGAATACAAAAACGTTATGAAACAATGGATTAGGCCATCTCTATTCCTTTATGAAAGACTTATTCATGGGCCTCAGTCAGAGTAGCATTTACTGAGGTTCCTTTCTTTCTTCAAGTCTTCCTTGATTGTGATTCTTAGTTTGGTCTTTTATCTATGGTTCAGCTTTTAGTGAAAATCATTTCTCTACTGGTCAGTTCAGTACAAGAACCATTCATGAAATGCCTACCTTATTTAAGGCCCAATGCTAGGCACGCAAGACCATCTTTAGAAGGATTAACTGCTGTCTTATCCTTTAGAAAGAGATGGAAAATTCTACAATAGTGAATACAAGTCAGATTGGGAGAAATATTGAAATGAAGGGTTATATGTGCTCTGAGGAGGGAACAATTTTTTTTTGCCTTGGAATTGGGTAGGGCTTCCTGGAGGAGGTAGCATTTGAATTAGTCTTTAGGGCAGGAGCAGAATTTGAAGAAATAAGCTAGAGGAAACGCACAGTGTTTTAGATGTGTGAAAGCTCATGACAAGATTCAAAAAAGGAGATGAATCCATTGTGGGTAGAGTAGTAGCTGTGTGTGAGGAGAAGTGGCAGGTTACTGTTGAAGTACAGAATGCTTTCTATTTATTAGCAGCCTTGAATGCTATGCTCAGATATTTGGACTTTATTCTAAAAGAAAACAGAAAACTAGTAAAAGCTTTTTGACTGAGAGGGTGCACCACAGTTATAACTGTACCTTTAGAAGTTAACTGTGAGGGATGTGACAAATAACTTGGAGCAGAGAAAGCAAGTGGTGACAGGAGACCCATTGGGGGCTATTCTAATAACCCAGATATAGATGACATGTTATAGGACATTGATAGTAGAAGCAGAAGCAAGAGAAGAATTCAAGAGACCTACTAAGTCTAGAATTGAATGTGGTGGGATACATAAATGACAGAAGCTTCTACTTTAGGGTTGTTGGTAAATGGAGAAACTAAGAACCGAGATAAGGAAATTCAAGAGAGGAAGGTTGAAGAAGGCAGTAGTATTTAAATTGGTGTTTTAAATACACTTTGGTTATACGCACCATTTCTTTTGTTTCTTGAAGAACAAACTTGTTATGGCCATTTGCTCTAGATTCCGTTTTAGAATTACACCCTCTTTTGCTTTTGATTTAGGGTCTTGATACTCTCTGACTCCTCTAAGAAGGAGAAGAAAATGTGTGTTTTTACTCTCTCACTTCTGAATGTATTTCTATTTTACCTAATCTCAAGGTATTTCTGAAGAGTATCTTGAGATTTAATCAAGATGGACTCTTTGACCTAACTCCTCTTTCTCTGGCCATACCCTTGAGGATGAGGTTATTTGAAATCCTTACTAATGCTTATAAGGATTCGCAGAGGTAGACAGATCTGGCCTTTACAAGGCTAGAATTGGAGCCAAACTGGATTCTTGTATCATGTGTCTCCTGCCGGTTATGAAGTTGCCAGATTCCATCCCAGTGGGTGGAAACAGACACCAGCCCCTGAGGAAGTGATGGCTGCACATGGGCGTCTGCTACCTCTGCTGCTTCTTCTCTTCCATGGGGAAGGAAACCGTGGGCTTTCCTAGGCATTTTTCTGTTCTTTTCACGCAGGGGGACTGAAGTCTTGGACTTTGGAGTTTGGATAGTGAACCTAAGCCTGGAGGGGTTTCCAGAGAACAGACGGTTCCCATCTCTGAACAGTTACTTCCTTTCTCCACCCCCCTTCCGGTGCCATACAGTTCATTCCATCTCCAGAAATTTAGTGCACAGGATTAGAAAGTCTTATTGGAGTACCTGGAGTTCAAAGCCCATGCAAGGCTTTAAGGTAGAAACACTGGAATGGAAGGAAGGGAGGATATCCCTGAACTTTCTTCCTGCAAATGAAATTGGAATATAATTAATATAGATATTCAAACTCTTTCCTAACTTATTTCTCAGATTTGCATGCCACATATACAATAAACTAGTCCTCTTTAAATGTGGTGAGGAAGAGTGTTACTAAAATTATAAACATCTACTTTAAATTGATAAAGCTCTTCTGAAGTTTACAGTATGAACTTGGTTTGTAGTTAGAATTCTCCAAATCAAATATATAAAAATTCTGGCAGCAAATTCAGCTCTAAATCTCTAGAAAATAGTGTGTGAAGGGTAGATCTGTCTAACCAGATTGTGAGGTTAAGGGACCATGTGGTTCATGTGCTTAACAACTTCTTCAGGCCATTTTAGGTCCTGTTTTCCCATCCAAGAAAATTGAGAATGTTAATGCTTTTTTTCTTTCTTTCTTCTTCTTCTTTTTTTTTTTTTTACATTGTGGCACAAACTTGCTTCTCTAGTTTTGATTCCCTTGATTATTTCAACAAGAATAGCTAAGATAAAATAAATCTTCAAAAAGGACATAAATATCAACGTTTCCTACTGCTTCTAGCCCAAAAGCATGCATTAAACACTTACCATTTACCTAGCATGCTGAAGGGTGCTGTGTGGAACAAAAAGAAGAGGAGACCCATAGAAGTTCACGGCAAAGTTTCTGAGTGAGGAAAGGGAGGGCTGGAGCCGAGGAAGGGGCAGACCCACTCAGAATCCCAAGGCTCTGATCTCAAGGATCCTTTAAATCCCTATGGGGGGAAATGGTCAGAAGAAAAGCCCAGCACCAGCCCTCCTCAGTCTTTGAGAGACGGAGTAGCAGTGGGGACAGAACTGAGATGAGGCGGTGGACTGGTTTATTTGTGATAGGCTGACTGGCTTTAATTCTCCACAATAGTGGGTGTGAGGGCAGCAATGCAAAGAACAGCTTCTTCTTATTTTTTTTTTCTATTAAATGTTAGTTCCTGAGCAGCTTTCATGGCAAAATCCTCATCCTTTTCGTCTTTTCTAATTCTTCATGGTATTCCCTCCTAAAGGCAGCAGGTAAGTGCTGGGGTCTAACCCTCAAAGAGGCTGATATTCTCCAGACACGTCCATAGACACTTGTAAGTTGAGAGCGGAATCCTCTGTGAGACACATTTTCCTTGTCAAATCATGCCTGTCCCACCTCGCTGACACTGATAGTCCTGGGAGCCAGTTCTGATGCCAACCCGTATTGAACTCCTGGATGTGAGGACACTATTTTGAAGGGCAGCTTGGGCTAAAACTTGACCTTTTCGAGCTCTGGGAGGTGGGCAGGGGAGCAGAGTGCTGCTGGGGAGAGAGAGATTTCCTGGTTATTGCTACAGGGAGTCTGTTTACTTGCCTTCAAGGGTCACAGCCATCTGAATGGGCTTCTCTGGCTCTGCTCTTGGGTTTGGTTTCAGAGGACCCAGTCCTGTGGAATGCAGCTCCCCATCTCCCTCCCCTTACTCTGTGAGCTATGGGACTTTCATCCCACAGTACAGTTCAAGATTTCTCCAGGAACACAGCAGCTTGCTTGCAAGAGCAGCAGTTGGAAAGGCTGTTTCAAGTGGAGTTTACTGTTGTTGTATAAACCTTCATTTAAAATTGACTATAAAATGTTTCTGAACCTGCCAAACACGCATTAAAATATTTTGCTCCATGTATGCCTATGTGTAACATTTGGTTTCTAAAGAGCTTTAATCAAGTAATCTTCAAGTAGGAAGTTATTCATCTTTATTGCCAGTCGGTTCTCAGTGGTGGTCGTGGCAACAATCTTTTTATTGCTTCTGTGTTTAGTTGTTCTTTGACATGATAGAAGTCAGCTGCAGTTCAATGAGCTCACTATTTGTGCAACTTAATTGCTTGCTTCCTTCAATACATACTCAATTTTTCCTTTTATGAGCAGGGCTGTTGGAAAAATTAAGCTTAAGGATATAGCCATCCACTGTTAATTAACCTCCTTCCCAAACACATTAGTAAAATAGGTCAAATAACTGTGAGTGCTAAGTGTACTGTTCCTAAGGTCCTCCTCATCTGAGAAGCGGATCCTGTACTAAGTGAACAAATGTTGCAGCTTTGAGCATTTTCTGGAAGCAGTGATGACATAAGAATAATGCTTTGTAACAAAGCATTCCCTGCTGCACCATCTCCTCGAAACTGATATATTGTTTGACTTTGTCTGGCTCTACCATGGGTTTAGTTTGTTTTAAGTTACATCAACTTTAAAAGAAATAAAAAGCCCCTCCCCTTTTTTTCTTCTTTCTAGGTACTGCTTGCTTTCAAAGGAGGATCCTAAATTCAGCTTCCCTTTTAGATAGTGACTGCTGCTGTCATTTTGACTCACAATTCCTAGAATAATCTAAATATTTGTGAGGATGTATACCTGTTTGTGATGAGTATAAAAATACACTCAGTGAGGGAACTTCTCTATTAAAATAGACTTATGTAGAGCTCTTATAATGTCTCTCTTGTCAGGGTTATATTTGGATGGAAAATCACTTTAATTGCAGTGGTGAAGGGCTGATTGGAGCTTTGCCAACTTGGCAGAAAATATTTTGAAGTTTATAGACTTAGAAAAAAAAGAAAAGAAAATGTGATAGTTCCTGAATTTGGTAGGAGAAAGGAAAATGTCAGGGTCCAGTTTATGTTTTTAAAAAGAGCAAAGTGAATGCAAACAAAATTAAAATGGAATACTATGCCAGAGCTCAAGGCTGAAGATCACATTTGTGATATTTATCCTCTATCTCTAGTTTCCATATTTAGTCTTTAATTAGGAGCGAGTAGGGGGAAAAAAAAATAAAAAAAGAAACCCAACCAACTCTTCAAATAAATCTTAAATCAATAAATACAGAAATTTCTTTAAAATTATTACTCAGTTGCAATCTAAATCTTACAGCTATATTTTCTTTAGGTAGAGATTTACATTTCTAAAATCATCTGCTCTGATAAGATCATTACCAAATTATTGTTGGTTCTGTACTCTTCCAAGTTCTCAGGGCCTCCTGATTTGGGCATATTTTTTGCTTTGCACTTACAATCAGAGAGAAGCATCTTGCAGCACCTTTCTTTCCAGTGTGATTTGAGGATATCGATGACACAGAATGGTGTTGAAATGGTAACCTTTGGGTGTCTTGTTTTGCCTACCTGCTGGGAGGTTAAGGATCCTTAGCCAGTCTAGACCCCAGAGGGTTGTTAGGAAACTTGATTAGCTAATGCTTGTTGGGAGCCTTGAAACAAAAAATGTTCTCCCTATAATTTAATTTGTCCCCCAGTAAAGCTTGCAAGAACCACCCCATTCATATTCATTAGCTGTGGGTGCTAAAGGTTATCCTCTCTTATCTTTTGCCCAACTAAGTTCTGAGATGCAAATGGAAAATTGTTGACATGTCAGAAATAGTTGAACCATCAGAAATGTTGTGTGGGAGAAGGGGCATTGCATTCACACGTGCCTATCGATTGTTTTGTCTCTATCATTTGTGTGGATCGCTCGTAGATTCCGTATTGAGGGGGTGCTATAACTTTTGGTGGAGAAAGAACCGCTATGAATCAAAGTCAAGGGATTGAGTTAAAGCTTTTATTCTTTTCTAGCCAATTATGAGGGCAAATTTCATATCTTTTTAAAAGTAGAAGATACTCATCTATAGGAAAGGGGGAATGTAGAAGTTCAGGACTGGTGCGTACAAGAAAGTATAGAATCTTGAAAAATTTTGAGGTCTTGGGTCTAATATTCTAAAAAATATTCTCACATAGAGCCCTGTTGCCAACCTGCATGTAGTATATTTGCGAATACCAGGTTTATCTTTTTAAAATATTGTCTTTAGAAGAGCCAGTCTTTTGCCTCAGGAGAACATGTTGGGCCATGTTAAGCTTCTATGAGTTGGTATCTTGTTCACCTTATAGATTCTTTTATTATTTCTTTAGGGCATGTTCCTTATTTCTTAGGGGTATGTTTTCTAGTCATCATCAGTTGATTTCAAATAAGCAAATCCCTGAAGGGAAAGTGGGGAACCATCGAGATACTTCCTATAATCGGCAGGTGGCGCTGTGGACACTATAGTGGTGAAGAAACTGACATTTAGGACGCAAAGATTCAAGGCGGAAAGCCAGATGATGAGATGACTTGAGCTCCTCTTCGGCTCTCAGGGAGGTTCACAGGGCATCTCAGAAAGCCATAAACCAGTTCTGAATGTGGGAAGCTGTGTGGATTAGCCTTGTGAGAACATTTCGCTCTGATTTTCAAAGTCTGCTTTCAGGCTGCATCAATTGATAACCTGTTTAAATTCTACACATATGCTATTGCCCAGAGTCAAAACAAAAACTTGAAGGGAGGTTTTTTAGGGAATTTAGAAATCAGTATCCACTCATAGCCCAAAACTGCAGAATGTGAACTAGGATCTCAAGCCTGGTGTGTTTGTAATATAGAACTACATTTCATATTCACAATTATTACCCATTAGGGAAACATGTTAATGATTAATGCGATTTATTTAGTTATATTAAAGAGGCAGTGAGGACATTTCCCCGACATCCATTATCCTCAGCATTCTCAGTCATCTATGACTCCTCTTATCTTTAAGAGTTTATTTGAAAACGATTTCTGTAAACCGATTTTTAGAAGACTCTCTGTGCATAAATTTTTGCTTCTTTGGAAGTGCTGCATTTAGGTGGTCAGGCTGAATAAAGATATAGCAACAATTACTTACTTCCAAGTGAAGCCTTGTTGAGATAGCAGGAAATTTCCAAGACTGTCTTGTGAAGGTTGGCTCTTGTCTTCTTTTCCCTGAGACATCAGAAGGGAATTCCTTTTGTAGATTAGACCAGAGGCAGATGGAGGTCCTGGAGAGGAAATGTAATTTCTCTCGATAAATGTTTCCTAAGCTGAGACCTCTTGGGAAAACTGCCTTTCTACCAGAAATGTGGACTTTTCTCCCTGATGAATTTCTGCTCTCTGGAGCAGATATTTGGAAGATTTTTCTTCTCTGCTCCCAGGGCTAGAAAACATGGGTGCTCTAATGGTGACAGAGCCCATTCTCCAAGGGGACAGCTGAGGGAGTTGTCAATGTGTGGACACCAGTTCAGAATTCATTATTAGATGGATCCTCCCATTGTACATTAAGGCAAGGAACCAGGGGTGGAGGTGGGGAGAGGAACAGTGAAGCTGATTTTTAGGACAAGGTGGCAGAAATAGGGATCTGAGAGTGGTAAGACAGGATTCCAGGGGCCAGTTTGAGTGGTCTCCCAGCTCCCCCACAAAGTCTAGAACCTTGCATGCCCCAAGCTACCCAGTCCAATGGGAGCTGAGGCAGGCAGCTGGCTGAGTTGCCCAGGGAGGATGCCGTGAGTGGTCTCACCACGTGGCTGGAAAGTCTGACCAACTAAGGGGACCTGGGAATGGAAACCAGTCTACTGTATATTCAGAAACAGGGATATTTCTGATTCACCAGGGCAGGCTCTTCTCTTATTTCTTGGAACAGATTGCTCTCTTCTGAGCCTGGAGCCTGGGCAGTGCTTGAGCAGCAACAAGGAGCACAAGTTTCCTGTCACTTCCTCTTTGGCAGGTTGTGTCTGCAGACACTGGCTCCCATACCCCATAATTACTTTTTCACATTTTTAATATAGTAACACATGGTTGGGCTTGTGGTGGGGGAACCAAGTGATGCCTCCGGGCCATGAACACTATTAATAACTTCAGGGATTGTTTTATATGGTTAGGGAAGGAAGCAGTTTCTTTCTTAAGAAATAGCTCCAAGCAAAGAAGCAAGGTTTAGGAACAGATAACTTTTATTTTCAGGAGCACCTTTACCTTCTGTATTTCTCTATAGATCAGAAATCTTATTGGTAATCTGTTTTCTCACCAGGCTATGATACTGGCTCTTAATCTGTGTGCTTGTTGCAGCCTTATTTCGTTTGGAGAAAAGTGTGTATATTTTGTTTACTATGAACATGACATTTAATGCCATCAAGTCCATTCCCTATGGTTTGTTTCTGACTGTGAACTCCCTGACGGGGAGCCACATGCAGGTGTATGCGCTGACTCAAGGCCCATGTTGTTGGAAAGGACAACAATAAGCAATCCAAAATAATTCCTCAAGACTTCAACACAATTTTTTTTTTTTTATTTGACAGAGAGAAATCACAAGTACACTGAGAGGCAGACAGAGAGAGAGAGAGAGGGAACCAGGCTCCCTGCTGAGCAGAGAGCCCGATGCGGGACTCGATCCCAGGACCCTGAGATGGTGACCTGAGCCGAAGGCAGCGGCTTAACCCACTGAGCCACCCAGGTGCCCGACTTCAACACAATTTTTAAACCATCCAAGGTGGTGTGAACTTAGAGCTTCCTGGTAATAGAAATTTCGGACATTTATTGTGGAGTTTAGTTATTTACCATTTTTCATTGGCAAGAGGTTTTCCTTTGATTTAATTTTTCAATATATTTAAAATTTTTTGCTTCTTATTTGTTGAACGGAGGTTAACAACAGCTGATTAAGATTACCTTTCAATAACTGCCCTTTACATGTTTCAATAGCCTGGTCTCTAAATTGCAATTGGTCTCTAAAATTGCATATAATTTAATAATTAACACTTATATAAGATAAACCCTATTTTTAATTAAGTAGAAATCCAATAGAAAAATTTCTACATACAGCAGAAATACTCCAAAAACACTCTGTAGATTTTACTACAGGGTCTTATGCTTTAGCTTAACTCATATTTGTATAAATTTGATTTGTACAGTTCCCTTCTAAAGCAAAGCAAGTACTTTGGATAATTTTTGCATTATACATAATGTCTTTTTGTAATATATGTACATTACAGGAAGGCAAAGATAGTAGCCCAGTAAAGGAGATATAAAACTACAACTGGGGTTTCTGGCTAGCTCAGTCAGTAGAACATGCAACTCTTGATCTCGGGGTCATGAGTTCAAGACCCATGTTGGGCATGGAGCCTACTTACTAGACAAAACAAAACAAATTCACAACGGACTTAGGCATTAAAATACTTTATTTTACCCTTAGCAAATTCATTCACTGAAGTAACACTGTGTGGGCAAATGGAGCTGATTTTACCTCTTGGATCCTGCATCAGTATCCTATAGTTAGTGGGGGAAGCAGGGACAAAAACTGCAGTGAGAGGCGTCAGTGGGACAGGACAAGGGGCAGTGGAACACATTCCCAGGGGCGGGGGGAAGTATGAGGAAAACCCAAATCCATATCCTTTGTTTTTTTTTTTTTAAGATTTTATTTATTTATTTGACAGACAGACAGAGAGAGAGAGATCACAAGTAGGCAGAGAGGCCAGGCAGAGAGGAAGGAAGCAGGCTCCCCGCTGAGCAGAGAGCCCAATGTGGGGCTCGAGCCCAGGACCCTGGGATCATGACCTGAGCTGAAGGCAGAGGCTTTAACCCACTGAGCCACCGAGGTGCCCCCATATCCTTCACTCTTTTGGGCCAATATTTGCTGAACTCTGTGGCGCTGTGCTCCGGGTTTCCCATCTGACCAGCACAAATGGAAATTTCTCCCTCTTTCGAAAGGAAAGTACATTTTACTTTTCTCCCAAAAATGAGTTCTTCTAGACAGGGGTGGTTCCCTCCTCAGAGGGCTTGACCTGTAGGGCCCTTGGCTGTTGAGTACACCCAGTGCTGTCGTATTTGCCTCTCTGATGAGTCACAGAGACTGCGGCTGGATTGTCATCTTCAGTAAATGACGCTGTTGGATAATTTTATTTCAAAGACTTCCCTAGTGCTGTGAATCTGATAGAGCACATGTTTTGATGTGGTGCACTGACAGCTACGGCATCTATCAAAAGGAACCATGACGCATTAAATAGCAGAATGCTTTTCTCTCGTGGAGTAGCAGCACTTATGAGGGAAAAGGTCCGTATTGATTCCTGGGCCCTATCCGCTGAAACCCTCCATGAGGTCCTATTAGACGGACCGGGCTGGCACCGCAACTGCAAGTTCTTGTTAACCATACAGGCCAAAAAGGCCCTAACGCAAACAATCCCTGTTATCAAGTTAGCCCTTTACAAATAATATTTCCAGAAAGTACTTGTACCTGTTCTCTGCCATGTTACATTTTTTGAGATGATTACATGCTTATGCTAGGGAGTGGCGCCTCGCCAAAAGCAGAGTCTGCCTGCTGGAGTTTCAATAGTGCTCATTATGAAGGAGAAGAAGTTTCTATTCCTACCCTTGGAAGGAAAAAGGCAGTCACAGATAAAGTGTATGATATGATTACCGTTGCTTTAGATAACTGCAAGTATTACTTCCGACATGATAAGGGATTGTTTTCTCTCTTGATCATACAGAGCTTGGCTGAGCCTTTTTAAGAAGGGGTAGGGGCATTTCTGAAGGCCACCTGATCAGTTTGGAACCTGTGGGAGCCTGAGGTTGCCACGTAGATAAAAATCAACCCTGGTTTTAGCTACCACAGCAATTGCAGTGGGGGTGGGGGAGCCCTGGGAAGAGGTTTGGGAGAAGGGAGCACATGGCGGTAGCAACTCCCTCAGAGTGATTTAGAGGCCTTTAAGGAGACATTGTTCGTAACAGAATCTGCTAGATGGTTCTTTTTGCTGTGCTAACCTCATTCAGATTAGGTTCTTTGGGAGAGCTAAAATGCTCAGCTCCTCAGAAGGGCCTATATTACGGAGGTAGATTTACATTTAAAAAAAATTTTTTTATTTTTTAAAATTTCTTTTCAGTGTTCCAGAGTTCATTGTATATGCACCATACCCAGTGCTCCATGCAATACGTGCCCTCCGCAATACCCACCACCTGGCTCCCCCAACCTTCCTCCCCTCCCACCTTCCTCCCCTCCAGAACCCTCAGTTCCTCAGAGTCCACAGTCTCTCATGGCTGTCTCCTGCTCCAATTTCCCCCAACTCCCTTCTCCTCTTCGTCTCCCAGATTTATTTTTAAATAGTGAAGCAGAAGGGTTAACCCTCAATTCTGGATTTGCTGGAGCAGATATGAGCAGGGAAGCTAGGGAACTGATGAGAATTTAATGAATATTCAGTTACAGAAGGGAATTACAAGTCTGCTCTTGACAACTGGGGTGCCACTCAGGCAAATTATGTTTTAGACTTTCAGTAGCCTTTGGTAGGAAAACCAGACAAGAGGATAAAACTCTTAAGTTGAGGGAAATTGGAATTAATCAGGAGGTAAGAAATGGCATTTTCTCCTTTCTGATACTTTATCAAGTGGCTAACAGGTAGACTACTGATTACAACATAAAACCCAGAGGGGAAAAATCAGAATGGAATCTGAGGATTTAAAATAAATGTATGCGTTATGGGTATGCATGTAAGCATGTATGTGTGTGTATGTAGTTAAAAAGAAAAACTCCCAATTTGAATATTAGTCATTTCAGCAAAGTATCCAAGATGTCCAAAGAGGCCAGATGTATAGAACACGCTCCTGAAAATGTAATGGGATGGGTTGTGATGCTTTTTGTCCCTTGAGACTGGTAACAGCGGGGTCCCGTGTAAAGTATAAGGAAAAAAGAAGAGAGGATTCCATTTCTCCGACTTTTCCACGCCTGTTCTATAGTTGTGATACTACACTCCAGGGGACTGCATTTTTGCCACCTCCTGGCATGACCATTGGCAGACAGGGTGGTGAAGGTGGGGGGAGGTTTGCCTACATGAACACTTGTCCTGGCTCAGTTGTAATACTCAGAATGGCGCTCAAGGCTGTAGTTCTCCAAGAAGAGACCACTCCTCTGTTTTGAATGGTAACGAGGAAAGAGTTATACATCCCCCTTAACTTGCTGTCTTGTTTTCTGTCCTTCATGAGAGATGCAATTAAGCTTGGGAACTTCCGGTTTTGCTTCGCAGGGTTGTGATTACCCAACTTTTGGCAAAGTGCTTGTGACTATCCAGATGGAAATGCTATTTAAGAGCCAGGTATTAGGGTTTAGCCTTTTAAAAATTAAAATCTCCTCAGATGAGCTTTATTTGTATTTCCCTTCCATTCCTTCATGTGGGTATGTTCAGTGGTGGAAAGGCAGGCTCAGAAGTTTCTGAGCACTAACCTTAGCTCTCTAGACAGTTTGGATAGTCACTAGCCAGGGACTTGGCCAACAAGCTGATAGGAAGGTCTTTCCATTGTTAGCCCTCCCTTTGGAGCCAGAACTGAATGAAGCCTGTATCCCTGCGTTGCTAGGTTTGTATCAGAGGTAGGGCTCCCCCCAGACTCTGCCTGCCTATTGCTCTGTTTCCCAAGGACTTTTGTATTAGAGAGACCCTCTCTCTACCTTAGGGAGTCAGGATATTGAGAAGTCACTTGGCCGTGTGTCTACCTTTGTGCCATTATGAACTGGGAATAACCCCCATGGAATTCATCTTACTAGTCAGCTCTCAAGTTCTTTATAAGTTATATTTCATCTGTCTCTTTGTAAAGAAGGTTTCTTGTGGACATAATTCTTGTCACTTTCCATTCTTTCTTTACACTTCAGCTCCTGGAGTTCTCCTTACTAGAGACAGGGATTGGCCCCCTTTCTTGGGAGGGGTTCGAGAACTCCTGCTGCTCAGGGGTTATGGCAGATCTGCTGTTCTTGCCTTGCTGCCTTCTTTTCAAAGCACCGCAGGTCACATGATGACTTCCAGGCCCAGATGGGGAGATGATGTGGATAAAAGTATTTAGCAAGAGATCAAAAACTGGGCTGCACTTCTAAATGGCTTGCCTTTTAGAAAAAGCACATTAGCCTCTCACCCAGATGCGGTTGTGGGTAACTGTCAATACGGCACACAGGTGGCACAGTTATCTGGCCATTTACTGCCTGATGCCTTGGCGACTGCTGCCAGCCCTTCAGAAATAGGAAATGACTAATGATGTGGTGGAAATTATGAACCAGGATTAATAAAACTTGAAAAGGAACAGTCTTCAGTGTTTGATCCTCCTTGGAGGAAGTTAAGTCTGAGTCCTAGATTCTTTTCCCTGAGGTGTTCTTCTGATTTCTTCTGATTACTCGGCTGTGGTGGGAATCGAGGCTGGAGCTGGGAACCGTGAACCAGATGGTGCAGGAAGCAAAGCCCTGCTCCCCATCCCTGAAGGTCCAGACACACGCACAGCTCTGCAGTCCATCTGTGAAGAGTTCAGTTAAAGGAGGCACAAGCACAGAATAAAGATTTAATTTTTCAGGACTGGAGTTGTGTGCCCGCTCATGAAGAACATTCTGGAAAGACATTCACTGGAAAGACATTCTGGAAAGAAATCACCTGAGTGATTTCTCTACTTTTGCATTAAAGACAATTGTGGGAATGTGACTACATTTTAGAGATTTGACATTCTTCTTTTTAGTTTGGCAATCAAAATGCCTTTTCCTTAAGACTCGTTGTCGAACATTTTTTAACACTACTACAGGCCTGTCTTCTCTCTCTTTTCCTTCTTTGGTTCCCATTCCCAGGCTCCTCTAGTCCACGTGGAGAAATGCTAAGTAGGCAGAGTGTGAAATGTACACTTTGATGAAATAGGCGAAGCCAGCGTGAGGCATAGTGGAAAGAAACCCAAACTGTGAATAAAGAGATCTCAGCTCCAGGCCCCTTTTTGGTTTGTGACCTCTGGGAAGCCCCATCCAGCTCTGTGAGCCCCAAGATATCATTTTTACGATGATGGGTCTTAACCAGGTATCTGCTAAGGACTCCTCCTGCACCCATTAAAACACATCTGTGTGTGACGTTCTGTTCTGAGCCGGTCTTCCTTCTCTTGACAGAGAATACTCCAGGAGCCCACCCTGGCAGCCCCAGAAGAGGAGCATCATGGGCTGGGCTAGGAAGAGTGGTGGAGCGCACCCAGTTGCTGCCTTGGGCGTTAACACTTGGGTGATGCCTGTAGTTTGAAGTCTTACTATTGCTGCAGGTCTACTCAGTAAGGAAAAGCCCAGAGAGTATTTCTAAACCCTCTAAAGTCAAGGTAACTCTTGAGTTGGCTGATCAAATCCAGCCAGGCCACAGAGGAATCAGGCTAAGCTGGCCATCTACAGTTTCTAGTGAATCACAGTAGCCCTAAATCTCGGGCTAGGTTAGGGTTGCCAGAATGTCTCTGCGGCCTGGCAGGATATGGGCACGTATGTTGAGCTTGAGTACACGTATATGAGAAAGCTCATGTGTGTGCACGCGTGAGCGCGCATGTGCATGCACTGGGAAAGTAGAAGAGAGTAAAAGTAAAGAAGGTAAGTGGCTTACAGCAAATTTATGTGAGAACTGGGAACTAAGGAGTGAAGCTAAGAGGAGACAAAATAGCATATGATCTTGCTTTGTCTACTCGGCATCTCCTCCTGACCTGCTCAAGGTGGTGAAATCCTTAATGCTTGTAACAATTGCTAACGTTTGTTGAGTAATTACTAAATGCCAGGCCATCTTTTAATGAGGTACTTAATCTCTCTGAGCCTCAGTTTCCTCAGCTGTAAAATGGAGATAATCATAAAACCTACCTCCTATGGCTGTTGTGAAGAGCAAATAGGTTAATACGGATGAAAGACTTAGGATTGTTAATAAAGATGGATGCATTGAAATAGGGGAAGTTCAGAACAGAGCCTGGCACAGAGTGTGGGCTCAGTGATAGCTGTTATCCTCTCCATTTTATGCGCAGGAAAGTGGAAGCTTCGAGACGTTCAGTAACTTTCCCGAACTTGCGGCGGGAGGGAGTTGAATGCAGCAGCCTGACTCTGGAGGTCCAAACCTCCGTCTTACCATTCTGGACCTTCATCAGGGATGCTGTCCCCCAGGGCTCAACTTTGTCAGGCTGATAATGCTAGCTGGATCCTTGAGGGCATTTGGGAAACGAGTTCCTTTAGAACCTGGGGATCTAGGAGGATGAATTTTGCAAAAACCTTCCCTGCATTGCTCTGTCCTGGCTTTTTTTCTTGTGCCACCCTAGGACTGCTGTGGGCCCATGACATTGTCCCTCCCTGGGTCCTAAGACCAGTTCTGAGAGAAAAGCTGTATGTTTAAGATAAATCTTTATGCTTATGCTTCTTTTGGCTCTTACGCCCTGCACATTCCTGTCAATTGGCTTTGTACAATAATGAAAACAGATGATTTGAAGCAGATTTAATGGACATACAGTAGTTAAAATAAAGAATATATTTTCTTCTTGCCTTTTTATCTTAGCTATGCCCTTACACAATAAGAAGTTTAAAAACAAACCTGGCAGCACAGAAATTGAGATCCCAAAGGCCAGTGAAAATACAGTATCTCTTTAAATAGATGTTTTAATTTGTTCTCTAATGGCTGAGTCTTTACACTAGAAAAGCAGATGGATAGATCTGTAAGAGTTTCCTCAAATTGAAGACCCTCTCCTTGGCTCCTGGGATGAGGCTGTCAATGAGGCTAGGGCTTCCCACATTGATCAGGATAATGAGAAGATGGGAAGACAGTCAGGGCCAATCTCTGAGCATCCCTCATACTGGGAAGGAGGATTGGGTCTCACATGGCTGCTCAGAGGGGAGTCCAGGATCCCGTTCCGGGGCTGAGGGGAGTACGGTGACAAGGGTCAGGGACCCAAGGCAAGTGATGTGCTAGGCATAAGGGAAATAGCACTGTGGTCTATCTCTCCTTTTTCTCCCTGTCCTTGTCTCTCCAGGAAGTCCTGAGTTTTACTCAGGGAAGTGAGCCCTGAGGACGACCTTGTAAAGGAGAGGATGTATGGGATGGAAGAGAGAGCTTAGATGGCCAGTGCTCGCTAGCCAGCCAGACCTTGGCTGCCTGCTGCACAGAAGTGTAGGCATCATCTGAGGGGCCTCCTCAAGGCCTCCCTGCCATGCTACCTCCAGTTCTCTGAGCCAAGACTTGGGATTTTCTCAGCAGCCCCAATACCAACTCTGGGCATGACTGGCCTCAAGGGCTGAAGCTTCTGCCCATTTCTGTGCTGAGGCCTGGCATGGCTCGGGTTCTGCTCTTGGGTGCTGGCCCACCCTGCGCTTGGTTCTGGCATCCTGCTTCAGCAGTTAGCTAACAGGCCAGCCATTGGCTTGTGGAGCTGGAGCCACAGTGGCCCTTGTGTGGTGCTGCAGAGGTTTGCTTTCTTCCTGTTTGCAGTGTTGTGTCCAGGCTGGCACTTGAATGAGCCCAACAGACCATCACAGCCATGCAGTCAAACAAAGGTCTTTTAAGAGAACAATTGTCATTTGTTTCCCAGTTGGCATTTCTGGAGATTTAGCAGGATAATCTTGGATGTACGTCAGCAGGCATGAGCAGGAATCATCTTAATCCCTAACAAGGCATACAAATGAATTGGGACTTCATGAAAAGTGTACAAAGAATTTCTCTTTCTCCCTTCTGCTTCTCAGTTCCGGCTGTAGTGGGGTGTTGGGGGAGGGGAAGTTGAATCCTTTTGATTCACCTACCTGCTACAGAGATGGGGGCTCAGCTTTGGGGATGTTCAGGTCAAATGTACGCTCCTCACTCCTGAAGAGAGCTTCTGCCCCACACCCCTGTCACAAGTAAATCCCCTGAGGGCTTGGCTGGGAAACAGAGCTTAGATTCTTCCCAGCCCTTCTTTTAAAGTCCTGCCTGGAGTTAGCCTCAAACAGGCAACTACCAGAGCCCTGATCCCATTTGGTTTTACAATGGCAAGTGAACTCCACAAGGAGACACATCCAGCTTTCCTCCAAAAGGAGAGAGAATTGAGAGGGTGTTCAAGAATCTCCTCTCCATAGTTCCTCCCCATCATTTCTTCCTCCTCCAGCACCACCAGTTGGTCAGGCCTGTCTGGGGGGGGGGGTGCGTTCCAGGGGGCAGGTTACCTCCTCCCCCCACAGACTGAGGCTCCACAGTGCCCATGGTCTTGGGCCAGAGAGGAAGGGAGTGCGTGGAACAGCACTTTCCTCTTAACAGTGCAACAGTTGTTGGGAAAGTTTCCTTTTCCTGTTTAGTATGTGATCCACTGTGCTTGTTGTTACTGTTTGTCTAGTTTTCCCAGCTTTATCTATATGGAAAATTTCTACCTAATTTGTACTCTCCAAGGTTTTTTTTTCTTCTTCTCATATATAGACAAATTGTTTTATCAAACAAAATGAGAGCTTTTAAGTGATGCTTACCTACAATCAGTTATTCTTTGAAGATTTGCTTTTCTCCCTATTCCTTTCTTTCTTTTTTTTTTTTTTTTAAAGATTTTATTTATTTGAGAGAGAGAGTTGGAGAAATAGTAAAAGAGAGTATGCGTTCTGGTGGAGAATGGCAGAGGGGAAGGGAGAAACAGACTTTCCGCTGAGCACAGAGCCCCAAAGCATGCCTCAATCCCAGAACCCTATGATAGGGACCTAAGCTGAAGGCAGAAACTTAACCAACTGAGACACCCAGGTGCCCTCTTCTCTCTCTTTTTCAAAGAATTAAATGAATATTTAATCTGAACATGTGCATGATTAGTAAAATCTGTGACAATCATTATTAATCCTTATATTGGAAATCAACCATAGAGCTTCTTGGTGGATTTCAGTCCATGCACTCCCTCAGGTGGCAAATCTTTGGTATTTTGTATGGATGAAGTTAAGACCCTAGAGGTAGAGTCCTCATTTTGTAATTCTTCCTCTACATTGTTGTTGAGTGGAAAGTGAGAAACTATACAAATAGCATCTCTTTTCTTCTGTATTTCCTCTAACACTTCTCAACTCAGTGTATGACTCCTACTACTCTTAATATTAGATGATAAAAGTGAATGACTTTATGGATCTTTTTCAAAACTTTATTTAATCACAGTTATAACTTTAACACTTAGCAAGTTTTTACTATAAACTGTTTCCTATTGGCTTTAATAACTTCTGACTTTCATTTAATCTTCTAACCAGAATCACATAGAATTTTAGACCTGGAAGGCACTATAACACCTAGTCCTAGGATATCCAAAATGTTTAAACTTGTTTGCTAACTCTAATATGTTGGTTAGAACTAAGAGCACAAGAGTGCTGTCTTGAGAAGACTCTGGGAGAAAGATCTCTATGATTAGTTAAGAAAATAGTCAATAATGCCTATAATGTATAAATTGAGAAATATTAGGATAAGCCTTTTATTTAGAAATATGGAGTTGAACTACCATTTCCAGTTAAGATGTAATAACAAGAATCAGATTTATCCTCCTACTAAAGCAAACCCCCCCCCAAAACAAAACCGACACAATATATGAAAACATATGTTTCAAAACAGGGGGAATTGGGCCAAGAAGGCCAGTGATTTCTAAGAAACAAGAATCAATGAGATGAGCCTTGACTGCTCTACCTTCTTGCCTTGAGAGAGATGTGAAGCCATGGTGCAGGGAGGGGGAACCCAAGTGGAACCTGGTGGGATTCTCTGAATTGAGGAAATGTGGCTGGGGATGGAGACCAGAAAAATAACTAAAGTTCTCAGGGCATGGAGCAGGGAGCATTGGGTGTGATGCATAAACAGTGAATCTTGGAACACTGAAACCCAAAAAAAAGTTCTCAGGGCAGAGTGTCCAAAGAAAGCTGCACAGAAGGAGAATTCCAGGGATCTGCAGAGAGTCCCCCTTGAGCGTTCAGCTCATGTGCAATAAGCATTTGCACATGAGAAAACTAACGAGGGTTGGGGAAAGAACTGTTGGAAAGGAAGAAGGAGCTCACACAGGGCCAAGAATCCTATCACTCCTCTGATGAAGACCCATTGTCTTCGGGACAGGTTTGCCCTGGATGGTCAACCTTGTGGATCATCTCCCATCGTTCCCCCTGGACTCTTTGATCCAACTTTTTGACTCTTTTTTAGCACTCTAATTGGTTTCAGACTTTTCAAACTTTGCTTTGCACAGGTTGTTTCCTCTTCGTGTAAATTTCTCCCCTTCAGTCTCTTCACACCCATCTTCTTTGTCTAGTTAATATGAGTATAGCGTGGTCCCATGATAACTAATGTTTACATCATGCATGGCTATTATGTATATTGTAACTGTTAGTTTATACCACTATCTTACTTAGAGTCCTAGGTATTTGGCAAACATGAACCTTTTGGCCCCACTCTTATATCTACAGATATGAATTTTGGGGCAGAAGGGTTTGGTATAGGAATCTTCATTTTAACATGGTGCTTTAACTATTTTTTAAGCTGAGTAAAATCTGAGCACAACTGGTCATGAATCTTGCTTCTTCCTATTTCATCATCAAAGCCTACTACAGTGGCTAGCATAGAGAGGGTTCCCAGTAAATAAGAAATGAATGAATGAGCAGGGTATTGAAGAAAGAGTAGGGCATGGAAAGTGAGGAAGACCTTATCAAGGGAATGAGATGATATACCAAGAGTCTATGATGGGCAGTTGGAGGAGGTGAGGACAGATCAGCAGTTCTATTTCTCTGAGTGCCAGAGTGAAGAGTTGGAAATAAACTGTTTAGGCAGTAGGGATTCACCACAATAACCCTTTAAAGGTAGTGTTTAAGGAAACCTTTCCGGAAGCAGCATTCAGTGGATATGCGTTGAAAGAAGCTGAAAGCATGTCACCTAAGACAGGGCAGAAATGTAGTCCGAGGATAGTACGGACTTGGTTTCTGGTGGGAACAAAGAGACTTTTTGAGGAACAAACTCCTACACTTTGGTAACTGATTTTATTTTGGGAATAAAAGCAGAGGTGCTGTCCAAGAAGAGTCCAAGATTTGAGTACTATGTAGCCAAGAGAAATGGTGAGATCCATGGTAGGAACATGGATGCTAGAAAGAGGAGCGACACGAAAGGGGTAACTATGAGTTTCACTTTGGACGTGTGGAGTTTGAGGAGCTTAGCACACAGGTCCAAGTGAATCACTCATGGCACAAACACTTAGTGAGTGCCACGTTAAGTAGAGTCTCCATCTTTGAGACATATACAGGCTGGTGGGGAAGAAGGAAATGTAAGAAGAAACACTACAATAATTGAATAAATGTGTATGAAATAGATAAGACAGCCTGGGGGGATAGAAGAGGGTCTGACTAACTGTGAATACAGAAAGACTGGGCTGCAAAGAGTGACTAGAACCTTACCTGCCAGAAAAGAGAAGGAATTGCATTTTAGGGACAGGGAAGAAAGAACACGATATATTTACGGCAACTACACTGAGTTTTGTTGGAACACAAGCTATAAGTCGATGAAGTGCTGGGAAATCAGATGAAGCCCTAGGTTGAGGACAGGTAGTGGGCAAATCTTTATGCCAAGCAAAGGAATTGGATTTCTTCCCATGGACCATAGAGAGTGGAAGTTTCTAAACAGGGTGTGGCATTAGGTTTCATTTTAAAAGGAAGCTAAATTGTTCTAGTAGAACAGTAGAGGCTAGTTTGAATGTAGGCAGGCTGGTTGCCAGAAAAGAAGGTTTGGGGTTGTTGCAATAATCTAAGAGGATGATGGGCACCTCTGGCCATGCCAGTGATGATGGAAACATGGAGGCTACATTTGGGGAAGAAGTGGATGGGCATTAGGCACAGGGACAGTCTTCTATCAGATAACTTCAGAAGAAAACTCTGGGGTTTCTAGCTCTGGATCCTGGGTTGACACCTTGTCTGTGACAGGGAAATAGAAGAGGAAAAGCGTGTTTGCTGTTTAAAGTGGGAATGAGGTCTGTTTTGGACATCATGATGGGCTGAATTGTGCCCCCCAAACTCATATGTTGAAATCATCATCCCCATAATGTCAGAATGTGACTATATGTGGAAACAGGACTTTTTAAAGAAGTGATTAAGTTAAAATGAAACCATTAGAGTCGGACCCTAATCCAGTGTGAATGGAGTCCCCAGCGGAGGAAGAGATAATAAGGATGTGAATGAACCGTGGAAAGGCCGTGTGAGGGCAAATCAAGGAGAGAGGCCTCAGGAGAAACCAAACTTGTCGATGATCTTGATCTTTCAGCCTCCAGAACTTTGAGAAAATAAATTTTTATTGTTAAAGCCACCTGGTCTGTGGTATTCTATTATGGCAGTCCGGGAAGACTAATAAAGACATAATGAGCCTGAAATACCTTGAGATAAACTTGGTGGAGTTGTTGGAAATAGGAGGCTGGAGTTAGGAAGAAGAATCTGCGCTGGGAATCAAGATTTGAAAGTCGTCAGTGGATGATGAAAGCAGTTTACTTTACTCTTGTGAAATCTGAATGTGAAAGGAGTTGTCAGGTAGAGGAGAAGCTTGGGGCAAAGAGATTTGAGGAAGGGACTAAAGACACAGAAGCAAGTAGCTGTAATGATAGACAGCTACTGAAGGCAGGAGAGGGTGAAGGGTTGGGTTGAGTGAGGAGAAAGCAATGAACTAAGACAACTACTACTGCTGTGTGTAATTTCAGATGTCAAGGTAGAACACTCAGGTTCCCATGACACTGACAAAAGACACCTGATTTGGGAGGATAGAATCACATGCTCCCATTGAACATACAACCATAGAGAGTTTGTTTTCCTTTCTGGCCATTGAACTATGCCCTAATAGAATTAGCATTTCTACAGCATTTGTCAAATACATTATTTTCAAAGTTATATCTATATGCATAAATACAGTTTAAAATATGTATATAAATGGGAGGCTGTTACACACATATTTTTGTTGCCATGTTTCTTTTTATGATTTCTTTTCCTTTTTCACTCATCTCCTCTTTTCCCCAGTCACCAGTCCTTGGGCTGTAACCCACAATGATAACCTGGTTTATAATCTCCCATATTTTTTTTTCTCTGTGCTTTTACAATTAAATAAAAATGTATATATACACAGAGAGAAATATATGTATTTATTCCTATGTAGTTTTAGTTGCTTAAAGACGAAACTAGGAATTTATTATATCCAATTTTCTGTGTCCCACTTTTCTCAGAATACTTTTTAGAAATCCCTGTAAGTCATCTGGTACATGTTTAATTCATGATGTCCACATACCATAAATTATTTAATACTTACTGATAGAAGTTCTACAACTGATGGGAAAACTACAACAGTCAGCCTCATATATTCCATTTGTTTTTGTGATTTTCATAGGTTCTAAGGGATGGAATGACTCAGCCAAATGGATATATGTCTATTGGACATATATCCAGACTGCTCTAAGGGCCATAATAACATTTTCACCAGCAAAGTAAGAACATATTATTTTCTTCATTCACCTTAAGTATGATAGGTTACTCCTCTATTTAAAGTTTTTCTGTTCTGAGAGATGTAACTGATGCTCCCTTGTTACCTTAATTACCTGACTACTGTTGAATGTGAGAATTTTATTACATTTGTTAACCATGTAGATTTGCTTTCTGTAACTTTTGTCTTTTAAGTCTATAGTATTTTTGCTGTACAGAATATACATCTATTTCTCTTTTATAGCATTGGGGCTTTCAGTGTTGGTTAAGACCTCCCTAACCATAAGTTGTACATGGGGTCTCCTGGATATTATTGCAATTTTTTTTTATTTAAGTCTTCAATATATTTGAAATTTGTTTTTTATATCTGTGGAGTAATATATAAGACCAGTGTATTTTTCCTTCCAGCTATCTAGCCACTCATACCAGCACTATTGACAAAATAATTCATTTATGCCCACTGAGTTGAAATACATTGCCTTATATTAAATCTTCTAACACATGGGGATTCATTTCTTGATCTCAGTTCAGATCTGTTTAACCCTGTACCCATATCATGTTGACTTAATTATAGTAGCCTTATATTAAGTTCTGGTATCTGGGGAGTCATGTACTTCCTTTTCATACTTTTCTTGGTTATTCTTGGGCATATATTCTTCCACTTATTTTGTTTTTACAAACATCTTTAATGAGATATAATTTATCTACTATATGATTCACCCCACCAGTGGGGATGGTAGATAGGAGAGAAGAACTTAGCCTGGGCAGCTGGAGGCTGGACAAAAGGACGAGAAACCTTTTGACAACCTGCACCTCTGGGGAAGATATCCCTATGACTCAGACCTCAAGGAAAGGGAAGCCCTGTGTTCTTGGCCCTAACAGTCTGTTTCTGTTTTGCTGAGCTTTGGAGGATGAAGGGAGGTTGCAGTCTTGGTTCCAGATTTTCTTGAGTAGATGTTTCTTCATTTGCTATGTCCTTAGGCCCATTTTTAGAGAATTAAAATTTTTTAAAAAGCAATTTTTTTTCACCAGTTTTTCTAAGAGAAGGTCCCTGGTACTCTGCATACTATCATGCTGTTAAGCTTTTAATTTGATTTAAATTATCTGTTAATTTTGGAAGAGGTCATATTTTTGTGATGTTAAGTCCTTGCGTCTAAAAACATTTCCAGTTGCACAGATACTTGTTTATGTCCTTCAGTGAGTCTTTGTTGCTTTATAGTTGTTGGTCCTGAGCCATTCTTTATAACTTATTCTTTAGTTATTTAAAAATTTTATCATTGCTGTGAACAGAATATTTTTCTATATTTTCTTTTCTAGGGATTTATTGCTAGTTATAAATAAAAGCTATTGATTTTACATAGTTATATTTGACCACCCTATTGAATTCTCTTATTAATTCTAGCAGTTTTTAAGCTAGTTTTTTTTTTGCAAGAGAAAGATTTTTAAATATAATTCAGCTTTAAAACAGTCAATGTGAAAAAAGTGCCCCAAATTTAATAAGCAGAATTTAAAAATGGTTTTAATCTAAGTTTATTTTTAAGTGGCTGTTAATATTTCTGATAGTGAGAGATGAACCTAAATGACAGAGGAAGCCAGTGAGGCTTTCGTGATGAGATCATAATTTTTTGCTCCTATTACAAAATGTTTCTCCAATGAAGTTAGAAGTTTTCCTTTAAAGACCATTTTTACTTCCTACCAACAGTAAATATTTCATATAGGGAGAAAGGAGCCCTGATGACTGAAATAAAGTGGGCATAAGCTCGATTTACACACTGTCACCAATCTTCCTCTAATGGATTTATAGAGAGGTGAAATTTCCTAATGTTGATTTGAGTGAAAATATAAAATTGAGATTTCAGTGGTTTAACAGGCCATTTTCTTTGCCTTGGAGACAGTCAAGATGCATGAGACATAGAGATCATACATCGAATGGTGGCAATGGAGGCTACTCCACTGCTGTCCCTTCTCTGTCTGTCCTGTCTTCTCTTTCCAGTTCTTGTCCTCTCCTTGGACTTACCCCATCACTCTCCTACCCTAGCCAGGGATGAGGCAGATTAGCAAATATTCAGTGGAATTAGAAGCACAACCATGGAACAGAGTAAAGTCTTCACTTTCTGTGGCATCCCTGGTGTTCTTTTGATTCTCAGGTACTGCCTCAGTTCCCTTTTGAATAGGGGTGGAGAGAGACAACCTTGAGGGAGAGAAGAGAACCACCTCACCATGAACACTGAACTCCCCACAGACTTGACTTTCCTATACTCCTTTCTCATTTCTGGTCTTCTTCTATAGACTGGGAAGGAAGGGGGGTAGGTTTTCAGGTTTTATTTCCCAACCCCCAGATCTCCTAGTAAACCCGAGAGTAAGGTCCCTGTTATGGATAGCTTTCTTTAGTCTGTGGGTTTCTTTGGTTTAAGGAGATCTGTAAAATGACAGTGCCAGGGCAGAAGGGAATATTCCATCCAGACTATCCAAGGGAAGTCTCTCAAAAGATTCATGGGAGAGGTGAATTTTACATTGAAGGTGACTGATGTTTCTGGTTCATATTCAGTTTAAAAGTCACTGGGAAAGTGACAGTTTAATCAGGATCACTCATTTCTCACAAACCAGAATCATAATTTGAGTAATGACAACAATTACCACATAACAAAAACCAGTATTATTTGTGACTTGTGTTTCTAATTTAAAGTGCTTTCAAGTATGTGATCTCATTGGATCTTCTCAGATCAAGTCTATGATTAGGGCTGGTAAAGCTGTGATTATTATAAATTTTTACAGATATATGACCATGGCCAAATTGAGTGACTTGTCTGAGATCTTGGAGCTATTATGAGGTAGAGTAGGACTAGAAGTCGTTTTTTTCTGACTTCTAGTCTCTCATGCTTTCCACATTCAAAATCCCAACTCAGAGTCAATGTCTACCAATGACCTAGTTTTTCTTCAAGAGCATCTCCAATTATTGGCTGATTTAGTGAAAACCATGGAAGTTAGGTGTTTTCACTCACAGGATTGACTTTTACTAGTCTTTGTATTCATATACTATTTTGTGCTAGATATCTTTCAGTGGTCCCTCTAAATTCACTTACTGCCATTCTCTAATGTGGCCTGTGTCATGGGAAAATGACTTTTATAGACATAATCTTATGGATACTTGCCCTCTAGGTTGGCCTGGGGTCCTCCAAAGGGGATCACTTGCAAGAGATCAGAGGATGGTGGTAGAATGAGTTTAAGTTAGGAAGGTTCATTGCCTGAATTGGGGCCAATGGAATGAGGGTTGAAGTTAGGTACTTTGTTTCCAGGATGCTCACCCTTACTCTTCCCCCATGTTCATGATGTTCAGACCAGCCTCAGAAACCATGGGTCCAAGACAGTAGGGACTTGCCCCTCTGGGTCTCTGAAGGATTGTGTGGAGTATAACCCCTACCCATTGCCCTGCCAATTAAATCTTAGGTGAGTGAGAAATAACGCATTAACCACTGAGATTTGGAGGTCAGCTGTTTAGCAGATAGTATTATCCTTACTACTGTACTGCATCTGGTTTGTTTTGAGTAAGTTACATCTATCACTCTTTAAAAAAAAACAAAGCCCATCCATTTCCTTTAAAATACTGAAATTCACAGCTCATACAACAAATGGCTCCATATCAGAAGGAGCTTTCACACTTTTCTGATTGTTGACTCATGACCCTTTAATAGGTTGTGATTGAGAGTTTTAAAACATTCTCATTCCCCTATGTGTATTTCATACCCACGTGTAAATACAGACTTGTCCACTGTCAACTCAAAGGCAGCAACTGGAAAAAATGTTAATATTACTTACATCATGATATGATGAACTCTTGATTAAACTGCCATTAAATTCATCTGAATAGATTGATTATACCATCTAGCTTGTCCTCCCTGCTTTTTATAACATTCATATCCTTCTTGGAGAGTTATAGAGACTGGGACATACATCTTGACCTGTGACCTTGTGAGGGGTGAATCCATGTATCTTTATATCTTTATCCTTGCTTTGTTGGTTTTCTTTCTTTCTTTCTTTCTTTCTTTCTTTCTTTTAGTCCACCAGGTTGAGTCCATTTCTGGCATTAAAAGTACCTACACCATTCTAACTCTAATCCTTCAGCTCAAGTTAAATATTTAAATAAAATATTTAAAGCATTCATGAGAGATTGTGGCATATAATAAGTACTTATTATGTGTGTGTAACTCTCTGTATATATCTATTTAACCATTCATCCATCCATGCATTTTTTAAAAAAGATTTTATTTATTTGTTTGACAGACAGAGATCACAAGTAGGCAGAGATGCAGGCAGAGAGGGAAAGGAGGAAGCAGGTTCGCCGCTTCCTGAGCAGAGAACCCGATGTGGGGCTCGATCCCAGGACCCTGGGATCATGACCTGAGCCGAAGGCAGAGGCTTTAACCCATTGAGCCACCCAAGCACCCCATCCATCCATGTTTTGAGGCAGAGTCACATTCTCTGGTATCCCATAGACTGCTGATTCTTAAGGGAAGAGCTATATCCAAACCTCACAGTGGATGGGAGAAGCAAAATGTGAGATCTTAGCTGTTTGTCATTTCTCTTGTAGTTTTCAACTGCTGTGTAACAAGTTAGAAACTTCAGCAGCTTCAAACAATGCCCATTTATTATCCTATGGTTCTTACAGATCAATAGCCTGGTCATGACTTATCTGGATTCTCTGCTCAAGGTTTCACAGGACAAAAATTAAGATGTAAACCAGGTTGCATTCTTATCTGGAGATTTGACTGGGGAAGAACGTGCTTCTAAGCTAATTTGGTTTATTTGCATCTATATTCATTCCCTTGTATTTGTATAGTTGATGTTCCTGTTTTCTTGCTAGTTGTTGGCCAGGGACCATTCTCAGCTCCTAGAGGCTGCCCTCAGTTCCTTGCTACGTGGGTCTCTTGCAAGCCCTCTCACAACTTATGGTAGCTTAAGTTAATAACATGACAGCTTATTTCTTCCAAGCCAGAAAGAGAATCTCTCTCACTTGGGTTGCCTGATCTAGACCCTTTTTTAAAAGACTCATTTGGTTAGGTTAGGCATAGTCCAGATGAATCTCCTTTTATTAACTTAAAGTCAGCTGATCTTTGCCTTTGTCATATAGCATAATATAATCATGGAAGTGATATCCGGTCACCTTTGCCATATTCTGTTGATTAGAAGCAAATGACGAATTCCATGTGCACTCAGAAGAGGGATTTATACAAGGGTGTGAGTCATTGGGGGTCATCTTAGAGTTCTTCCTACCACTCCCCTTCCCACTGGTTTGTGCATTGCTCATCTCTCTGCCCTTGTTGACCACTTGAATAGCAGAGCTTTCATGAAGATGAATGAATGAGAGGATGGTGGATTCTAAACTCTTTGGAAAGAGAAGTCAAATAGAAATATGGTAAGTATTACGAAGATACTCATGAATACCATGCCTGTACTAAACTCCTGAGTAGTTTGAAAAGATTTCTGCTTCTCTATAGGTGGTTTATATGCACGTTGCAATAAGAGGACATCTTGAGACAATGTTAGAGATCAAAAATCTTCATCAAGTTGAAACAAATAATTCTCACTGACCTGCTTACTACTTTTGAAAGATTTTTAGAAATCTTGGGGCAGATCCTTAATTTTTAAAGACACCATTCTCCAAATGTAGGCTGTCTGAATTTCTCCTTTAGTTGACAAGAGTCCTTGAAGTTTTCTCTAGGCCCAATTGAGAGGAGCTGCTTATTAAGTTACGAAGTATGTGCTCATGGACGGCAAGAGGGGATGGAAGGGGAGAGAGCACTTGCTTTTCTCAGAAACAGATTCTATTCTCTATAACTTCAAAGTCTCAAGAGAGACAACCCTGAATGGTGAGAAAGAAACCTGTAAAGAGATTACTTAAAATGAAGTATATATTTGTCAGGCTCAAACTGCTAGATTATTTAAAGTACAGCTTCAAAAAAATACCAAGGACTTGATATTTGCCTCTATTTCCTACCTCTGGGTATTTCTTTATACAAGAACTTCTGGGGTTTTACATTCCAAGATTGCCTCCAGATGCTCTGAAGTGTTCTCTCTCAGCCATTTCCCAGTGGCATTTCTTTTCTTACCTGGGGAGAGGTACCACAGAGATCAATGCCAGAGGGCATTATTGAAAACACTGACCCAGAAGGCACAATCCAGGCCACTGACAGCATCTGCTTCACAAATGTCAAGCGGAGGGACATCACCAGATGTTAGTGTTGAAATACCATTTAGAAGACAAACATTGACTCCAGGGGCCAAAGGTCACCTAAACAAAGAGCCAGACTGGCAATGAGGCTCAAAGTGAGGGTAGAGAAACTAGATTCATGTGACCATGACTCTTTCTGTGTTCTAGCTCACAGCTCATTAGACTTTCCAGGACTGTGGAAACTTTCTCATTGTTTTCTAAGGCTTTAATTCCAAGTTCTATCTGGCATTATATCGTCTGGGAGGAGAGGACTGGTGAGGCAGGAAATGATAGGATAAGCACAAATTTAATGTGCAGATATGAAAATAATTTCTTCTTCAAATGGGATCTGGGGGATCCATGATACATAATTTAAAAACCATTACACTAGAGGATTTTTAGGGTGCCTCACCAATGCTGGAGGATTAAATGAGATCATTCCTTTTCTTTTTGGAGAGGAAGATATCCAAAAAAGTCTTCTTGGGAGTAAAAGGATGAACCTACTTCTATCTTTTTTCTTCATGGCCCTTGTCTGTATTCTCAGTTCTTTCCACTTAGAGGAGCAGGGGATTATGAACAGGTAGGCAGGGTATATTTCACATCACTCCATTTTATTCTGCCCCACCCATACATTCTTTCATGCTTGTGCATCCGAGGCAATGCTCACAAGTCATATAACACTAGGTAGCAGTTATCTATTTTGGTTCAGATTAAGGGTGGGAGTTGGGTCAACCTGGATGCTGCAAATAAAGAGGAATGAACAAGGGGCTGGCTTCTTACTTCTTCAAATACATATATCAAGACACCTATGAGAGACCAATAAGATGCTAGCTTGACTATTTCATACCTTGGCCACCAAGCTGCAAATTTGGAGAGTATTATTTATTATATCCCCCAATACTTTATTATACCAGGAATAGTGAAGATCAATCAGACTGTCTCAGCTTAAGTATTCTGTTCTGTATCTGGGTAACACCCTCCCCCCCCAAATAATCTTTGATGTAGAGCAGACTTGTAGAGAATTATAAAAAAAAAAAAAATTACTCATTCCTTAAGCATTTTTCACAGATCTGAAAAGAGTATGAGGTGGTAAAATCAATAAAATTGGCATTTTTCTTTTTCACTCATCTGGCATACATTGTTACTTGGCCCAGGTGAGGAGGCTTTTAAGAGTGATGACAGTATATTTGAAATGTTTTTCATTTCAGTAAAATGTCTTTGGGAGCAATCTTTTTTTTTTTTCTTTTTCTTCTTTCTTTCTTTCTTTCTTATTTTGGGGAAGGGGTGGTGGAGAAAGCTGAAGAATTTTTTTTTTAAGATTATTTATTTATTTATTTGACACACACACAGAGAAAGATCACAAGTAAGCAGAGAGAGAGGAGGAGGAAGGCTCCCCACAGAGCAGAGAGCCCAATGTGGGGCTCGATCCCAGGACCCTGAGATCCTGACCTGAGCTGAAGGCAGAGGCTTAACCCACTGAGCCACCCAGGTGCCCCAAAGCTGAAGAATTCAATAGTTGTTTTACTTTCTGGGCATGTAACTTCAAGCCAGCAGAAGAACTGAGACTAAGCATCCTCAAGTTTTGGCTGATTACAATTGGTCCCCCTATTCTGGGTCTTTGAGGATGAGGTTGATGGAGCTTTGATAACTCCAGTCAACTTCAGGATGACCAGTGGGTGCTGGGCAAGGATCAAGAACTGTTTATCATGAAGGATATAGATGCTATCTGTGGGCTCCATCAGAACTACTCTTCAAAAATGAGCGAGCGCTTTCTCACATGCCCGCTATGCTGCTTTAAACTGCAGAGGCGATTTACCTGGATGGTGTCCATTCACCCTGTTTCTGGTAAAAACAGTCTGATTTTTCATGGGAAGCTGCCCCTCAGACTCTGTGAGATCATGTTACATGGGCGGAGCTAACACCAAGCTCCAGGGTTGGCCACCCGGGAAATTTACATTCTTCTAGCCACAGTGACTGGCTCAGGGATGGGTTTGTGACCCAGTCAGAGTGAAGGTGATTCAGTTCTTGGAAATATTTGGAAAAAGAGAAACTCTGTCGAGGGTTGTTGAGAGGATAGAAAAATGACCTGAAGCTTTTGGCCTCCATCATGTCACTATACTGGGTTATCCTGCCAGAGAGTGGAGCCCGCATAGAGGAAAGCTGAGTCAAGTCGCAGGGAAGCGGCTTCATGAAAAATTGAGCACCTGGATTCAGCCATGGCTGAGGCCAGAATACCCTTGGACTTTTGTCTTAATGAGCCAATAAACTCCCCATGCATGCTAAGGTAGTTTGAATTGTTTTCATTTACTTGGAACAAAGAGAGCTTTGAATAACGCATGTCCAAGCCGGGATGAGAAATGAAATAGCCTTTTACTATTTTCCATGTTTTCAGACATTCATCTATTTCATTTTTAAGCAAACCCTTTTTCTCCCTTAATAAAGCCAAACCCAGATTCTCTAAAATGATCACTGGGGGAAAGTGTTCACACTGGAAGGGAGCCTTGACCCCAGAAATTCACCTTTCCCTTAGAGATGTCTTGTGCAGGCTCCTGCTGCAATCACACATAAAACCCCTTCTCTTAACAAACACATGTCCAGGTTCTGCGAGGTTGGCAGTGGCAGGAGGGGGGCGGGAATCTCCCTGTTGGAGGGACCAGCTGGACCTCATAGCCTCAATGCCTGTTCCCCTGATGTTTGTCTTTCATTGATATTATTAAAAGAGTCAGCGTGTTTCCTCACAGGCTTATGTTGAGCAGATGAGGAAAATGGGCCACCCCTGCCTCTTGCTTCCCCTGACCTGTCTCATCCTCACCCAGGATTTATATACACAATTACACAACCTCCCCTTGTCCTCTGACCGTCATGAAGCCAGGGCAGAAAGAAGGAGCAGTTGTTGCAACGATACACTCCACGCTTCCTTTGCTCCTTTGCTCCCGTTAGGGAACCTCTCCCTTCGAATTTTTATTTGAGGTTTATGTGCTCAGCTTGACCTTGGAAACGTTTTAGTGGTTAAAGTATATAAAGTTGATATTTTTTCCCCCAACAAAGGTTTAGATACAAATTCCAACGCTGCTTCCTTTTCTTAAAGAGTCCCTGAGCACAGTATTGCTCTGTAAAATAGATGGATTACAACAGATTCTTGATGAGATGCCATTCTCTGTGTAAAAGGTAGATGGAAGGTCATATGTGATATTGTCCACTTTGAAACAACTGATCATGGCAGTGCGGACTCTTCTGGCAGTTCTAACATTAGGGCCACATCACTGGGACTTTTTTACACCAAAGTTGCCCGGTGCTATTGATTAGCCTGGTGGTGCATTCTCTTTGTGTATATTCTTTTTTTTTTTCTTTTTTAAGATCTTATTTATTTATTTGAGAAAGAGAAAGAGAGAGAGAGCGAGAGAGCACAAGAAAGGGGAGGGTCAGAGGAAGAAGCAGACTCGCTCCTGAGCAAGGAGCCTGATGTGAGACTCAATCCTGGAACTCCAGGATCATGACCTGAGCTGAAGGCAGATGCTTAACTGACAGAGCCACCCAGGTGCCCCGTGTGTGTATATTCTTAAAACCAACTATGCCGATTTGTTTCACAGTTTGTTCGGATGCTGTCTTCTTCATAAGACCATCCTTAATCATTTATCATTCTCAAGCTGGAAGCATCTTTCTTTCTTAAATATTTAATATTTTATTTGTAGTTTTCTCTTTGATATTTTTCATTATGACTTTTGTGTTAGAATTGGTAATTCTTTATATTTACTTCTATATTTGATGGCAAAATTCTTGTCCAAACCATCTTTCTCTTTTCTTAATACAGTTCTGGACCTCTAGTAGGACCTCAGTTAATATTGGGTGAATGGATGATGGGGGGGCGGTGGGGGAGGGGATGGATGCATAAATTGCCACACTAATAACCATGTGTCTGTAGATCCTTTTCAGTGGCTGTCCGAAGTTCTCAGGAAGACAAGACACAGACCTCGCCAAGTAAATGGGTGCTATTTATTCTTAGCTGGGCCTTTGCCTAAATCTTTCTTAGGTTTTCTACTCTGTGGAGCTAAAATAGACAAAGTAGAAACCTCAGGAACACTCTTTACCTTTCTCTCCCACTGTTGAGGACAGAACAGGCTGAAATGGTCTCTCTTCATGTTCTCTTTCTTATTCTGGCCCCTCACTCAGAGCTCTCTCCTTAAAGCATTAGGTACCAATAATTTCTGTTTCGTAAATCTCAGCCACAGTAGAGGAAAGAGAAGTCATCTTGATAAAGGAACTGTCACTTTGTTGTTTATAACAGAGACTTTAAATAACCTTGGTAAGAAATTTCCTGACTTCTTTGGCCATATAGATATTCCTGTGTGAGTGTGCGTTTGCATGTGTTGTGAGGTGGAGAGTGATACATTGTATTTCTAGAGCCTTTAGTACATTATTTACGGTGCTCAAGGAACATTAGTATACATCTTTTATATACATATACACATGTATAAGCCACAAGAACTCCTTTGGATGGTTGCCTGAACTGCCCATTGCCCAATCTCATTCTTAGTACCAAACAATCTTCAGGATAAAAGCTGTCATCTGTTTCATTATACAGTGGACATGTGGGAATATTATGATGCCTGAAGCTTTTTAGCTTAAGGAGACTTTGGGCCAAGTCCATTCCTAGGGCATTCATGTGTAGATCCTATATATGTGGCCCATACTGAGTAGCCTGTTTACAATTTCTTTGTAAAAGGCATATGGCGGCCAGTTGTCTTTTGCCTTTTTCAGTTAGAAAGACATATGGCAACTAGCTCTCTGGATTTACAGATGTGGGTTAGCTGAAATAGAATATACAGAGGTGGTTTTTTTCCCCATACACACTATTGCATGGTAGTTCTCAGGGACAGTGTTATTTTTTTTAAACTTTTCTCTATTCAGATTAATTACCATTATTTGTGTATTATCTATCTAGAACAAGGATCTAAAGAGGCTTCTATTCTGTAAAATTATTTTGATGTACAGTTTATTAAAGGTATTAAGGAAACTTTGTTTTAGGGCATTAAAATGAGTAATTTTACAAGGAAACTTGGTAACTGAGAAATATTGGTATTTGTTTAAAAGATAATGAGAGACCAAGTATCTGTGAACTTAATTGAGTCAAGAAACACACCAGTTGTTAGTTAGAGGCCTTCAATAGCAAGTTAGTTATTCCAGAACTAATATCTAGGTAGCTGGCCAATCAAAAGTTGGCAGTCTTGAAGCCTGTAAGCCAGTGGTTTAGTCTTTCTAATGGTTGGTATTCAAGTTGTATGAATTTCTGTCTTGTAACTCATTAAATATTTCTTTACCCAACTGATATATCACTCACACTATCAAAAATATCTTTAAAGGTGCTAATTTTTTAATCGAGGCTCATGGATTAAGGCATAATCTAAAGCAATAGTGAGATCATAGAAACTGGGTTAAAGCCCATTATTTTATTGCCCCCTTTTTGGAAAAAAGGAGCAAATCTAATGATGAAAATAAATTGGAACATCATAAAATTTAGATTCTTACAGGTTTCTGCCTACAAATTGCTATTCTATGGGAAATTTATTGTCTGGGCTTTAATTATTCCATTCCTAAATAATATTTAATTAATGAAAGAAAAAGTAGACAGCTATAGTGACAAACAAGCACTAAACTCTGCCCCAAAGATAATCAGCTTGGTATTTCTTTTTATCTTGAATAAATCAAATGTCACAATAATATTGGCCTATTTTCACAATTAAAAGAGTCATAAGTGTGAAAACAAACCAATGTCTGAAGATATTCATTAACACATTTGTGTTAAACAGATATGATTAGTGCTCTGTAAGTGCTGTTTGCCTGAAGTGAGTAACACAGATCCAAACGAACAATGGAACAGAAACAGCAGCAGACAAGTTGAAGAGAGTTTTTTATTTTGTTTAAGAATGGAAATGAGTTCAATTTATGGACCTAATGACATGTAAAATCACTTTACTAGTTAGATAAAGAAAACTAGACTTTTATATGCTGATTCTGGAAAAAAATTTTTAAGACCCTCTTATTCTCCTATTTTAAATTTTATGTTGTAGGAGAAAATATATATATACACACACACAGAGATACACACATACATACACACATACATACACACATACATACACGTGCATTACACATAATTTCTACATATGTTTATATGTAAATTATATAAAAATATATATTTGAACTAGACTGTTGAATCAGTTCTAGGCTATTGAACTAGACTATGTTACACACACATTGCCTGCTTTTACTTATGTTTACATATAAATATATTTGTTCTGTGGAAATTGTAGATGTTTCCTTGGTAAAAATCTCCCTCTTTATTCTTTGGTCATCTGGTAGTTTTTCTTCCCTTTGGCAGTTGCCACTTGGAGTGGAACAGAGCCTGGTCTAATACAGAGGAGGAGAATACCAGATTTTATCTCATATCAATTTTTCAGAGACTACAAAAAGGTTAGCAAAAGACAGTAACCTGAAGTATGGTGTCAGAATTCATTAATTCATCTAGGGTGAACTGGCTCTCCGATAATAACCCATGTTGGCTGTACCTGGAAACAATGTGATCATTCTGCAGAACACTGGGAAATGATCCAGTGGTCTGGCAGACTTCCAGAACAATCCTTCAAGGCCAGATCTTGGTTCTTCTTATCACTCTAGTGATATAGAACACCCAGATTCCAGGGTGCAAAGAAGGTGATGGATGAAAGGGCATTTGCTACCTGAGAAAAGGAATGGAGGGAGTTGCTTTCTGGGCAGCACTTACCCCTAAAAAGGAAGACAGTACCTGCTGATGGGAGACTGGTCTAGTCTGCACTTTATTATGAAGTCCCTTTCTGGAACATTTACTTCAAAGCTCACCATTATATGCTTACATTTTTTGTAGGTGACGAATTTATACCATCTCCGGGGTAATTATTTTGTTCACTAACCTAATGGTTTGGGATATCATTTGACTGTATTTATGGTCAAATTTGTCTTTTTCCTTTATGGCAGAAAAGCTAAGGCTATACTGTCCACTTGAAGTCCTTGACTCATCTCCTTTCACCTTTCCCATGTTCACTACACTCCAGCCATTTGGGCAAGACCAAGCCTGTTTCCACCTCAAGTCCTTGGTACTTGCCATTTTCCCTTTCTGGAACACTGTGCCCTAGATCTATGGAAGGTGGCCATTCTGTGCCATTCTTGCCTCTGCTCACACATCACCCACACATATCATCCACTGTACATTAACCTCCTCTCTTTCTTCTACTGGCCACTTTCTATCAAATCACCCTATTTTTTAAAATCACTTTCTAAAATTAACCCACTTCCCTCTTTGATTACACATTTATTAGTTGTCTTTACTGAAAAGGGATGCCCACCATGCATACCTTTGTATTTGCAGTGAGTAGACAGTGAATAGCAGATAGTGGTGCTAAATAAACACCAGTGGCTAATCTGGATTTTATTTTATTTTTTTTCTTCCAGCTGTATTGAGATATATTTGACATATAATATCACATAAGACTAAACTGGATTTTTAGATTCATCTCCAGCTCACAGCGTTCATCTCTTTCAGAGCAAACCTGCTTCCTTATAGGTAGAGGCTGACTGATAAGCATTCCAGATGAAAATATTGGTGGTGGAAAAAATAAAACAATATTTTGGCTGATTTTTCAATAATGTTGAAGATGGTTGCTGAAAGAGTAGGAAAGAGGTAAAAGAAAAGAAATGTACTTAAGTATGGGATACCAGGGATTTTCTTGGTTCTACCTTCCTGGCTGGCTTAGGACAGATGTTCATTGGAATAGAAATTGCCTTATTTATTTCCAAGCTGTTTGGTCTTTTCTTTTATCATGAGTGGGCCTTTGTGTTGGGAAGGAACTGTTAAGACTTCCTGCTTACTCCAGCACAGACATCTGTTAGTCAAACAGACATTTCTTCATGGACTTCAAATGACTACTTTCTTCTTGTATGAACGGAAATATGCTGACTATAAGAGGGCCAAGGAGAAAAAAAAATTTTTCCATCGGATATCCTTATAAGGAAAACCTGAGACATGTGCTTATAATGTGCAAACAGCTATTACTCTGAAAAAGAATTATTAACATGTATTAACTTTGATAAAAATAAAAACTAAATCATTTCCATTGATATAAACCATTTGTTTTTCAAATGGGATATTCATAAACTTCAATTATAAAATTAATTACAGATGCACAAGAAGTAATATATCTGTCTTCCACATGCATGCACTGGAATCAGCCCTTTTAAGTGCCCATTTTGAAACTTCCTTTTTTATAGGACGGAATACAGAAATGATAAGCCTATTCTTTTCACCTGGGTGGTTTTATAATAATTTAGCTCATTTAATCTGATCTGTTTGCTCTTTGCTCTTTCACTTGTTCATATTATATCTGTCCCCAAATATTTTATTTTCCTAGTGACCTAGAGCTGGGGTCATGAAGCAGTCTTTTATTAAAAATGAGGAGAAGCCGGGGCGCCCGAGTGGCTCAGTAGGTTAAAGCCTCTGCCTTGATCCCAGGGTCTTGGTATTGAGCCCCGTATCGCGCTCTCCAAGCCTGCTTCCTCCTCTCTCTCTGCCTGCCTCTCTGTCTACTTGTGATCTCTGAGTGTCAAATAAATAAATAAAATCTTTAAAAAAAAAAATGAGGAGAGGCCTCTCCTCTCTTAAGATCATGTTTTCATAAAGAATAAAATTCCTGAAGATCTGCATAGTGGTATAAGAAAAGCACTCACACTTAGTTCTTTAGTTTTTTTTTTTGTTGTTGTTAGAAAAAAACCTGAAAATTACCTTTAATAACACGAGACATTATTTAAACTTCTCTTCATTTATCAAGTTAAATAGGACTTCTGGTTTGGAAAGAACTCGGACATTCAGTGAGAGTCCAGCTGAGGGAAGATAAACTTTGAGGTGTGGCAGAAAGAGCAGGAGTCACACCTTCTTTCCGGTATACACACCAAAGAATAGCACTGAGGCATATCCAGGGAGAAATGCGTCAGACTAACACATCCTATGCAATAAGAAAGATTTGTGCCTCCACCTTATGAACACTGTGTGGTGTAAGAATGAAGAGAAAATGATTCAGAAATTTGGATTATCTAGGATGGGGATATATCACTTGGGGGCCAGGAAAACCTATGACCCCCTGAAGTTATATGCAAAATTTGATGTGCATGTATGTATGTACACTCATTTTTTGTTGTTGGTGAGAAGAGTGTCTAATAGATTTTGTTTTGTTCTCCAAGGGGTATGACCCTCAATAAGAGTAAGAATCAAGCAACAGAGCTAGACTACCATTACCCCAACTCTGTTTCATGAGACTTAATGGACCATGTGGTGTGGTCATGTGATCAGATAGGCTGGGGAAATATTGTTTAATGTATCTCACTTGTTGGAGATTCATAAAACATTAAGTCTTTAAAGGCTCTAGGATGTCCTGAGGTAAAGAAGCCTGTTTTGCTTTGTTTAAACTAGTATTTTATTTGAAAATGAAGCCCTCCTTTTATAAATTCTCATAAACATCCCATGGGTGCTAGAGTTCCACATAGGGACTCTGACAAATGTTGAACTAGCATGTGTCACCTAGATCCCTGCCTCTCCGTGTTAAGAGCTCTTCTTCAGGGTCTCTTGTTGAAAAATTCTTTTTTGTGTGTTCCCAATTAGGACTTGACTGATGAGAAAAATCATATGGTTGGAGGATTAGAAGGCCACCCGATTACAGGTCTACATGTAAAAACAGGTCATCTAATTCATCCTCCACTTGAAACTTAAAATTATCTCCATGAATATCATGTAAAATGGTGTGTCCACATTTTGGCAATCCCTTTCTTAATAGAGACTTCACTAACTCCAGGGCCACTGCACCATTTCCAGGATGTTACATCCCTGATCTGGTTCTTTCTCCTGGAGAGACATCTGTCTTCTTCAGAGCCCGTGTGGCATTTGAAGAGAGGCAACAGTGGCAGAGCTTCTTGAAGTCTTTGCTTCTCTAGGAAGGCAGCTGCACTTCCTTCCATTGTTTCTCATGGTTTGGGGCCCTCACACCTTTGGCACTGATGTTTGGTTTCTTCTTCACTGAGCCTCACACAAGCATCTTGCCCATCCATGCTGCCTTGCCAAGGTGACTGGAACATTGCATTGAAAGAGTGCGTCATCTTCAGTCCCCTTTTCAGGAAACTTCACACATGTGTATTTCTATCTGGTGTCTGTTGCCATACTCGTGTGTTCTTTGACAATGAGCCCACTTACCCACAACTGGATGTAGAGCCACTTTTGCATAACTTAGCCCTGCCTGCTCCAGGGTTGATTGAATTATCTGTCCTGATGATTGGAATTAAGTTATATGGACCCTACCTGCTCTCTCCTGGGAATAGGGGTCTGTAGGGTTAGGAGCTGTGGGGGCAGCCAAGCACATGGAGAGCTGAGAAAGAACTGTAGAGGGAAGATGTTTTAGATGGGCAGGAATAAGGAGAAGAATGTGTGGTGTGGGGGGAGGGAGAGGGAGAATAACTATTTCCTCTCTCTCTCTCTCTTTCTCTCTTCCTCCCTTTCTTTCGTTTTTTCTCCCCTTCTCTCTCTTTTTCTTTCTTTCTTTCTTTCTTCCTTCCTTTCCTTTTCTTTTCTTTTCTTTTCTCTTTCTTTCTTTCTTTTCCCACCTTCAGGTTCACTCGAATACTCCTGATTCTTTATCATAAATTTTCTTTTATTGCATGAGCACAAATATAACTTTTTATTGCTTACAATTAAGAGATCCTTGACAAAAGCTACCTGAAGGTCTTGAAAGAAAATGAAGAGTCTCCAGGGAAGAGGTAGATTATCTCAGAGTTCTCCTAACTTGTCTTTCTTCTTCCATTTCACAGCTCACCCCATCCTCACTCAATTTATTAATCTCCCCTACTAATGTGCCTCTGCCTAATCTGTCCCCTCTCCTACAGGGCCATCCCTTGCAGTCTGCTTAAATCTTTCCTCTTCTTTAAAGATGCAATTATTCCTCTTCTCTGAAGACTTGCCTGAACATTTACTGAATGTTTGTTGAGTAAGAGCAGTCAAGCTGGTTAAAGAAATAAGAGAATGGTCCCATAAATAAAGGCAAAGTATAGACGTTTTTGAGCAATATAAGAAAGGGAATTGGTGACTGAATGCCTAGGAGTAAACAGAGGACCGTTCCACAAATTATGCTGAAACTCTCACTCTATCTTCATTCAAGCCAGTGAGTTGGGTCTTGCATCAAGAACAGTTTTGGACCATAGAAAGAATTTCTCAGTCTTTGTAGGATCACTTCTAGAGCAGTTGTTCAAGAGCTTGTGGAATTTCTTGTAGATCTTAAATAGCAAACATCTTTCTTGGACCTTTCTAAAGAGGTGGCTCCTTAGGACGCATTCTTTTAGAGTCTTTTCTTTAGCATGTGGCACATAGGAGCTGTTTAATAAACATTTATTGGGTAAGGAAGGAAAAGAATGAATGCAGCTTCTATCCCTGAAGTTCAATCACTAGACAAGCAAAAGGCCAGTAGCTCGTTTTGAAGAAACGCTTTATCTGGTGGTTGGAAAAGAAACCAAATATAATCTGACACATATAGAAATGCACAGAATTCTCATTTCCAGAGTTAGGCAACTAAAGCAGTTTTAGAGTTGATATAGGGACAAACAGGCCTAATGCTTAAATGTATGAGCCACTAAAAACAGCCACCACATTCCTGAAATCTTGTGCTCCTTGGCTAGGGAAGCAGCATTCCAAAATCCCCAAAACACATCTCTGCCATTGGTCAGGGAGCCAAAGTCTTTGCTATCCATGGTGGTATCATGTCATGCTGAATATCTGAAAGGGAGAATGACTACCTATTTATCTTTCTAGCTCATTTGGGGCCACTGGCACAAAGCAGAGAGCAGGTGGCCCACCTGAAGAATCCAGGCCTGTCGCCAAATCTCTCAAGGGAGTAATACAGAAGGAAATGGAAACTCACTTCCATTCATCAGTTAAGAGTCGCTTTATCTGTAGAAAGTGAGAGGAAAATGCCAACAACAACAAAACTCCTCTTGGAGTGTGAGGTGGTGCAGACCCCAGGGTTGTGGGAAGAATGCTGGTCTAGAACTCAAGGCTCCTCAAATCTGCCCCAGTGGGAAGGAAAGAACCTGCATTGCTAGACAGTGTGTTCAAGTCACCAGCTGGGAGCTGGATGTTATAAAGTGTCGGGGTCTATCTACCTTCCCCTCCTTCGTTTCTATGAGAACAAAGATCGACAGCCATGCTTTAATTGTGTTCTCAAAGGCTGAGCATCCTGTAGTGAGCTAAGCAGTGGATTCAGACAGTGAGACCAGCAGACCAAGCTGATTTTCATGAGAGGAAAGGATTTTTTTCCATCTCAATTGGTGTTTATACCTAGTCATTTTAACTAAGTTAGATCCTGGCAAAGCAATGGGGATACACAGTTGAGTGATTTACATGTGACTTGGGAAAGGACGATTGCAAAGCTATTTCTGATTTTTAGTTACAAAATAAACTTGATTTCTTTTTACTCTCTTCACTCAGCGGTACGCCGGCCTGAGCAATTATACAAATTTCTGAAGTGGTGATAGGGTGATAATGATGAGTTGGGATGATTAAAATCCTTCCCTTTGGACTTCTCTTCAGACTCAGCTCAGATCCTGCAGGTCTTCCCAGCCTCCCTCTGTATGAATTCGCTCTGCAGCCTCTCTTCTTCCATTTGCACTGTGGTCTCTACCATTGTCATGTGAGGACTTTTGTTCTGTTTCTTATTTAGACAATGAATTTCTGCCAATGCTAATGAGAAACTTTGGCTTTAATGGTATAGAAGCGTGATTCTCATGCTTCTTTGGCTAGGGTTTTATTTAATTCTGTCAACTCAAGTGCACTAGAAGTACAGTCCAGCTTCTTAGGTCAAATGCATGAAATTAATCAAATACCAAAGAAAAGGTTGGTGCCCAGACACAGCAGGAATGCTCCTGACAATTGAAAAAAAAAAAAAAAAACATTCAGAGGGATGACTTATCATGGGAACATAATGGAGAATGGAGGTGGGGGAAAGGAGGGTTGAATTTCAAAGGTATTGTCCTTCACACTACAAGAGAACATGAGTGATAAAGTTTTTGTTTTGTTTGTTTTCTGTTTTGGTTTTGTTTTGTTTTTCTTTTTTGTTTGAAGAGCCAGGACTTCTTCCTATAGATCACTTTCTGAGTGTCATGGAAACCTCTTGTATAAAGCTATAAGTAATGTCCTCAGTATAGAGGACCAAAGCAGAATATCCAAGCACATGAGAGTTGTAGGTGACTTTCAGAGTCGCCTGATTGTTGGTTCTCTGTTTTCTTAAAAAGGAAACTATTCTGTGGTTATTTTCGTGGAGAGAAAATTAGGAAAAAAAATTATGCTTACAACCCTCAGAATTCTAAGTCCTATGAAGGCAGAGAAAATGGCTGTGTAGTTTGGAATTAGATCCTCAGGGCTAATATAATGCCTGCCCCATAGCACATCCTTGGTATATATTTATTTTATTGTGTTATGTTAGTCACCATACAGTACATCAATAGTTTTTGATGTAGTGTTCCAAGATTCATTGTTTCTGTACAGTACCCAGTGCTCCTAGCAATATGTGCCCTCCTTAATATCCTCCACCAGCCTCACCCATTCCTCCACCCCCTTCCCCTCTAAAAGCCTAAGTTTGTTTCTCAGAGTCCATAGTCTTTCATAGTTCATCTCCCCCTCTGATTCCCCCACTTCACTTTTCCTTTCCTTCTCCTAATGTCCTCCATGTTACTCTCTTTGTTCCACAAGTAAGTGAAACCATATTATAATTGACTTTCTCTGCTTGACTCATTTCACTCAGCATAATCTCCTCCAGTCCCATCCATGTTGATGCAAAAGTTGGATATTCTTCCTTTATGATGGTTGCATAATATTCCATTGTATATACGGAACACATCTTTATTCATTCATCTGTTGAAGGGCATCTCGGATCTTTCCATAGTTTGGCTATTGTGGACATTGCTGCTATGAACATTGGGGTACATATGGCCCTTATTTTCACTACCTCTGTATCTTTGGGGTAAATACCCAATAGTGCAATTTCCAGGTGAGAGGGTAGCTCTATTTTTAATTTTTTGAGAAATCGCCACACTGTTTTCCAAAATGGCTGTACCGACTTGCATTCCCATGAACAGGAAAGAAGTTTCCCCTTTCTCCACATCCTCTCCAACATTTGTTGTTTCTTGCCTTGCTAAATTTTGTCATTCTAACTGGTGTAAGATGGTATCTTGATGTGGTTTTGATTTGAGTTTCCCTGATGGTTAATGATGATGAACATTTTTTCATGTGTCTGCTAGCCATTTGTATGCCTTCATTGGAGAAGTGTGTGTTCATGTCTTCTGCCTATTTTTTTACTTGATTATGTTTTCTGGGTGTTGAGTTTCAGAAGTTCTTTATAGATTTTGGATATTAGCCCTTTGTAGTGTCATTTGTGAATATCTTCTCCCATTCCGTGGGTTGCCTCTTTGTTTTGTTGACTGTTTCCTTTGCTTTGTGGAAGCTTTTTATCTTGATGAAGCCCCAAAAGTTCATTTTTGCTTTTGTTTCTCTTGCCTTTGGGGACGTGTCTTGAAAGAAGTTGCTGTGGCTGATGTCAAAGAGGTTACTTCCTATGTTCTTCTCTAGGATCTTGATGGATTCTTGTCTCACATTGAGGTCTTTCATCCATTTTGAGTTTATCTTTGTGTATAGTATAGGAGAATGGTCAGGTTTCATTCTTCTGTACATAACTGTCCAATTTTCCCAGCACTTGGAATATATTTGTTAAAAATAATGTCTGAATCAGTAAGTTTCATAAAACTGTAAGCACTTCCAGATTAAAGAGACCACAACAGAATTTTTATTGCTAGTTACTAAGAGATAGTTGATAGATTTAGTCATATATGGTGAATATATATGATATCCACATTGGTTTTAGTATATGTTCTTAAGAATTTATTACAAGAATACCAGGAAAACCTAACCAACAGCTGCTTTTTTCATTTCAAAAGATTCTCTTTATTGCAAAACCTATAGAAGTAGTAGCAAAGTGATATTTCTTTGAAACGAAAATTTAATCATCTACCTATGATAATTGTAAGGATCAATCTGTAAAATCTGGCTGTACAAATTAAAGAGACTTTGGATATTGATCAAAAAGTACATGGTAAAGGCCACTAGTATTCACATTTAGATTTATAATGCCCTCATGGAATCTGTGTTGAAACCAAGAATAATCCTTTTTATTTCTAATAGATCTGCAATCCATTGTGCAAAGTGCAAACATTGTCTTTCTAGCAAGATTTTATTAGTAGGTCTTGATTTTGAGTCATTCCCTAAGAACATTTGGATGGTAGTTCTTTCCTACATATTTACTGAATGACTGAATGAATGAGTGAATATTAAACAGGTCAACAAATCAGAAAATGCACTGATTGGCTGGCTCCTCAATGCTCTCAGAAGGCAAAGAGGTTTTTATTTTTTATTTTTTTTATAAGATTTTATTTATTTGACAGAGAGAGATCACAAGTGGACAGAGAGGCAAGCAGAAAGAGAGAGAGAGAGGAGGAAGAAGGCTTCCCGCGGAGCAGAGAGCCCGATGCGGGACTCAATCCCAGAACCCTGAGATCACGACCTGAGCCGAAGGCAGAGGCTTAACCCACTGAGCCACCCAGGTGCCCTGGCAAAGAGGTTTTTAAACAAAATTTATATATTTAACATAAATGAGGAGAAAAAAACCCTCTCTTTCTTGCAAGTTTCAGTTATTTCTAAGAGTGAGGTCAGTCACTTCTGCTAATTATCAGTAACATTTAGTACTAAGAAATAGTAATATTAAGCACTGAAGACAACCTGAATATGTTTAGCAAAGCCATTCTTAGAAGGAAAATTTAATGGAAAATTGAAGTGCCACACTAAGCCTCAAATGAAATCCATAAGCCTTGGCCAATAATTTCGCTCACTTTTGCTCAGAACTCTACTATTCATGCCATTGCAATTATAATTGTGGGCCCACTTGCTGGGGCAGGCGTTTGCAAAAAGGGCTGACTTTCTGGTGTGCTTTCTGGTATGCTAAAAAGAAGATATCTCAGCTTTCTAGATATAAAGCTGCAGTGCAAAACTAGTATATAAAAGACAAAGTTTTCTTTCAAAAGAAAGATAATCCAGCTCAACCCAGGCACACAGAGGAGAAAGCCTGCCTGCTGATGGTGCCATGCCAATTCTTAACAGTATCTCCAGGATTGCCCAGCATCCCTGCTGGGGTCCAAATTCAGGTTCAGGTGGAAGAAGTGGTGTTCAGCAGTGATTAGTGCTCAGACAAGCTACGCATGAACCATTATTCAATTTGCACATTCTTGGAAGAGAGGTAGCCACATGCATTATAGACAAAAGGAAGTGAGCATAGCATTATTAAACTCTCAAGTCAGGTTTTTATATTATAACTCATTTCTATCACTGGAAATTATTGAAATATTTACATTAAAAATATTTTCTTTTGAGTTAGGTTTCTTCTGAGCAAAGGTCAGAAATCAGTCATTTGAGACTTTTTTTGGTATAAGATAGTTTGGTAATATTGCTTTCTTGATGCTTATTATTTCTAAACATGCTTTTTAAACCTGTGACTTTGAGTTGAACTTCGAGTTGAACTTCGAGTTGAATTCGAGTTGAATTGGAATATGGTCATATACAGGGCCTTTGACTTTCTGACCACAGAAACAACCATGAAAGTATATTCTACAGGACTGGAACCCATCGCCATGTTCTTTGCCCATAAAGCTCCACCAATAGGGGAAACTAGTATTTATTTAGAAATGGCAGTGACACTGAAAAGGGACAAGTATTCTGATAAAGGCATAGGATTTGGTGCCGAGAATTCTTTATTGTTCCCACTAATGGGATTTGTAGGGTTCTTGACCTACCCTCTCCACCCTCTGCAACACTACCCGTGCCAAAGCCAGCATGAACACTTTCATTAGTCTGAGATTGATAATCAAAACAGGTTCCTTTGAGCACACGGGCAAGGCAAGAACGGCTGTCCCAAGCAGTGGCTGGGGAAAACAAGTGCTTGGAATATTCAAACGATTTCTGTTTTTTCATAATTTATTTGTTTCTCTTACCACCATGATAGGGACTTGCTAATCCCTAGCATTTCTACTTTTCTGTAATTGACAATCAGAAATTTCCAGAGAAGTAAGTTTTGTGGGTCTGGAGCACAGTGACATTGTTTGTTTAAGATATTTGGAGCTGGTGCCAAATGCATAACAAAACACGGTTTATGGCCTTCATTTGGCATTGATTTGTGCTAGAAAACTCAGAGTATCATTTCCTCCAGAAGGTTTTGCATTTTTGATGAGAGAAAATATTTTCAACCAAATTCTTGAAGAATTTTACAATGTTTGATTTTGAAAATCCCTCAAAATAAAGCAGCTTTAAATTTTTCTTGTTATCTTAAATTGTTGCTTTTTAAAAATTGTTGCTTTTAAAGATTTTATTTATTTATTTGACAGATAGAGATCACGAGTAGGCAGAGAGGCAGGCAGAGAGAGAGAGAGAGAGGAGGAAGCAGGCTCCCTGCTGAGCAGAGAGCCCGATGCCAGGCTCAATGCGGGGCTTGATGTGGGGCTCCATCCCAGGACCCTGGGATCATGACCTGAGCCAAAGGCAGAGGCTTTAACCCACTGAGCCACCCTGGCGCCCCAAAACTGTTGCTTTTAAATGGAGCCTTAAAAATGATCTTCCCAAGTAGTATTCCTTTATAAGCAGTCACCTGTGTATTCTTGGGGACACAAACCCACTTGAAGCACTGTCCATGTTATTACAGATGTATACTTTACAAGGAACTGGTGGCAAGAAACAACATTACTTACTGGTATATACCCTGTACTTGGAACTGAGCCAGAATTCTTCCAGTGGCCTTGGAATGTCTAGAGAGATGAATGATCCAGATTTCTCACAAAGGTAGCTTTCACCAAGGAAGATCTCAAGTGTGAGCCGGTCAGAAGGCCCATCATGTCCAATAGAGAGGTGGTATAATGTTTTGGGAAACCTAGTGCAAGTGAATTAGATGGAAAAATAAATTAAAAAAAAAGTCAGGTTCTCATATAAGAATAGAAAGGCCTATTATCCACCAAAATAGAAAGGGTGAAACAAAGGGACCAGAGGGCCTCCCAATCCCCAGAAGGTCACATGTCCTTCACAGTGTTGACTTCTCTCACTCAGATCCTTCCTTTGTTAGAAAATAAAACAAAAAACTGAAAAATCAAACTATTAGGTAGAGCTAGCACAAATATTAGTCAACTTTGAAAGAAAAAGCATTGCTATAGGTAATCGAGGCCCAGTCTGTCAGTGGTTTGTCTGGAGGCTGCATAAACCACAGATTCCTAGCCACACCTCCAGAGTTTCTCATTAGGTAGATTTAGGGTGGGGAGGGGGTCCAGAGAGCAATTCTGACAGATTCCTGGGTGATATGATGCTGCCTGTGTGGGACCAACTTTAAGAACTATTGTTCTAGGGCGGGTGGGAGATTGGGGTACCAGGTGGTGGGTATTTATAGAGGGCACGGCTTGAATGGAGCACTGGGTGTGGTGAAAAAATAATGAATACTGTTTTTCTGAAAATAAATAAATTGAAAGAAAAAAAAAAAAGAACTATTGTTCTAGGGGCGCCTGGGTGGCTCAGTGGGTTAAAGCCTCTGCCTTCGGCTCAGGTCATGATCCCAGGGTCCTGAGATGGAGCCCTGCAAGGGGCTCTCTGCTCAGCAGGGAGCCTGCTTCCTCTGCCCCCCTGCTGCCTGCCTCTCTGCCTACTACTTGTGATCTCTCTCTCTCTCTTTCTGTCAAATAAGTAAATAAAATCTTAAAAACAAACAAACAAACAAAAAACACTGTTCTAGCATAATTCATTAACTTTGGGATCCAAGGAGATGGAAGCAAAAGACTTTAAGGTAATCTTATGATTGTTTGGATTTATTCTCATGCAAGCATCAGCCCAAGCAGACTACAATATGGGAAGCATTTATCTGGATAATTCAGGCTACAGGCTTCACTAAAATATTAGAATGTTTTAGGCATAGGATATTTTCCCCCCAGGAGAGTAGAAGGGGAATGTTTCTAAATCATCCTATGATTGCATTATTGCCTTTCTTCATTTTGCATAGGAATAGCAAGGTACTATGTGTCCTAAGAAGCATCTGTTGACCTGTTCTTTAATAATGACTTTACTCTGGTTTCCTGTTTGTACACAGCTGGGAAAAAAACATGTTAGGAAATACAGAGTATGAATGGGCATGGGGTCTTCCAGAGAAACGGGTTCCAAGTTATATCCTTTTCATGTCTCTGGTGTCTATGGGAAAGGTCACAGATAGTCTGATGATAAGTTAATGAAACATTATTTCAACAAGCCTGAATGAATTAAGGAAGTGCCTCCTATTTGTCTTCAGGCCACTCTTGAATTAGGAAGACCAGAGAAAATGCTATGAAAGAGCCTCAGAATCTCCTGGAGTAGTGCTGGAACAAATCATAAGTATTTTATTCCACAAAACGCACAATGACAAGGAATAAAAATAATCTTAGTGTTAACTTAAACCAACTCTTGTTTAATGCCAGTTTAGAGTTCTTAAATCCTAATCTGTCTTGCCTGCATTTCCAAGCTTTGTTTTGTAGGCCTACCTAAGTCTATCCTTTTGGACATTGCTTGTATTTGCCTTATTTATAATACCAATGAAATTATAATTGAGTGATCCTGAAATTCTAGAACTTATAATTCTTTAAAATCAGCTGTTCAGGGTGCTTGGGTGGCTCAGTGGGTTAAAGCCTCTGCCTTCGGCTCAGGTCACGATCCCAGGGTCCTAGGATCAAGCTCTGCATCGAGCTCTCTGCTCAGCAGGGAGCCTGCTTCTCCCTCTCTCTCTGCATGCCTCTTTGCCTACTTGTGATCTCTGTCTCTCAAATAAATAATAAAATCTTTTTTAAAAAATCAGCTGTTCATCTACAAAATAAAAACACTTGTGAATGCTCTTTAAAATTCACAATTGGGGCTTCTTGGTGGCTCAGTTGGTTAAGTGTCTGCCTTCAGCTCAGGTTATGATCTCAGGGTCCTGCGATCCAGCCCCACATCAGGTTCCGTGCTCAGCAATGAGCCTGCTTCTTCCTCTTCCTTAGCCCCTCTCCCCCTCCTTGCTCTCTCTCTTTCTCTCTCAAATAAATAAATAAAATCTTTTAAAAAATAAAAATAAAAAGCAAAATTCATAACCAAATGTAAAAGTGTGGGTCTCCTGTTGGTGGCAACAGGTGGCTTTTAGAAACATATCTCATGTCTCCTAAAACGGACTTCCAGAGCGGGGTCTCCAGGTGGGGTGTCAGGTTTTCAGTCTAACCCCTGGATGGCCACCTTTATTGTGGGCAAAGGACCACTCTGCAGCTCCCATTATGATTCTGATGCTTTTTGAGTCAAGTCTGTGACACAACGAGGAGACCTATGATCACAGGGCCCTTTTGGATTGTAAGGATGGGAGAGAAAGCCCAGTATCATGGAGACTTCTCCAAATAGAAATAATACCAAGTCAGAACAAAGGCTTGGATCCAATCAATTCTGACCTGACTTGTCCTCTCTACATTTTTGATAAGTATAATGAACTTCACCATTCTGAGCTTTAGACATACCCCCCTCACACTTGGGTCTCACCCCATGAGTATGACTCCATAAGAAAGCACTGTTCCCTTTTGCATTATTTTGCTGCTGGGAAACTCAGGTCTTGGGGCCACAGAGGAATCCACTAAGAAGCAGAAGTTCTCCTTTGCCTCTGAGAGATCCAGATGAATGGATAATCAGAGGCAACCAGAAGATACATATGGGAAAATCTCCAAAGGCAGACTCCTATAAATTCAGAAAGTAGGAGAAGCTTGCCATCAGTACATGCCCAGTTACCCTTTTGGTGCACTCCTCTCTCTTTAAGATGTACCTAATGTCCTTTAACTGTGTTCTTGTCTCCAGTAGGCCTGTGGGTCTACTTAAGGTGTAGGGAGTGTCCAAGGCTCAGGATCTAGTTCTCAAACCACCCTCTGCTTCAGACCTTTCTGTCACCTCAGTGTATGGAGACCATATGGTCCAAGCTACAAATAGGTTTGCCTAGAGTCACAAGAAAAAGTGTGCTAAAGAGGACAACAGTGCAAAGTATATAAAATTGAAATGAACACAGAGAATCATACTGGAAGATGTGCTCTATGAGGGGAAGGATCTTGTCCGTTCAGTTCACACCACGATCCCCAGCACCTGCTGGTATGTAGCACAGAGTAGGTGCCTTGCAAATATTTGTAGACTCAGTGACTGAACACATAGTCAAGATGTATGATAGAGTATCAGTGCCATTTAGCTAGGCTCTTACCAGCAGGATGTGAGTTAACAAAGAGTAGATCACTTAATGCAGACTTGATTTTAGTGATTATTAAGAACTGAGGTTCCTCAGACCAGACCAGGAGGAACTCAAGCCACTGATGGAGGAGAAAACACATGTTTATTGAATGCCTGTGCTTTACCCACAGTATTACTTTTGCTTGGTGTAGTAGCCCTGAAATGTAAGTCTTGTTAGTCTGTGCATTTTATTAATGAGGAAACTGAGATCAGATAGGCATGCTAGTAGGAAGCTAAGCTAGGGTTTCCAACCAGATCTTTTCCATCCAAAACTCATCCTGATTAAATAAATTGGTGATGGAAGAAGAGTGGTAGGGGCTCTTTCTCCAAAAAATTAACTAGGCCAATGAATGGATTTATTTATCCATTTTTAAAAGAGAAGAGATATCTTGATAAAATCCCAATAGTTAATTTTTGCCCTTGCTTCCCTTGCCTTTGGCAATGTTCCTAGGAAGATGTTGCTGCGGCTGAGGTCGAAGAGGTTGCTGCCTGTGTTCTCCTCAAGGATTTTGGTGGATTCCTTTCTCACATTGAGGTCCTTCATCCATTTTGAGTCTATTTTTGTGTGTGGTGTAAGGAAATGGTCCAATTTCATTTTTCTGCATGTGGCTGTCCAATTTTCCCAGCACCATTTATTGAAGAGGCTGTCTTTTTTCTATTGGACATTCTTTCCTGCTTTGTCGAAGATTAGTTGACCATAGAGTTGAGGGTCTATTTCTGGGCTTTCTATTCTGTTCCATTGATCTATGTGTCTGTTTTTGTGCCAGTATCATGCTTTCTTGATGATGACAGCTTTGTAATAAAGCTTTTGCACAGCAAAGGAAACAGTTAACAAAACCAAAAGACAAATGACAGAATGGGAGAAGATATTTGCAAACGACATATCAGATAAAGGGCTAGTGTCCAAAATCTATAAAGAACTTAGTAAACTCAACACCCAAAGAACAAATAATCTAATCAAGAAATGGGCAGAGGACATGAACAGACATTTCTGCAAAGAAGACATCCAGATGGCCAACAGACACATGAAAAAGTGCTCCATATCACTCACTTTGATTTGAAATACAAATCAAAACCACAATGAGATATCACCTCACACCAGTCAGAATGGCTAAAATTAACAAGTCAGGAAATGACAGATGCTGGCGAGGATGCAGAGAAAGGGGAACCCTCCGACACTGTTGGTGGGAATGCAAGCTGGTGCAACCACTCTGGAAAACAGCATGGAGGTTCCTCAAAATGTTGAAAATAGAACTGCCCTATGACCCAGCAATTGCACTACTGGGAATTTACCCTAAAGATACAAACGTAGTGATCCAAAGGGGCACGTGCACCCGAATGTTTATAGCAGCAATGTCCACAATAGCCAAACTATGGAAAGAACCTAGATGTCCATCAACAGATGAATGGATCAAGAAGATGTGGTATATATACACAATGGAATACTATGCAGCCATCAAAAGAAATGAAATCTTGCCATTTGCGACAACGTGGATGGAACTAGAGCATATCATGCTTAGTGAAATAAGTCAAGCGGAGAAAGACAACTATCATATGATCTCCCTGATATGAGGAAGTGGTGATGTCACATGGGGGCTTAAGTGGGTAAGAGAAGAATAAATGAAACAAGATGGGATTGGGAGGGAGACAAACCATAAGTGACTCTTAATCTCACAAAACAAACTGAGGGTTACTGGGGGGAGGGGGGTTGGGAGAAGGAGGGTGGGGTTATGGACATTGGGGAGGGTATGTGCTTTGGTGAGTGCTGTGAAGTGTGTAAACCTGGCGATTCACAGACCTGTACCCCTGGGGATAAAAATACATTATATGTTTATAAAAAATAAAAAAATTAAAACTTAAAAAAAAAGAGAGAGAAGAGAGAGAGCGTGCATGCGAGAGCATGCATGAGTGGGAGAGGCAGAGGGAGAGAGAGAGAGAGAATTTCAAGCTGACTCTGCACTTAGTGTGAGGGTTTGATCAAACATACAGGGTTTGATCCCACGACCCTGAGATCAGGAACTGAGCCAAAATCAAGTCAGATGCTCAACTGACTGAGCTACCCATATGCCCTAGAACAAGAGTCTTTCAATTGAGAGTGGATATGGGAAGACAGTTATCAGTATTTCTGGGATAAACAAGTGTGGCCAACATTTGCCTACAACCCTCTTCCAACTTTTGTTCTTCCATGAATATCTGTCCATATTTCCCTGCCAAGATGAGATGATTTTACCCTTTTAACTTCCTACCCCTGCACCAGGTACATTATATTTGACTTTTTTGTCCACTGAGTCATAGGTAGCTGATATATGTTAAATATTACATATATAAACTGTGCTAACATCTGCTGCCAAAAGTAATGATACCTTGTGGCAGTTACCGATAAAACAAAACAGATCGTTTCTTCATTTGTCTGGCCTTGATAGAAACAAAAGCCATGGGCTTTGAATGAGGAGATCTAAGCTGTGGAGTTGGCATTTGCTTTTACTATAGCTGTGCAAGATCAATCATTGCAAGTACTGTGGTAAAGATAAAGGAGGTGTATAGGAGAGCCCTACCTCAAATCTTCAAGATTTCCCTTGAAGAGAGACTCTGCTGCAAGGAGCACCAGGAACTTTGCAAAGGGATTGCCAGACAGACAGCCTTGCCATGTCTTCTCCCATGAGATTTGAAGCTTCTTCTATTTCCTGCCCACTCATAGCTAAGATAGGGGGAGGACGAAAGCCAGTGTTCTATTAAGTGCTGGATTTTGGTTTGGAATAATTTGGCTTAGTCATTTCACTAGGGAAGCCAGCTGTCAGAGTTTTAGGGTCTTTCCTCTTGGGATAGTGTCTTAGTACATTCGCAGTAATGCAGGCTCTTTCTAGCACGCACCTCAAAATTCTTCTGGCCTCCACTTTTAAAGCCACTTCACGTTTTTAGGAATTTGTTGTAGTAGCATACTACTTCTCACTACCAATTTTTGTCTTCTATTTTGTCTTTCTATTCGGGCTGCTACAACAAAAATACCATAGACTGGGTGGCTTATGAACAACAGAAATTTATTTCTCACAGTTCTGGAGGCTGAGAGGTCCAAGATCAAGGTTCTGGCCTATTGTTTGTTTGATAAGAGCCCACTTCATAGATGGCTATCTTCTCACTGTTTTCTCACAGGGTGGAAGGGGTGAGGGAGCTCTGAGGTTTCTCTAAAAGAGCACTAATCCCATTTGTAAGGAATCTGTATTTATGACCTAATCACCCCCACATGCCCTACCTATAAATACCATCTCACTGGGTTTAGGATTTCAATATACGAATTATGAAGGGACACATTAAGTGTGTATGGCAGATGGTCTGTTTCCCAAAGATGAATATCATCTTTTACTGGTTTGTATAAGTTTGGCCTTTGAGGTTCTGAGAGACACATGGAGAGAGGGTGTATATTTGAGTGTGTGAAGGTGGGGAAATACTCACCATTCAGTAGATAGACTTTCACTTCTTCCCCCTATTTCAATATTGAATATTCAGTATTCAAATACTCCCTGGGCTTTGTCTGCCATCCCCGAATCCGCATTTTTCTGCTCTGTTTTCTTAACAGTGTGAAGAAAGTTCTCTGTTCTAGTTTTCTGTTCAGTTGGGAGAGACTGCTTGCTGCCTGCAGGGAAGAGTGGGGGAAAAAGATCTGTGAGTCTGACCTTTCATGCAACCTTTCAGTGAATTCTCTTTTCGAATCTGTCTTCTGCCTCCCATTTCAGAGACCCTGATATCTCTCATTTCTTCCAAAATTTTGTTGCAGCTGTCTCCCTTCTATTCTCTTTGCCTTGATTTATGCCTCACCCTTTGCCATTTTATTGTAATGAAATTTGAGGTAGAACAGGTAGAACAGGAGGTAAACGCATGTGTTCGATCTTTCATGTTTAAGCGGAAGGCTCCTCCCACAAGCTCTGGAGGGTCTGCTTGGCAGCAGTTACTCTTATTGGTTGGGTAGGTGAGGGGTGGTTACAGAGAGGAGTGAGATTTTAAACCTTAAACTACATTAAGCTTGGGAGATCATACCTAACTCTTGGATTTGACTCTGAGGAGAATGGGGAAACTGCTATGAGTAGAATTAGCTCCAAACAGCTCAGACATTAAAGCACTTAACTTTTTGTATTGTCACTGAGTTAATTTTTTGAGTTGCCCAGGATAAGACTACAGTTAGGAGATATTGTGATAAGATGATTAAGAAGCCACCAAAAAATGTTAGCATTCTAACATTTCTAACAAAAAGGTTGGTTTTCTTTGGATATATAAAAATTTCCTGAAAATTTAATTATTCTTTAATAATTAGTAACTTACTGATCTGGTTGAGTAGGGAGATTGGTTTTATATATAGGGGATTCATCAAATAAGTAAAAAATATTGAGAATTGTGAAAGAAGTTAAAAATATAAAGAGAAGGAAAGCTAGATTGAATCCTGTGATGTTGGATTAGATTTGGAGATGAGTTCACCATTCTCAATATATGGAACTAAATATAGATATATAGATGCAAATCTATGTGTGCACATGTTGATAATATAAATAAATTTAGATGTAATTCTCTGGTGTGTATATGTGTGTGTGAGTGTGTGAGTGTTGTACATATACATACATTTCCTAATTCTATTGATAGGACCTGGGAGCAGTAGCACCCCAAGAGTAAAGGATATATCTTGGACCTAGATATTGGCTTTTAAATACTATTCTCCATTAAAAGCAACCAAGTCTCTTTGAATAAATAAATGATCAATTACTGATTTGGGTAGAGGAGTCTGGAATATTTTTTTGACATCAGAAAGTAAAGAATGTTTGAGAAATGCTGGGGCATATAGAAAGGATATGGAAACCAAGTTGAAAGGACTCCTACTTGTCAACTCTGGGACAATTTGAGTATAAGAATAAAAAATAATCATGGATTATGACCATTAAATAAAACAGGAATTCACAAGCCCATGCTGATGAATAATGAATACATGAATAGGCAGAAGAGAAAATTCTTACAATAAAACAGCAACTAATAAATATAGAGAGAATGGCAGAATTAGAAAAACACCTTTTGGCAATTGTCATAGTAATAATCAGTTCAGGCAAGAAGTATCAGTGGATGCTAGCAATAATGGATTAAAATTTGATGAAACACAGGATATTTACTTAGTGTTTAAGTATCTCCCCACAAAGTAATTTTTAATTACAAGAGGAAAAAGAATAATTTTACAGTGGAGAATCCTGGCAAGCACCACCTTAATCAAATAATCAAAGTCAATAACTCTAGTAATGAGACCATTTAAATTATGTACCACCCGAAGGGATGCAATAAGATGGAGGTTTTTGTGTTCTATTTTTGCTAAAAATCGTAATGTGAATCTCATCATGAAGAAACATAGGGGAGACCACCTGAGGGATAGTGTACAGAATAAGTGGGCTGTACTCTTCCAAAATGTCAAGATCATGTAAGTCAAGGAACAACTGAGAAGTAGTCTCTATATTAAAGAAGACTAAACAGAAATGATAATTAAATATTACATGTGATTTGGATTACCTTTTTGTTTTTTGTTTTTTGTTTTTTTTTTTGCTATAGAACAGTGCTTCTGAAGGTAAAATTCTAAGACTAGAGCTCTACCACCACCTAATAGAAACTTGGTTAGAAATACAAAACTTTGGACCCATGCTGAACCTACTGAATCAGCAAGCCTGGGTTTGGGACACGGTAATCTAGGTGTAGTAAGACCTTCCATTGATTCTGATGCTCACTACAGGTTGAGATGCACTGCTATGATTGTTGGGGCAATAGTTAAAACTGGGGTAGATGCTAATAATATATCAATGTTAATTTCCTGCTTTTCATGGCATTGTTTTTAGAAGCACATACTAAATTATTCAGGGGTAATGAAAAGTTATGCCAGAATTTACTCTAAGTGAATCAGGAACCAAAGGTTCTTTATAATATGTATATGCAACTTTTCTGTATGTCTTAAAAATGTCTAAAATAAAATAAAATAAAATAGTGGGAGTTAAGTTACATATTTGTCATATTAAGAAAAAAATCTGACTCATATTCATTTCAACTGCTTTAATGTAGTCAAATACAGCACTAAATACAAAGGATATATATTCCATTACATGTATGGTTAAATCTTCAATGGAAAATAGTTTGTTCTCCCAAGAACCATCTGTGTTTATTTTCAGGTTGAACCAACCCTAAGGTTGCTAACATTCTTTAAACCCATGTTGATGAATGACACAATCTCCGAATCACATCAAAGCCAATATGGTTTCTTTGGGGATTCCATATCAGAGGGAAAACATTTCTGCTGAATAGCGTCTGCCTATCCATATGCAGAAAGAGTCAACACATGAAACTGAAAGATAATTGTTTTCAAATAATTGCCTAGATGACATACACAGCCCCTCATTCTCAACTGCATTACTAATTGCCTGAATGCAATCCATGATCTGATTTTTTTTTTCCTATCATTGTAGATTCTTTGCAATACTTTCCATTGCACACAACTAAAATACAGCAAGAGCAAAATATAGCCCGAGACAAGTACATATGTTGGATTAGATTCAAATATGCAGGGTTTTATCTAGAAGGAAAAATCTTTTTTGAGTTAGAGAGGAAGTGAATCAGGCCCATGGACCTTGGCTAACTGACCGATTCACAAACACTGGTGGTTGGTGCTTGTTTTTCTACTTTTGGTTGTCTACTTTGAAGCCTTTGTACAGCATCCAAATCCCTAGCTCCATTCTTTCTGGTGTTTTGGTGGTTATGCATTTGTTCTGATACTGTGAATGGAGAGTTCCCTTCCAGGCAGCAAGTGTTCCTTCCCCAGCCATAATCCCTCAGAAAAACTGAATCTGATCAGTTATGTCACAACTGAAGACTACATTTGTTTTAACAAAGTTTATTTAGAACATCCTGCTGCTAATGTCAGCACACAGATTGGGCAAGTTCTACCAAAATAACTTTCAGACTATTTGTACTCAATTAAATGTTTATTTAAAATTTCCTTTGGGTTTTTACTGCTGCAAATGTATTGTTCATTTTTCACATACCAGGCACTGTTGTTTAGTCTCAAGGGCATTACTTGTTACAAATTTAACAACTGTGACATATTAAAAACAACATTTAGGGAAGAAATTAGGGTTGAGAGGATATGACCAGATATTTCCGTGGTGTTTCACCAAAATGTCACTTAAATGCCAACAAGATTTTAAAAGGAATTTTTTCCCAAAATCTCTCTACCTTCTTGACTGGCCCTCATATATGTTGCTGTCATAGTTGTATTAGAAAACCCATTTAATTTTCATTTAAAAAAATTCACTATGGCAATAAAAATAATCGGGGCTATGCCATGTTACTTTTGTGACCCAAATTTTCTTATGATTAAAATATGTTTGTCCTTACCTCTTTTGATTGTTATAGAGTTTACCTGACATAATGTATGAGACATTCTTAGCCCTGTACTTGGTACACAATACTAACATTTTAAATAATGTTTATGTTATTGTGACCAGTGCTAATTATTAATATAAGAGAAAAACCCCACTAAGTGCCCTGGTATATATTTCCTTAGAAAAAATGCAGACTTCCCTGCATGTCTCTGGTAAGTTTCAGTCTTCTTTTGAGATTGTCATTTAGCAGGAGGAGAAGAGCCTATCAAGAGCAACTTCAGAAGAAAGTCATTATTACTTTTAAATAAATCTGCTGGTAATTAGATGTAATTAGACCTCTCTGAGCTGATTTCTAAATTCAAAAGCAATTAGAAAAGGAGCCTGCAGGTAAATACAACAGAACAGAGAGACCGTGGGCACCCAAGTGGAGGATTCCAGGTTTGCTCTCCTTCTGTGGGAATTCTGTTGATGTCAGAGGGTTAACAGAGCTTCTTAGCAGTAGACTGGGACCCAGGAGTTTTCATGATTTGGCCCACATTCAAAAATATACAAAAATATAAAAGTCAGTGAAGCAAATGCTGTTCAACAGAGGTTTTTCAGGGAAAAGGGATAAGCTTGATCCAAAAATATTTTGGAGGGTGGAGACATTCCAAGCATACCATTCCATGCCTGTGCCAATGGAATGTGGGCACAGCGCAGGAACAATGTCCAAGGTTGGAGAGCTTTAGAGGACCAGGGAAATTTTGAGTGAAAAACACAAAGCGGTGAAGAACCTGCCCCCACCAAAAACCAAGTGTCCCTATTTACAGATTGGATAGTGAATTCAAAGTAAATTTTAGGTCCATGAACTATGAATTCCAAAATTTGGTGCCAGATAATTGTAGTTGCATTTTGCAAATGTACAGCTCTACTCTGGACACAAACACACCCACACCCACACACACACACACACACACACACTGAACTGGAAGGAGAGATTGAGCAAGTTCCAGTTATTACATTTAAATCCAAGACTGGAAATAACATTTTGTCTCTTTCCATTATCTTTGACTCTAGGCTGGCAAAGCAGCTATAATGAAAATTAAAAATAAGCCCAAGTATGGATTGCTTTTCTATATTAATCATGAAAAGGGAGTAAATTCTAGACATTCCAAAACTTTTTGAAAAAAGTTTATTTGCATATAATGGTTATTTGCTTGTTTAATTGTTGTTATTTTTTTTCATCAGTGTTTGCGATCCTTCAAGACATGGCAGGATTTTGATTTTGAAAGATCCCCATTATTCCCAAGATCTATCTTGGCCTGTAGTTTCTGGATATGGTTATGTCCATTTGCAGTAGTTCATCTTCATACTTCTCTATTGGTAAACTGAGGAAATAAGGAGACACATGGATGTCCAAAGGTGACTTAGGATTTTTCATTGAAAAGGTCAGTCAAATGCCTTTCAAAAAATACTTTGCAAAAGCAAACAAACTTTGCAGACTGTTCTACTAAAGAGGCATTTCCTCTTTGTCCTTGACCTGATAATCTAGTTAACTGAAGAATTGCAATTCAGTTTATGGCAAGGAATCTTTCAAGAGGTTGTCTGGAAGTGGGATGATTTAGTAATTCTCAAAGGTGGGGGACAGCTTACCCCTGATTCCCCTGGGGAGCTTTTGAAACTTCAGATTCCTGGGTCCCAGTGCAGCCCTGCTGAGTCCAGATTTCTGGCGGCGGGGGCTGGGAAGCGGCCTATGTAATGCACTCTGCAAGTGATTCTTAGGCATTCTTCAAAAGCAGGAGTCTCTTCAAAGTGGAAATTAGTAGCTGTATCATAAAAGCCAGTAGCGCTTTCTGACCTGGCACTCCTCTAGCTTTGAATAGAGGCTCAGTGGTGCATTGCTTTGAAAACATTCCAGTTTGATCCATAGAGCAAGTAATTTTCCCTCCTCTTAATGTTTTCTCTAGCTCTGTTTTTCTCCATGGGCTCAATCGTCCAGTCTTCACACAATAGCATTTGGATTTGAGCAGTTTCCAACATGTTCCATTATTATTGTTGGACATCATTTTATTCCTAAAATGTCTCTGCATTTGGGGATGACCATCATCTGCATTTTCAGGCAAGAAAAGGGATATATACTATCAGCTGAGTCACCTGACCCTCGCCAGGTATGGCGTGTAGCTTCTTTTTTTTTTTTTTAAGATTTTTTATTTCTTCATGTAACCGAGACAGAGAGATCACAAGTAGGCAGAGAGGCAGGCAGAGAGGGGGAAGCAGACTCCTTGTTGTGCAGGGAGCCTGATGTGGGGCTCAATCCCAGGACCCTGAGATCATGACCTGAGCCGAAGGCAGAGGCTTAACCCACTGAGCCGCCCAGGCACGCTGACCTGTAGCTTCTTAAAACACCTTATCTAGGGCAGTGGCTCTCAACCTTGACTGCACATTAGAATTGCTTGATAAGGTTTGAACCTCGCAACACACAGGCCACACCCCAGACCAATGTCATCCAACTTGCATGAGTAGGACCCAGGCATCTATACTTTGTAAAGCTCCCCTGGTGATTCGAGGGTTCAACTTAGACCAAGAACCATTGTCCTGAGCATTAGTAGAAAGAGTGCACTGAAGCCTTTAGGACACCCGAGGGAGGTCATCAGTATTTTTCTTTACAGAAATAATTTCTGCTATCTGCAGTGTACTTTAACAGGAGGGGAAAGTTTAGGAGGAATTTCTTTCAGAAATGTGTTCTTGGGAGAGAATTAAAAATTTTTTTTTTTTAGTGTTCAACCACCATTTCAGGAGATCCAGTGTGAAACATTACAGTGTGAATGTTGCAGTTGTTTCAAGTACACTCACATAGATGTACTTATCCATGGTGTGAACCATCCATGCCCACCTATGCAACTCCCCTACACCAACCCATCACTGTGTCAGTTTCAGAGAATCTATGAAATGTATTAGTCTTCGGCTGTCTTCTCAAGAGCAAGTAACAGATCTCCAGTGAGCTGAAACAGGAAAAGTTGTTTTAAACCATTGACTGCTTAATAAATTAGCGCTAGACGGCTCTTAGCCTAATTTATCTCTGAAAGCCAGTTTCCCAGGGTATCAGAGCAATACCACAAGAAAAATTATTTCCATTAAACACCACAAAAATGTCTTTCCTGTGATACTTCACTGGAAGGGTGACATGTGCGAGATTCTCAGTCACAAAACAGGAAAGAAATGTTTGAAAGTTAAATTAAAAAGTAAAGCACAGTTAAGATTTTATTGAGCTTAAACCCCATTCCTACCCCCTAAACGTATAAATCTGTTCTGTGTTCTGTGTCTCCCACTCAGATGGGTGATAAATTTTGGATGCTGAATTCTTATGTCTCTAAAAATAACGTTTACCTAAAGTGAAGTGCAACATCTGGGTCCACTGGGGGAGCATGAAGTGGCCTTTCAGGTTAATTATTTGTGTGGTCAGGTTCGATTTCCAACCCTGAAAATGATGCCAGTTTTGTTTCTTTTGGCCCCTGCCCACCACAGGTAGAGTCCTGTCCCAGTGACTTTCCCATAGATCTGCTCCTTCATGCAGAATGTTGCCATCCGTGTCCCAACATTGAGGACATGGAATATTTTCCATCTGCTCTCTGAACTGAAGGACGCAATGTGTCTGGAAGTACCTCTGTTACCATGGTTAGGAATAGAGGAAAGAGTCACCCCAGTGCTGTCATGGTGGATGCTGTCAGAACAGATCCAGATTATTCTCCCTCTGATATTCTCAAAGGAATGTCTCTCTGCCATCTCCATCAAAGCGTATGTCTGCTTGTCTAGACCAGAGAATAGATTGAGATGGTCCATGTGCATTTTTAGACATGACCCAAGTAGGGGAGGTAACAAGGCTGGCATTAGATTGATCGTGAGAAGAACTCTTCCCCTGCCCTTTCTAATACTCTTCTCCATATCCCAAAAGAGGCTAATCCCATGGGCAAAGAAGCCTTATGATGGAATGTAGGGAGAGCAACCAGCTGCCCAGGGTGTTCCTAGGAAATGATGGTCTTTACTTATTATTTTTTTAAAAATATGGATAAAATCACAGCTTGAAATAAATTTTTAAAATCTCTAGATCTTTGTATAAATTTGAGTCCAAGCATTTTCATCCCTAAGATAAATTTTTCCAGGCATTGGCTTGAGCTCTGGGAGTTATCTTTTCATTTTTCCCCTTTCCCTACCAAATTCTGTTAATTCCTTCTCTCCTTTTCCATTTTCTTGGCCATTTCCTCTCTTTAAGCCTGACTGTTTCATTTTGGTGTACTGTAAAATGCTCCCTACTTGTCCCTAGACCTTCGACCTTGAACTCTGAAAGGATCTATACACCACCACCAGAGCAAGCTTCTTGGATTATTGCTTTGCTCAAATCACTTCTCTCTTTAAACTTTTGCGGTGGCTCTCCCACTGACTACTGAATAAAATCATGGCAATTTATTCAGTGTTCAAGTCCTTTTATAGTTTGGTTCCAAATTATGCTTCCAATGTTATGCTAACCCCCATGATCCAGCCAAATGACACCTCCATAGCCTTTCATCTCTTAACCCCATCTTGCCCTTTCTTACCTCTGGTTCACCTCTTTCTCTCATATCTTTCTCTCTTGATTGCTTTTCTTCCAAAACCCACTCAGAAACTCCCTCTCTCTTCCCTTAAATCTTTTCTGGACACTTTAGTCAGAAACTTTCTTTGCCTTCCTGTCCTCAATCATTTGATTAGAGCTGATCTCAAGACTCTTAACATGCATTGTCTTGTATTATAGTTATTTGGGTACCTTGTTTAGCCTTCTCATTGGAATTTCTGGAAGGCATAAACCACATCCTTATTCTTCAAGATGCCTTGTACATATTGGAGGATGAATGAATAAATGAAAAAATAAAGTTAAATACTACTTTCTTCTCTTCTTAATCCTTACACTGAAAAAGTATGGTGTGGAGAATAGGCCCTGGAAAATTCTCTCGTATGTCTTGTTTGAGGGTAGTTGGGAGAACTTGGCATATCTGAGTTCAGATCAGTTTCCTGGGACCGTCTATGTATGCAGAGGCTTATCTCAATGAATGGATACTCCTGAGTCTTTGGAATTTCAGGGATGGAAGAGGACAGAGGTGCAGGTCTGTAGTCATAAAACACGTATTTTTAAAAACTTAATCAGAAATAAAATAAAATGGAAAAAAAATTAACCAGAGGTTGCATAACTTTCTGAAAATTTGAGGCCCAGAGCTGGCAAGTTTGTGGTGCAGGTGGCTTGGGAGCTGCTGAGTGCATTCACCTTTGGCATGCTTATTCTGGAAACCTGGCTATAAGACTCGGGCAGATCATTAATTTATAGGCTGAAAGGCAAAAGACACTTAAAAGAAAAAAAAAATACTCAAATACTCAGAAGGATTGAAATGTTGGAGTACAAGATGGCTTAGTATATGGGAATATAGGCTTTTGCAAACTAACTTCCCTTAAGTTATTTTTGCAAACAGAGATCTTGGGTAAATATGAGCCATCACAGTTTATATGTAACAATTACACATAATCTGCTCCTTTGTTTCTCTTACTTGCCACAGTACCATGACTGTTAGCATTAACAAAGTGAAGAAATTGTTCAAAGAAAGATGGTGAAGGTGAATTAAGTGAGTAATTTATGGCCTTAAGCTTTTCCTTCCTTCCTTCCATCCTTCCTTCCTTCCTTCCTCTCTTTCTTTCAAGATTTTATTTATTATTTGACACAGAGGGAGGACAATTAGAGGGAGCAGGAGGCAGAGGGAGAAGCAGGCTCCCCACTGAATTTTTCCTTTTTTGGAATATTAGTTATTGGGGCGCCAGGGTAGCTCAGTGGGTTAAAGCCTCTGCCTTCGGCTCAGGTCATGATCCCAGGGTCCTGGGATCAAGCCCCGCATTGGGCTCTCTGCTTGGGGAGCCTGCTTCCCTCTTACTCTCTGCCTGCCTCTCTGTCTACTTGTGATCTCTGTCTGTCAAATAAATAAATAAAAATCTATTAAAAAAAAAGATAAAATATTAGTTATTGAAACCTGACCTTGTCAATAATTACCTGTATTATCTCTCAATTCCACTTTGCCTAGGTAGCTTCCGATTTTTTAATTGTAACACAAGAGTAATAGTAATTTTACCTATCCCATGGGATTATAATGAGGATTAAATAACAAATGTGAAAAGTATATTTAAGAAGGATTTTGTATCTTCTTAAGCACTGTGCATGTGTTTGCATGTTGTAAGTATGTATATGTCATTCAAGTAATGCAGCTGATTACTCTCTGGCTTATATTAATCCTTGGAGCCATGCTCTTTTTCAGACCACTTTCAGTTTATGTAGATAGGCAGATGGATGGATGATAGTTGGATAGGTAGATTGATAATGGATGGATGGATGAATAGATGAATGGGTCAAGTGTAATTGTATAAATACTTGTATTTCTATCTTAAGTATATACAATTTAATTAATAATTATACTTTATCAGATAATAAAAAATTTAGAAATAAACCCAAACTAGGAGATTAGGTTGAATGGATTTTACAAATACTGTTTGTGTGGCTTTAAATTTAATTTTAGTTTCTTTCAGTAGTTGGGAAATGTCCTCCAGGGCAGTGCTTTCAAGGATGGATCTGTGCTAGTCCATAAACTGTTTGTTCCCAGTAGCAATAATAATGACCACATGGCCTAGTTCACTACTTTTATTCCCCTACAAAAGTTTCTTGGTTTTTATTCTGGCACAAGCTCTTAAAGTCCTCATGAACTGGCAAACAATAGTTTTTCAACTGCAGTAGCATTGCTCTAATTATACCTTACTATTTGGGCACTCATTCATTCAACAAACGTGTGTTAAGGAACCATATTAGTTAAGGTAATCCTAGACATTGTAACAAGTAAGTCTTGAACTTAATGTAATAAAAACCTATTTCTCAGAAGCGTCATAGTCTATGCAGATAGGTACTCTTCATCTGGTGCCTTTCCCTGTGGTTCTTGGGGAAATGGCTCCTTCTATCTTGTGGTTCACTTTTTTCCTTGTCCACAGAATCCTCTGCATTTGGATAGCAATGGGAAAAGATAGGGTGGGGGAGATGCAGCCTTAACCATTAACCATTAACTTTAACGTTTAACCAATACATCACTTCTCACAGAAGGAGTGCCCTCCCTTATTCTCATGCAAAAGGACTGGAAAATAGAATCCCGGACTTTGTAGACACTTCTGTGGGTTTTTTGTTTGTTTTTGTTTTTAGAAAGAGTGCATTAATGTTGGGGGGAGCAGGTGCAGAGGGGCAGAGGGAGCCGGAGACAATCTTAATCAGGCTCCTCACCCAGCACAGAGCCTGACTTGGGTCTTGACCTCAAGATCCTGAGATCATGACCTGAGCCAAAACCAAGAGTCAGATGCTTAACCAACTGAGCCACTGAGGCATCCTAGCTTTGTAGACACTTGAGAGCATTCCCATTTCTTTGTTCCATTATTCACATTTATGTTATTATTGATACATCTGGATTTGTGTCTGCCATTCTATTCTTTGTTCTATATATGTCTCATACCTTTTTTCCTTTGTTTTTCTTATACTGCTTTGTTTTGCAGGCAGTGAATATATTCTAATATACCGTTTTAATTCTTTCATTATTTTTTGAGTCATTTCCTTAGAGTTGGCTCTAATGCTTATACACACACACACACACACACACACACACTTATCAGAATCAACTTCAGATTTATGTTAACTTAATTGCAGTGATATATAGAAACATTATTTCTGTAGAGCTATATTCTGTTTTCTCCTTTTTGTTATGTATGTTATTTTTGTTACATATATTATTATTATATGTAATACTTCTATAAATATTAAAAATCCAATAATACATTGTTGTAACTTTTACTTTACATAATTTTATGATGTTTTTTAAGATTTTATTTTATTTTTTTTTTTTAAAGATTTTATTTATTTGTCAGAGAGAGGGAGAGCGAGCACAGGCAGACAGAGAGGCAGGCAGAGGCAGAGGGAGAAGCAGGCTCCCCGCCGAGCAAGGAGCCCCATGTGGGACTCGATCCCAGGACGCTGGGATCATGACCTGAGCCGAAGGCAGCTGCCCAACCAACTGAGCCACCCAGGCGTCCCAAGATTTTATTTTTTTAAGTAATCTCTGTACCCAAGATGGGACTTGAACCCACAACCCTGAGATAAAGATTTGCATCCTATACCAACTGAACCAGCCAGGTGCCCCAATTTTACGATACTTAAGAAACCTGAGAGGAGAACGGAGAGCAAGTATATAATTAAGCTTTTGTTATATTAACCTTCTTATTTGTCAGTTTCTCTTCTTTTGTTTCTATGGATCTGAGTTCGCATCTGGAATAATTTCCTTGGGTCAAAAGGGTTTTGTTCCCACCCACCTCCTTCATACTGTTATCGACAAATATACTATATTTCTACATGCTTTGGTTCAACAATTAAGAGAAAGAAAAATGCATTTTCATTATCTTTTGTGACTACATAATTATCTTTATTGGTGCTTTTTGTTTTTTGTGTTTTTGTGGGGTGTTTTGTTTTTTGTTTTGGTGTCTGCGCTTTCAGCCTGAAGAATTTTTCTGGTATTTCTTTTCTTTTTTTAATTAGGTATAATTAACATACAATTTTTGTATTGGTTTCAGGTGTACAACATATTGACTCAACAATTCTATACATTACTCAGTGTTCACCATGATAAGTGTAACTCATCATGCATTATTAACAATACTACTGGCTATATTCCCTATGCTATACTTCTCATCTCTGTAACTTATTTATTTATAACTGAAGGTTTATATGTCCTAGTCCCCTTCATCTATTTTACCTATCCCTTCACCTATCTCCCATTTAGCAACCACCAGTTTGTTCGCTGTATTTAGGAGACCTTTTTTTTCCTGTTATTGTTGTTTGTTTATTCATTTTTTATATTCCACATACACATAAAATCATGTGGTATTTGTGTCTGACTTATTTCACTTAGCATAATATACTCTGGGTCCATCCATGTTACTGTAAATGATAAGATTTTATTGTTTTTTATAGCTGAGCAATGTTCCATTGTATATAAATGCCAAATGTTTTTAACTATTCATGTATTGATGGACACTTGGATTGCTTCCATATCTTGGCTATTGTAAATAATGTTTCAATAAACACAGAGGTGCATATATCTTTTTGAATTAGTGTTTTCATTTCCTTTGGGTAAATACCCAGTAGTGGAATTACTGGATCATATGGTAGTTCTATTTTTAATTTTTAAAGAAACCTCGATATTATTTTCCACAGTGGCTGTATCAGTTTACATTCTCAGCAACAGTGCTCAACAGTTCCTTTTTTTTTTCACATCCTCACTAAAACTTGTTTTTTCTTGTCTTTTTGATTCTAGACCTTTAAACAGGTATAAGGTGATATCTCATTGTACTTTTGATTTTCATTTTCTTGATGATAAGTGATGTTGACCATCTTTTCCTGCGTCTGTTGGCCTTATGTATGACTTCTTTGGAAAAATGTCTGTTCAGGTCCTCTATCCATTTTTTATTTGGATTATTTACTTTTTTGGTGTTAGGTTATAGAAATTCTTTATATATCTTAACTATTAACCCTTTATTGTATATATCATTTGCAAGTATTTTCTCCCATTTGGTAGGTTGGCTTTTTGTTTTGTTGATGGTTTCCTTTGCTATGTAAAAGCTTTTTATTTTGGTATAGGCTCAATAGTTTCTTTTGTTTTTGTTTCCCTTGCCTGAAGAGACATATCTAGATAAACATTGCGAAGACTAATGTCCAAGAGATGGCTGCCTATTTTTTTTTCCTAGGAGTTTTATGGTTTCAGATCTCAAATTTAGGTCTTTAATCCATTTTGAGTTTTATTTGGTATATGGTGTGAGAAAGTGGTCCAATCTCATTCATTTTGCAATCTAGTTTTCTCAGCACAATTTACTGAAAAGACTGTTTTTCAACAGCCTGTTGTATATTCTTTTTTTTTTTTAAGATTTTTTTTTTAATTTTATTTATTTGACAGAGAGAAATCACAAGTAGGCAGAGAGGCAGACAGAGAGAGAGAGAGGGAAGCAGGCTCCCTGCTGAGCAGAGAGCCCGATGCAGGACTCGATCCCAGGATCCTGAGATCATGACCTGAGCCGAAGGCAGCGGCTTAACCCACTGAGCCACCCAGGCGCCTTGATTCTTCTGTCATAGTTTAATTAACCATATCAGCATGAGTTTATTTCTGGATTCTCTCTTCTGTTCCATTGACCTATTTGTCTATTTTTATGCCAGTACCATACCGTTTTGATCACTATAGTTTTGTAGCTTATCTTGAAATCTGGGATTGTGATTAACTCCAGCTTTGTTGTTCTTTCTCAAGATTCCTTTAACTATTTGGGGTCTTTTGTGGTTCCAGACAAATTTTGGTATTATTTGTTCTTGTTTTTAACATTTTTACTGCCAGGTGTCTATTTGTGAATCTGTATTTATCCTACTTGAAGTTCACTGAGCTTCCTAGATGTGTAAATGAATGTTTTCTAATAAAAACATTCATTTTAGCCTTTATTTCTTTGAATATTTTTTCTGCCCTTTCTTTTTCTCCTCCTGGCACTCACATATGTCTATATTGATATTCTTAATTCTGTCTCTCATATCTCTGAGGCTCTTTTTATTTTTTACTCTTTTTTCTCTGTTCCTCAGATTGCATAATTTTTGTCAATTATCTTAAGTTTGCTAATTTTTTTTCTGCCAGTTCAGATCTACTATGGAACTCCTCTAGTGCATTTTAAAATTTCAGTTATTGTACTTTTCAAATGCAAAATTTTCATTTCCCCCCATAAATTCTATCTCTAGTGATATTCTCTATTTGATGTAACACTACCATCATGTCTTCCTTTACTTCTTTTATCATGATTTTCTTCAGTTCTATTTACAAACATATTTATAATGTTTACTTTGAAGTCATTGTTCAATAAATCTAACATCTGGTCACTCTCACAGGTAGTTTGTTTCCTGCTTCTTTCTGGTATAAACAACATACTTTCTTGTTTCTTTGTGTGTCTCACAGTTTTGTTTTGTTTTGTTTTTTTTAATGGAAAGTGGGCATTTTAAATAATACATTATAGCAACTCTGAGTATTGGTTCCCTACTCTGAAACTTGTTTTTGTTGTTTATTTGTTTAGTGACCATATCGATTACTTTGGTGAAATCTATTTCCTCTTTACAGTTTGAAATCTCTGATGTTGCTTCTCAGGGAGCACAGCCTTAGATGTGTCCACAGTCACCCTGAGATGAAAGTGGTTTTGGAGGCTTTCTTGAAAGGTCTCTTCTTCTGACTACATTTAACTATTAAGTGCTGCTAGTTGCCAGCTGATTGCTATATTTTTTTCAATGATACTAGTGAATAAATTGCTTTATTAAAGTAATCTAATCAGATTCTGGCTCCTTTGAAGATCTAGTTGTAGAGGTAATTATTTGAGATTTGTTCTCACTCCAGTTGTTCTTCCCATCTGTCTCTCTTCCCAGTTCTTCTCAGCAAATTAGTCAGCCTGTAGCTTAGCATATATCTCTAATGAATCCATCAGTCCTCTCCCATTTCCTTTTTACCACAGCTTCTGTTTTGGGGAGTACCATTAGGGTTGAACTTCTCTATGTTCTATTGCCAATGAAGTCATTTTCTTGGGGAGAGATCTGGAACTGTGTGTTCTGTAGACTACTTCTCACAGGCAAAATCTCTGAGCCATGGCTCTGTAGTGGAAGGTGAGGACAATGGCGCACTGCGAAGTGGCATCCTCACTTTGCAGCTGAGTGCTCAGTGGATGGGGTAGCTGCCCTAGATGTTCTTGGTTTGCCTCTCTTGTCATGGAATCCTTGCCACTACGAACTGCAGCAAGGACATTTAGAGTCCCAGGATTCTTAGTGACACCATGCTCAAGGTGAAGCCTTTATCCCATTTGTGGAGGGTGGACAGAAGAGGAGAGTCACCTCTATTTTGCATTCTTCTAGAACTTATCCTCAGCAGTAGGCAGCTGAGGTAGAATGAAAACTGCTAACATTCTGCCCCTCGGGAAGATAGTCCTCTAACTGGGAACTGAGGGGAAAGTGTTCCCTGTATTTTTGGTCCTACTAGTCTGAAGTGGAGTTTCTGTCTCAATGCTGGGGCTGGAAAGAGCATGTAGTTGTTCATTCAAATCCCACAGACTCTTGCAGTTCTTATCGGGGTTTAGTAGATATTTTTGAATAAATGTTTCTTTATTTGCTCTATGCCCTTAGGACCTGGACTATTTCCAAAGATTTTAAGGGTTTTTTTCCCCCCCTAATTATAATTTTCACCATTTTCATGGGGAAATGATTCTTTGGAGCTTCTTGTGTTATCATTGCCAGAAGTGAAAACATTATATGTTAATTTTTTCAATTTCTCATTCCATTCACTCACTTTTATTGAGTGTATTATGTGTCTGGTGTTGTGGTAGGGGCTGAAGATACAATGGTAAATAAAACAGACCTGGAACTTGCTATAGTGGACAAGACAAGAACAAACCAAAAACGGATTGGAAACAACTTTGGCAAAGGTGTCATTATATTTTGAATTAATAATGAATGAACAAGTGAATTATGTGAAAAAAAATCTTAAAGAAATTATGGAACTGGAAAGACCGGCTGGATTTTGCTGTAAATAGATTATTAGGACTTTTTTTTAAAAAAGGCATTTTAGTAGAGTACCATAGACAGAAGCTCATGTCAGCTGGTTAAAGAGTGAATGAAAAGCAAGCAAGTAGGCAAAAGATGTTTAGCTGTTCTTTGAGGAGCTCAGTTTTAAAAGAAAAGAAGGGAACATTAGCCAGAGAGTTAGCAGCCTTTTTTCTTTCACCAATTCTACCCAACACCATGCTCCAGAACTTTCAAGACAAAGGGATACTTCTTGCATCCAACCAATTTCTCTTGTTCTCATTCTGCGGTGAAGAAGAAAGCAGATGATTTAGCTTCTCATACGTATCTGCTACAGGCAAAACCAAATGAAATGGACTAATCAGAAAAATTGAGAATTCAGTCTGTTGAGAATTTGTAATTCTCATTATGAAGGAAGTAACTGGCATTTGACTCCTGTAGCTTAGATTAGAATGAACTGACCTCCCTTGATCTTATCACCTCTAGACATCAAGACAAAACTGATCTGATCTGTAAAGCAAAGCTCAGATCTGGAGCACGCATTCACTTTGTACCTGTCTGTACCAAGCCCAAGCCACACTCATGTTCTGAATTCATAGGACTTGCTAGCTGAAGTATTTACATTGTGTTTTCATCAAATAGCAGCAAAGACAGGTTCATTTGAACGCTGCCTAGTATTATATAATGGGATTATCTGGTATCTCTCTGGCAGACATTTTTAGATAAAAGAAGACTGGAACTTCTCTAGCAGTTGTTATTGAGGATGAATTTTCCTAAAGTTAAAATGAAATGTGAAAAGAAGTTAAAAAGGTAATGAAGGTTGGGAATAACTAGACATATGAAAGCCAGAAGGTAAAGTTACTATCTTGGATGTTAGGCAGTGGGTGAAATGTAGCTAAAGACAATAATGGCTGAAGAAGTAGAGAGATCCTAAGGAGAAGAGAGGGATAAATGGGGGTGGAGAGATATTAGAAGAAAAGGCAGAGTCAATAAGTTGTATGGTACCTACTTTCCCCCAGCTCCAAAGTCTCTTCTGTGTGTCCTGACAAGTACTGAAAATCAGTTTTGACAAGTGGGCACTTGTAAAGGAATCCTACTAGGAGATACACCTTTTTTCCTCACCTGACTTGGGTTTTCAATCCAGTGTGAAATAAGATTTCATTTATTCATTCAAATGTTTATTGACCCTACTAGATGTCAGCCAGGGTGTTAGGGATCAGGGACATAAGCAAGAGCAACATAGAGAGGCAGCTGATACCAAGTTAATGGTCAGTTATTATTCCATGTGATAATATGAGGAAGTGCTTATGGGCTTATGGAAGGAAGGGGACATCAACCCAGACGTGGCAGATAAGCAAAGGTCCCTCAAGGAAGGTCCCCTATTAGGCTGGAATCTCTAAGACAATAGGATCTTTTTCTCTGTTGTTCACTCTAACATCCCCAGAATATAGCACAGTGCCCAGCATGTGACAGAAGCTCAATAAGAATAAGATGAATGACTGAATTAATCAAAACCCATCTTTATTCATTTGCTTGGTATGGAAATAATCCCCAAAAGAGAAGCTGTCCCAAACCCTGTTCTTTAGTTAGTGTTTTCTTATGAGAAGAGAACAAACATATCTGGGACTACTGATGAATTAATCTGTCACTTATTTGCCCTTCAAGTTTCATGAATATCAAAATTTTAGTACAAACTTCTAAGCAATTACTATAACAGCTAAAGTCAATGTAATGTCAAGAAAGTATTGAATAGATCGTTTAAAAATCAGGGGAAAAGCAATATGTAATGGCAACATTGCAGTGCATTGCATACTTTGGGCCTTAACAAATCAGTGAAGAGAGTACATGCTCCTATATGAGCTCTTTCAGAATGTGTCTGTAGTGTTCTCACTGGATATTTACAGATAGCTGCAATGGCTAAGAATCACTTGATTATACTTGCAATTGCTTCCATGCACCACAAAGAAACTAGCTGCCAATCCTTTTATTCTAGTGGCTAATGTTTGGAAAACAGACTAAACTAAATGGCTTCAAAGGAATATCCTCATACTAAAACTCCCACAAATAGTGTGATGTGAGGCAAGGAAAATGAGTTTCAAATGAGAAGATTTACCACTTAGTAGCTTTTGGGATCTGGGATAGGCCAGTTAATCTTCCTGAGCCTGGTTCCTAATCTATGAAATGCAGATATCATGATGTTGCCTAACCTCATGTCATTGCTGTGAAGATCAAAGGAGCTCATATAAGTGAGGGAACTTTGAAAACTGTAAAAAGCAATATGATAGTTAATTATTCAAATAATACGATTAATGGAGGATGTAATTCAAATTGCTGACCATGAGTGTGGTCCATGATGAGCAGCCTTTAATATCCCATAACCAGCTCCAGAGCCCTTCCTTGCCCCATTAACCGTTCATCACAGAGGATACAAAAAGAATCTTGTGCTGGGTAAAAGATTTCACACTGGGTGAAATAGTTTTGTTTTGGGGCCCCTGGGTTGCTCAGTTGGTTAAGCCACTGCCTTTGGCTTAGCTCATGATCCCGGAGTCCTGGGATCGAGCCCCACATCAGGCTCCCAGCTTTGCAAGGAGTCTGCTTCTCCCTCTGACCTTTTCCGCTTTCATGCTCTCTCTCCTTCTCCTTCTCTCTCTCTCAAATAAATAAATTTAAAAAAAACAGTTTTGTTTTGTTTTAAAAAAAGGCTAGTCGTCTGATCAGTCTAACAACCCAAGTTGTGAGCATGTGCCCATGTCCTTTAAGAAGGATACCCCTTTAATCAGTTAGGATGCTGCTTGGGCTCTCTGGAGTTCGCGCAGAAGCTGATACAGAAAACTCACCTACCCCAAGCGGCTTGAGTGACTAATTAGACACCTGCACCAGTTCGATAGCTCCAGTTGTTCAAATAAAACCTGCCTTGATGGTGGAAGGCTCAGAGAAAGGAAAGGACAGGACTGGGGACAAGAATCATGTCCGGGGAAGACAGCAGAGCCAGCTGCTTTTCCTAAGCAAGTGTCTGAGAAGCAATATCTTTATAAGGCTAAAAGAGTTTATTTTAACTATAAGTAAAAGAAACTAAGTACCAGTCACCACTAGCAAGGGTGATCTTTATCGGCCTTTGTTGGCCCTCGAGAAAGAAAAGGAATCTTGAAAGGCTTCAGCAGCTGCAGGTTCCGTACAGAGGACATCTCCTGCACATTGCTGACATGTCTTGGATTTTTCTGACCTTACCTTGTCTTGGAAGATATTACCGCGGGAGTCAAATGTCCTCCTACACACGTGACCCCACGTGGGTGTTATCAACCACCGCTCACGCAGCGGAATCAGCATTCCCCAGGCGGGTTCTCGTAAAGGCCACTGATGGCTTTGGGAAAGGCTTTGTGATCCCCTCCTGGCTTGGAAGCCTCTCTCCCAGCACCTGTGAGCCCTCACCCTGAGAGATGGCTAATGTGCTAATTACTCCGAACCCAAAAATGTAAGCTGTAAACAAATGAGAGCTGTGTTTATAATCAATCAGTTTTATGACCTTCTGATGGTGATGATATCAGTGGCGTTTACACTGGAAGACCGCACAGCGTTCTCCAGCAGCTGGCCGCTTCTGTTGCTTGAGAGCAGAGGATGATGTGGCCCATTAATTGTAGTCTTTGCACCGAAGGGCATGTTGCCTTGGCCAAATGGCCAATCTGGCTCTTGGAATTGCCAAATAAATTATTTTCAAAAATCTCAAAGTCAGCTTGGATGGTTTTCAAATAATCTGTGGTTTGGGGCCTACGCTCCTCCCCCTCCCCATGAAAAACTAAAACTGCATTCTTTCTGAGCTGTAACTTGATATATACATGATTTGAAGACAGCGGGGAGACACTCTAATCCCAAAGAAAGAGAGAGAGAGGCTTGGCCTGGATGCACAAAGAGCTCACCCCCTCTGATTTAGGACTGACCTTTGATACGTCCTTCTCCCTGCCCTTAAGCTGTTTCTCCACCTGAAGGCTGGGGTGGGGATGACTCTGCAGCAGATGCCTGCTGAACACTTTGTTATCATCAGAACCAAGAGGATCCACGCAAAGCATAAATATCATAAAACGTGGCAAGAGAAATGTTTACACCAATCTGTGGTTTCTGATCAAAGCCAAAATTGCTGGGTTCTTGAATGAAAACTTCTGGCTGCACATGTGAGATTTGCAGCTGCCTTTGGCACCTATAAAATATGATTTGTGAGGTGCTGAACAATGTCCTGGGGGTCTCCAAAGGCTGCTCCTTTGGCACCAAGATCCTTTTATACTGAGTCCTGCCAATGTGTGGATATGCCGGTTTGAGAACTTTGGCTGCATTTTGGGCTTGTTAACAGTGCAAAAGATTTGCCAGAGAAACCCCACATGCATTTTGCCCCCAAGCACCTTGCCCTTCATTTATAGACCCCTGGGAAAACCAAACCCATCTGTTTCTCATTCATTTACACTTTACTCATCAAAATGTTGGTTTTGGTCAGATTCCTTTGTTTTCATTTCAAGAAACTTTTTAAGAATGTAGAGTGGGGAAAAGATGGGTAATTAGCCAGAAGTCTGATGACCCAAAGCTCTCTGTCCTATTTCTAGCATTACTTTTAGTCCATTGGATGATCACAAGCAGTACATTTCCCCATTTATCCACTTACTAGTAACCCTACATTACTTTAAAAAAAAAAAAAAAAAAAGGAAAAGAAATATAGTGCTTTGCTTCTGCTTTACCACCAGAGATTTGAAAACAATCTAGAATCTGTGGAGGTTTCATGAGGAGACACTCATGGAAGCTCAGATTTTGCCTTTTCTTTCTTTCTCTTTTGTTTTTAAAGAGCCAACCGCTTTTTCTTACATTCATGAAAGTGAATGAGTGGCTGGGAACTGTTTATCCTGCTGGCTTTAGGGAATAGGGAAAAGGAGTCTTTTTTTCTTTTCTTTTCTTTCCTTTTCTTTTCCTTGTCAAGTGCTCATGAAACTATGAATATTTGTGACCTGCAAGAAAAATATGTGCTGTCTATTTTCTTGTCTTATGGTTTTTGAAAAAAATCCCCTCAAAGCAGCTTTTTTTTCTTAGCTCTTAGTCAAAATCAGTAGTTTGTAGGCATCTTAAGTGGGGCTAAATTCCTTCCTTGCTTACAGTTGTAAACTTGCTGATCTTTGGAAGTAGAAATAAAGTTAGATTACATCCTGTCGCCACCACCAGAAAAAAGGACAGATAACTCCCTTCCCCATTCTTAGTTTACACATTCCTGAATAACAACTAATCTAAATTGTGTAGGAACATGATGAGAAATATCTCATTTAAAGGGGGCAATACAGATAATTACGTATTATATGTATTGTATAACCTTAAATAAGGTTCTTAGGTTAAGTTAGCAAGTTTTAATAGTGGTGAACCCATGGTACTGTTACGAAGTATCTCAATAACATCTTATGTATTGGTTTTAATGATGAGACAATCAGATGCCCATATAATTTAGCAAATTCATTTCCATTTTATGTAGTAATGGCTTTACTTTTTGTCATGTGTGCCAAATGGGAGGAGATCAATACAATCTGTAAAACTGAAGTAATTGGACAAAGGAGACCCAACTGCTAGGATGGGACTTAAGAATTTCTAGAATTACTGTTGCAGATATGGCTTTCTGTTAAATACCATTCAAGTGGATGACAACCTAGGACAGGCATTGAGAACCTGTGCTGTGAGAACTGGATAAACCCCCGCAGAAATCTGAGATCTGCTACTTAGTACTCGTTATAGCAAGTTACTGAGCCTCTCTCTTTCTTCACTGATATGGAATAATAATAGTGCCCAGTCCAGTGATATGTTGATAATAGTCAGTTTCGGAGGTGTGAATATACCACTGTGGTATAATCTTGTACTATATAAGATATAAGTATAATCTTATACTATATTAAACCACTGAGATTTGGGAATTATTTGTTATAGCAGTTAGTTATCTTAATAATCCGGGCGACACAATACTATTTATGCATGATAATAAAGTGCATTTTATAGTGAAATTGTGTGATTGGTTCATAAGACAACTACCACATTATCTTCACATGCTAGGAATTAGTCACAAAGTAACATTGGCTAGAGGAAAAGATTTTGCTGTCTGACATCAATTCTGATCTGGAAATGCTATAAAGAAATGTTAAACATTCCATATAACTTACCCTAACTTTCCAAATTCATTCGTCTTCCCTTGGAGATAACCAAGAATTGGTAGTAATATTGAAGGATTATTTCGTAGGGAAGAACACCATAATTTGGGGCATGATTATTTTTTAATTAACATACAATGTATTATTTGCTTCAGGGGTACAGGTCTGTGAATCATCAGTCTTACACAATTCACAGCACTCACCATAGCACATACCCTCTCCAATGTCCATCACCTAGCCACCCTATCTCTCCCACCACTGCCCAGCAACCATCTGTTTGTTTCCTGAGATTAAGAGTCTCTTATTGTTTGTCTCCCTCCCTGGTCCCATCTTGTTTCATTTTTTCCCTCCCTACCCCCCATGACTCCCCACCCTGCCTCTCAAATTCCTCATATCAGAGAGATCGTATGATAGTTGTCTTTCTCTGATTAGCTTATTTCGCTTAGCATAATACCCTCTAGTTCCTTCCATGTCATTGCAAATGGCAAGATTTTGGGGGTTTTGATGGCTGCATAGTATTCCATTGTGTGTGTGTATGTGTGTGTGTGTATGTATATGTATATGTATATATACATACATACCACATCTTTATCCATTCACCTGTTGATGGACATCTATGTTCTTTCCATAGTTTGGCTATTGTGGACATTGCTGCTATAAACATTTGGGTGCACGTGCCCCTTCGTATCACTACATCTGTATCTTTAGGGTAAATACCTGGTAGGGCAATTATTGGGTTGTAGGGTAGCTCTGTTTCCAACTTTTTGAGGAAACTCCATGCTGTTTTCCAGAGTGGCTGCACCAGCTTTCATTCCCACCAACAGTGTAGGAGGGTTCTTGGGGAGTGATTATGATACCATGGGGGGCAAAACAGCTTTTAGAGTCTGATGAATTTGTGTTTAAATGCACAATATACCATGTTTACTGCACGGATTGGGAAGATAATTTAGTATTTCTTTCCTTTCCTTATTCATAAAAATGAGAAAATGACACCTACTTCACACATAGAGTTATTATGAGATTAGATAAAATAATGAAATATTTTTAAGTATGTTTAGCACACAGCTCAACTAATGTTTATGACTTTTTTTTTGCTTGCTATTATCTCCCTCATGTTATTGATTGTGGTCTATGGTTTCTGAAAGTATCTTGGAAGACTTCTGTTCCACCAGCTTCTGTTTTGGCTTGATGCTCATGACATCTAGATTTCCAGACATGATCACCTCCACCAACTGATTGAGTTTAAACCATCTGGAAGTAGCTCATTAGCTTAGCTACCATCTCCAAGTATTTCCACCATCAGGAAAAATAGGTCATCCATATGGTGTAGATGCCTAGTTATGTTCTGAAATGGATGGTGGAAGGGATTGGCCAGTAAGACCTTCCAGGGTTCTTAGAACTTGGTATATTAAAACAGATAAAAACATGAGAATCAGCTTAGTTTCTAATTAGATAATGTTTTAGGTTTGTTTTCATCATCTCTGTTTTGACTTTAGTTGAAATTTTGAGACCAAGAAGACACCTCCATGGATCCTACTTGGTGGTGAGATGACTGCAAACTACATGAGGACAAAGACTGAGCATATTTTGTCTACTACTTTGTATCTCCAAAGCCAACCATGGTGTTTGGCACATAGTAGGTGTTCAGTGAAAATCTGAAGAATGAATAGATAACCATTAGTGAATATAGAGCTGGACCAAAGGCTGCCACAGGGAGTTCTCTGGACCTAAAACATGTTAGAATCCAGATGGGCCTGATATGACCCTGCCATGTTGATTAACTGAACAGTATTCCTCCTAGCATGACTTGATATCCCCAGAACTATGCAAAGCACCTGTCCCCAGCATGATCTGTTATTGTTTTTCAACTCTATTTCATGAGAACTCACTTGAGTAAATAATCCTTCTCTGGCCACCAAAATTACTGGATAGAGTCACCAGTTATGTCTACATATTATAGAAGAATGCAAAGCCTAACATAAAGGTATCCCCTCTCTAGTAAAATGGTGAGTTAGAGTCAACAGCTATTTCTTGAATAACTATAATTCAGAAAAAGGCAAGTGATATGTGGTAGGATATTAAAAAGGGAGAATTGCTATACAGAGAGTGCTGTGTTTTAGGGATTTTGAGGTCATTGTTTGTACTACAGAGATTTCAGGGAAGAAAGAACAATTTTCCAAGTTAGTATTAAATAAGATGAGACATATGAAGAAATAGTCTTGGGCCTGGCACAATATAATGCTCAAAGAGTGTTAGTTAGCTGTGTTTATATTTTTATTAGAGATATTAATATCATCACTGTAGTGGACGCTGTGGTACTCCCCCCAGATCTTCCCTAAAGACAAAGACATTAATTTCTCCAGGTACCAGCAGTGTTCATCGATGATGGCTCAGAGTTGAATTTGTCTCCAGAAGTTGCCCTTGGCTGAAAGGAACTTGTTATGGACTGAATTGTGTCTCCCCAAAATTTAAATGTTGAAACCTTAACCCCTATAACCTCAGAGTATGATTGTATTTTGAGATACAGTTGTTACAAGAGGTAGTGAAGTTAAAATGAGGCCATTTGGGTGGGCTATCACCCAGTCTGACTGGGGTCTTTATCAAAAGAGATTAGGATACAGAGAGAGACTGCATAGTTGTGCATGTGCAGAGGGACAGAAGAGTTGGCCGGGCCTGGATTCTGAGGATGCTGTGAAGAGGCAGTAAGCAGGCAACTATCTGGAAACCAAGGAGAGAAACTTCAAGAGAAACCAACCCTGCTAGCACCTTGATCTTGGAGTTCTAGTTTCTAGAATACGAGAAAATAATTTTATGTTGTTCAAGCCACCTAGTCTGGTATTTTGTTGTGACAGTCCTGGAAAATTAATACAGAGCTGCTCCGCCAAAAGTTATATACCCCAGGTAGGGGCAGCTTTCTTTCATCAACTGGTTAATGAAGGGACACAGTGTCCAGCACACTAGCCTTGGTCTGGGACCACTCTGAAGGGCTGTCCCAACTCAGAGCGCTCCTGCAGTATTAGCTGGGGCCCTTGAGATTCCAGTTCTTTCTGTGTCCAACCCTCACTCCCCTTGAGGGCTTTTCACTGAGAATATTCTGCAGTAGACTTCCTGCACAAAAATCTCTATCTCAGGACCCATTTTCTAGGGAGCCTCGTATACGACCGTTAGTATCAGGAATGGCTTGAGGAAACAAACTCTGAAATGGGATATGGGAATGAGATCACCACTGGCTGGCTGGCAGTGAAGACCCATTCTTTGATGGTAGGTGGAGTATGCATAGCCTCTGACATTCTGTTGCAGTATAATTATTGAAATTGCCACTGGGATAAATAGGCATAACACTGATGAGAAGGAAAGCAATGGTAGTGTGATGTCTTAATATTTATAAGATTTGGAGAACATAGTAATTATAACAGCATCAGAGCTATATGTCTCTCACTGAGGACTATCAATCTGCTGGAGAAAAACAATGAATGACTGAGGGGCATTAGCCATCAATACAAGTGCAAAAGTCAGAGGTCCTCTTCAGTAGAAAGTAAAGAAGCAGTTCATCCCTTGCGGCCACAGTATAGAAATATCTGAGGGTGAGGCTCAAGACTTAATTTTCAGAACAACAGAGATCTACAAAAAGGTTGAATTTTCAGCCTTGGCGATTTTTTTTTTTTTATCCAAGGTCAGTGTTCTGGCTGGGAACAGTGGGATTCTAGGTTGATATTCTTGAGAATCTTGAAAACAGAGGGCCCCTTGAGCCCTCTGGGCCTGCAGAAGTGGTCCACTCTGTTCTATTAACTTAGAACCATCCCATTGCTTAAGCTGAGGCTCTAAGCTCAGAGCTCTCTGTCTGAAAAGCCTTGTTTCCCAGTGTGTCCACTGGGACCTCGGGCTCACCTGGTAGCCATTTCTCTAACCCTTCAATGCATAATTGGAGTGGACATACATGGTAGTTGGCCAAACCCCATACTGGTTCCTTGAGTTCTGGTAAGAACCATTGCACTGGGGGAAGACCAAGTGGAAACCTCTGAAATCCCTGCCCCCAGCCCTGGAAGTAAGTAAAAATACTATTGCATACCAGAGGGAACAGTAGAGATTAGTGCCAATCTTAAAGATCTAAAAGATGCAGGGGTCATGGTCTTTATATATCTTTGTTTTTTAGTTTCGCAGTTTAGCCCCTACAAAACCAGACTGATCCTAGAAGATAAAGGTGAACTATCACAAGCTCAACCAAGCAGTGGTCCTTATTATAGCTGCTGTGCCAGATGTGGTGTCTTTGCTAGAACAGATTAACAGGGACTCGAGTACCTGACATACAGCCAACGGTCTGGCAGATATGTATATTTCATCTTCATCAGGAAGGAGGACCAGAAGCAGTTTACATTCACATAGGATTAACAATAGCACACACTTACAGTCTTGTCCTATGGTTGTGTCATCTGTCATAATATAGTCTAGAGAGAAGTGGACTGTCTAGATAGTCCATAGGACATTCCATGATATTGTTAACATTGTGTTAATCAGACCAGATGATTATGAAGTGGCAAAAACTTTGAAGCACTTGGTGTATGGCACATAGACTATAAAGGGCAAGAGATAAAACTCATGAATATTCAGAGGCCTGGTATATCAGTAGAGTTTTCAGGAATCCATTGATTTTAACAGATTGTTGTATTTCTCACTTCCTACTGCTAATAAGAAAGAAGAATGCTTGGTGGGCTCTTTAGACCCTGGAGGTAGCATATTCTGTGCCTGGGAATAAGGTGCATGAAGTGTTTCCAGCGCTGATTTGGGGTTCAGTGCAAGAAATGGATATGTAGCACATCGAAGTTGTGGTGCAAACAAGCCCTGCCTATATGGCCACATGCTTTGGCAGACCCCCTGGTATTATCTACAGTAAGGAGTGGAGTGAAATTGGGTGGAGTTTATGGTGATAGGAGAATCACAATGTAACTGCCTCAGGTTCTGAAGCAATGTCATACCTACACCATGGTGAATTATATATTAATTGAAAATGAGGTACTGGTATGCTTTGGGCTTCTGGTAGAGACCGAGCACCTACTCATGGAACCTTGAATGGCTGGCAGAAATGTCCATCATTACCTGGGTTCCGTCAGACCCACCAAGTTGTAAGTTAGGCTATCGCAACAGCCATCCATCATAAGATGAAAACGGTACATCTGAGAGTGGGCACAACTAGACCGCATGAACAAGTGGCCCAGACTCCCATGTCTTCCACTGCCATTGTATAGTTTCTTCCCTCGTCTCATCCCTGTGGCCACATACATAATCTCTTATGGCCAGCTGACAAAGGAGGCAAAAGGCCAAGCTTGGTTGTGGATGTGTTGGTTTGGGACGTGGATATATGAGGAGAAAATCTACCAGTGAACACACCTTTGGGCAGTGCAACAATTATCCACTTCATGTGGTAGGAGAAGTGGCCAAAGGGAGGACATAGACCAACATGTGGGCGGTTGCAAACCACTTGGCTGGTTGGTCAAGGGTCTGAGAACAGTTAGAATATTGGAGATAAGTGGATCTAGGAAAGAGGAAGGTGGATGGGCCTATGCAAGTGAACACTGCAAGGTTTAGTTTATTTAGGGGATTTTACTCCTAATCTTTCATCCAGTATGTGGGGATATGACGGTATATGGACTTCCTTACATTTTTTTAATTGTTTTAATCAGGAGAAGAGAGGACAGATTAAGTAATGTATCCCTTTGCAACATATGTTAACTCCTGGTCCCCATCAATGCCGTTTACCTCTATATTTAAATAATTTCTAAATTCAAAAAGAATTGCCTGGAACCATACCACTGTTCCCCAGAAGGGACAATTGTGAGACATTAAAGAGTGGAGAGGACACACTCAGCCAGAGGCAGAGCCCTCATTCCAATTAATGAACTTCTTGGAGGAGAGCATAAGTAATTGGTTTTGAGGTTGTTTCCACTGCCTTTGAAGGGCAATTGAAGTGTTCATCAAGATGTGCCAAATGTTTATAGAGTGCCTCTTTGGATGAGTATCTGTTTTAAATAAGTGAATTTAAAGGGGCCTGTAACTCACTTAAATTACACCAAGATGGGAGACTGGAGACAGGATATAGCTTCCAGTTGAAATTCCTTGATCTCTGGTTTAGTCTTAATTTTATAGATAACAAAAGCCATCATTGGAAGAACTTTAACCAGTTGTGTTCAAATGGTATTCAGATGGGACACAGGCTGCAGGCTCTCCCCAAGCTGGTTGGTTCAGATCTGTTTAGTAGCTTGGCATTTGTTTGTCCAGTGAACACATACAATTCATAGCTTGAAAAGTCTCTTGAGCTCCCGCATGGACAGAAGAAAAGCAGGACTAAGAGAATGTCATATCCTTATCACTGGCACCTGAAAACCATGGTGGATCTCTCAAGGCCAAGGAAATCAGTTGCAGAATTTCAGTGAGGCTCATCCCGTGATTCCCCTTTCTTCCTCCCAAGTGAATCCCAGTTCCTAGTTTTCTGAGACTGTGCTCTTGACCAGCCTAATGCCCCTGTTGGAAAGCTTCAGTGAAGTACACGCTTGGTTGAGGCACTTGGTGGTGGGGGTGGTGGCGGGAGTGGGGGGAGGGTTTCGGGGTGGCAGGAGGATTGCGGGGCTCTGAGAGATAGAAAGGGATCTTCAGTATAGAAGATGGGGAAGATGAAACAGGGCTTGGAAACATTAAGATAAAGAAGGGTCTGGGTGTGCAATAAGAAAAGGGACCAGCCTGAAATTTCACTGTACCCTGCCAGTAAATGAAGGAGGAAAGACTAGTAGATAAAGATGGAGGAAGACTGACATCTAGACTTGTCTCGGCTACTAACTAGCTATGTGGTCTTGGGCAAGTGATTTAATTTTCCAGGGCTTTGGTTTTCAAATGTAAAATGAAGGATTTAGAGAAGAACATCACTAGGGTTATTTTCATTTGAAGCTCTAAAGTTCTCTGATTTTGGGACGCCTGGGTGGCTCAGTTGGTTGGACGACTGCCTTCGGCTCAGGGCGTGATCCTGGAGTCCCAGGATCGAGTCCCACATCAGGCTCCCAGCTCCATGGGGAGTCTGCTTCGTTCTCTGACCTTCTCCTCGCTCATGCTCTCTCTCACTGTCCCTCTCTCTCAAATAAATAAATAAAATCTTTAAAAAAAAAAAATAAAGTTCTCTGATTTTATTTCTAAGAATGTTCAAGTTATACCTAATTGTCTTTGAGATTTCAGTCACATTGTCTTTGAACTGTGGAGCTGTGTTTGCATTCATATCTTGAATCTTAAAGACCCGGCTTGCTTTAAAAGTACTGCATATTGGTGCGCCTGGGTGGCTCACTGGGTTGAGGCCTCAGCCTTAGGCTCGGGTCATGATCCCAGGGTCCTGGGATCGAGCCCCGCATCGGGCTGTCTGCTCCGCGGAGAGCCTGCTTCCTCCTCTCTCTCTCTCTCTCTGCCTGCCTCTCTGCCTACTTGTGATCTCTGACTGTCAAATAAATAAATAAAATCTTTTAAAAAAAAAAAAGTACTGCATATTGCTTCTGCCCCCTAACTTTACTCTGAACACCTGTGGACATCAGCTTCTTCATCACCACGATGCTCAAAACACAGCAGGGAGATGACTCCTGGCCTCATGTAGGTCCTTAGTGCTGCCCAGGGTCCCAACTGCATTGTCTTTCCCCTACTTTTCTAGGCAACCATGTCACATCTTTTCAGCTTCCTTCACACCATCCAAACCTTTCTCCTCATCCTCACTCACAGCTGATGAATATGCATCCTGTTTTCTTGAGAAAATAAAGCAGTCAGAAGATGATTCATACCAAATCCCATTGCCTCATTTACCCACCATCTGCGTCTTTGCCTTTATACTCTGCCTCTACTTCTGTTATAGGGAATGAATGATCTGTGTATTAATCTAAGGCCAATGCCAGTGCTTGTGCATTAGACCTTATCTCTTGACTACTCAAGAACACTACTCCAGCAATTGTCCCTTCTCTCCACTTGCTTCATCAGTTCCCCCCCATAATGGATCATTTCCATAGCATACAAATGTACTGAAATACTGTCCAGTTTCAATGAAAATTCTCTTTTGCTCCCATATTTCTCCCAACTATTGCTCCATTTCCCTGTTGCCGTATACAATACAATCCTCAAAAAAGTTGTTTCTAGTCACTGTTTACAATTTATCCTCTCCTATTCTTTTTTTTTTTTAACCCGCTCTAGTGACTTCTGTGTAGCTATATTCAGTAGCCAATTATCAGTCCTGATTTTACATGACCAATCTCAGCATTTGATCCAATGAATCATTCTTTCTTTCCAGAAGTGGGTGTTCTTTTTTCCCACTTAGATTCTGTGGCATCTTTCAGTTTTCATCCTACCATCCTACGGCTCACCTCATTCTCCTTTGCTGGTTGGTCCTTTCTCATCTTCTCAACCTCTAAGCCCTGGGCTGCTCAAGTTATATCACTTCTATTCTGTATGGACCTGCTTCCTAGGTGATCTCATCTAGCCACATGACTTTAAATCTGTCTGTATCTTATGACTTCCAAGTATTCGTCTCTAGCCCAGAAGTTTCCCCTTATCCACAGATTCATGTAGCTATCTCATCTACATGGGTATCTGATAGGCATCTAAACTTCAGATGTCTAAAACCACACTCCTGATTCTTCCCTCTTTCTAAATCTTCTTTCTCATGTAGCCATTGCATCAAAGTAACTGACATCCTCGTCTCTCTAGTTGCTCAGACCAAAGCCCGGGCAGACATTTATGAAAACTTCTGCTTATATCCCTTTGTGTTGGTGGTTCTACCTTCAAAGTAGATCCAGAGTTCAGTCACTTCTTAGATTTCCACTCCTATTTTCATGGTCTCCCTTGTTAGTCTCCACTGGTTATACTCTCCACACAGCAGGCAGAAGAGTCTTTAAAACATAAAGTCAGATTATGTCACTCTTTTGCTTACACCCACCGAGGGGTTTCTTAACTGACTCATAATAAAATCCAAAGTTCTTATAGTGGCCTGGGGAGTCTCTAAATTTTCTCCATCAATCCCTTCCCCCACATATACCTCTGTCACCTCATCTCCTACCACACAGCCCCTCATTCTCTTTACCTCAGCCACATCTCCTTCCTGCCTGTTCCTGCTTCAGTGCCTTGTCCACATGCTATGCCCTTGGTTTGGCACGCTCGTTCCACAGACGACCCCAAGGTTCACTATTTCAACACACCTGCCCTGTACCTCCTATCCTTTTTACCTTTAATCTTTCACTGTAACATGTATTCATCATCTGACTTAGATCGACTTTAAATGTTTCTGTTGTCTGTCTCCCCACACTGGAGTGGAAGCCTCAGAAGAGCAGAAGCTTATTCTCTTCTGTTCATTGCCGAGTCCTCAGTGCTTACACCTGGGCTTGGCACATAGTGATTGCCTGATACCGATTTGTTGAGTAAATGTGTGAATGGAGCAGAATGTTCAGGCCACACCCATGGGTTTTGGAGAAATTGAATTGGGAGACTCAGGTGCTTAACATATTTGAGAGCCAAACTACCCATACATTGTCTGTGAATATGTCAAGCGTGAACTGGCACAGTTTACTTAGGATACATGGAAATGTTGAAACTCAGGGAAGTAAATTGTCATTTTGTTCATATGATGTGGTGAGATAGTGATGGACAGGGCCTGTGTCAGGTGGAAGAGAAGACTTCTTAACCAGGGTAGTTGATTTCCTTGGCCATGCCGTAAGTATAATGATAATTCAATGATATGCACTTGTCAGAAGATTGCTTTATGAAAGTGCTTCTCTGTTAGCTTATGTGTGTGTGTTGTGTGCACATGTTCTCAGTAGCATGCCAGATGACAGAAATTCAGAAACCACCATCCCAGTTGAAATATGTGGTCCATTCAACATAACATTCCAGAGCCAACAGCAATCCAAGGAAATGAGGTCAAAGCAGATATGTGCACTTGATAGTACATTGTCATTTATTGGTAAGGTTAGATCTCCAATTCAAACTAGCTTGAACAAACAAACAAAAAAGGGGATTTATTGGTTCAAATAACTTGGAAGTTTAATGGGTATTTTTAGATACGGCTGGATTGTGGGATGCAAATGAAATAATAACTTTGTATGTATCTCTTAGATTCTTCTTTCCTGGGTTGGCTTCATTCTCAAACAGGCTCTCTGCAAATAATGGCAAAGATAGTTTCAGGCAGTTCCAACCATATGTGGTCTCCAGCCCTACCATCACTCCATGAAGTTAGCAAGGGCCAGGTCAAAAAAGGAAGCAAAACAGGGCAAATAAAAAGCTAGCATTTCTACTCTTCTCCTAATGGCCAATTGTGAAGTTGATTTACTCAAACACTTTAAGTGTATTTTCATTTCCTTGAAGTCATTGACATGGATTTGTCTTTTTAGACTCAGCTGTCTTTGATTACCATGTTTCTTAGAACCCCATAATGTTTTGTTTCCTCTGCAGTTCTTTCTGGCATAATGTTATTGTTTTTAATAGCACTGATGAGGTTTTAGAAACTTTAGACCAAACACAATTGAAATGTTAGTTAGCCCCTTTGGTGCTGCTGTCATGACTTGATGAAAATTATACAGACTGGGGCAACATCTATGGGATCTGATGCTAGCAGTGTGGTCCTTTGCCACCAAAACAGCCTCACACCATCCACTGGCCAGAGGCAAAGATTAGTCAGATTTTGCTCCAAAATGAGATCCAGCCTGAGAACAAACTCACAGCTTAGGAAACAGAAGGGTCTACATGCATTTCAGTCATGAGCTCAGGTCTGCTCTGCCTGAGTCCTTCTTTTAATACTGGCCTAGGTCATCCATCCTCTCCTCAGCCTCCTTGATCCAGAGACTGGAATGGGAATCAGCCTTGTCCTTAAAGCAGATAGGCCTTTACCATCATAAAGTCACTGTTCTGCTCATCCCTAGTGAACTCTGAATGGAGATTCTTAGGTGGAAAGTCAAGGAAATAAAGGTAGAGATAAGATAGGTCAAGCTTTAAAGTTGCAAGCAGCAAAATTAATTTTGCTAATTTCAGTTGGAAAAGAATTTATGAGAAAATATTGGATGGACCACAGGAGAGATCCAAGCCCAAGAAATCAGCATGAGGATAGTTGTTGTGAATTGAACTATGTTCCCCCAAAATATATGTTGAAGTCCTAATCCCCCATATCTGTGGCCTTACTTGGAAATAGGGTTTTAGATATAATCAAGTTAAAATATCATCATATTGGTTGGGTGGCCCCCAATGCCGTGACTGGCATTTTTGTAAGAGAAAGGAATGGGAGCTTTATACACAGAGACCTAACAGAAGACCCAGATGGAGGCAGAGATTGGAAAGACATTGCCACTTGCCAAGGAACACCCACTGCGAGCTAGAAGACGCCAGGAAGGATCCTTCCCTAGAGCCTGCAGAGAGAGCATGGCCCTGCCAAGACCTCGATTTCAGACTTTTAGACTCTAGAACTGTGAGAGAATCAATTACGGTCATTTCACGCTCCCCAGGTTGTGGTACTTTGTTAGGACGGTCCTGGGAAGCTAACATAACCAGGCTGCATTGCAGGGGGAGCCTCAGCCAAAGTCATGCTCAGCAACAGTCTGAGATGTCATCTCATAGCTGAGGCCCCTTCCTGATGCTGGTGCTACAGGACGTGCTGTTCTCTCCTCTGGCCTTAGGATAAACTTTTGCTCTCCTTGTGTCTTTGTGTTGAAGTTCCAGATAGGACTGTCTGGCTGAGTGAAGTGTGGTTCACATGTCCATACCTGGGCTGACGAGGGGAGGCAGAAAGCAAGAACCAGGGATTTTAGGAAGTCACACGGTAGGTCCTTCCCAAAGATGGGAAGGAGCTTCAGATACTAGATGACCAAAACAAATGACTGTGACACATGTATGCAACAGAGAAGCCACTTTGAAATAGGCTGAGTTGCAGATAATAATACGGAAGTTTGTGAATGGTTCATCTGTATTTTGGCATAAACTAGAGGAAGTGCAAGTTTATTTCCTAGTGTCCTTTTAGGTTCCTTCCAGAAGGCGGGGACTATTGTATATATCTCCATGGGATATTGTGAGAATGTCACATCTGAAAATGCCATTTGTCTGGCATCTCTGCAAAAACCCAGAGAGAGAGAGAGAGATGTTGGTGGAAAGGTCGCCCCACCATGGGTCTGAGCAGACTCTGGAGAAATCCTCTTGAACTTGAACCCTGGTTCTTCACTTACTAGCTGTGTGATGTGACCATGGTTTAACCCCTGGAAGCCTTAGTCTCCTCATTTGCCATATGGGGCTAATAATCCCTAGGTCACAGTGTTATGGTGAAAAGCAAATGGGTTAGCTGCATCAAGTTCTTAGAAAAGTGCTTAGCCTGTCAGAAGCCCTCATTGTTAGCTAGTAACCCCTTACCAAGTTCTGAGCTCTGAGAGACTCTCTTTGTCCTTTTTGGGGTAGCATTTCTGAACACAAAATTAGTAAAAAACCAAAAACAGTACTCACAGAGCAAAATCTTATCAGTATTTTGGCGATGCCATCTGCATGAAAATATATGTCTCTGGGTACTTTGTCCCTCCTCTTTAGAACCCAGATACACAGATGGTCTCAGGGTTCCAGCGACAGGGGCTACAATGAATGGCCTGTACGTATCAGATGTCTAGACACAAAAGGGGAAAGAGACAGTTATTAGCAAGTTGTTTTTTTGTTGGCAGCAGGAGCAGAAATAAAGACAGGCACGTCTCACAGCAGGCATCTACAGGGCTATACCTGATTATCTCTGTCAGTCCTCATGTAGCCTCATGGAGGCCAGTAGCTGACACTGTTATTCCTATTTTATACATAAGGACATTGAGGCTTCGGGAATTGAGTGACTTGTTAACGATCCTGAAGTTAGAAGAGGCTGAGTGGGCCGGCCCTTCCACCAGCCTAGAAGCAGAAGTGGAATGGCTGCCCTGCCGTTGAGGGGCTGCCCTAGTCCCTGTGCCACCACAGCTTCTCCCCAGCGATCTTTCCAGACCTGTTCTGCTGGGAGGCCCAGCTGTGCTTGCCTTCACTGGCTATGTATATAAGTGTCCTGCTAAGAAAGGAAACCTGGAAGGTTCTCGTTCCCTAAAGCCTTGCCACTCAAGGCCCAGTCCAGGAACAGCTGACTCAGCATTACCTTGGTTAGAAATGCAGCACCCGGGGGCTTCCTGAGGACCACTCAAATCGGAATCAGCATCAGTTCTTTTGACAGGGTCTCTATGTAATTGCTGTACTCATTGATGTTTGAGAAGTACCTTCTCTAAAACACTGCTTGTTACACTTAGCTGCATATGGGGAGTTTAAAAAAAAGAATGCATTTGCGGGAGTCCCCACCCCCAGCTCTCACTGATTTAGCTGTTACAGGCTGCAGCCTGGGCATCAAGACTTTGAGCTCCCTAAGTGATTCTGTATTACAGCAAGAGTTGAGAACTCCTTGTGAAATCATGTATGTCAGTGGAAAATACAGATTTGTTCACCAAATCTCAAATAAGTAGAGGCACAGGAAGCTCGAGAAAGCTTAAGCATAAAATGTGTGTTGAAATTAATATTACTACAGGTGATTACTTCTAGCCTTTTCCCTTTCCCTGCTCACTGCAGAGGACTTGCTGGCTCATGATTTCTACTCCGCCTACCCCAGGAAAAGGGTTCGATCTCTCATGTTCTTAAATGACATGGACTCATGAGGAAAAGGTGGGGAGAAGGGGGATAAAAGGTAACAGCCAGAGAGGAGTTTTAAGAAGTTTCAGGGTAGATTTGGAAGAGAGTGATGTTTGTGAATATGGGTTTTGAGAAAGCTTGAGAGAGGATTAGAGAAAATATGGTAAGAATGAGAATTTCTTCTTTTTTAAAAAGATTTATTTATTTATTTATTTGAGAAAGAAAGAGACAGAATAAGAGAGAGAACATGAGAGGGGAGAGGTCAGAGGGAGAAGCAGACTCCCTGCTGAGCAGGGATCCCGATGCAGGACTCGATCCCAGGACTCCAGGATCATGACCCAAGCCGAAGGCAGTTGCCCAACCAACTGAGCCACTCAGGCACCCCGAGAATTTCTTTTTTAAAAAAAGAAATTTTTGTGAAATATACATAAGATAAAATTTGCTCTATTAATCTTTATAAATAAGTTTACCGTTTAGTGGCATTAAGTACATTTGCATTGGATACTCTTCTCCACTCTTGCTTCCAGAACTTTCTCATTATCCTAAACTGGAACTTGACCCATTAAATAACTTTCCTTTTCCCCTTCTTCCCAGCAGGGCCTGGCAACCTCTATTCTCCTTTCCGTCTCTATGAATTTAATTATTCTAGGTACCTCATACGAGTGGAACCATACAGTATTTGTCCTTCTGTGTCTGCCTCATTTCACTTAGCCTATGAATTTCTTTTGCCATTATTTTTGACCTTTTAGACTGTCCTTTTAAAAATCTGGCCTATTCGAGGACTGAACCATGTGTGTCTTTGCTTTTTTAGGGTTGCATTAGTGTAGTGTTGCTTTTCTTGATGGTAAGTGAACTTAGGAGATGATTATTCTAAGAGGTAAGCCAGGCTGAAAGTAAAAATAGGCTCAAAAAAGGTTGAGATAACCTCCCTGATGACAGAGCACACAAGCTTTTCAAGGGAAGATGGATATCTGAGGTTGACAGCCTGTGAAGATGCTTGTAATTGCTTCATCCAGTTCCCTAACAAAGGCTTTTTGGTATTTCTGGTTGACAGTGGGTCACATGCTCTTTACCTGCTCTCCTTTTCAAGTTCTAAAACTAAAATGCTGTTTTAACAACCATCACCCTCTCCTTTTGGCTATGGGGAGGTTGGTTGGTTTATTTTTTATGTTTAACAAAGGAGGTAATGTGATAAGACTAGTTTCTTTTTTTGAAAAAAAAAAAAAAATCTGCTTTGGGTCTCATAAGTAAGCCTTAAAACATGTCAGTCATTTCTGAAGAGACCACTTGGGCTTTATCCCACAACTTTTGAAGAATGGGAAGTCAGAGAAACATTACCATTTTCTTTCAGAGTATTTTAGAATATTGTGATCAACCTATGAGGCCTTTCAGGAAATACCAAAAATAAACTGTCACGTACTGGTTATCTGACTTTGGTTGGGTTATTTGATGATGTTGATTCTTAACTATTTTATTTGGGAAGCATGGGCAGTAATGCCTATTTAAGAAAATTATGAAAAGAATTCAAGGAGATAGTGTCTTCATAGAAGGCCCTCAATAAATTATAGTTGTCATTTATCTGTGCAGATTCTATATAATGATGATATATCCTTTGCAGTCATCCACACAGTTGGTAAAATTTGAAATTTCATTGATGATTGGTGAGGAAGTTCATAAGTATTGTTGCATAATATTTCTATTTAGATAGCAGCATATTTTCTCTTAGGTAGGGTTCACAAGAAGCAGAACCTAAGATAAGGATTTGGCTGCTGTTTGGGAAGTATCTATAAGGTAATGAGGGAAACAGGATAGGGGAAGGGAAGGAGCCAATAAGATGTAGTTTCAGATAAAGTCTAACATTATAGCTTGATATGAGGGCAAAGGAGGGGTGCCTGGGAAGAGGGACCTCTGGAGTATTAATCTTACCCTAGGATCATCCCAATCAACACTGCAGGCTTATATTCTATAATGGGACCATTTTAGGGCTCTAAAGCTTTTATAGAGTTTGTGGAACTACCAAAAATAACCAGTTGCTGTGACACTTGTCTCCACTGACTTAAAAATGACTATGCAGTAGATACTCTTTAACCAACTCTGGGTGATGCATCAAACCAAAATTGCCCCATAATTAAAAATAAAGTATTCATTTGTTCATGAATTTACTATTTCTTAAACATCTGTTGGGTGCTTAGAACTGGAATAGGTGCTGGAATCATGGCCAACACTATAAAAATTACTAATGGGTATTTTTAATTACTGGAAAAATAATTTCTTGAGAGCAAGATAACAATAACCATTTCCTCTAGTCTTTTCAGTGAAAAGTAACTAGACTGAGAAATAAAACTGGGTAGTTAAACTATATTTCTGAAAAGGGATGATGCTAGGATTTGTTAAAATTTGTTCTTTTCATAGCTAGGCAAACTTGGAAAGTTGAAACTTTAGCAGCAGAAGTGTTGCCTTGTTCTTGCTTCAGGCTATTCCTGAACAGATGTGAAAAACAGGGGAAATTCGTGGTAGGTGGGGCTTTGGAAATTGGTAAATTGCTAATACACCCTCTGAAATTAATCTAGAAATAAGCGGTAAATACCTTTAACTCTGACTAACACCTTTTGAACAACAGATACTTTTTTTTTTTTTAAAGATTTTATTTATTTATCAGAGAGAGAGGGCGAGAGAGCAAGCACAGGCAGACAGAATGGCAGTTAGAGGCAGAAGGAGAAGCAGGCTCCCCGCCAAGCAAGGAGCCCGATGCGGGACTCGATCCCAGGACGCTGGGATCATGACCTGAGCCGAAGGCAGCTGCTTAACCAACTGAGCCACCCAGGCGTCCCTGAACAACAGATACTTTAAGACACAATAATAAAGAGTTCCTGCGGGGGAATGCAAAGAATTGAAATTTTTTATTTCAACTCCTCAGGTTCCTGCTTATAAGTGTATTTGGTGAAATCAACTAGACACATGGAAACAAAAGCAGAAAGAAAGTTCCATAAACTTCCTCTAACCTTCTTATTACCAAGACCATATTTGGGGATAATAATTGGTGTACTCCACAGGGGAAAGCTGGGAAATGTGTGTCTGTCATGGTTCTTTGTTCATAAGCAGCAGAAATGAGCTTTGGATAACTTAAGCAGAGGGAGAGTTTATTGGAAGGATATATGACAGTTCTTAGAATAAAACAGAAGGCTGAAGCACCTGGCTTTGAAAGGACAGGAATCATGGTACAGGAATCCTGGGGTCTAGGAAACAAAAACGCATGGTCTCATTAGAACGTCTCTGTTAGTCTACGGCCATACCACCCTGAACACGCCCGATCTTGTCTGATCTCGGAAGCTAAGCAGGGTCGGGCCTGATTAGTACTTGGATGGGAGAACGTCTCTGTTAGGATGAATTGGCTTCTGGAATTTTTTTAGTCTGTGACATGTCACTTAAGACCCAATCTCAGGGAGGAAGATGTCTCACTGCCTGGCTAGAGGAGAGCTGGGACCATTCATTCGTTCATCCACTCATTCATTCAACAGATAGATGTGTTGATCTCTACTACTACACGCCTGGTGGCTCGAGCGCACAACTTGACAGCCCCAACACAGTGCATGCCGTGGGGGAAGGATCATTTCACCTGTGCAAAACCAAAGTGCTGCATTACAAGTAGAAGTGGAAGAATGGGAAAGGTTACTGAGTGTTCAGTATAGCCAATAAGCACTGCAGGATGATTTTCTTTAAGCGTATGGGCATTTTATATGCTTTAGGAACATTAACTCCTTGAATTTTTTCTTGCTTTTGGAACAAATTTCCAAATTTCCCAAATCAATGGGCTGTATTAATGCCCAATATTCTAGAGCCAAGCAGAAACTAGCCATGGATGCTCACTTGGTATCAGCAGCCCCCTATCCACACCCCACCTCTTACATTCAGGGGCCTGGTGAGGCTTGATCCAGCTTCCTTTTTCTCTGTCAGGGTGAATTACAGATTCTGCTTTGCTCAGATGTTTATTTTTTCACTCAATCATTGTCAGTTTCTTCCCCCTATTCCTCACACACACATTTATCTCAAAGTTATTACTGTTTTCTTATACTATATGTTTCATTTCCCATTTTTGTCTACCTTACAAGAACACTGGCAATGAGCACATTGTGTTTCTATGTGTCCCTTAAAGGAATTTGTCTCCTTTTTCCCGTTTTTTAATCCCAGACTTACTATTGGTTCAAATATAGAAGCATTAATGTTTGGAAGCAAATATAGGGAAATGACTACATTACCTAAGCCCAGCTCCTAGAGAGAGAAAGGTAGAGAAAACATACTTCTTTTTTGTTTTTCCTACATAAGTCACACAAGCAGTCTTCATTATCAGAACATTCCTCAAATGCCTTCATTGTTTATTTGTACATTCATTCACTCACTGATTCATTTTTGTTTTCCCAAGCGGTTATTAGCCACACTTGCCATACACTATACTTAAATGGCGTTTGTTTGACTTTTAAATGAACGTAAGGTAAGAGGACGTTTTTACGTGAGCTTAGCAGCAGCTGATCTGAGGGGACCAGAAAGGAATTTGTGGTACAGTTTCTATGCGATCCTCAATCTTGGACCGGTATCACTGACATAGTATAAAATTCCATTTACCGAGGCAAAACTTAAAATGGCCTCTTGTTCCTGCTACAGAATCAACCTACCTTCTTTGGAGCTTTGTCACCTCTTGGTTCCCTGGACAAAGAAGGAGCTTTGTGGGCAGAAGGAGCTCCCTGAGCAAGGGTGGGACTGGGAGGGCTGTGGTTTGACAGAAACAGCAGGATCAAACCTACCTACGTTGGCTTGGCATCTCCTCTATGGTTTGAATTCCAATTCTGTTGGTTGGAATTTAATAATCTTTTTTAGAATAATCTTTTTTAGATTTGTTTAATAATCTTTTTAGAATATTTTTTTCCTTCCTGTACAGAATCAAATCTAGGGTCTGGTATTGCATTTGGTTGTCATATCTCTTTAGCCTCCTTTAATCTGAAACATTTTCCTAGTCTTCCTTTGTCCTTTATGACATTAGCATTTTTGAAGAATGTAATCCTCACCACCATTCCTCTCCTCTTTTACTCCTGCCCCCACTTTTTAAAAACAGAATATTCCTCATCTCAGGTTTGCTTGATGTTTCCTTGTGATTAGATTGATGTTATGTATTCTAGGCCATAGTGCTGCATAGGGGATGTTATGTCCTTTGGAGTATCATGTATGTTCTTACCAGTAATGTTAATTTCAATGACTTGGTCAAGGTGTTGTCCAAATTCTCCATTATGTAATTACTCTCCCCGCCACCCACACTTTTGCAGTTACTATGTGTCCCTGGGGAGGCACTTTAATATCATACAAATATTCTGGTCCTCATCAAAATCTCCTTCTAGGTGTAGCATGCATTGACGAGTCCCTTCTGATACAATCTTTATTATCATGGTTGCAAAATAACGGTCCTCCTGCTCCAGTACTACTTCATTCACCATCAGTCATTGTATTTCACTGTAGCCCAGGGCTCCCCTCCACACTTTATTTATTATTTACTATTTATTTGTTATCAGTATGGACTCTTGAAGTCTCATTTTTTCCCAGTGGTTTATAATTCATTGCTGTTCTTAGTTCTACTGGTGCTCAAATGTTCTCTCTCCTTACTTCTGTAAAATCCCAGGCAAGTGTAGCTTTCTGCGGTTTACCCACATCCACTCAGACTGCAGCCCCTAATCACCCCCATACAGAAATTCTGGAGCTGCCACTGTGTGTATGTGACATACATACACAGACTTAGAGCCGCACGGACTATAGCACACAAGAAAACTGATTGTAAGGGCTACCTCGAGGGACGGGGACAGAGGGGGCGGCCAGAGGTTTGCTGAGTCACTATTGGCAAAGCCAGATCAATTTGGGTCTGCTACTGCGGAGCACATTCTGTTTTCCCAGTCGTTAAACTTTTAGGCTCCATTTGCGAGCTTTCCAGACAACCTCCGTGATCTAAGTGGTACTGCTCAGTGACATTAGTTTGGGTCTGTTGTGACGGCAGGTTCTGGATACTAGGAACCATCAAATTCTGACCCCTGACCCGTAGTTTTCAGACTCAGAGTGGGATTTTCAGTGCCAGTGTTACCATGGATGGTGTTGTGGTCTCCTCTGAGCTGTATTCTGCAGAGTCTGGCAAGACGGTAGATGGGAGATTGTGCGTGAGGTTATTAGATCAAGTGCTCATTTCAGCTATTTTCTTAGTCATGTGGCTTAGTCATGTGGCTGCATGTGTCCTGGGTGAACAACAACAGCAGATTCGGCTCATGCTAGTTCTTTGGATTATAGATAATTGCCAGGGTGCCTGGCATTGAGTAGTTCTCCTATTCACATTTTAGACAATTTTTAAAAATTTCTATAAAACCATATATACTATATCCTTAAATTTTTTCTTCACTTAAAATAAACCTGTAAATTTAAAACACTCGATCTCACTTTGGTAAGAAATCTCTGAACCCTGCAAAGTCGTAGATGGTCGGGGCTCAGTGTGGAGCAGTTTGTAACACACAACCCAGAGGGAAGCTCTCTTGACTCACTCACAAGCAGCCTTGTATAATTATTCCTCCATTAAGCTTGCATGCAGACCACACTGAGCTCAGCCATAGTCATCCTTCTTTGAAAAATAATAATAATAATAATAATAATAAAGTGGCCTTATTATAAACATGGGCAAGCTGGATTTTTTTTGAGGGGCTTTTGCATTTTGGAGCCTTGTGGTTTTCTTCATCTGTCTGATAATCATTAACATGCACAACAGTCAACCTTCCAGCAATGTGAAACTTTATATCTGAGCTTTGTGGCATCTGTCTTGCAATGCAGACTGAGGTTTGCTGAGGCTGTTTTTATAATCACTGGTGGTAAAATCAGGAAGATGCAAAATGGGCGTGCATTGAAATGCAGTTCATCCCACATTCTAGACCTTAAATTAGAGTGATGAGCATAAACACTGCAAACAGAGGTTTTTTTCCAACTAAATTGAAATTATATTTTAAATTACCTACAATTACCAGAAACCATCTCAAAGCTAGAAATTAACTTCTTAGGCACTGGTCCCAGCAGATCAGCTGTTAAATGGACCATCTTGTGTAGCTGACCTCCCACTCCAGCTTCGGCCTCACACAGTCTCCCACGAACCAGGCAAGGTGGAGCCCCAGGGCGGTGCCCGATTCTTATGGTCATGTGATAGGCGTTGGCCAGTGGGATGGTACAGCCATATTTTTGCAACTTCCCAAATTACAGTTTCATCCAGGTTCGTGACATTTTGCTGAAAAACTGTGCTTGTTTTGTTTTTAAGAACAAGTGACTGTTTTATTTTAGATTTTAATTGAACTTTTTTATGCAGCAGGTTTTGTCATCTGGAATTGAGGGCATGGAATTGGGTTCAGGAGGAGCCCGAGATTATTCCGGGCTGGTCACCGTGTGACCTCGGTTATGGCTCTCACCTTCAGAGCTATTCAATCATTGTCAGAACTGTAAAGGATGAGTGGTTGGGCAAGTGCCAAGTGCCCTCCCCTCAACGCCAGGCAGGTGGCCTAGTCTTCGTTGCCGCCTACCTTTCAGTGAGAGTATGAGGGTCTTAAGGTCAGACTTTCTTTACACTGTCTGGGTGGTACACAACTCAGCACGTGGATGACTTGAATTCAACACAGTGGAGTACTTTGAAATGTTGAAATTTGTGCTTAGTATATTTGCAAATGGATTAACTCGTTTGAACCTCATGGCCTCTTATTTCTCCAGAACTCATAATAAGCCTCTCTTCCTTGAATCCAGTCTCTTGTCTTGAATCCACCCCCTAACTGTCCCCAAAGTGATTTTTCTGAAATCCAAAGCCATGCTAATTTCCTTTTTAAAAACCCTTCAAACATTTCTCCATCGCCAAGAGCCACGCTGATTCAATCCCTGCCAACTTCTCGGCTTCACACTCCACACTTCTGCAGCATGAAATTATTTCTGCTTCTCCCAGGGCACCACTCTTGTATTCTTGTAAAGCACCTCATTTCATGCTGTGGGTTCTTTCTGGCTTGTTCTCCCTATCACTTCTCCACTTGGCTAAGTCATGAACGATGCTCGAGTCTGCTTAGACCGTGCTTGGACTGAATGTGTGTGTCCTCTTGAAATTCCTATGTTAAATTCCAAGTCCCCAGGGTAATGGTATTAGGAGATACCTTTGGGAGGGACCCCCTTCAGGAGGTGATTAGGTCATAAAAGTAGAACCTTCATGAATGGTATTAGTACCCTTATAAAAGAAGCCCCAGAGAGATCCCCATCCCTTTCGCCATGTGGAGTACAGCGAAAAGGAAACGGTCCATGAGGAAGCAGACTCTGACCAGACACTAGATCTGCCAGTACCATGATCTTGGACTTTCCAGGCTTCAGATTGGGAAAGACAGTTTCTGTTATTTATAAATCTCTTGTTTGTGGTATTTTTGTTACAGCCACCCAGACTGACTAAGGCAGACCACATCTTCTAAAGTCTCTCCGGAAACCCCTGCTTTAAGGTGGATACTCCTTTTTAATTTATTCATTTAATAAACATTTGAGTGTCTGTTATATACTCAATGATATTAGTTAATGGGACTTATTTTGCTCCCGTAAATCCCTCTGCCCATCTCTAGATGTGGGGGAAGAGAGGAGAGTGTCCAAGAAGGAGGAACTTGATTTCCTAGTGCCCATGAGAAGGTGGCCACACGGGTGATCTTTAGGGCATATTTGGGAGGCTCTATTTGAGAGCTGGGGAAGGATGAGGTAGAACAAATGACCACAGCTGTTTCTCTTGACCATGAACTCTATAAAGTTGAAATATGTAACTGAAGCCTAGACTTAAAAATTGGTTTTGTACATTCTTTTGGACTCCATGTGTGTATTAGACTGACTAACGCTAAGTTTGGTTAATGACACATTATACCGCCATACTATTAATGACATGATACTAGTCTTAAAATAATTATTATGATTAGGGGATAAACTATAAAGAGAACTCATTTTGATTGTCTGTAACCTGTGAATCATTTCAGTGACTTGATTAAGTAATGTTCTTTAACCCAGATTCTGGGGGATTTCTGAGGGATAGATGGATAGGTGTAGAATTAAAAGGCAATAAATGGGCGAAAATATCTATCGTCATGCTGTATCAATAAGAATGCTTTTGGCATCCATAGAAAACCTTACTAAGAGTGACTTAAACTATTTTACTAATATAACAAGCATTCTGGAGATAAATAGTTGTTGGTGGTTGGTAATAACTCAAAAAAATACCAGATCTAGTATTTCTCCAATTCTGTGGGCCCATCCCTTGTGGTTGCAAGATGGCTGCCATAGCTCTAGGCACTAGTCCTTATCAATGGCCAGAAGACGGCAGTGGCAGAAGGGGTGGTGCTTGTGACATCTGTCCCTTATCTCAGGAAAGCAAAGATTTGCCAGAAGCCCCTGGAGAATTCCACTTATACCTCATTGGAGCTAAAACTGTTTCACATAGACAACCCTAGCTGCAGGAGAGCAGGAAGGCAAATATTTGGCTTTTCTAGCCTCTAGCAAAGGAGGTGGTTTTGAGAATGAGAGTTGGCCTCCTGACCAATGGCATCTGATACATGTATGTCCTCTAATTCTTTTAGAAGTCATCGGCCTTCACTACCACTTATCAGGGTCTTGCTCTTTGAGACTCTTTTGAGGTAGAACCTGGCAAAAATAAAACCTTACATCATTTATAAATTTCTCCGATTACCCCAGCACTGGGTCTGTGTTGTCTCTGACAGCCTGTGTCTGGGGAAGAAGCATTTGCCTACGGTGTCAGAGAAAGCTTTCGAATCCAGTTGTTTGGATAGATTTGAAAAAGAGTGCAAACAAAAATGTCTCTCCTTGGTATAACTTTTCTCTCTTGTTTATTCATGGGTGCTTCTAAGAGCTTTTGCAAGTAAGCCTTCCAAGGCTTAAACTGAGTGTGGTAGGCAAACTATCTCAGAGTTTACACTTTATACCACCGATCAAGAAGAATAACAATCCATTAATTCTGATGAGGTAACCTCATTAAATGGGGCATGTGGAATAAACAAGGGGGGATCTAGCAAGTTTGAAAACTTGAAGGTACACTGTCTTCTCTGTGTCTGTATATCCACAGACACCTCTCTAGTTCGGGAACACATGTGGCAGGATAGCCTGTGGTAGAGTTGGGCTGATGGCAATATAGAGTCGTTGTTTAAGATGTCGGCTCTGGGGCCAGACTGTCTAGTCTCAAGTCCTACCTCTACAACTTATAGCTGTGTAACCCAGGACAAGTTACTTAAATTCTCTGTGCCTCCAAATGGGACAATAATAGTAACTCAGCTAATATACGTAGATACATGTAAAGCACTGAGAAAATGTCCCATCACAGTATATACAATAATTGATAGCTATTATTTCTTGTTATTACATAATGGTATTTAGGTAATGATAATGCTCATTAGGGCAAGCAGACTCTTTGCTTCTCCACCTTTCCCTCCCTGTTGATGTGTGTCTGTTTTGGACATTTCCTTCTCACAGAGGAGGCATGCTTAAATACTTGCCACTGTGTAAGTACCTCACAGGCAACAATACTCAGTCACTCTGTGCATGCCGTGTCACACGGTATGTGTTATTTTCACCGTTTCACAGAAAGAAAAGCAAATTGAGCAGAGACGTAGAGGAACTTGTCCAAGCCACACACCTACTAAACTTGGAGTTAGAATCGAACTCAGGTATTTTGGACTCTTGAGGTCCTGTACTTTGTCCCATTGCAGCATTTCTGAACTGAGTTATAAGGTTCAAGTAAGCTCTCCGTGCACTTGTCTCTCTGCACATAATTTCCTCAGGCTCCGAGGGAAAGATTTGAGTCACAGACATCTTTAGGACATCTGCACAACTCACAATTACCTTCTTTTTCTGAAAACTGTTCCAAGGTCCTGATAAAGGAGGGCTCTGAAGGTTTATAAAGGTAAAGCTTATAAAGTGTAGTTAGCAATAAATAAACTTTAGGCGCTATTCTATTGTTACACAAACCCACCTTCTCTGGCCAAGGTTGAGTGGACACCTGAGTCAAGCTGGGCCAGTTGGATTCTCTCAGTTTGAAACAGACTATTCTATTCTAATAGAATTTTGAAAATTAGGCTCTGAGATAGCCCAGTAGGTAGAGCCTATCATTGGAACTGAGCTGATGGAAGTTCAAGAGCAGTGCAGTGTCTGTCTCACCACAGGGTTGGAAAAGGCATGGAGTGCTGCCCTGAAGAAAGAAGAGAGGAGATAAAAAAAAAGCCTGAGCAGAGGAGGATATGAGACGTGGAGGCACATACTGTCTAGGAAACAGTGGGGCTTCTCAAGTCTTGGTTCTAGTCCCTTTCAAAATTCCTGTCATAGGTGTTTGTGAGAAACCCTGTATCCTAATACTCATTTACCCACATCTTGTTTTTTTGGTGTGTTAAGCTAGTTTAGATTGTTCTTTTGTCACCAGCAACCAAAACAGTCTCAGTGAACACCATTTGTTTGGGATGGGCATTCTAGTTACTGACTGAAATAAGTGTTTGAGATTATCTGGGTACCTAATTTATCATACTCTTGTATTTTATTTTATTTTATTTTTTTAAAGATTTTATTTATTTATTTGAGAGAGAGAGACAGTGAGAGAGAGCACGAGCGAGGAGAAGGTCAGAGAACGAAGCAGACTCCCCATGGAGCTGGGAGCCTGATGTGGGACTCGATCCCGGGACTCCAGGATCACGCCCTGAGCCGGAGGCAGTCGTTTAACCAACTGCGCCACCCAGGCGTCCCATACTCTTGTATTTTAGTCCCATGGATTAGGAGTTGACCTATTCAATGTCATAAATGTAATTCAGGTACCCCAGCCTTGAGAAAGTTCCCACTTTCCCTTGTCAATTGCTAAATCTCAGCAAGGTTAAGACTATACAACATTGTATCTCTCTACGTAAGGTCTATGTATGGGGTGTTTGTGTATGCGTGTGTGTACATGTGTGCACTTGTGTCTAAAATTCCTAAAGGTGTGCTTTATTCTTGTGGAAATTGCTTTTCAAGAAAGTTCTAGATGCTTTGTTCCTCTGAGTGTGCTCAGCCTTGCCCGTGCTGTCGCTGAGCACTCAGAATCACACTGTGGCTCCCAGGCCAGAGAAAAGTCCAGATGGACAGAAAAAGATTCATCTTGCAGTCACTGGGTTGCATCTTTGTGTGGCTTCTATGGCCAGAAATCCTGACGCAGGTGACACAAGCAAGGTCTTGCAATCTTCATTCAAAGTCTCACAGGCCCCTAGCTTTTAATACCAGTCAGAGTATATAAAGAGATCCAAATGGATATGGTTCCTAGAACTTAGTCATTCTACATATGACTTCTTATTACAAGAGGTGTCTTAAGATTTGAAACAAATCTACAAATAAACTACAGGTTTTTTTATTTGTTTTTCTTTTTTAAGTAACAGCCTTCAAGTACAGTGGTTTTTGATTAGTGATATATTTCACTGGGAAGCTTTCTTCGAAATACACTTGCCATCTGAGAGTAGGCAAGACAGATATTGTCATACAGTTTGGATGGGTCTCTAAACTGGTGTGATTTCTTGGAGGGCAATTCAAGAGTGTTCATCAAAAATTTAAATGAACATATATACTAATATGCCTTACGTAGGAATATATCCCACAGCTGTACTTGCACAGCCGTCCAGATATATATTTAAAAGAATGTGTACTGAAGTGTTATTAGTATGTGGGGAAAAACTTGGAATATTATGAAGTCACTAAAAGGAGATAGATTTTATGAAAGTATAGGTGGATCCTGTGAGAAAGAGGCCAAAATAATTAAGTAAATAAAACAAATTGTAGACTAGAATATGTATAATAGTATAATCCCATCATGTTTACAATAATAATAAAAGGGATAGATATGTATTTACTTATGGGCTTGTGCCTCTTTTATGATATAGATATACACTTATATCTATAGAAATCTTCTGAAAGAATATATAAACTGTCCACAAGGTTACCTCAGGGGAGTAAGAAAAATATATTGTCTCAAAAAGAAATTACAAAAGTATTTTATGCTGTTACCATAAACTACAACTAGAATAGTCAAAGGGAAGACAATTTGGCTGGCATGGACATTGTAGTTTCTAACTGAAATAAGTGTTTTAGATTATTAAGCTTATTATAAAATACAAAACTGATTCAGGTTTGTTGTAAAAAAGCATTTCAAACAATATAGACATTTATATACGGCAAAAGAAAATTTGCTCTTTTCCCCATTCCCCACCTAAATCCCTCCTCGAGAGGGAGGGGACTTTCTACTTTTTATGTTGTACCTCTCTGTCCTGTTTTGTTTGTTTTTACTCTGAGCATGTAAAGCTTTCTTATATAATAGTCATATTTCACTCTTCTAGGATCTTACCAAGACCTATTGGACCAGAAAGTTTGGGGATAGAGATTAGATGTTTATATTTAAAAATAATATGTCAATAAAAAATTAAAAATTAAAAAACAAACAAACAAAAAAACCTCTTCCATGATTCTGATATACATTCTTTGTTAAAAACCACTGCTAGCTACAATCATTTTTCATGTCCTAAAGACCAACATTACTTCAAATAAAATGTAAAGATTTCCATCATGGAGGGGTTCCCATCCCTAAGAATTTAGGTAGCTTTATAAGCATGAATAAATGGAAACTTTCAAAAGAAGGGCCTATCCCTGTTGCATTCTAAAGAGTTTGTGGTTGAATTGACCATACTTAGTAGGAAGAGAATCATGATTTCACACTAGGAAGGGATAGTAACTCTGTGATATACACATCTCTCTCGTCCACTACAGAGTCTGCTGCAGGCCTTGCTTGTCAGACTTCAAACTTGTTCTTAGCCTTCTCATAGCTTAGGATCCTTTTTATTAGAACTCATCATTCTGGATAGCTACCTCCTATCCCTGATGTGCAATGTCAAATGAAATCTATCGTAGTGGCCTTCTGTTTGTGACCTTTCTAGCACTATGTCCCCACTTTTTCAGAATATAAAACCCTTCTTTCCTACAAGCAACCCATTCCATATGGATTTCATAGGCCTGACTATACTCCCTACTCCAGCTATAGAAGTGGAAACATCACCTACACAGCTTCCATAAATCAGAGAACCCATCCCATAGGCCATACTGATTAGTACAGGGATGGGTACATGATCAAGTCGGATCAGTTAATTATTCTTTCCTGGAACTTTCTCCTGGAATTATTTTGCAAACAAAATAAAATGTGTTTCTCTTGGTTATTAAGCTTATATAGATTTTGAGTCTTCAGCTTTTAGCCATCATCTTGTTGGTGATCTAGAAAGAACTGGTTGAAGAACTCCCCGTCAGAGAAGGAAGTGAGACAGAGTCCTGATATGGTCATTTATAATCCTTCACCAAGGTATAACTGAAACCAGATGGATCTTCTGCATCTTCTATTATGAGGGTTAATAAATTCCCTTAATTTGTTTGAGTTAGGTTAATGCCACCTGCAATAAAGAATCTTCATTAATATGCTTGTTCTCCTTCCTTGGGCCTGGGTGTGAAAATCTGTGCTTGAGCTTCTTTTCACCTCTGTATCCTTTCTTTCTATTTCTGAGCCTTTCTTCATGTTTGTTGATTTAGCTCTTGTATTTGAGGATGGGACACTCAAAACCCAGAAGGGGTAGAGGATGGTGGTTTGCTGTTGTTGTAGTCATTATTAAGGTGAAAACAAGAAATACTTTTTTTTAAAAAGATTTTACTTATATATTTGACAGAGAGATAGAGAGAGATCACAAGCAGAGGGAGAGAGAGCAGAGCAGAGCAGCAGGCAGAGGGAGAGAGAGAAGCAGGCTGCCCTGCTGAGCAGGGAGCCCGATGCGGGGCTTGATCCTGAGACCCTGGAATCATGACATGAGCCGAAGGCAGCTGTTTAACTGACTGAGCCACCCAGGTGCCCCGAAAACAAGCAATAGAATCAGGGATGAATTAGAATTTTGATAGACCATGAGAACCATTGGCCAGCTCATTCATAGAACCACAGAATCTTAAAGGAGGAAGAGACCTAAGCCATTCAATATTCTCATTTTACAAAAGAGAAAAGAGACGCAGAAGGTCCAAGGTCGTAGAATCTAATCTGTAATCCCAACTTTTTTGGGTGCACTGCATTATGCTACCTTTGTTCTGGTTCTAAAATAGTCAAACTGGATCACGAAATGACTAGATGTAATCTTCAAAACGTATGAGCATCATTACCAATCAGAACGTGAGCAGTTTCATCAAAATTCAGCATTTACAACTGCACTGCAAAGCAGCAAAAAAAAAAAAAAAAAAATAAGTAGACCACATTAAATGTAACCTCATACTTGGCTAAACTGAAGTTTTTTCATCCGTGCTTCGAAGTCCAGATTTTTCCAATCTTCCCAACTTGGTGTATTTACTCTTTCAAATGTTGAGGAGAGTTTTTGAAAGTTTTCTCCCAGCCCTGCCATACATTCAGATAGAATAGTGATTTCTTTTATTGTGTGTATTTGATTTCCTCTTAAATTGATACTCTTAAAGAAAGGACTACATCAATAAATAACTTGTGGGGTTATTTTCAAGTAAATAATAGATTATTGGCAGTTCATGAAAAGTCTGTATTTATATCTAGAGATTTTTTTCTTTTGTTAACTCCTTGCATTCCTGAGAGAGATATATGACCTACAGAGCAATGAATCATTTCATTCCAAATACATAGAATCATGGAATTTAGGGTGAGAAGGTTATTTAGAAACTGCATAGTTCAACATTTATTGATGAGGAATCCAAGACCCAGGAAAATTAATTGACTGGATGCCACAATGGGCAGGGAGCCATTATGTATCTTTCCATAATGTCAACTGATACTAACTTTTTCTTATAAATCTGAATTTTCATGAAAATTTTGAAGCTTGATGACAAGTAGAAAAATGTATCAAAATATAATTTTTAATCTTAGTATCAATTTGAATACCTAAATAACATGAAAGTAGTATTTGAGTGCTTAATTAAGCTAATAATTTCTTATTTTTCTACTTCCCTTCCCAATCACACTCCAAAAAGCAAAAATAATTATTCCAAAAACATTTTCCCCTGATGTTAGGGAAATAGAATCAACATATATTCTCATAAAATACTTTGTGTCATATGCACTTAAGCTTAAAAGGTTGTGTTTGTATACTAAAGCATTCGGTCCATGGTCTAATAGTCCCCAATATTGACATATGCAGAATTCCAAAAGTCTGAACACCTCTTCAGAATCTTTGAAGACCTGAAGATCTCTTCAGGTCCAACTGATGAAATTAAGCATATCAAACACATGAAAAGCTTGCAGCAAAGATGCAGCAAGCACACTGGGTCACCAAGCCTCAGAAGCAAAGACTGAAAAAGGACCTCTCCCTGCTCTGCTTTGCAAGGAAAGGCAGCTCTTGAATGGGAGAAAAACAATTAGAAAATTCAGTATCATAATCCAAGAAAAGCCAAAGAGGGGAAACAGATGTCTTTTACCTAATTCTGTATTTTCTATTCTTTCAGGTGAGAAAGAAAGCCTTGTGGGAACTTGCAAGCCTTATGTGGCCCAATGTTACTGTCTTCCAAACCACAGAGAGGTGAGTCTCAGACACAGTGATCAGTAGAGTTGCCCCAGAAGCTTCTAGCTGCTGCCAGCCAGGGCCTAGAGTTCTTTTTTTTTAAGAAGTTGTTTTTTTTATTTTTAAGGAAACTTACATAAGGAATTTAGAAAGTGTGTGAAACCAAAAAGTTTTTTCTTTGAATAGTATCAGTTCATCATCATATTTACTCTGCTCTGGATTTTGCTAGCTATTAGGGCTACAAAAATGAAATCCCACTTCTTTAACATTTATTTTAAAGGGCAAATATCATAAGAGTGCAATTATAGATACAGAAAGTTGTTCATTGTAACATTTATCACAACAGCAAAACATCAGCAGCAATCTGAACAACCATCACTGTGGAATTTGCTAAGTTATGTTGCATCCACACAGAAAAAAAGCTACCTTATAAAAAGTATTCTATGGAAATTTTTGTTGTTTCTGTTCTAATTTCTGTTCTAAATTTTTGTTGTTCTGTTCTAATCTTTTTTAAAGATTTTATTTATTTATTTGACAGACAGAGATCACAAGTAGGCAGAAAGGCAGGCAGAGAGAGAGGAGGAAGCAGGCTCCCTGCTGAGCAGAGAGCCCGATGTGGGGCTCAGTCCCAGGACCCTGGGATCATGACCCGAGCCGAAGGCAGAGGCTTTCACCCACTGAGCCACCCAGGTGCCCCATTTCTGTTCTAATTTTTAATTGGATGAGATGGTATAGCTAAGAAACTCCAAAATATGTGCTTTCAGAAAGCAATTTTACCGGGGAAGGAGTTAATCATGAAATGCTTTCTTTAAACTCCTTCTGGGTAAAGAAATTCTATGTTGTAACAAGACCGGCGGGGGTTCCCATATGAGAGATTGTTTCTTTAATATTTGTAAGACTGACCAACCTAAATCATCGAGTTAGGGAGTGCCCCAGCTGGACGTAATTACTCTGTGTAGTTGGGGCTCTGGTAGATTGAATTATTTTGGACATCTACCAGGGCACCTGGCAGGTGATTGTATATTATGGGATACTTCGTTCAGGACATTGAAAGCAACAGGCATTCATTTAGAAAAAAAGAAGAAACTAAATATAGATTTACTTAGAGCTGTCTTTGTCCGTATGTCAATTGTTAAAACATGCATTAATACACATGAGGCTTTCTTAAATCATCCGTAGTCTACAAATGACAACAAACTAATCAAATCTTGACTGTCTGGAGAGGTGAAGTCTCACTTAGATTCTGGTCACTTTGGTTTGTTTTCTTTCTGTCTCCAGCATTTGCTTTCTGTTTCTTAAGTCTTTGTCCATGGTTCTCAGCTCTGGCTGCAGGATTTCTCATACTCTTTCTGTACTTTCTCAAGATCCTATTGTTATGGAACAAGGACCTTGCACTCTCCCCTACGGAAAATTTATATGCTGCTGCCCCATCATGGTTTCACTGCTCTCTTTGACCTCTGTGATTTGTGCATCACTTTATTCTGTGTGAGTGTGGCAACTCTTCATTCACTTATTTATTCATCAAATATTTATGGAATGCCTACTTTGTACCACATCCTATTGTACACATAATAAGATCTGGTTTGTACTCTTTGGCCATAAAACAAATCTCATAAGTTACAGAGCCTTGAAAACTAGTCAGAATATGTTTTCTAAAAACAAAAATGGCAAAAAGCTATCTAAAAAATTCTCAAATTCTTTTATTGGACAATGTATTTCTAAATAATTTATGGATCAAAAATCAGTTACAGCGGAAATTAGAAAATACTTTAAACTGAATGATAATGAAGATATTTCCGATTAAGAGGAAACCATTAAAGCACTGCACAGAGAGAAATTTATACTTTTAAGTGTTTATGTTAGAAAAGGAGAACAGCTTAAAGTCAATAATCCTTGCTTCCACATTAAGATAACAGAAAAAGAAGAGAATTTTAACTAAAACTAAGTAGAAAAATTAAACAAATAAAGAATGGAAATAACACAAAATGGACAGACAATAGAGAAAAGTAACAAAAGTAAAATATTTGTTCTTTGACAAAATTAATAAAATGGATAAAATATGGTTAAGGCAATGAGAAAACACAAGCCACTGTTATGTAAATGAAAGGGAGGTCATTACAGATACTAGAAGTATTAAAAGGATAGTAAAGGACTCTTATGAATAATTTTATGCGAATAACCTCAAGAACATAACGGAACAGGAAATCAAAAGCAATACCTCGGGTCACCTGGGTGGCTCAGTTGGTTGGACGACTGCCTTTGGCTCAGGTCATGATCCTGGAGTCCCAGGATTGAGTCCTGCATCGGGCTCCCAGCTCCATGGGGAGTCTGCTTCTCCCTCTGACCTTCTCCTCACTCATGCTCTCTCTCACTGTCTCTCTCTCAAATAAATAAATTAATTAAAATCTTAAAAAAAAAAAAAAAGCAATACCTCATTCTTGGAGATACTGCAAAGGTATTTGACTTCATCACAAACATGAAAGATACAGGAGTGGTGACTCCTTCTATCCCTATGTAACTGTCCCAAATGAGCTGTGAAGACGGCAACTCTGTTTGGAGAATGCCATTGGATTCTGGAGAAATTAATTAGGTAGGAACTCCAGTCAGCTTCTATCTTAGATGTGGGCTCTATCTCGTTTGTTATAGAACTGCCGATCATAAATTGGGTGTTACCTTATCTATCAAGCTATAAGACTGAGTGTGCATAGAGGCACTTCTTCAACAGTAAGAGGGACCCATGAGACTGAGCTCTAGCAGACCTAAAAGTACTGGTAAGCTGTGTGAATGAATATATGGTGTCCATTTTCAGTATTCTCACGTTTGATGTATAACCATATCTCTTTCAACCCAGTGATAGAGCCTTGTGGTGGGAAGAGTAGCATATGACCATTTAAATAAGGAAACAAAACATTTAACCTGATTTATGGATGATGATTCTGCACTATATGCAGACCGCTATACTTACTAACCTCAGTTGTGTGTGTTGGTAATGATGAATTGACAATGATGACAAGTGACAATGATTAAGAGAATTTCTCCCTCTGGGCAGAATTTTAAGTGGTACATCTCTTTGTTCACGTTTCTTTGAAACAGGGATGTCCTATGTTATGAGTCTAAGTTGATAATCAGGGGCCAATGATTGGAGACTAGAAAAAAATAATACTGCAGGATTGGCAATAAGAAGGTCTAGGCGCAGAGTAAGTGGATGGAAACTTTTGACATACCAAGAGCAGGTGGTAGGAGTGATCTTCCACAGGTGCAAACAGTTTTTAGAACATAAATCAACAAAAGATTTTTTGAGGGAGGAGTATTGTATCACTGACATTGTTTAGAATTGCCAGCACATGCTGCTAATAAAAAGAAGATTAATTTATAGTTGCTTTTATTATTATTTTTTTAAATTCTCTGCGAAAAGTACACCCCCTTATTACATGCACCTGGTGAGCCACTCCCATTGCCCTGTCTTTGACCCGGAATGTGACCATATTTGCAAATATTTATGAATGCTGACTAAGGATCTTCACAACTAAGGACCTTCTCAATAATCAAATGGCCAAAGGATGGACCAGATGACCCACTCCATGGAAGTCAATCAGCAGTCACTTTATTTGGCCATTCTAGTGATTGCTCAATGAGTTCATGGAAAATATGCCAGTATGGATGGAAATTATGTATGGGATCTGGCCCCCACCTCTGAAGGGTGCCCAGTGCATCAACAACAGATATCAGCCCTGCTGTATTACCATATCTCAATATCACTAGCCAGCCACCTGGTGGCAGAGTAATGATATGTGACTCCTATTGTTGGTGGGGGCAGGAATGTATCATCACTGGAATAGACCATGTTAAATGAAATAGTCTTGCTTAAAGCAGTTAACTTATAGAAGTAGGAAAGATATAAATGAACGAATGAGTGAATGAGTGAAACTGAATAGCATAATAGAGATGAAAATAAAAATCATTTTAAACTGTAAAAACTACAAAAAGATTTTAGTAATACAATCAAAAGGACATAAAATGAAAAGACTTATGAAATAGACAAAAACTTTGCTATTCCATTTATAGTTCAATAGAGAACATCAAATATATTTTATGTGAGAAAGAGAACAAAATGGCAGAAAGGAAGGAATTAGGGGCACCTGTGTGGCTCAGATGGTTAAGCTTCTGCCTTTGGCTCCGGTCATGATCTCCAGGTCCTGGGATCAAGCCCCATGCCAGGCTCCTAGCTCAGTAAGTAGTCTGCTTCTCCCTCTCCCTCTGCCTCTCCCCTTGTTTGTGCTCTCTCTCTCTCGTCCTCTTTTGCTCTTTCAAATGAGTAAATAAAATCTTTAAAAAAATAAAAAAGAAAGGAATTACTTGGGAATTCTACCTAAACAAAAAGATATAAATAAGCTTGAAAATCTTGATGAAATGTACAATTTTCTAGGTAATTACAAATTATAAAATTGACCAAAAGTGGTGGAATATCTGAAATGGGCTAATAAAAGAATAAAATGGTTTTCAATGAAATCACAAAAGGTAGAAAAAGTGTGGAAGACAAAGATAAGAATAAAAAACAAAGGCAACCCATTGAAAATAGTAACAAATAAGAATAGCTGTTAACCCAACTATATCAGTAATCACTTTTCAAATGTGAATGGTCTAAATGCATCAGTTAAAAGACAGAGATTGGGGTTGCCTGGCTGGCTCAGTCAGTGCAACATGTGAATCTTATACTCAGAGTTGTGAGTTCAAGTCTCATACTGGATGTAGAGATTACTTAAAGGAAAAATAAAAACAAAAACCTTTAAAAAAAAAGATATTATCAGAGTATATAAAAAAACATGACCAAGTATATATTGTCTATAATAAACTCACTTTAAATATAAAGACATGTATATATTAAAACTAAAGTGTTGGGGATATACTATGTTAATTCTACTCAAAAGAAAAGAGGAGTAACTATATGAATTTTAGACAGAGGAGAATTAAGAGGAAGGAAAATTATCAGGGATAAAGAGAACCACTATATAATGATAAAGAGCATTTAGACATAGCAATCCATAATGTCTAGCTGCCTAACAGCACAGTATCAAAATACATGACGCAAAAATTGATTGAAATGCAAGGAGAAATAGAAGAATCCACTATGATAGAGACTTTAACACTTCTCCATCAGAAATGGATAGATTCAACAAGCAAAAATTCAGTAAGGACATAGTTGAACTCAACAGCACCATCATTCAACTGGGTATAATTGACACCTGTAGACTACTTGATCCAATGATAGCAGATCAAACATTCTTTTCAAGCGTATATGGAACATTCACCAAGAGAGACCACATTTGGGGGAAGAAATACAACCTAACAAGTATAAAGAATAGAGATCATGCAAAATCTGCTTTCAGACTCTAAGAAATTGAATTAGAACTCAATAATAGAAATGTAGCTGGAAAATTTTAAAATATTTGGAGATTAAACAGCACAATTTTAAGTAACACATGAGTCAAAGAAGAAATCTCAAGAGAAATATAAAAATATTTTTAACTAAATTAAAATGAAAGCATAACTTACCAAAATTTGTTGAGTACAGTGAAAACAGTGCCTTTAAGGAAACTTACAGCATTAAATGCATATATTGGAAACAAGAAAGATCTAAAATTAATAATCTAAGTTTCCACCTTGGCAATTAGAAAAAGAAGAGCAAAGTAAATCTAAAGTTAGCATAAGAAAAAAAAACTCATAAAAATTAGAGCAGAAATTAATGAAATTAAAAATAAGAAGTCAATAGAGAAAATTAACAAAATCAAAAGCTAGTTCTTTGGAAAAACTGATACAATCAGTAAAACTATAGCCAGCTAACTAAGAAAAAAAAAGGAATAAAATACAAATTTCTAATTTCAGAAATGAAAGAGGGGACATCATTATAGGCACCATGAATGTTAAAAGGATAATAAATAAATATTATGAGCAACTTTATGCCCATAAGCTTAATAACCTACATGAAATGGATCCATTCCTTGAAAGACACAATTTGCTAAACTTACTCAGGAAGAAATAGATAAAAATAATAATAATTCTGTATCTATTAAAGAAATTAAATCAATAATTAATAACCTTCCAAAAGAGAAGGCATCCAGCCTAGATGAGTTCACTGGTAAATTCTATCAAACATCAAAGGAAGAACTTAGAACAATTCTCTGCAATTTCTTCCAAAAGATAGAAGCTAGAGGGAATATTTCCTAATTCTTTCTATGAGGCTGGCATTACCCTAATACCCAAACCAGACAAAGACATTTTAAGAAAACTGCAGATCAATATCTCTTATGAACACAGATGCAAAAATTCTCAACAAAATATTAGCATATCAGATCCAACAATGTATAAAAATAAATATACATCATAATGAAGTGGGATTTATTTCAGCTATGCAAAGTTGGTTCAACAATCAAAAATCAATTACTGTAATCCACATCGACAGTTTAAAAGAAAAAAATCATATGATGATCATATCAATAGATGCAGAAGCATTTGACAAAATCCAACACCAATTCCATGACAAAAACTCTCAGCAAAGTAGGAGTAGAGGAGAACTTGTTCAGCTTAATGATGAACATCTACAAACAAACAAAGCAAAACACTACAGCTAACATCATACTTAATCGTATGAAACTCAAAGCTTTTCTGCTAAGATCAGGAACAAAGCAAAGATGTTCCCTCCCTCCATTGCTTTCAACACCATACCAAATGATTTCCTAGCTAATGCAGTAACACAGGAAAAGGAAATAAATGGTATACAAATAGGGAAGGAAGCCATAAACTGTCTTTGTTTGCAGATGACATCATCTTCTCTATAAAAAACTCTAAAACTTTACGAAAAAACTCCTAGAACTAACAAGTGATTATAGAAGGGTTGTAGGACACAATGTTAAAATACACAAGTCAATCACTTTCTTATATGCTAACAATGAATAAGTGGAATTTGAAATAAAAAACATATTATCATTTATATTAGCAGTCCCCAAAACAAAATACTTAAGTATAAATCTTACCAAATTTGTACAAGATCAACTTGTACAAAACTTTTTTGAAGAATACTATAAAACTCTGATGAAAGATACCAAAGAACTAAATAAATGAAGAGAAATTTCATATTCATGGATTGGAATACTCAATATTGTCAAGTTGTTAGTTTTTTCCAACTTTATCTATAGATTAATATAATCCTAATTGAGATTTTGTCAAGTTATTTTGTGGATATTGACAAAGTGATCCTAAAGTTTATATGGAGAAGAAGAAGACCCAGAATAGCCAACCAAATATTAAAGGAGAAGAACAAAGAAGACTAATATTACCTGATTTCAAAACTTAATATGAAGCTCAAGACAGTGTGGTATTGGTGAAAGAACAGAAAAATAGATCAATGGAACAGAATACAGACATCAGAATAGGTCCACATAAATGTAGTCAACTGGTCTTTGACGAAGAGTGAAGACAATACAGTGGACCAGTAGAGCTGTGTGTGAACAAGCAGTAAAAGTGAATGTAGACGGCTTGCATGGAGCACTGGGTGTGGTGAAAAAATAATGAATGATGTTTTTCAGAAAATAAATAAATTGGAAAAAAAAACCTTAAAAAAAAAAGTGAATGTAGATACAGACATTATACCTTTCATAAGAGTTAACTCGAAATGGATCATAGAACTAAATGTAAAACACAAAACTGTAAAACTCCTAGAAGATAATATTGGATAAAAATCTATGTAACTTTGAGTATGGCAATGATCTTTTAGGTAAAAGACAAAGGTAGTGATCTGTGAAGAAATAATTAAAAAGCTAGACTTTGCTGAAATTAAAAACTTATGCTCTGATAAAGACAATGTCAACAGAAAGAGAAGATAAGACACAGGCTAGGAGAAAATGTCTGTAAAAGACATATCTGATAACAAATTGTTGTCCAAAATTTATAAAGAACTCTTAAAATTCAGCAATGAGAAAATGAAAAACTCAATTAAAAAATGGGCCAAAGAACTGAACAGACTATACTAAAGAAGACATACAGATGGCAAATAAACATATAAAAATATGTTCCACATCATATGTCATTAGGGAATTGGAAATTAAAATAATAAGGGGGCACCTGGGAGGCTCATTAGGTTAAGCGTCTGCCTTCGGCTCAGGTCATGATCCCAGGGTCCTGGGATCAAGACCCACATAGAGCTCCCTGCTCAGGAGTCTGCTTCTCCCTCTCCCTCTTCCTGTAATATTCCCTGCTTGTGCTCGTGCTCTCTCTTGCTTTCAAATAAAATCTTTAAAAAAAGAAAAAAAAAGATAATAACAAGATACTTATTAGAGCATCCAAAATCCAAAACTCAGACAACACCAAATGTTGATGAGAATGAGAAGCAAAGCAAAGGGAACTCTGATTTATTGCTGGTGGGAATGCAAAGTGTTGCAGCCACTTTGGAAGACAGTTTGTCAATTTCTTACAAAACTAAGCGTACTCTTACCATATGATCCTGCAGTTGTGTTCCTTGTTATTTACCCAAATGAACCAAAAACTTCTGTTCACACAAAAACCTGAATAAAGGTGTTTATAACAGCTTTTTTTCATCATTGTCAAAACTTGGAAGCAACCAGGGTGTCCTTCAGTAGGCGAACACACAAGGTATGGTACATCCTGACACAAGACTATTATTTGGTGCTGAAAATGAAAGAAGCCAATCTGCAAAGTTTATGTCCTATATGATTCCAACTATATGGTATTCTTGAAAAGGCAAAAGTGAAGAGGATAAAAAGATCCATGGTTGCCAGGGACTGGTGAGGAAGGTGGGGAGGGATGAACAGATGAAGCACATGGGATTTTTGAGGCAGTGAACATATTCTGTAGATGCCATAATTCTGGATACATGACATTATACATTTGCTCAAACCCGTAGAATGTACAACATCGGGAGCAAACCCTAATGTAAACTATGGATTTTGAGTGGTAGTAATGTATCGACGATGGAGGTTCATGAATGTAGGTTCATGAATTACAACAAATGGACCAGTGTGGTGTGGGATATTGATAGTGGAAGAGGCTGTGCATGTGTTAGGATAGGAGATATATGGGAAATCTCTATACTTTCCACTCAGGTTTTTTGGTGAACATAAGACTGCTCTAAAAAATAAAGTATATTAGAAGTAGAAAAAGGGACAAAAATAATATATGATAAAATTATAGACCAATTTCATTTGTGAATACAAAATAAAAATCTTTCTAAAAATTTTACCAAGTAAAATCCAACAGTATGTTACTATATCATAACCAATTGGGATTTAGCATAGTAAAACAAGGAAAATTTTGATATTGGGAAATATATTAATGTAATCCCTGATGTTATCAGATTAAAGTAAAAAAGCTGAGGATCTTTCAACAGAAGCTGAAAAAAGTCTTAGACAAAGTTCAGTACCCATTTATGACTTAAAAAAATATTTTAATCTAAGGAGAGGAAGAACTATCTTTAGTAAAGTATGAGTTATATTTAAGAACTGACAGCAAGCTTCATGCTTAATAGTGAAATATTACCATGACATTCAGAAATAAAACAGTTACCATTTGCATTAATGTTTGTCAATGTATAAACATGAAAAAAGAATAAAGGGAATAAATAGAGGAAAAAGAAGCAATAAAACTGACATTATTTCTAGTGAAATGATCATCTAACTCAAAATCTTAAGAAACTAATCAGCATGAATTTTGTGATGGCTGAGCAATACTAGCTTATTTGCACAGTAAAACCAATTCATGTATTTAAAAATGAATATTCAATGTATTAGGGCAAGAAACTTTAAAATTTTAGTTCTCTCTAAACCTTTAATTTCAACTGAAAAATCTTTTTTGTAAGTATTGTTAAATAAGAACAATAACCTTCACTTCTTTTAAAAAATAATATTTGAGGGACGCCTGGGTGGCTCAGTTGGTTGGGCAGCTGCCTTCGGCTCAGGTCATGATCCCAGTGTCCTGGGATAGAGTCCCACATCGGGCTCCTTGCTGGGCGGGGAGCCTGCTTCTCCCTCTGCCTCTGCCTCTGCCTCCCACTCTGCCTGTGCTCGCTCTCTCCCTCTCTCTCTCTGATAAATAAATAAAATCTTAAAAATAATAATAATAATAATAATATTTGAGTAACCTACGTTTTATAGACTAAATTCTTTAAAAATTGGCTCTTTTAAAAAAAGATTATTTATTTTAGAGAGAGTGAGAGAGAGCACAAGTGGGAGGGGCAGAGGAAGAGGGAGAGCGAATCTCAAGCAGGGTCCACCTCAAGAGCAGAGCCCAAGGCGAGGCTCCACCTCACGGCCATGAGATCAGGACCTGAGCAGAAACCAGAATTCTGACGCTTATGTGACTGTAGTACCCAGGTGCCCCCCAAATTAGTTCTATTTATACCTTCCACTCTCTTAAAGGAAATAAAATGTACTTATAACTTTGATAAATTTAATTTTCTTCATAACCTTAAACATGCCTATTGTAATAAGCAAAACCTTTTTAAGTATGTATACAACTTTTATAAATCTAATAAATTAAACCTACAAGTGAGGCATAGCTCATATTATTTAGCATTCCAATACTGTTTACAGATTTGATCAAATTCTCTTTCACATTTCAAAATAAATCGTTCTTTTTTTTTTTTTTTTTCCTATAGGCTGAGGAGGGGCAGAGGGAGAGGGAGAATCTAAAGCAGGCTCCACACCCAGCCAGGAGCCAGGCACAGGGCTGGACATCACAATCCTGCGATCATGACCTGAGCCAAAATCAAGAGTCAGGTACTTCAATGGCTGAGCTGCCCAGGCACTCCAAAGTAAATCCCTAATTCTAAAGTCAATTATTCAGCTACACATTTCAAATTGAAATCACAAAGCTAACCTGTCAGAAACTTCATGCCCATTCAAAATCTAGCCTCAGCAATCAGACAACAAAAGGAAATTAAAAGCATCCAAATCGGCAAAGAAGAAGTCAAATTATCACTCTTCGCAGATGATATGATACTCTATGTGGGAAACCCAAAAGACTCCACTCCAAAACTGCTAGAACTTATACAGGAATTCAGTAAAGTGTCAGGATATAAGATCAATGCACAGAAATCAGTTGCATTTCTCTACACCAACAACAAGACAGAAGAAAGAGAAATTAAGGAGTCAATCCCATTTACAATTGCACCCAAAACCATAAGATACCTAGGAATAAACCTAACCAAAGAGGCTAAGAATCTATACTCAGAAAACTATAAAGTACTCATGAAAGAAATTGAGGAAGACACAAAGAAATGGAAAAATGTTCCATGCTCCTGGATTGGAAGAATAAATATTGTGAAAATGTCTATGCTACCTAAAGCAATCTACACATTTAATGCAATCCCTATCAAAGTACCATCCATCTTTTTCAAAGAAATGGAACAAATAATTTTAAAATTTATATGGAACCAGAAAAGACCTCGAATAGCCAAAGGGATATTGAAAAACAAAGCCAAAGTTGATGGCATCACAATTCCGGACTTCAAGCTTTATTACAAAGCTGTCATCATCAAGACAGCATGGTACTGGCACAAAAACAGACACATAGACCAATGGAACAGAATAGAGAGCCCAGAAATAGACCCTCAACTCTATGGTCAACTAATCTTCGACAAAGCAGGAAAGAATGTCCAATGGAAAAAAGACAGCCTCTTCAATAAATGGTGTTGGGAAAATTGGACAGCCACGTGCAGAAAAATGAAATTGGACCATTTTCTTACACCACACACAAAAATAGATTCAAAATGGATTAAGGACCTCAATGTGAGAAAGGAATCCATCAAAATCCTTGAGAACACAGGCAGCAACCTCTTCGACCTCAGCCGCAGCAACATCTTCCTAGGAACATCGCCAAAGGCAAGGGAAGCAAGGGCAAAAATGAACTTTTGGGATTTCATCAAAATCAAAAGCTTTTGCACAGCAAAGGAAACAGTTAACAAAATTAAAAGACAACTGACAGAATGGGAGAAGATATTTGCAAACGACATATCAGATAAAGGACTAGTGTCCAAAATCTATAAAGAACTTAACAAACTCAACACCCAAAGAACAAATAATCCAATCAAGAAATGGGCAGAGGACATGAACAGACGTTTCTGCAAAGAAGACATCCAGATGGCCAACAGACACATGAAAAAGTGCTCCATATCACTCGGCATCAGGGAAATACAAATCAAAACCACAATGAGATATCACCTCACACCAGTCAGAATGGCTAAAATCAACAAGTCAGGAAATGACAGATGCTGGCGAGGATGCGGAGAAAGGAGAACCCTCCTACACTGTTGGTGGGAATACAAGCTGGTGCAACCACTCTGGAAAACAGCATGGAGGTTCCTCAAAATGTTGAAAATAGAACTGCCCTATGACCCAGCAATTGCACTACTGGGAATTTACCCTAAAGATACAAACGTAGTGATCCAAAGGGGCACGTGCACCCGAATGTTTATAGCAGCAATGTCCACAATAGCCAAACTATGGAAAGAACCTAGATGTCCATCAACAGATGAATGGATCAAGAAGATGTGGTATATATACACAATGGAATACTATGCAGCCATCAAAAGAAACGAAATCTTGCCATTTGCGACAACATGGATGGAACTAGAGCGTATCATGCTTAGCGAAATAAGTCAAGCGGAGAAAGACAACTATCATATGATCTCCCTGATATGAGGAAGTGGTGATGCAACATGGGGGCTTAAGTGGGTAGGAGAAGAATCCATGAAACAAGATGGGATAGGGAGGGAGACAAACCATAAGTGACTCTTAATCTCACGAATCAAAATCTAAATCTACCCAAATTATCCTAAATATAACACAAAAGTATCAGTAATTTAAGTTTAATTTTCTTTGGACTATATCAAATTCTAAACTTCCATGTGATTGGAAACACACTACCACTGCTAGCAAACTGGGTTTTATCATCTCAAGTAAACACGGGTTAAGAGAAAGGAACCTGGGATCTGTATATCCAGTTTGATTCTCCCCTCATCTCTAACAGATACCTTGAGCGCCTTTCACTGTTGCTATGACAACAGGGACTCCAAGTATAAACGCTTTAAGTGGGGTTCATTTCTCTTGGGTTCAAATTACAAAATACCCAATTCTTCCATCCGATTAAAGTCCACAACCTCCTCCTGAGGTTGCTGACAACTCAGTCCACCGAAACTCTTAACTACGTGATTGAATTTTGTATTTATATCTTCTTTCTCTCTGGTTGGATATAAAATCTTATAGCTATTTAAAGGACACGTGACTATATTTCACACCTTTGTCTCTGATGTCAAAATACCAGTCATAGTAACAAGAGTTTCCAGAGAGGAGCAAAGAGAATTAACAAAAGGAATTTTTAAATTTTTAAATTTATTTATTTTTTAAAAGATTTTATTTATTTATTTGACAGAGAGACAGAGAAGGAACACAAGCAGGGGGAGTGGGGGAGTGAGAGAGGGAGAAGCAGGCTTCCCGCTGAGCAGGGAGCCTGATGTGGGGCTCCATCCCAGGACCCTGGTTTCATGACCTGAGCCAAAGGCAGACACTTAATGACTGAGCACCCTGGTGCCCCAGGAATTTTTTCAATAAAATGGCTGGATATAAGACATTTGTAGTATCTCCACACCAGCAGTTAGGAAATATAATATCAAAAGTAACAAAAACTAAAATATCAGAACTAAATCTATTAAGAAACACATAAAACCTATGTAAATAATACTTTAAAACCTTATTCAAGAACATAAAAGAAGGGCGCCTGGGTGGCTCAGTGGGTTAAGCCGCTGCCTTCGGCTCAGGTCATGATCTCAGGGTCCTGGGATCGAGTCCCGCATCGGGCTCTCTGCTCAGCAGGGATCCTGCTTCCTCCTCTCTCTCTGCCTGCCTCTGTCTACTTGTGATCTCTGTCTGTCAAATAAATAAATAAAATCTTTAAAAAAAAAAAAAAAAAAAAAAAGAACATAAAAGAAGACCTCAATAAATGAAGATGGAAATTATGTTTCTGGATAAGGAAGTTTAACACTATAAAACTGTCATATCAGTTGCAAATTAATAAATTCAAACTTTTATGAAATTTGAAAAGTGAATCTCAAAAATACCAGATTTTAAAAAAACAAATGAGGGTAAAACTAGAGCGTATCATGCTTAGCGAAATAAGTCAAGCGGAGAAAGACAAATATCATATGATCTCCCTGATATGAGGAAGTGGTGATGCAACATGGGGGCTTAAGTGGGTAGGAGAAGAATCCATGAAACAAGATGGGATAGGGAGGGAGACAAACCATAAGTGACTCTTAATCTCACGAAACAAACTGTGGGTTGCTGGGGGAGGGGGGTTGGGAGAAGGGGGGTAGGGTTATGGACATTGGGGAGAGTATGTGCTTTTGGGTAAATTGGAAGGGGAGATGAACCATGAGAGACTATGGACTCTGAAAAACAATCTGAGGGGTTTGAAGTGGCGGGGGGGTGGGAGGTTGGGGTACCAGGTAGTGGATATTATAGAGGGCACAGCTTGCATGGAGCACTGGGTGTGGTGAAAAAATAATGAATACTGTTTTTCTGAAAATAAATAAATTGGGAAAAAAAAACTTAAATTTCTGTACAATAAAAACCCATAATTAAAGAAAAAAAATGAGGAAAAATGAGGTAGAACTTGACTTATTCAATATCAAATTGTTCTATGAAACTATAGTAATTAAAGTAAAATATTATTAGCTCCTATATAAAGAGAACAACTGAACAGAATAGAAAATCTCCAAAGAGATGAAGAAATGAATGGGGATTTAGTTTATAATAAAAATGGTATTTTAATTTTAACCAAAAAGGAAGAATGAAATGGTGTTGGAACAATTTGGAAAAATAAGTATAGATATCTACTTCACACTATAATGATTCCAAATGAATTAAAATCTTCAACTTGAAAAAGTAAAATTACAAGAGTATTAGAAGGAAAGATGGAGAAATATTTCACGGGGGTAAGGTCTTCCTAAGCAACACACAAAACCTAGAATCCAAGAAGGAAAAAAATACTGCTTTATTCCCCATAAAAATATGAAGTTTTCCTCAAAGATACCATTTAAAAAGTTAAATTCAAACACAAATAGACTGAGATAAAAATATTTGTCAAACATCTAATTAACAGTTAGTATCCATAAAATAAAAATGGGTCTCACAAATACAAAGAAAGATCAACAACCCAATTGAAAAATGGGGAAAGAATGTGAATGGATCATTAACAGCAGAGAAGTGCAAATGGTCCACAGACATAAAAAGATGGTGAGCCTTGCTCCTTATGGAGGAAATGCAAATAGAAACAACACTGTCATGTCATTTTTTACTCAATGGATTGGGAAAAAATTGTAACTTGGTAATATCCAGCATCAGCAAGTGTCGAGGGAAGTAAATGCCATCAGACAGTCCTGGTAGAAATGTTAATTGATATCTTTCAGGCAGTATCTGTCTACATTGATGGATCTTTGACCCAAAGAAATATTTGTGCCTGCAGAGATGTTAGAAAAAAGTCCCCTGTATCACTTTGATAAATTAAATACAATTTAAATATCCATCAGTAGAAATGTAGATGGATAAATTATGATATATCAGTACAAAACATGTCGTTCAGTCAAAACAAATATTATCAAATAACAAGTATATTGTGAATCCATTGAAAAAGCAAACAAACACCAAAATGTATATGAGCACATTGTCCCTGTATTTATGCCAAGTATAGAGAAAGGACTGGAAATTTACAGGCCAAATTGTTGACTTTGGATCATCTTTTGGGAGGGTAGTTGGTATATTGGAGGAGAGGGTTGTTTTTATAAGTATCTGGCTTCTTTAATTCAAAAAAGCTTTTCAGCTGTCATAGCTTTTGGCTAAATAATCAATAAAGCAACCTTCTTGTTTCTCTAGGACCTTCTCCTGGATTTATCTTGGAGCTCCATTAGCAGATGCTACAGACAAGTGGGGTCTGAAAGGACACATAGCACTTGGAATTGTCTCCCCATCATGGACAGGTTAGCTCTGGGAATTGTTGGGGCTTGGTTTATTGATTCATTTATTCGTCATTCTTTCATTCTGGAAATAGACTCCCGGACAGTTAACATTTATTTAGCAGAGCTAGCCCCACTTTCAATCTCTGGATTAAAATCTGGGCTGGGCTGGTTCACTGATCACTGCAGCAGAAAAAATACCCTGCAGTCACTTGTGTCATAATCATTTTTTTACTCAATTACAATTGAGTAATTAATTGTCCAGTCCTGTGTAGTAATCAAAGTCTGAATTTGTGTCATGGTAATTCACCTTTCTTGCCCTGGTTGAGTCGTGCTTCCGCTTGACCCTTCAGAGTGGAAGAGGGGTTGCTGTCCATTTCTTTTCTTCTCTTTCCTTTTTTTTTTTTTTTTAAAGATTTTATTTATTTATTTGATAGAGAGTGAGAGAGAGAGTGACAGGCAGGGGGGGAAGGTCACAGGGAGAAGAAGACTCCTCATGGAGCTGGGATCCTGATGCAAGACTCGATCCCGGGACTCCGGGATCATGACCTGAGCCGATGGCAATCGCTTAACCAACTGAGCCACCCAGGCATCCCTTGCTGTCCATTTCTTACCTGCCTCGCATTTCTCCTCCTCTCCCCACTGACTATGCAGGGCACCCAGCGGCAGGGTGACGGGGCACTTGGCAGGTTCTTACTTGACCGTTGCAGTCATAAATTGACTTCGCCATGTCTGGATCTTGTAAGTTCTTCTGTGGGTTCCTCAGAGACTCCCCTGGGGGGCCTCTTCAAGTTCAACTCCTTTGAAGTGGGCAGTGTCCCTTCTTTGGCTGGTCACTCTGCAGGCTCGCCGATCACGCGGCTTCTGCATTCTTCTGCTTTCTTCTGAACTCTGGCAGAAGCTTATTTAGATAGGGCAAGGCTCCATTTTTAATGACACTGGGACATCATTCTTCTGTGGATTTCCCACATTTGGGGGGCTCTCATGGCACTGGCTTGCAGTTATTACTGTGCTGTACTGGCTGTTAGCCAGCCTCTTGCTTTTTCTGTCTCACGACTTGAAAAAACACCCAGGAGACTCTCCGGATACTCCCTCTGGAGCCTCTCTCACTAGAACTAGGATGAGGGGAGGTATTCCTCTCTCTCTCTCTCTCTTTCCCTCCTGGTGGCAGGAGCTCTAAGCAGTGAGAGCCACAGTTGGAAGTGGACCCCAGGAAATCTCCAAAGCCTCACTTTAGGCATTTTCAAGGGATCCCAAAGCCCTGTGAGTCAGACCCTCATGGAGGCCTCGTATCTGTCCTTTTACGTCTGTGCTATGGGTGAACATACCCACAGCCAAGAAATTAGTTCTGAACATTTTCTTTAAGTGTTTACATCTTGGTCTGCACCTTATGCTGGGATTTCCTTTCTGTTTCATCTTGGTGCCTCAGTAGAAAATTTCCAGTTAACATCCTGTCCCCATTTGTTTGCTTGTCTATTATAGACAAGAACCAGCATCTTCTTTGCAGCACACACTGAGCTTGGGAATCATGATTACAAATGATAGTAACTGAGTTTCGGAGTGAGATGTACGTGGATTTCAATACTGGTTTCTCTGTCGTGCAAAGGTCTTAATCTTTCTAAGTTTTATCAGTAGTGTGGTGATGGTTAATTTTTTGTATAATTTGACTTAAGCCACAGCTGCCCAGACATTTGGTCAGATATTGCTCTGAGTGTGTCTGTGAGGGTATTTCTACCTGAGATTAATATGTGAATTGATAGACAGTAAAGCAGATTGCCCTCCTTTCCCCATGTTAATACTAACAGCAACATCAACCACTGCCCACTCCGCCTCAGTCACTGTGCCACACACTGAGAGTGACGAACACTGATGAGCAGCCCCCCCTTCCCTTGTGAGTTTACATTCAGGTGGTAGTTTGAGGGGGACAGAGAAAAACAAAACACAACCAACATCAAGAGAATAAATAGCTGAACAGAAAACTAACAAACTACAGATGTGCCAGCAAGGACATAGAAAGGTTATGAGATAATGGTGTGTGGAAGGGACATTAATAGGTGGTAAGGAAGGACACAAAGGGGAGGTGACATGTAACCTGAAACTGTGAGGATAGGAAGCAGTCATCACAGGATGAGGAGGAACATTCCAGACAGAAGAACAGAGTCCCCGAGGCAGAAAGGCAATGGCTGGTTCAGGGAACTGAGAGAAAAACCAGGGAGCGTAGGACAGAGTAGGGGAGGAAGAGAGCACTACTAGGTGGGGTAATAGAGAAATGGGGAGGAACCAAGCCATGCAGGGCCATGGAAACCATAGTACAGAGTTTGGATTTTATTCTAGGTGTAAAGGGGAACCAAAACGTATCTTAGGATGGAGGGTAACAGGAGCCAAATTCCATTTTAAGATCTAGCTTTCTTGCTGAGACAGAAAGAATGGGTAAGGGGGGGACCAGAGTGGAAGCAGGTAGAAAAGGCTGCATTGGTCTTGCTGGAACAGGCAAGATCTGATGGTGGCCCCATTGTGGTGGTGGTGGTGGATATGTGGAGAAAGTCATAAGTGTATGTTATGGCTCAGAATTAATAGGATTTGCTCATGGATTGGATGTGAGCTGAGGAAGCTGGGACAAAGGGAAGATTGTCTTGATTTCCAGTAAATGAGTGGAGGATAATACCATTGTCTCCGCAGAGCAATTCTGAGGACCTGGTAGGAGGGCAGAAATAGGGAGGGAACAGGAGTTTTGTGTTGGGTGTATTAAGTCTGGTATTTCTGTAGAGATGTAAATAAGGCCATTAAATATGTTAGCCTGAGCCAGTGGTTCTCAAACTTCTGGGAGCATCAGAAACACCTGTGGGGCATGATAAAACAGATTGCTGGGCCCACCCCCAGAGTTTCTGGTTAAGAAGGTTTGGGTGGGGCCTGTGAATTTGCATTTCTAACAAGTTCCCAGGTGATGCTGATGCTGCTGGTCCAGGGTTCCTACTTGAAAAATCACTGGTCTAGACAGAGGATAATTCTAGGAGTCTGGAAGTCATCAGAATGAAGATAACATTTAAATCCATGGGACTAGATGAGATTGCCTAATGAGACTGTGCGGAGAAACGAGAGAAGAGGCCCTGGATTAAGTTTTGAGAGGGATTAGAGAAGAAAGATCCAATAAAGGCAGGATCAGAGAAGAAGGAAAATGAAGAGCGCATGGGGTTTCAGAAGCCAGAGGGGTTGAAGGTTTCAGCCCAGATGGACTGAACATGACAGATACTGTGGAGAAGCTGAGTAAGAAGGAGGCCGTGAAGTGTCCATCAATTCACCAATAGTAGGACTTCTGTGAAGGGCAAGTACTTTACAAACAATATTTCTCTGAATCCACAAATTCCATCAATGGAATACGGTTAGCAGAACCGTACAGTTAAGGGAAGTGAGTCTCAGAGATGATACAGTTTTTTAGGGCAACAAAGAGGCTAACGCCCACGTTTCTTCCGTTAGCATCCTCGGGAATGTGTGCGCGATGCATCCCCTGCTTGGAGCTAAAATCTACAAGGCAGGCCAAACTTTGGCAAAAACTTGAAGGAGCCATGCAGCTCACTCCTCCCCAAACCATTCACTCCCCGCTGGCTGCTCCCAGACAAGGGCCCCAGCATGCTGCCTGCTGTCCTGGTTGACTCCCCGTGCCTTCCGTACCCAAGACCCACCTGGACTATTCCTTGGCAATAGCATAAACCTGTCTTATTACCAAATGATAATGGACCAACGCAGGTGCTAATTTGTGGTGTGCAGTCAAGGCTTCACAGTCACCTTCCTCGAAGCGGGGAGCAGGGAGCCCTGATTTGCTATGTTTGGTGGTTTCAAGGCACCCCTGGCTGATTTCAGGCTATTGGTGTGATGGGAACGCAGGGTTGGGAAGAGATGCACAGAGTTGGCTCTCTCAGGCCCCTGTGAGCTGGACCCAGCGCACTGCTGGAATGATTTAACATGTTGATTTTCATGTCACATATTTCCACTCTACACACAGCCTTCTGGAGACAATGTCTTAACCACAAGCTGTGGGAACTCCAGGCCATCTGCCCAGCCAGGGGGGGAGATGTGCAGAGCAGGGGGGCCACGGTGTAGCCGCTATCCCATAACTTGAAGGCAGTCACCTGCTTCCTCAATGTCTGATCAGACCCAGGAGCCAAGGGAATGTCGGTGTAAAAACTGGCATCCATATCCCTCTTTGGTTTCCAGGGTTCAAGAATGTTCTTTTATGAGGATTACAGGCTTGCTCTTCCTTGGTGTCAGCAGGCGTTTATGATGGCTGTAGCAGGAACGAGAATCTGGGTCTGGAATAAGCCTCGCCGTTTCTTGCCAGGCTGCAAAGGTTTATGGTGGAGACCAGACATATGTCTTGCTCACGCCCATGTGCTACTCTGTATCCGGAATCAGAGGAGGCGGCCACATCCTCACACAGCCAGGAACGGCGGCTGAGGGCTCAGTCCTGAGGCACAAGGGAATTTTAACTTCCTCATGTAACTTCCATTTGCTCTTACTCTTTTATTTCTAAAAGCACAGGTCACAGAAGTGGTCTCTGGGGAGTTCTCTGATGTGAGATTATGGAGGATAGTGTTATAATGTTACCTCACACCACTCAAGGGGAGAGAATCCAGCCGGTGGGGAGCAGCGGCAAATGGGAGGAAGCAGGGCCCTTGATGGGGAGAGGAGAGGAGAGACAAGACCTGGAACTCGGCACTACTGGTGTGGAAGGGGAAGAATGGGGCTGTGAGGTGGGCTGAAAGAGGTGTTTCTTTGCAATCAGACTTCATGACTGTGTGTTTTGCAAGTGGGTACAGTTAGCTGAGGAACAAACTCTTTTAGGCACAAGGTCATTTCTCGGAATGGGCAGATGGAGAAGCCTGAGGCTTATACTTCACTGCCTTTTGGGGAGCTGATCACATAGTAAGGTTTTACCCCTACAGGAAGCTGGAAGGACTGTGGCACTGGCCAACAGGCTTCTAGAAAGCACATAAACATAAGCTACGGTCAGTTTTATACCAGCTACCTAAATTCTTATTTCTGGGACCAGCTGTTTGATAGTGTATAAATTACACAGACATAAACATCCAGGGCTGCCAGCGGTGCTCGCAGGATGATATTTGAAAGTCACATACTCTCATCCTGGGCTGTGGGTGCAAATTTGCTCACACATGTATGCATGCAAATGTGTCAAAATAACACTAATATTTATAATAATACTTTGCAATTCTACACTGCCTTTCATCTGTAGATCTCAGGATACTTTGCAAGCATTCATTAATTCTCCCAACACTCCTCTGAGGGAGGTAAATATTATTATCCTCCTCTGTAGGGATGAAGTAATTGAGGCGGATAAGTGATCTGCCTCAGGCCAGTTGGGGAGTGTGGGTGGAGAGCTGAGATTAAGAGCAGGGTTCCTAGAGATGTCCATTAGGGAAGAAACCCAGCGGTCAAAACACAGAAGGCATCGTGGGCTGTTGGAGGGGTTTCCTTTTCCTGGTGAAATCCATCGCCACGGTAGTGGAAGCGGCTCCTTAAACATTGACTATGTATTGAGCGCTTTACACATGTGATTTCCTGTCCTATTAAAACTAGAATTATCCCCATGGCACAGAAGAGGAACTGAAATTTACAGTGGTGAAGTATCTTGTCCAAGATCACCTAGCTAGTAAGTGCTTGGGCTGGAATTCAAACCTAGATCTGTTTGCCTCCCAAGCCCAGGTTCTGACCCCCAAGTGCACATCTCATATTCATTTGAAAATTTTAGGGAGACACCTTTCTCCTTTCCAAGTCTGTTCCTTTAGTCTTCGAGCCTTTATCTGTTCGGTCTGCCACCAAATTCTTCGCATTTGACTAAGTTTTGAGACTGATGCTTATACTGTGTCTGATCTGGACAGACACGTTCTAAGCACAGGAATGGAGAGCCTCTGAGGTAAGAGGTTTACGTAAGTCAGAAGAGAGAACATTATGTATAAACACTTTTTGCTTATTTTGTGTTATTTCTGATGAATGTATCAGTTTGGCATCTCTTGACAGAATAAGAAAATAGCCACAAAATGAGAAGGATGGGAAGGCAGAAAGAGGGAGTGGGGGGGGCAGGGAAAATGGATTATCTTGGGACAGATCTCCAACTGCACTGTCAGGAGAATAATCAGGCAAAGGGCCAAAGAAAGAGCCAAAAGACTTAGACGTGTAAGATGAACTAAGATTTACTCTGGTCTTGGGTCTGCTCAGTTAGGCTGCTCTCAGGAACTCAGCAGATTCCCAGACTTTCATAACTCAGCTTGTAGTCAGAATGGTCTGCCTTAGGTGCTGGGGCGGCCCTGCAGTCTGTGGAGTTGCCAAGAGCTTGCTGGAAAGACCTGGGAGCCCGCAGAACTGCCGATGTGGCAAGGAGCTCAGGAAATTGTGCACCTCAGAGACATACCCTCAAGGTGCCTGTTAGTCAGTGAGCTTGACCTGGGCAGCTGCCGGCCCTTGGGCAGGATTCAAAAGGACCAGCCTGGGGCCACCATTGCCTGGCTGGGGGTGAGGGATGGGACGGGGGTGGGGTGGAAGGGTGGGGTTGGGGGAGAGGAAGCTCCCAGGAGTCAACCAACTAGATAGAATCTGCACCCTTTGGACTTAGACTCTGAGAAGTCAGCTTTGTAGTATGATACACTTTGTAAGCAAGATAAGGAAAATCAAGTTTGAGTCACAACTCATTTGAAACTGTATTTTTCTTGGAGAAGTGAGAACTAGCTTATAAAAGTCAGTGATTGTACAGGACTCTGAACCCAGCTGACCTGTCTGTTTCTACCATGCTGTTGCATATGTTAGAGCAAGACACTAAAGAAATTATTAATTACAAATTCTGTTTGATTCAGAATCCGCTTGCCTGTCACGTGTGTGCCTGTTTGCACACACGCCTGGTACACACATGTGGGATATATACCTGTGCTTGGAGCACAGGGGCAAAGAAACTACGTGTGCTACATGTGTTGGGATAGGATGGCCAGTCGTCTTGGTTTTCTAGGGAACAAGAAGTTTCCTGGGCTGTGGGACGTCGCGTGCTAGAGCCAAGAGAGCGCAGGGTAGGCTGGGACGAGTTGATCACCCTAGGTCATGAGGATGTTAGACTGAGGGTGGGCCAACCCACCTATTCAAGGCATCAGATTTTTGAAATGCATCGAACTGTAACAGACACTTCCCAAAATATAAACGTAAGCCCACCTTCCACTGCCCCATGGTGTAAATTAGCACCTACACAATTTACAAGCAGCTATAAATATTAGAATGCCTTTAACAGAGTCCAACATTGATTTTTCTCTATCTTGAGGTCACAGAATAAGGATTCTCCTGGTGGTTTTGGTTTTGTTTCTGTTTTTTTTCCCTGTAGGAGCGCGTGAAATAGGAAAAAAAAAAATACCCGTGGTGTATTCTGTACTGCCATATAAACACTTTTGAAAAGTGTTAAGTGGAGGGCAGGGCTGGTAATGGGACTGTAATGGTAATGGGCTGAACAGCAGAGCCTACACCTGCTTTGAATGAATGCAGGGAGCTCTGGGAGGCTGAGGGTCCAGTGGGGAGCAGTCAGATCGGGCGATGGGCTTCCATACCCGTGCTTAACCACATAATCATTAAAGCCCAGAAACCTCCCCTTGTAATCCTCTCCTATAGGACAGCAGGGAGTGTTAGCATATTTGAACTGCTTCACATTCCTTCTTGCCTACTTTTGAGAACATACTACATTTTAAAACTTGTTGGTTTCTTTCATGTTTTATTTGACCCTATGTAATTGCATTCCTGAAGGAATAACAGGCTCCCCTAGTGATTTACACCCTGTATTAAATGTCAGTTTTGAAGAGACACAGTTAACCGTTTGGTTTAACCTCTTGCCTTCCCTCTCTCTATTAGCTCAACACTGAATTTGAGCTCTAGCTCTTAGAACTCTCAGGGAAGGATACAAAGATGAAAAAGAAGTTGAGGCAGCAGCATGTTGAAGGGAGCTGCTTAACCCTAGCAGCTTTCACCGCCGTGCAGCCGGTCACCAGCCCAGACCATAAAAACACCCCTTTTCTGACAGTGATTCGTACCCTCCACTTCTGTCCCAGCACAGTTGTGAGGACGGTGAATCAGAACCACGTCCCAGACCAGCTGGCTTTCTGTTTCCTATTGCCGCCCGCTGCTGCAGCCCAGGGGACATGCACCATGGTCCTCCGTCAACGCTGGAGGACCCAGCGAGCCACGTGTCTGAGGAAACTTGGGAAAAAGTAATCTGTCTTAGTAATTATCTAATTCCATTTTACTTTATTTATGTACTTAGCTACTATGCTGTTATTGGTGGTTAAAATGTTTCATTTGCCTTTGTAGATTCACTGAAATTGTATTTAACAACTGCTTCATCACCTGTTGTGAATTAATTATTGGGAAAATCTTTAAATACAGCTGGACATGATGGCACATTCCCTTGGAGGCTTGGAGGATGGCTTCTCCTTTGTCCAAGGAGATGGATCCTAATGGATTTGTCTTTTTTATCCAAAGAGTTCCAATGAGGGCAGAGGGAACATTCAAAAGGATTCCAAGGAGCCTTGGACAATTGAAAAAGGAAGCTTGACTTTCTAGTTTCACTCAGTGGACCCTCTAGAGAATTGGCCATGGCATCCTTTCTCTGCAGTTCCATGGGTGGTGAAGTCAGAAGGGGAGTCTTTGGGAATTCCACTGCTTAGAGACATTCTGATGGCTTCTCAGGGCATGGCGTCAGGAACCCTGGGGTGAATTTCTGGGGCTGCTTGCCGGATGCTGTCTGAGTCATGTTATCCCCCAGGTTTTCTGTTTCCTCCTTAGGAAATGGCTGGCAGGGAAGGTTCTGCATCCAGAGGAACCCTCCTGCACTGTTGGTGGGCATGCGGGTTGTTGTAGCCACTCTGGAAAAGAACACAGTGGTTCCTCTGAATGCTAAAAACTGAACAACCCTAGGAACCAGCAGTTGCCCTCCTAAGAATTTCCCTCAAGGGCACAAAAATGCACATTCAATGAGGTACAAGCACCATGATATGGACACCAGCATTATCAACCATAGCGAAATGATGGAGGGGGTCCCAATGTCTATTTGCTGATGAGCTATATATATATATATAATCTCCCACATATTCTCAATGGAATAGGAGCCAGGTTCAAAAAGAATGAAATCTTACCATTTGCGAGGATGTGGATGGATCTAGAGTGGATTTAGCTAAGCCATATCAGTAAGAAATGACTAAGAGCTTATCATTTGACTTCTATGGAATTTCAGAAAGAAAACATGAACATAGTGAGAGGAGAAAGATAGGTCAGTGAGGAAAGTTTCTGTGCATGTGTGTGCTTAAAATGTAGAAGTAAATACATCTTGCATTATAACTCTACAGGTAACTAAGGTATCATTATTACTCTCAGAAGTCCAAATAAAAGATACAGGGCAGAGATTTTATGTTAAAAAGAGTTATCTGTGCAGAGCACAAATTAGTCCTCTGCTTAGCTCTTCCCACATGCCCAGCTTTTCTGTAGGGACCACATTCTATTGGGCTTGATTGAAATGACTACAAGCAGGGGCGCCTGGGTGGCCCAGATGGTTGGGCATCTTAGGTCATGATCTCGGGTTCCTGGGATAGAGCCCTGCTTCAGGGTCCCCGCTCAGTGACGAGTCTGCTTCTCCCTCTGCCTCTTCCCCCTTCTCTCTCTCTCTCTCTCAAATTCATAAATAATATCTTAAAAAAAACAAAAGAAAAAAGAAATGACTACAACAATACTGGGAAGAGAAGGAAGTAGAAAGTAATGATCCTAGGCACAATCAGATTCAATTCTCTGGGATATAAGATGTAGCCTACTGCCATCACCTTAGTACCTGAGACTTTAGTCTCTGACTCCCACTCTGAGGCCACTTACAAGCCATTAGCTAAGCCACCTGACCTGGAACTCTTTGGCTATGGGGAGAAATTCATGCTGAGATAGTGTGTTTGACTCTTCGTACATGTGTTTATCTCAGTCTTATCCCTCAAGTTCTTTATGGTGATTATAAAATAGAAAAAAATAAAATAATAAATCAGGATGAGGGGGAAAAGAGGTAGGACAAGTAAGACAATCCGAGTAATGAGCGCTCATGAAAGACATTGGTCAACTGTAAAGCACAGTCATCCATCACCACTGCTACTGGAACTAAGAGTTTCTGCAGAAATAGGATATTTAAAGGACACAAGTGGTAAATGACATTATTGCCAGAAACTGTTAAGAATGGCCAAGTGTGTCTTGTGTCGCATTAAAAGTGATGCATACTTTCTAGTTACTGGGTCCTGCCCAGGTGGTTTTTATCTCCCAAAAAAGATGAAAAGAAAAAACTGAAGTTCATATTCCATTCCAAAATATATCTCTCCAATAGACAGCCTTTAAAAAAAAAAGATTTTTATTTATTTATTTGAGAGAGTGTGTATATGCAAATGAGGGGGAGGGGCAGAGGAAGATGGAAAAGCAGACTACTTGCTGAACAGAGTCAGATTTGGGGCTGGATCCCAGAACCCATGAGATCATGACCTGAGATCATGACCTGAGCCAAAACCAAGAGTCGGACACTTAACCAACTGTGCCACGCAGGTGCCCCTCCAATACATAGCCTTTACACGTGATTATCATCGATATTTTCCCTTAGTGCATTACTATTAAGAATACAATTATTGCTTTTATCATTTTTTCTTTTTTTAAAAAAAGACTTTTTTTTTTAACTAATCTCTACACCCACATGGGACTGGAACCTACAACCCTGAGATCAAGAGTCACATGTTCCATCAACTGAGCCAGCCACGTACCCCTATTTTTATCATTCTTCTTTTTAAAAAAAAAAAAAAAAAAAAGATTTTATTTATTTATCTGAGAGAGAAAGAGCATGAGAGGGAAGAAGTTCAGAGGGAGAAGCAGATTTCCCATGGAGCTGGGAGCCCGATGTGGGACTCGATCCCAGGACTCTGGGATCATGATCTGAGCCGAAGGCAGTGACTTAACCAACTGAGTCACCCAGGCGCCATTCATCATTATTTTTATTGTCATAATTCTGATGACTGTCTTGTTACATTTATAATACTAAGAAGTCTCTGGGCCAAATATAGGATGATAACCATATTTTATGAAACTGTAGAAAGAGTCTAGGACAAAGATTTCAGTGTCTTTTTATATTTGAATTATATCACTATAGGGGTGGCTCAATGGGTTAAGCCTCTGCCTTCAGCTCAGGTCATGATCTCAGGATCCTGGGATCGAGCCCCGAATTGGGCTCTCTGCTCAGTGGGGAGCCTGTTTACCCCTCTCTCTCTGCCTACCTCTCTGCTACTCGTGATTTTTCTCTCTATCAAATAAATAAAATCTTTTAAAAAAATGAATTATATCACCATAGAAAAAAAACCACAATAGGGTCTTCCTTGTTATTGTGCACATTAACAGAGAATTCTTGCCAGAACAGGACACATTGTGTCTGATGACACTCGAATTTTCATTAGCAAAAAAAAAAAAAAAAAAATCCAGTCGTGACCATTTTATAAATGTGTGCTCTAAGAAACTTAAGGAAACCTGTATCTATCACCAGTAATCCCCAGACCTTTCTTTGAAGCCCTCTGACCTCAAAAACAGCATCCTCAATTAACATTATGCACAACCCACCATCAGGTTGCAATGTGGGAAATTACCCAAGTGGCTGAGATTGCGCGCTGCGGAGGCGTTGAAATCTGGGCTCAAATCCCATCTCTTCCACTTACCTGTTGTAGCCTCAGTCATCTTACAGTAAAAATGGGGCTAGTAAATAAAGCCGATAAAGCTGATGGAGGGATTAGATGAGGTAATATATATGAAGAGATTAACATGATGTGTGTGTGTGTGTGTGTGTGTGTGTGTGCGCGCGCATGTGTGTGTATGGGATGGACACTGAAATAATATCAGTTATTGCTTATGTTTATAAACACTATCCTTTTTAAAAGATTTTTATTTCTTTGGGAGAGAGCACAGGCAGGGCAGAGGGGCAGTGGGAGAGGGAGAAGCAGACTCCCTGCTGAGCATGGAGCCTGATGTGGGGATGGATCCCAGGACCCTGAGATCATGACCTGAGCTGAAGGCAGAGGCTTAACCCACTGAACCACCCAGGCGCCCCTAAACACTATCTTTCTATCTGTGTTAGAAGTTTCTGTACTTTGGGGCGCCTGGATGGCTCAGTGGGTTAAGCCGCTGCCTTCGGCTCAGGTCATGATCTCAGGGTCCTGGGATCGACCCCCCCGTCGGGCTCTCTGCTCGGCGGGGAGCCTGCTTCCTCCTCTCTCTCTGCCTCTCTCTCTGCCTGCCTCTCTGCCTGCTTGTCATCTCTCTCTGTCAAATAAATAAATAAAATCTTTAAAAAAAAAAAAAGAAGTTTCTGTACTTTTCCAGAGAAGGCTTTGTACCTCACTTAATGATTTATTTCATGATATTATAGGGCTGCTAATCAATGCCAGCATTTCAGTCCCTCTAACCCCTGGCCCTGGAATTTGAGGCAGAAATTAAAGCACATACTAAGTACCCAGGCAACTTTGATATGTACAGGGTACCCACTCATTTGGTATTCTGACTGAACACTAATCTATGCATACATGCTTGTGCAAACATATGTAAGTGAAAAAAAAAGTCATGAAATGTTACTTTCTGGTCATTTGTATTCTATTATTTTCTGTATCATATTTATTTATTTATTTATTTATTTAACAGAGAGAGATAACAAGTAGGCAGAGAGGGAAGCAGGGGCGGGGTGGAGGGGGGAAGCAGGCTCCCCGCTGAACACAGAGCCCAATGTGGGGCTTGATCCCAGGACCCTGGGATCATGACCTGAGCTGAAGGCAGAGTCTTTAGCCCATTGAGCCACCCAGGCACCACTATTTTCTGTGTCATTTTAAAGAAATTCTGGTCACAATCCACTAAAATTATTTCATGACTCACAGATGAGTTTTTACCATCCCTTTGGAAAGGGAAGAGGGGCTGTGCTTGGCACACAGTGGGCATTAGTATGTTTGTGTTGGATGAACAGCCTCATAGCCATATCTTCATGCTCCTTCATGCTGACTGTTTAGGCAGTGTATTCAGGTTCTCCAGAGAAACAGAGCGAATAGGAGATGTATAAACAGTTGACACTTGAACAACATGGGATTTAGGGCCACTGACCCCCATCTAGTCAAAAAACTGTACCTAACTTTTAACTCCCCCAGAATTTAACTACTATTAGCCTACTGTTGACTGAAAGCCTTACCGGTAACATAAATGTTAATTAATATATATTTTGTATGCTTTTTGTATTATATACTGTATTCTTTTTTTTTTTTTAAGATTTTATTTATTTGACAGACAGAGATCACAAGTAGGCAGAGAGGAAGGCATAGAGAGAGGGGGAATTAGGCTCCCCGCTGAACATGGAGCCTGATGTGGGGCTCGATCCCAGGACCCTGAGACCACGACCTGAGCCAAAGGCAGAGGCTTAACCCACTGAGTCACCCAGGCACCCCTATACTGTGTTCTTACAATAAAGTAAGCTAGAGAAAATAAAATATTATTAAGAAAATCAGAAAGGAGAGAGAATATGTTTACAGTATTGTACTGTATTTATAGGAAAAAATTCATGTGAGTGGACCTGCACAGTTCAAAGCCGTGTTGTTCAAGGGTCAACTATATGTCTCCTATTGTTTATATAAATATCTTACTGGTTTTATGTCTAAAATATATCCAAGGAGATTTATTATGAGAAATTGGCTCACATAACAATGGAGGCTGGGAAGTCCCGCAATCTACCATCTACAAGCTGGACACCCAGGAAAGCCAGTGATGCAAATTCAGTCAGTGTCTGAAGGCCTGAGAACCCAGGGAGCCAGTGGCAGAAGTCTCAGTCCAAAGGTAGGAAAAGATGGGATATCCCAGCTCGATCAGTGAGTTTGAAGAGAAAGCAGGGGGAGGGGAATATTACTCTTTCTTTGGACTTTTGCTCTTTTCCTCTGAGGGGCCTGCCTTCAGCAAACTGTACTTGCCCACCTACCACACTGGGGAGGGCAATCTAGGTTTCTGTACCTACCAATTCAAATGCTAGTTTTATCCTGATACACCCTCATGGACACACCCAGAAGTGATGTTTAATCTGGGCTCCCTGTGGTCTGTCAAGCTGACACATGAAATTAACCATCACAGGTAGTAGTATAATGTGTAGTTAACTCCAGGGACTTTAGTCAGACCGCATGAGTTCAAATGCGGGCTCTGCCATATACTAGCTGGTGGCCATGGACAAGTTACTTAACCTCTCTGTATCTCATTTTCCTCACCTATAAAATAATGGTGCATATCTCAAAAGATTGTTCTGAAGATTAAATGAATTAATTTTTAAGCACTTAAAACAGTAAGCAATATGTTTTTATTAAGCCATCTGGGTGCCCCAAAACATAAGACTTTTAAAATATATTGGTATAACTATTGATATAAATATATTGATATACCTATCCTTGTCTCTTCTGCCCTTTCCAAGGTCTGAACCAACTTTTATTCCCAGCAGCCATAAAAGACTTGTAGAAGTGGTACACAAACAATGAATTTGGAACACTGAAAAAAAAAATTCAAAAAAAAAAAAAGAAGAAGAAGAAAAAGAAGAAGAAGAAGAAGAGGTGTACTAAGGTATTGTTCACTGCTCTTCACTACCCCGAGGAAGTGTTGCGCTGGTTAAGAGTTAGCTGGGTGGTGACTCTTTCAAGTAATAGGAAAAAGGAATTAACAGCCAGTCGCTTAAGGATGGAGACCCTCCAGTGGAAGCCCACCCACACTTGGCAGAGCTCTCTGGCAGGATCAGGGTAGGCAAAATGCCAGGAGAGGCAGGAGGACCTAAGAGATGCTTGGGTAGTGATTAGAAGGCCAGCATCCCCCTCCTCCAGGCACATGTTTCCCACCACTACCCTTGCCACTCTGTGACTTCCTTCTAGCTCTGAAACCCTGTCTCAAACCTGCAAGTAAGCACCTAAATCCTACTTAGTCTGTGGCAGGCATATTTCCCCAACAGCTGAGTAGTTCTGTGAAAACTGGGTGTCCACCAAAATTACACATATGAGTGCACGCACGTGCACACACATATGCACATAGCCGGTAGCTTTCTGTTTCAACATTTGGGGAAGTACATAGACAACTCTTGCCCCATCTTGTCTACAAAGTCTCCCCTAACAACTGCAGCCTAGGGAGATTTCTCTACCCTCAGAGGTCCCACACCAATTCTAGGCACTATCTCAATAATAAGTACTTAATTATATGCTCTCTAGTTCTAGAAATGGCTCAGGGTGGTAGTTGTTTCCCCCAGCCACAGTGTAACTTGTTTGAAATCAACCACCCTGTCTTATATTTCTTATGGAGCTCTCACCGGCTTGGCTCATAGTAGGTTGTTAGTAAGTAGTCAACGACTGATTGATCCAACTGTGAGCTGCATGGAATTTGCACTGAAATGAAATTACATCAAGAAAGATAAATTTTCCAATTTTCACAAACTGAATTAAACCTGGATCAAATATTAAAATATTAAAGATGAAGCTACTAGCATAAAATATGATTAAATTTGTTTATAATCATGGAATGAATGAAATGAACCCAGCCTTTCTGAACAGGACACAAGCCCAGAAGCCATGGAAAGGAAGAAAAGATGGATACACTTAAAACATTACAAAAATTTAAACTTCTCTACGGCAAGGATCTTTTAAACTGATGAGGCACATGTACAGGTCAAGAAGATGATGAAAATTCCTCCACCTAACCCACAAACTGCAAGAGGGTGGAAAATGGGTGGCAAATTTCCTCTTCTGACCTTTGTTCTTCACTCATCCACAAAAGATTATTTCACTTCAGCTAAGACCTTGATCTTGCTCCCTCTTCCAGTTCTGTCTTCATAGGTATGTCTTCCTCCTTTCTTCCCTTCCCTTTATTGTCCTTCACACTCTGATTCTTTTCTTTTTTTTAAGATTTTATTTATTTACTTGACACAGAGATCACAAGTAGGCAGAGAGGCAGGCAGAGAGAGAGAGGAGGAGGAAACAGGCTCCCCGCTGAGCAGAGAGCCCAATGCGGGGCCCGATCCCAGGACCCTGAGATCATGACCCAAGCAGAAGGCAGAGGCTTTAACCCACTGAGCCACCCAGGTGCCCCCACACTCTGATTCTTGAAAATGCAAGAAGTGAGGCGCTTTGTGGTGGTGCTGTTGGAAAAGAATAACTTTCCTTGAACTTGCAATAGTTGCAGAACTGCTAAACAAGTGAGTCTCAATGGGCACACCAAGTGCTTAATGATGCGTTCAAGTAGCAAACACGCCGTAGTTGTCAGAGGCTAATGCTGTCTAAAACGAGGGCGGCTAACCTTTCCCGAGCGGCCTGCTCTGCCCTAAAGTCAGTATATTAGGTAATCCATTAGGTGACACAGTATACTATAACACCACAATCTTGGAAAACTTAGAACCTCAGAAATTTTGTGCAACACCTCATTTTAGGGTGAGGAACTGAAGGAGAAAATCATGCACCAATTTTTACTTGTGTGTTTATTTTCTAGTTCTGATTTTATTCAGAACAATAGAATCAAACCAGGAATGTAATTTTTTTTTTCTTAGCGCTAAGTGAAAATGAGTCTTAGTAATGTTGCCAAGCAATTAAGAAAGGGCTACTGTTCAGAGAGAAGATGCTCAAGACAGAGGAGGAGGAGGCGGATAGATGCACTGTGTTGGATGATATTTTTGAGGCTATCATGAGGATGACATGTAAATAAGGAAGTCCCTGAAATTGATCTAAGTTCATTTTGGCTTCTTTGGGAACACATTAAAAAGTATCATTGTTTATTAAGAGGAAAAGAAAAGTTGATAGGGAAAGAGAAGCTTATCTTTGGTAGAGTGTAAACTATTACAAAGCATAAAGAGGAATTAAAACTATCCGGTTAGAGTACCTTTCGAAATGCCAAAGTCCTGACATTCTGATTATTTCAGAGAGCACTAAAAAGACACAAACATGCAAAAAGGAATTTCTTTTGGTTTCTTCAGGGTTCCTTTAACTTATTCTGGAAATGAAGTTTTCTCAAACATTTTTATTTAGGAAATTTGGAAAAGAGGGTTTTTTTTTCCCCCATTATAAACATTGCTTGTTTATAAGCAAATGCTTGTAATGCTTTACAAGCAAATGTACTCAACTGCCAGAGTGAGCTTCTGGGCCACAGGTCAACCACTCATTAATGGTTGTTTGCAAAGAGTTCCATTCAATCTGGTTAACGAAAATACTCTATTATTTTTACTATTTGGAAAGTAAACATGTTAATACTCAAAAATATGATCCAAACATACGATCCATCATCCCTATTTGATAATATTAAAAATACTTCTATGTGGCATTATGTCAATTGGGGAAAAATGGGATTCCTTTGCAAATGAGATAAATATCTTAAAGATATGGATTTTACTGAATCATTAAGAGGGGCAAATACATGAAAGGAAAAAATGAAATACAAGCCAATGGGACTTGCCTTTGTAGAGGAACAGACAAAGTTAATTGTGTTATTTGCTTATAAAACTGTTACTGAGAGGATTCAAGTAACTCTGTGTTTTTTTTTTTTAAAGATTTTATTTATTTATTTGACAGACAGAGATCACAAGTAGGCAGAGAGGCAGGCAGAGAGGAGGAAGCAGGCTCCCCGCAGAGCAGAGAGCCCAATGTGGGGCTCGATCCTAGGACCCTGAGATCATGACCTGAGCCGAAGGCAGCGGCTTAACCCACTCAGCCACCCAGGCGCCCCAAGTAACTCTGTTTTGATTGCCTCAGGAGGGTATCGCAGTTGGAGGGAGATGTTAGAACCTGGCAGAAGAATAAGGGAGGAGTAGGGGGTCTATTCTTCAGGACTCACAGCCATCAAATGTTTGTGACTGAGTTTTTAAGTATAAATGGAAGACTCTTGTTAAAATACAAGCAGTTACTTAAAAACATTCTTTCTCTCTTTCTACCAAAGATAGTTTTGATGTTAGTTTGAAAATTTGCTCATGGATAAATTTGTCTTGGTGCTTATAGCTACAATTTAAGCAATCATTGCACCTAGGAGAATTCTACCCTATGGCTTTAAAGGAAATAAACATATCCTGGGTATGCTGGGCACTTAGACCAGTCAGGTGGCTCTCAGCATCTTCCTTTGCCATCTGCAGTGCTGTCATATGAAGTATAGGCCTGAGCAGGTGACAAATTTAAGAGCTAGATCTGGGTATGACCTGGCTGTGGGGCCGCTTTAGCAAAAAGTTTAAGAGAATAAACTACTACTAGTTTCTCTTGCTCTGCTCAAGAAGCTCAAGTCAAACCTGATACTTTTGCTATTTGGCCTGTATACCCAGATATATAGTAACAGCAAAATACTTGTTGACAACATTCACTACTTACTCTAGGGTAGGTGTTCCTCACCAGGGATCTAGAGACTCTTAAGGGATTTAGTGAGTTCTCTGAAATTATATGCAAAATTTGATGTGTAGAGGAGCATATGTGTTTTTCTAGGGTGATGTTCATCAAGTTCTCAAAGGGACTCTGGTTCTAAAACAAAAATAAAAACTGCTTCTCTAGAAGGGAAAATTTCTCCAGGATTTTCCTAATAAGCAAAATTCAAGAATTTCTGGCTATGTTTTCTCAAAAAAATAAAGTTAAATAAGTTAAAACATCACTGTATTTTCCTTTTTGTACAGAAGAGTATTTCTGTTTATCCAGATTTAATCTTCCTGTGTTTAAAAAAAGTGTGTGTTAGTTAATTTCTTATAAATGAAATTTAAACATACTATTCAAATGAAATTCTATTCCATACTGCAATATTCCATTTAAATTCTAACTATTTTAACCAAAGTATTTCAAAGACCATCTTAGCAAGAAACAAAACTATACCTTTCTCCGAACCCATTCTTAGGAAACAAAAAATGATCAAACTCTTTATCACTGAAAAGTAATTAGAGCTCTTAGTCAATCACTTAAAAAATCTAAAAAAAAAAAAAAAGAGGCATAAATAACAGGTCAATATAAGAGATAAAACTGAAAAATAAAAATGCTCAATTAAACCCAGAGAAGGCAGAAAAGGACATAGAAACTAAGAACTAGTATCTTAGAGAGAAAACAGCTAGCAAGATGATAGAATTCAATGTGATGATACCAATGATCACTTTAAATGTGAATGATCTAAACATGCAAGTTAAAAGTCAGAGATTTATTTTATTTTTTTAAACATGTTATTTATCTATTTGAGAGAGAGAGATAGCAAGAGAGAGAGAGAGCGCATGTAGGCACACACAAACAGGGGGGAAGAGGGAGAAGCAGTCTCCCCACTGAGCAGCGAGCTGAAAGCAAGGCTTGATCCCAGGACCCTGGAATCATGACCTGAGCTGAAGGGAGACGCTTAACCAACTGAGCCACCCAGGCGCCCCAAAAGACAAAGATTTGGACTGAGTAAAATAACAAGATCCAATTACATGCCATTTATAGCAAACCCATTTTAAATGTAAAGACTGAAATTAAGAGTAAAAAAAGGAGAAAGATATAACATGAAAATGTCAACTAAAGGAAAGCTGGAGTAGTTACACTAATTTCAGACAAGGTTGACCGCAGAATCACAAATATTACCAGGAGTAAAGAAGGATATTTAATAATAATAATAATGAAGTCAATTTTCCAAGAAGTCATAAGCTTAAATGTGTATGCATCTACTAGTAAAGCTTTGAAATGCATGAGGCAAAACCTGACAGAATAAATACACAAATACGCAGTTATGACTGAAGACTTCATACCCCTCTCTAATAAACGAACATTAACAGACAGAAAATGATTAAGGATTTAAAGATTTATTTATTTATTTTGGAGAGAGAAAGAGAGAAAGCCAGGGGAGGAGCAAGCAGACTACTGATGAGGGACTCAGCCTTACAACCCTGAGATCATGACCTGAGCTGAAATCAGGAGTCAGCTGCTTAACTGACTGAGCCACCCAGGCACCCCAAAATGAATAAGGGTTAAGATGACCTAAGCAGCACTAGCCAGCAGCTGGACCTTGTTGACTCTTACAGACCACTACATCGAACAGCAATGGAATTCGTATTCTCTAGTGCACATGGAACATTCACCAACATACTCCATACCCTTGACATACCATAAAGCAAACCTTAATAAATAAAGTTAAAAGAATAGAAATCACAGAGAATATGTTGTCAGACCACAATGGCATTCAGCTAGAAATCTGTAATAGAAAGATGTTTGGAAAATAAACCACACACCTCTCAGTAGTCTGTGGGTCAGGGAGGAAGTCTTAGGGGAAGTTGAAGGCACAACTGCATGAAGCTGGAATGGGTGTGGTGTAAGGGAAGTTGGCACGGCCGGCCGATGAGATGGAAGCAGGGGCCAAGCCCTCAGGCCCCTCCGAGAAGGAACGCCATGAGATGTGGGAAGTTCAAGCAAAGGTGGTGTTGGGGTTGTGGGTTGGGCACTGGGTGGCAGAACAGTGAGTGGAGAGCATTTGGGTCCCCTGAGGTATTGGTCCCAGCACTACTGTCCAGCTTTTCTCCCTCTAACTGTTCTGCTTTGATAAATGCAGTGATTTCCCTGGGCGAGATGCGGACACAAAATCAAAGGACATAGCACAGGTGCAGTGGAACACCCAGTTCTGAACTCTTTGCATTTAATCTCTTCCCTTCAGCCCTCAAAGTATCTCATACTCTACTTTCCCCATTATAACCAATTCTTACAGATTAGAAGTATGGTTTCCGTACTACATGGCAGGCACCATACTAAGCATTTTGTAAACATTCTTTTATTCAGTTCTCACAAAAAACCCTTCTCAGGGACTTCTTTGCCTCGATTTCACAGAGGTGTCAACTGAGTTGTGGAGAGAGTCAGCAGGCACACAGTTGGCAGGGACTTGACTCCTATTTTGTATGATTCCTGAGACTCTCTGTGCCTGTGATGTGCTCCTTACCCCCGTGGGTGCTTGCTTCCTGGCTGTTAACGTGGCACTTCTCGTGTCTGAGAACACAAAGGTCTGAGGGGATCTGAATGAGAAGCTTTCGCCTTCCTTGGCCAGAAATTTAGATCATTCAGAACGCCCAAGGAGTGTTTGGCGGGAGTTGGGGCAGCAGTCATATTTAGGCAGAATCATTTGGACCCGCGTTTATAGGATCTTTGCTACTGTAGGTCTAGGTTTAAAAATGCACGTCCTTGCCCTCTTCAGTGGGCCTTCTCATTTGACTCTAACATAGTGGACCCTGTGACAGGACAACAGCAGCAAGGAGAAGAAACTCCCTTTAGACATGCCTTCAGGTTGGAATTTCTGTGACTTCCCATAAAATATTGGGATTAAAGGCAAAAATGAATCATTTCTTCTCACCAGACAGTAGAAATATTGAAGAAAAATAAGAAGGATACTAAACTGGATAGAAAAATATTTATGTAGGCAGAAAAAGTAAAGGGTAGGTTGTTGGTGGCATAAAATATGAATGTGTGTACATTTTGGCATGGTGTTTAGGCTTTCCACCCCTGGATTAGACAGCCCAGGATCAAAACCTGCTTCTGCTGCCTACTGGCTGTGTGGCCTTGGGGTTCTGTTGTTTTATCTCTCTTTGCCTCAATTACTTTACCTCAGAAATGGGGATAATAACAGTGTTTATTATTACACAGGGCTACTGTGAGGACTAAATGAATATACCTGTGTGTGTGTGTGTGTGTATAGTAATCAGTGTTCAGTTCATGTCTAGTTATGGCTATATGTCCATCACTGTCACAGAATTAAAAACATTTATGGGATCGTTCAAGACCCAAAGAAATGATGCTCAAAACATTCGGCTTCCTTTCAGACCCTGATCAATTGCACTTTCGTGAACTCCCCAAGACAGTAATTTTTCCTCTTTCCAAGCTCTGGGTAAACTACTAGTTTAGCATTCTTTACAATTTGAGGCGTGGATGGGTACTTGTGTAGCTGTCTCATGGGCTGTCCATGGTTAGAACTTGGAGGGCAGGAATAGGGTCTTGCTCATCTGTCACTGGGACCCTCCCCACCCTAGCTGCAAATACAAATAGCACCTAGGATAGTGCCCGGGACTTAGCTGATTCTCAATAAATGTTTGTTAAATCGAACTGAACTGAATTGAAAGGCAAAGACTGGTGCACTCGGGAGAAAAGAGACAGCTAGAAGAAAAGTGGGAGTTTGCAGCCATTGGTCCCGCAGAAGCTGGACTGTCAATGAGAGGCAATCAACACCGCAAGCACAAGTTTGAGCACAAGTGAGCCTATTGAGGCCAGGTAGGGGGACACATAATCCTTTACAAAATATGGACTGGGAAGCCAGCCTACTTTAGGAATTCTGCCCCCTCTACCCTCAGGTTTTAGTCTGTATCAGCCTCAGAGATCCCTAAGAAGCTTTTCATAAACCTGAAGCTAGTGCAACTTTACTTGTACAAATGAGTGCGAATTAGAGGAAACTTTTTGACAGACTCTATGATGATGCCTTAGTCAGAAGTTCATTAAGTTCATAGAGGTCAAATTTGACAAGAGTATGTCTAGCTTTGTTCTCTGGAAATCCAAGCCAAAATCATGGAAACCAGAGGCGATTCGTGATACTGCCATGAATCCAGAGGAATTGGCCTGAGAATATCGTTTGCTCTTCCGGGGAGGCACACACTGCTGGCACAATACTCTCTCAAACACACACATTCGGTCTCTCTCAAACAATCCCATGAACTCCTAAATACTCAGATACGCACACATGCACACACACACACTTTTCGAGTAGTCATTTCAGAAACTGCATTCAGAAAGCCCTTGAGCAGCAGCCGGTAGTTTGGGTATCCAGAAACTGGCTTCTTTTTTGTTGGTAATGTCACCAGGGTTGAGTGTCGCAGTGTTTGGCTACCGAACTGGTAGGTCTTACCTTTACATTCACCTGTCAAAAATCTCCTGTGGAGTGTTGAAAAACAAAATTCCTGTGCCATGCACCTTTCAAAATTCTGACTCAGCATGTCAAAATTTAGACTCAGTAGAGTCTAAAAATCTGCATTTGGTAGACAAATCAATAAGAGGCCACCCAAAACGAATCATACTTTGAGTAATGATTTTCTGAGGACTTGTGGGTACATTTTTTTAAAATTTTTTCAATTTATTTATTTTCAGAAAAACAGTATTCATTATTTTTTCACCACACCCAGTGCTCCATGCAATCTGTGCCCTCTATAACACCCACCACATGGTACCCCAACCTCCCACACCCCCGCCACTTCAAACCCCTCAAATTGTTTTTCAGAGTCCGTAGTCTCTCGTGATTCACCTCCCCTTCCAATTTACCCCAACTCCCTTCTCCTCTCTAACACCCCTTGTCCTCCATGCTATTTGTTATGCTCCACAAATAAGTGAAACCATATGATAATTGACTCTCTCTGCTTGATTTATTTCACTCAGCATAATCTCTTCCAGTCCCGTCCATGTTGCTACAAAAGTTGGGTATTCTGATGGAGGCATAATACTCCATAGTGTATATGGACCACATCTTCCTTATCCATTCGTCTGTTGAAGGGCATCTTGGTTCTTTCCATACTTTGGCGACCGTGACCATTGCTGCAATAAACATTGGGGTACAGATGGCCCTTCTTTTCATGACATCTGTATCTTTGGGGTAAATACCCAGGAGTGCACTTGCAGGGTCATAGGAAAGTTCTATTTTTAATTTCTTGAGGAATTTCCACACTGTTCTCCAAAGAGGCTGCACCAACTTGCATTCCCAGCAACAGTGTAAGAGGGTTCCCCTTTCTCCACATCCTCTCCAACACATGTTGTTTCCTGTTTTGTTAATTTTGCCCATTCTAACTGGTGTAAGGTGATATCTCAATGTGGTTTTAATTTGAATCTCCCTGAGGGCTAATGATGATGAACATTTTTTCATGTGTCTGATAGCCATTTGTATGTCTTGATTGGAGAAGTGTCTGTTCATATCTTCTTCCCATTTTTTGATAAGTTTGCCTGTTTCGTGTGTGTTGAGTTTGAGGAGTTCATTATAGATCCTGGATATCAACCTTTTGTCTGAACTGTCATTTGCAAATATCTTCTCCCATTCCGTGGGTTGCCTCTTTGTTTTTTTGACTGTTTCCTTTGCTGTGCAGAAGCTTTTGATTTTGATGAAGTCCCAAAAGTTTATTTTCGCTTTTGTTTCCTTTGCCTTTGGAGACATATCTTGAAAGAAGTTGCTGTGGCTGATATCAAAGAGATTACTGCCTATGTTCTCCTCTAGGATTCTGATGGATTCCTGTCTCACGTTGAGGTCTTTTATCCATTTTGAGTTTATCTTTGTGTACGGTGTAAGAGAATGGTCGAGTTTCATTCTTCTACTTATAGCTGTCCAGTTTTCCCAGCACCATTTATTGAAGAGACTGTCTTTTTTCTACTGTATATTTTTTCCTGTTTTGTCGAAGATTAATTGACCATAGAGTTGAGGGTCTATATCTGGGCTCTCTACTCTGTTCCACTGGTCTATGTGTCTGTTTTTATGCCAGTACCATGCTGTCTTGGTGATCACAGCTTTGTAATAAAGCTTGAAATCAGGTAACGTGATGCCCCCAGCTTTATTTTTGTTTTTCAACATTTCCTTAGCGATTCGAGGTCTCTTCTGATTCCATACAAATTTTAGGATTATTTGCTCCAGCTCTTTGAAGAATACTGGTGGAATTTTGATCGGAATGGCATTAAAAGTATAGATTGCTCTAGGCAGTATAGACATTTTAACAATGTTTATTCTTCCGATCCAAGAGCATGGAATGGTCTTCCATCTTTTTGTGTCTTCTTCAATTTCTTTCATGAGTGTTCTGTAGTTCCTCGAGTACAGATCCTTTACCTCTTTGGTTAGGTTTATTCCCAGGTATATTATGGTTCTTAGTGCTATAGTAAATGAAATTGATTCTCTAATTTCCCTTTCTGTATTTTCATTGTTAGTGTATAAGAAAGCCACTGATTTCTACACATTGACTTTGTATCCTGCCACATTGCTGAATTGCTGTATGAGTTCTAGTAGTTTGGGGGTGGAGTCTTTTGGGTTTTCCATATAAAGAATCATGTCATCTGCGAAGAGAGAGAGTTTGACTTCTTCATCACCAATTTGGATACCTTTTATTTCTCTTTGTTGTCTGATTGCATTTTTTAAAAAGATTTCTTTATTTTAGAGAGAGAGAGCATGGGAAGGCCAGAGAGTCTCAAACAGACTGCACATTGAGCCCAGAGCCAACATGGGGCTCGATCTCACAACCCTCAGATCACAACCCAAGCCAAAGCCAAGAGTCAGGTGCTTAACTGACTGTGCCACCCAGGCGTCCCCTATGGATACTTTTTAAGGTTTGATAAGTCTACCCTACATCTTAGCACTGAGTTGATGAGACCAATGAGACCTTAGTGCAGCCTGGTTGACCTTTTCTAGGATGTTCCAGCATGCTTCCCTTCCACGTAACCGTCATAAGAGAGGCTGTATTTGAGAGTGGGTCATCATACACAGTCCTACCTCTCTTACTCTAGGTGTTCACACCTAGTGTCTCATTTTCTCTTGGCAGAGATGGCACTTGAACCCAAATCATTTGATGATGTCAAACATAGCATGTTTCACTGAACACCAGTTCTCTTCACTGGGTAACCAGGAGTCTCATAAAATGAAGTTTTTGTGTCAGGTAATATTAAAAATATTTAGCAACCAGGGGCGCCTGGGTGACTCAGTGCGTTAAGTCTCTGCATTGGGCTCAGGTCATGATCCTAGGGTCCTGGGATGGAGCTCGGCATCAGGCTGTCTGCTCAGCAGGGGAGCCTGCTTCCCCTTTCTCTCTGCCTGCCTTCTGTCTACTTGTGATCTCTGTCTGTCAAATAAATACATAGAATTTAAAAAACACACACACAAAAAAACTTAGCAACCAGTTAAACGGGGCAGGCCCCCTCAGAACCTGTGCAGATGAGTTCTGCACAGAACCATCCCACTCTGTGGGTAAAGACCCTTTAAGATGTTATCACTTGGAACTCAGGGCCCTAATTAGGGGTGGAAGAGAGAAGCAGAAAATTACCTGCTTTCACCCAACTTCCAGGACACATGACAGGAAAGAGGCAATGATGACTAAAAAATGCAAGTTCTCTCTTTTTTTGAAATAGAGTAGAAGGACTGAAATATCGGGTAGGTTTCCCTGGAAATGGTGACAAACTTTTTTTCCCCCTCCAAACTACAGCTCAGACCCATGATCTAATAAATGTTCCTGTATTTATGAGGGTAAAGGGTTGCAGTACTAAAAATCATGACTGTCTTACAAATTTGTAAGAAATCTTGGCGAAACCTCAGGAATCATTTGGTGGTCACTACTATGCTTTACTATCCCCTGCAGTAGTTGAAAAGTCCCCAGGAGAAGCTTATTTCTTTTCTATAAAGAATCACCCCCTTCCAGGCTCAGCAGCAGACACCTGGGTTGATGAGATGGGGGTGGGGAGGTCTAGCAAGGTGACTCATTAAGTCCCAACTAACCTCACAGCCTGGCCTGGATCCAGTGCATGTCAGCTGTCCTTTGACCCTCTGTCAGGGCCTGTACGAAGTCCCACGTGGGGAAAGGTGGGTTTTCTCTGCAACTACAGTTTAGGAAAAGCTAGTCAACTACAGGCTTCCTTCTTTTTCCTCTCCCAGCTTCACATTCCCATCTGGTGGGCATCTTACCTATCCTGTCCTGAGTTTTCATACTTCATATTTAATCCTTTAAAATGTACAACCATGAAGTTGAACTTCCACTTTTTTTTTTTAAAGATTTTATTTATTTATTTGACAGAGAGAGATCACAAGTAGGCAGAGAGGCAGGCAGAGAGAGGAGGAAGCAGGCTCCCTGCTGAGCAGAGACACCCCCCCCCATGTGGGGCTCAATCCCAGGACCCTGGGATCATGACCCGAGCTGAAGGCAGAGGCTTTAACCCACTGAGTCACCCAGGTGCCCCGAACTTCCACTTTTGATAGAAGTTTCTAACCTTCCTCTTTTTTTTTTTTTTTTGGTACAGCCATTTAAGTGTGGAGTGTTATTGTCCTAAGTGCTCTATTTCTGACTTGAAATGATTTCCGATCTTAAACAACATTCTGATTTAAAATCCCACACTTAACACAACAATGCCTAATAACCGTGCCCACAAAGTATTTAATGTAATTGGAAAATATTTTATTCTGGCTTCACTCCCCTTAAAGCATTCCAATATCACTCATTCAAGGAGCTAAAATAAAAGCTTGATCTCAGAATTAATTGGAGATTAACACGGGATCTTAATTTTAAATGTATCAAAGGAAAGAAAACAACTGAGACCCCAGTGTACATCAAAGGCTAATTCTCTCTGGCCGGCACAATGGCTCTGGGAGGCCTAATCTCTGCCCCACACCCCGGGCTGCCATGGCTACCGCACCCCAGAAGCCACAACAACATTTTCAGTGCCCTTCCCTCACGCAACGAACTCCCCCTCCCCCGGCGGCGGCGCAGTGCGGCTGGGATTGAATTAATTACAGCTATATACAAACTCTCAGAAGCTTGTTACACACCAACAGAGACTCTCCAGCAAGTCAGTAAGTGGCCTCTCTGGAAGTCATTGGTGACCTGCCTTCTGATGGCTTCTCACTGAACACAATCAAATCCTGGCCAGCTCAGCCTCTGCCCTGCTTACAACCTCTGCGGTGGGAAGAGGCCCTCAAGGCCCTGGGGCGCTAGGCCACAGGGATGAGTGAGAGGCCAAAAACAAGGTGGGAGAGAATTCAGAGTCCAACACCAGCTGCAGGCAGGGTTCAAAGCGGTGTCAAATGTCAGCACTTTGCAGCTAGGAGATCCCTATGCACAGACCTTCTTCTCATAGGCAAGGTCTCGAGTGCATTTTTCCTTTTTTCATTTATTTGAAAACCTTGCAATGCAGGAGAAGGGATTATGTGCGGGGAGTGTTTCATTTTCAGATGTTTTTGCACATAGCTTTTTGCCTCCCAGCAACATTTCAGTCACCCATAGTGAGTTTCACTAGCAAAAAGTTTTTCGTTTAAAATTTGAGTAAACACGATATATCCAAAAAGGATTCTGCATGTCTAATTCTGAAAGAGAGAATTCTGGATAAAGTAACCATCTTTTGGTTGAACCAGATGAACCAGGACCCCATCATCTGAACCTTACGTCAACCTGCGTATAATTTGAGACTTTTGTAGGGGAGTGATATTTAGGCGGTGAAGAGCTAAACTTTTATCTCATTAGAATGAAAATATTTTAGGTGTATCTTACTTTCTGACCACACTTACTAAAAAGGGTATTCCTTCTGTTGCTTCTGCCCGTTCTCTTCTCTTTTTCTTCTTTTCCTGATAAGTGTAACTAAAAGTTTTTAAATAATCCTCAGTACAACTCTGGAATCACCTTTTCTCCAGTGCTCTCTGCTCTGAGTTTCCAAATATTAAACCTCAAGTGGCTTCCTCTGAAGATAGATGGGGGTCCTCCTGGCAGCAGAACTTCTACTGTGGAGATCCTTGGTACTGTTATTTTAAAACACCTCTCACGGGCAACCTTCTCCTTGCAAGGGCTAAAGTGATTACCGGGCATGCAAGGGAGGCTAAGTCCTCCACTCTGGAAACAACAGTTCCAACGGACACCCCTCCTTCCCTGTGCTAGAAAAAAAAAATTTTAAGATTTTATTTATTTATTGGACAGAGAGAGACACAGCAAGAGAGGGAGCACAAGCAGGGGGAGTGGAGGAGGAAGAAGCAGGCTTCCCGTGGAGCAGGGAGCCAGATTCAGGGCTCGATCCCAGGACCCAGGGATCATGACCTGAGCTGTAGGCAGATGCTAATTGACTGAGCCACCCAGGCGCCCCTGGAATTTTTTTTTTTTTTAATCTCTTAAGAGTTTTTAGCTTGAACTGATAAACAAAAATATGTTGTTAGTGAGTGTTTTCCTGGGTATAGTGTATCCGTCAACGCATTTTTCTAAAGAGGGAAATGCTGAGCTCTTGATAAATGAAAAATAAACTCTTGTTCTCCAAGATAAATTATTACAACAAAAACTTTCTCTAACCTAAAAATCTAATACTAATCTTTGGCTTTGCATGGTAGAGTTTCTCTCAGCTGTTGACTGCAGTCCTCGTTTCTCAGACCTTGTTTTGGCAAAGGACAAGGAGAGCATCTCCAAGGGATGCGTGATTACCTTATCCTTTTACTGCAGCCCCGGGGATCTCAACCTCTTTGAGCAGTGGCATGTAAGTCTTGAGGACACCCAGAAGCTTGCCCCCGGCTTTAGACCATTCTTGGTTAGAAAAGAGGAAAGAAAAAGAAAGAAAGGAAAAGAAAGGCCAGCCAGGCTATCAACAAGGCAGAAATAGAATAAGCCAGGTAGTTCCATTCTGATAAGGTTGAAGATTCTCAGCAAATCGGGTAAAATGACCAGCAAACAAGTGCCCTTCCTTGGGCAGAGGCAGCCTCTCCTGTCCTGGGCTTTGTATCTGGGACATTCATTCTTCAAGCACACTTAATGGCAAACGAAGGTAGAGATAGGCTCTTCCCCAGCTTCTCTAAGCAATAAGGTTATTCTTCCACATTTACAAACATTTTTAATCACATCTTCCTAGCTTTCTTTTGTGCATCAAGAAGAGTTATCTAAAACTGAATTACGGGGCACCTGGGTGGCTTGGTTGGTTAAAGCCTCTGCCTTCGGCTCAGGTCATGATCTCAGGGTCATGGGATCGAGCCCTGCATCAGGCTCTCTGCTCAACGGGGAGCCTGCTTCCTCCTCTCTCTGCCTCTCTGCCTACTTGTGATCTCTGTCTCTCTGTCAAATAAATAAAAAAAAATCTTAAAAAAAAAACCTGAATTTAACCATTGAGGTTATAATGGCTATGTCATAAAAACTGGAATCATCAGTGATAAAATCAGAGGATTTTATCAACACTTTACAGCTCTTGATTGAAATGAAATAATAGACATAAGAAATGCTTGACCTCTGAAATGACACCCCAAAGCCTGCCAAAGGAAAGCCCACTAAAAAAAAAAAAAAATAAGAAAAGAAAAAAGATTGTAGGAAAATGTTGTTCAGACCTGAAGTCAGAATGCAGAAAGTTATTCCTTTATTAAGACTCTGCAAATTGGTCTTATTTGAAACCATTTTATAATAAAGCCCATATGTCAGAGTAATGATGTCAAACCCTTGAACTACCCTGGTAAATTGAAAAGGTAATGGAAAATGAAAGATTTTATTCAAGGAGGGGTTTTTTTGTTTGTTTGTTTTGTTTTGTTTTTGCATTTTCCTGGAAGCGCAGCCTATTAAAAACCATAAATAAGTAAAACAGAAGTATACTGGTGTATCTAGTTTTAACTTCAGTAGGACAGTTCTGACTATTTTACTTTATGACTTCTGTTGTTTTCAAATTAAATGAGGTGTTCATATAATTTATATAATATAATATGTATTATATAATTATATATAAACACAGAAGAATACAAAGAATTATATAATATATATTAATAATTATATATCATATAATTGATATTATAAAAAGAATGCAAAAGCAAAAGTTAAGAAGAGCATATGCCTAGAGTTAAGGAGTCCTTGACCTTAAGTGGTACAATTATAGTTCATGTTTTTTACTTACTTTTTTTAATTTTCAGAATTTTTCAAAATTTTTATAGTTAATATTTATGATTTTTGAAATTTAATGTAATTTTGTTTAAAGTGTAAAAAGATTTCTATCATGTTATTTCATTCTTGGGTTTTTTTTAAAGATTTAATTTATTAATTTATTATTTGAGAGAGAGAGCATGCATACAAGGGTGCACATATAAGCTGGGGTTGGGGGTGAGGAAGAGGGACAAGCCCATTTAGTGCTCAGCTTGGAGCCACCTGGGCTCATCTTTTGACCCTGAGATCTAGAACCGAGCTGAAACCAAGAGTTCACTGTCAAAATGACTGAGCCACCCAGACACTTAGAGGAATTTTTGACCGTCTTTCCCCTTCTTATCCCTCTGCTAATCTCTGGATTGGGTTCCTCCTTAGGTTGCTTTTTTTTTCCTCTTCTCATTTCCCATCCTTCTTCTCTTTCTCCTTCTTCCATCAGTCAGCATCCCCAGCTTGGGACTGAAGTGGCTGCCTAACCCTGGGAGGCTTTTATGGAAAAGAGGGCAGATGGAGAAGGAGACCTGTCCTGCCTGGGCCAGCAAAGTGCCAACGTTGTTTCAGAGTTGAATGGTTGAGACCAACTGCCTCACCTTACAGAGGAAGGAGCTAGGGTTGACAGGGGAGGGGAGGGACTTGCTCAAGGTCACACCACCAGTTTGGGGCAGAGTAGAAATTAGAACCCAGGACTAGTCACTGGGACCTGTGAAAGTCTGGACTCTGTGAAAGGCTATGGAAAGCAGCAAACACAGAAGCATACAAAGAATGGTGAAAACCTCTAATGTACGGAGGAGGCTGGATTTTTCTAGAGAGGACTGCTGGCCTTCGTCTGGGGTATGAGCGTGTGCGCGTGCGCACGCGCATGTGTGTATATATTTCATTTCCCCACCTTAGAGAGAGATATAAGCACAGAGAAATGCCTCTCTGTTGTAAGAAACACAGCAGTGTCCAAGCAAAAGAAACAGAGACTGACCCGCAGCCTCAGGGTCATAGGAAGCAGAGGAGCTCTAGCCCCCACACCTCAAGGGGGCTGCCCCTTCAGCTCTTACTGCCATGGAACAATCTTCTTATTTGACAAGAGAAGTGAAAAATAAAGATTTTTGTGTGAAATATCCCCGTTTTAAAATGTTGGTACAAATGTTTAAAAATACTATTTAAACCAGGCAAAATATGGCCGAAGTTTGCAACCCTTGATACCCAATGTGAGAAAAAGGGAGAGCTGCTCAGGATTTTAGAGTGAAGATAAATGTTCTGTGACCCATGGTAGAGGAAGGGTGGGCGACCGCTGCTGATGGTTGATCTCAGAACGAAGTAGTATCAACATACACTATCAGCACAGGGGTGTACTGGGGCACTGGGCATTCTTGGCAACTGCTCTTTCTGTGTTTTTCATATCCTTTTTTTTTTTCCTCTTTTACATTAAAACAAGATGAAAATTGCTGCATTCTTGGCTTATAACTGATACACAAACTCTCCCTAACCCCTGGTAGAAAGCTGTGGCAGTGCATCGGGATCTACTGGATCTGGGCGTGGAAACTTGAACATTAACACACAAGGTCCCACAAATGTGTACGCTTCTCCTCTGGTGCCTATAAGTAGGGGTCCTTCTTGCCACATTTGGGAGTCTGGTTCTGTTTTCCTCCCACCTTCATTTAGAAAAAAGGAAACCCTCTCCACATCACAGAGCTTATGTATTCATCTTATATGCCTAAAAACTGACAAAGACCACGCTATCGCATTCCCTTTGAAATCAACTCGTAAGAAAAGGCATTGTTTAATGTACCACTCGACATCATATTACGTGAACTTCAGAAAGCCCTGGCGAACGTTTGAGTTCATGTGTACTCATGAGAACAGACCATCCTGAAGGAAACAGTCGGCTCTAGAGTTCGTCTTTGTTTCTCCTGCCAAAACATTCCAGGCGAGCGCCACAGAACCATATTGGGTGGTTTGGGGACCTGGATAAATTCTGTGAGAAAACTGAGAGTTCTTCTTTTGTTTTGAATGTTATACCATTTTTTTTTTTTTTTAAGAAGCAGTGGTTGAATTTACAGTCATTTGTAAATTCAGTTGCCTTTACATCTTCAAATCTAAAAATTACATGCCCTTTCAGTGTTTGCAAGGTTCGTTCTTTCGCACAAGAACAATCTTTTTGAACGGACTTGGGTCTTATACTAAAGAGTGTGATAGTTTTCCTAATGCCTTGCATGTAATAAATACCCAATTAATAATCAGTAGATTATGTATAATTCCATGTTGAGCCTCCTTGACAAATGGCCACAACATGGTAGAAGGCAATAGTAAAGTGCTATGCACAGTGCATTCAGGGAAGCTTTCACACCCCCCGGAATGAAGGGAGATGCCAACTTCTTCGTGACTATCCACTCTGGGCTTCAATGTCTCTGGCCCAGCCCCTGATAATTGGCCCCGCTCTGGGCTTCCTGTATCGTATAGTCTACTCCAGCGCACCGCTGCGGTCTCTGTGAAATGCCAGGCTAAGCCCGGCCTGTGACCCACGAGATAACAAGAGCCGCTGAGCACTTACTGCGCCTGCTGTTGTGTGAAGCACCTTCTGTCCGTCATCTCATTTAATCCTCATAACCATCGCATGGGGCAATCTCCACTTTACAGAGAAGCAGAGGGAGGCTCAGAGAGGTTCAGTAAATTATGCAAGTTCATTGTAGATTACATTTTGGGCTTCATTCATCCTTTTTTTTAAGATTTTTTTTATTTACTTGTCAGAGACAGAGGGAGAGAAAGCGAGTGAGCACAGGCAGACAAAGAGGCAGGCAGAGGCAGAGGGAGAAGCAGGCTCCCTGCCAAGCAAGGAGCCCGATGTGGGACTCGATCCCAGGACCCTGGGATCATGACCTGAGCCGAAGGCAGCTGCCTAACCAACTGAGCCACCCAGGCATCCCTTCATTCATCCTTTTAATTGCACATACTCTCCCCACCTGCAGCCAGAGCAGCATAATGGCAGAATGCACTGAGCATGGTGACACCCCCGTCACATGCTGTCTTCCCCGTTTGGGGGCGCTCTCGCTCACTTGGCATTCAAGGGCGTTCTCCCCACTGTGAAGTCTTCCAGATAGCCTTCCAGCTCCCCACTTGATTCTGACACTTCTCCAGCAGGCCTCTGTCACCTATTGCTTTGCTATTATTGTAAGTTTATCTGTTTTTCTCATTTATCAAACATCGTGAGGGCTGGGACTTAACTATATCGAGTTTGTATTCATTTGCACAAAGTCTGGGAAATAATAAGCACTCAATAAATCTTTGTAAAATGGGTGAATTCTAAGGTCCCCAAGAGTGCCTTACTGATCTTTATATCCCCCAGATGAAGTTGCAGTGGTAGGAGGTCAACCAAGAAGGGTCAGACTGACAGAGAGGCAGTTCCAGTAGTCTGGGCAGTTGGGATGTCACAAGCCACGGGGAAAAGAATCAGTAGACAGAGATGCTAAAGCTGGAGATAGAGGAACCCAACTGGGGGCTGGCTGGACAAAGAAGAGGTTGGATATGGAACAAATAGAGATGGGGTGGTGTGTTAGTCAAGGGACTTAAGGGAAACAGAGACAAATATAAAAAAGAAATGTAATGTTGGGAATTATGGCTCACATGATTATGGAAGTAAGAAGTCTCAAGATCTTCAGTCAGCAAACTGGAAACCCAGAAGAGCCTATGGCATGGATAGTTCAGTCTGAATGTCAACAGACTTAAAACCCAAGAAGAACCAGTATTTCAGTCTGAGGACAAAACTTCGGGAACAAAACTGATGTCCCAAATCAAAGACACTCAGGTAGGAGGAATTCCCTCTTACTTGTGAGAGGGTCAGTCTCTTTGTTCTGTTTAGTCCATCAACTGATTTGGATGGGACCCACCCATATTGGGGAGAGCAATCTGCTTTAGTCAGTCTGCCAATTCAAATATTAATCTCATCCAGAAACACCCTCATAGACAAATCCAGAAGAATGCTTACTCAAATATCTGGGCACCTCAAGGCCCAATCAAGTTGGCACATAAGATTAACAATCATATATGGAGAATAAAATGGAGTAGAGTTGACCCAGGAGTTGACTCATGGGTTCTGGCTTCAGTTAGAGTCCCTATTCTGGCTGCTGGTTGCAGTGGCCCCATTTTATGTTGACAGTTCTTAGAGTCTCCCTTCCGAGCCGTCAACTGCCTGAGGAACCAACCATCTCCCACTACTCTGCCCTCAAACCTGCTCCTTCTGCATACTTCTCTCCTGAAACTTGAACAAAATAGACCTTACCTTAGAGCCACAGTTCATTCATCCTGATTCTTGATCCTACCATCTAAATAGTTGCCAAGACCTATCAATTCTTCCTATAATGTGCTTCTCACATCTCTCATTCCCTTCACTGCCTGTTGCTACTCTCTTACTTACACAGTGATGGCTCTTCAATTTTTAAAGAGAAAAGAGGGTGGATGGTCACAGTCTGGTTGCAGAAAGGGCTAAGGAGACTGGTTTTGAAGCTACTTTCAAAAAGAAAAATGAAAATTTCTTTAGATTATATGTTATAAATTAATAATACAGCAGTTTTATATAAGTATACTTTACATACAAAGTATCTATTCTATACATCAAATTATACATATATATTTTTCAAATTTGTGATAGAGATTATGATAAGGAGATTGTACTTTGTACAGCAACTATTAGAATTATTTCTTAAACATTTTCTTTTACCCCATGCACTTTTCCTTTTGTTCCTGGGTGTGTCTTCCTAAGGTACAACCTCAATACTATTACTACTCACAAACATTCACAATACTATTACTACTCACAAACAAACTCACTGGCTCCTCACAGCCTCCTAAATAAGGAACAATCAGTCTGTAAATGGATTCTATGACTCTTTGAAATATGAGTCCCACTAATTTTTCTGGCCCTGTATCTTATGAGTCACCATTCACCCTGTATCAGTCAAGAATACCTTTGGCTGCAAGTAACAGAATATTTAATGTGTGTTGGCTTAAACAACTATTTTTGTCACATAATAAGAAATTAATAGATCTGCAGTTCAGGGCTCGTCCAAGTGCTCAATGGTGGATCCAAGCTCCTTCTAATTCTCTTTACCACCATCCCAGTATATGATTTTTGCTTATTACCTCATGACCTCAAGATGCACTTCCAGACATCTCAGTCACATCTTAGTAGGAGGCAAGGGTCAAAGCTGAAGGAAAGTGCATGCTAATTGAGCCTGTCCTGTTTTTATGGGTGAAGGGAATACTTACCAAGATTCATAACCCAGCAATCTTCTGCTTATGACTCAGTGGTCAGAAGGGTGTCACACAGTAGAAGGTGAAGGGTTGGGGCTGGGGAGCAAGGTTAAGGATGAAGGTGGGCCAGCCAATCAGGGGTACCTGCCATGTACATACCCACTGTGGTTAGGCAGCTCACTCACCTCGGTCCTCATCTGCCTTGGCATCATTTCCTCTACCCTGAATGATCTTTGCTGTGCTCCATCTCTGCTTATTGAAGGGCTTTCATTTTGTTTAAGCCTTGATAAAATACCACTTCATCCAAAAAATCTTCCTGGTCTCCTTCCAAACCTCTCTGACAAAATTTTCCCTTCTGAGATCAACCACTGTTTGTGTTTCTACTATACCTAGAATCCTCACACTGTACTCTGGTTAATTACATGTGTTTTATCCCTGCATCTATATTTTGAGGTCCAAGAAGACAGGGAGCTGTCCCATTCATCTTTGTATTTCCAAGGCAACTCAGCACAGAGTAGGTATTCAATAAATGTTGGATGAATGCATGCATATTCTATAATATTCCATTCTGAACAGTAAAGGCTGCTATACCCGCACCGTGTCTATAATGGTCCCTCTGATCCAAGTTAAAGGAGAACATCTGCAGTCCTCTATGAATATTGGCTGCTGTCCTCTGTCCTCAGCCAAAGCAGGGACATCTGTGGTGACAACGTGACTATCTACCAATGCTTTTTATGTCCCTCTGCCCAAATGTGCAGCTGTTTCCTGGGTGGGAAAGTAAGGAAACAGTAAAAATCAGAGAAAATAAGAGCAATTTTAGCAGGAGACTTGTGAGGGTGTTAGGTTCAAGTTAAGAATCTTGAAGTTGTGCTACAATATAGGCAATAATAATATTAATACCATTTATTAAATCCCTTATGCTAGACACTGTACTTTATATGCATTAACTCATGGACTCCTCAGAAGAACACACTCCTTTTTAAATAAGGAACCAAGACTTAGAAAGATTAAACAGCTTATCCAGGGTCACATAACCTGCAAGTCGCAAACCTGGGCAGACACTCTTTTCTTAGTGCAAGTCTGTGAGGGAAGGGGTGTTAGTCCTGTTTTACAGATGAGGAAACTGCAACCCAGAGAAGTGAGTGACTTGCTCAAGGCAATGCAGTGTCGTGGTTAAGAGAATGAGCTCTGGCATTGGACTTCCCCTATGAGATCTGGGGCAAATGTTTAAAAGTTTCTGTGCCTTTGTTTCCTTATCTGTAAAACACGGGTGACGGTTAGCTCGTGGGTGCCTATGAAAACAAAATGAGTGAGTGCATATACAAAGCCTGGCCTCGGAGCCTACTCCAAAGCGAGTATTTAGTAGCTCCTAGTCGAAGCTGCCACCAGCCTAAATAGTAAAGTAGCAAATAGTAGTAGTAGTAGTAGTAAATAGTAAAGTAAATATAGTAGTAAATAGTAGTAAATACTAAATAGTATAGTATAAATAAATAAATAAAGAGTATAGTATAAATAAATACTAAATAGTAGTAAATAGTAAAGTAGTAACGTAAAGTAGCCGGAGGACAACATACCTGGTATACTGAGCAAGAGAGTGTTAGTGTTGGGCATTCAGTTGTGTTTTGTCCTACTGGAGGAAAGAAATCAGTGCTACTTTCTGACTCCTGGAGGTAAGAGTCCCTTTTTCCTCTACAAAAGGGACCCTTAGTCATCATGTACCAAAGAGTCACATGTTGTGAACAAAATGGCCATGTCTACACTTCTGTGCACTGCTGGCATTAACTGACCCAGAGAACTAGCAGGCTCGCAGTGTTGGGACTGTTACTAGAAAGGACCTCCACTTGGTGTGTTCTGCTGAGATTGGTATTTCCATAGCATAATGCCATTCTGTTTTGTTTAAGCTGCTTTTCTCATCTTGGTAGCTAGGCTTTAAAGATGCTCTTGCAATGAACACTGGCTTTTGGCATTCACATCCTTGCATAGACCCCCCTCATTGAATCAACCAGGCTTTATGTAGCCAAAGGACTATGGTAGGACTGATTGGTGTGATTTCTGAGGCTAGGTCCTAATAAGCCTACTAGCCCCTGCGCTGGGTTCCTTGAAATCTCACGCTGGTGGAAGCCAGCTGCCATGTAAGGAATTTAACAGCTAGGAGACTGCCATGCTGTGATAAAACCCAAGTTATCTGTCTTATGCAACTGCATAAGACCCGAAGCTGAGCCCAGTCAACCTACGGAACTAAAGAGATGACTGTAAGTTGTTATTTGAAGCCCCTCTGTTTGGGGGTTATTTATTATGAAGCACTGGATAACTGAAACATTCATGATTCCCCAAGGCTTCTGGTGCAGTTACAGCACACTCAGATCCAAACCACAGATGAGGACTGCAAGCTGTTTCCTTATATTAAATTAGATTTTGTGGTAAATATACAAATCAGGACCAATTGAAGTCTATATGCAAAACTTTTGTAATTCTTTGTTTTTCTTAAATAGGAGAAATACTATTCTAACACTACCTAGCATTGTATTACATGTTTATTTGCCTCTTTGACTATTGTGTGTTTGAATATAAGCTCACAGATGGCAATGATTTTCTCTGTGTTATTCTCCTTTGTATCCCCAATGTTGGCCACAGTACTCGACCTACAGTGCGTCTACAATAAATATTTGTTGAATTAATAAACACTTGAGGAGAGAACAGATAAGTGTATTATAGATAAAATATTCATATAATAAAACATTTAGCCCCTAGAAAACTTCTCACCTTGGTTTTAAGAATAAAATCTGAAATAAATCATTATAGGTTAATAAAAATAATTTAAAAAAATAGAATAAGATCTGACTCTGAAGATATCACAATGTATTAAGTAAAAAGGCTAGTTTTTAAAAATCAGTTTCCAAATCAGTAAGTGCAGCAAAATTATATTCAAAATGTTTTTAAGTGTATATTTATGAAAAAACAAAAAAGTGTCCCAAAACTATTTTCATCAAACTGTTAACAGTAGTTCTCTCTGGGGGGAAAAGTTCACAAGGGGATTTTGTTTTTTCTTAGTGCCTTTCATACTCTTTCTAAAATATTTATAATAAAATTGAATTAGTTTTCAATCAGGAAAAATGTTACTTAATAAAACTAAATTGGAGTATTGGTATACCTATTGTGTTATGTATCTCCCATTTGAGACCACAATAAGTAAAATCTTTTGTTTTTTTTCTCAACCAGCAGCATATGTTCCAGGTGTCTTTGTCACAGCTTTCCTAACTTTCTGGGAAGTCACAGCCCAAAGCTTATCCTCACATGGGCAACAAAATAAAAAGTAGAAAGAACTCTTCTGTGACTCAGGTAAACTCCTAGAGCAGCTTTTGTGGGCCGGAGTGAGGAGGGATTGGTGGTGGAGTGGTGGACAGAGACAAAAATGGAGAATTCCATGGCTATGATTTGAGTTTCCCAAATAGAGCAGGAAACACTATATTTATAATTATGTGGAAACAAACTTCATAGCCCATTGTGAAAGTGACCCATTATAGAAAAGACCAGAACAGGCTCATGGTAGCAAATTCTTGCTTATATCTCTGAGGTCCACATGAAAATGCCTTGAGACTCACCACATAATGGAAGTACAAGTGCTTGCCTTTTCCCTGAGAAATAAGAAACTGTTGGAGAGGTAGCACACATTGGGAAGGAGTGGGACCCTGCCATTTCTGAATGTTTTCTAAGGAGCAAAACGGTGACACCACCCCTTGTTCTACCCAACCTTCTATGATGAACAAAGGCAACAAGTCTATGCAAAGCTTCAATGTCCGTGAGAAATTGTGTGGAAGGTCAGATATGCTCCCGGGGGCGGATGCTAGGAATTCCACTTTCCTGCCTACGTACACAGTAGTACCTCTTAAGGTGACCCTTGTAGGTCCTTTAAATGTTCTGTCATTGAGAACTAAGTATTACTTAATGGCAAAAATGCTTTCTTAAAGCATAGATCGGCCTCACTGATGACTGGACACTGCTTTTTCTTTTTTTTTTTGTTTTTGTTTTTACTCACTTGTTTACCAGTTTATTATAAAGGATACTAAAGGGTACAAATCAAACAGCCATGTGAAGTGACACATAGAGTGAGGTCCCAAAACAAAGCCTCTGTCCTTGTGGAACTTGAGGCTTGGTGACACATGGAAGCATTCTGCTTCCCCAATTTGGAAACTCTTGACAAGACACTGAATTTATGTCCCATAAAGGATCCTCAAACCTGACTTTCCTCTTAGATTTCCCATCTCCATTTATGGCTGGAAACAACAGAAGCTTCCTTACCCTCACCTCTCTTTCTGCATATCCCTCATCTGGAAGTTCTTGTCAACAAATCCTCAGGAAAGTTCTCAGATTCTAATGTTTCTTCCTTCTCAGTGCCATGCCCAGGGTTCAGGGTCTTAACCACCTCTTACCATGACTAGGTGACCAGCCTCCTAACTCCACTCCTGAGAGATGCTTCTGGACATTTTCCCCACAGATTAAAAAATGTTCTCTGAAGATGAAGATTGTATACATGGTATACATGGCTGTATACCAACTCAGCCCCAAACTCACTAACTTAAAACAACAACTATCTTATTTTTTGCTCACATCTTCTGTGGATCAAGAATTTGAACAGGACATAATGAGGGTATGTCTAGGGCCTCAGGTGGGAATATTTGAAAGCTGGGGGTAATGAAACAGCTGGGGGACTAGGATCACCTGGAGGCATCTTGGTTTACATGGGTGGTGCATGATGCCGGCTACCAGCTGATCCGGGATTCTCTGGGTGGGCCCAGTGTAATTACAAGGGTCCTTGTAACAGGGAGGCTGGAAGGTCAGAGTCAAAGAAGGAAATATAAAGTGGAAGCAGAGGATAGAGTGATGCTGGCCAGACGTCAAAGAATGCCAGCAGCCTCTAGAAGCTGGAAAAGGCAAGGCAACAAGCTTTCTCTAGAGTCTCCAGAAAGAACACAGCCCTACTATGACTTTGGTTTTAGCCTAGTAAGATCCATTTTGGAATTCTGATCTCTGGAAATGTAAGATAATAGATTTGTGCTGCTGTAAGCCATTAAGTTTGCAGTAATTTGTTGTAGCAGCCATAGAAAATTACCATCCTGCCACGGGAAGAGTGTCGATGTCATATTCAAGAGCATGTGAGATGGAAGACATTGTTGTAGCTAGCTTTGAAAAACACAGTCTACCATGCTCTACCACTAAGTAGGTAATTGGGGGTTATCTCTCTGGGCCTCCATCTCTGCATTTATAAAATGAAAGGTTGAGCATGAGGATAGCAAACCTTCTGGACCTAAAAGTTCCCTGGTCTTACAACTGAAAGGGAGATGTAGTATTCCCATGAGAAATCATAATAAATCATGACTGATATCCTAAGTCCTTCCTCAATGCTCACCACCATCTATATACTACTCCAAATGGAACAGGAATGGAGTGTCTGGACCAGAAACCCTCAGCATGTGTGGCATATTTCCTTAAAGATCAGCTTTGAGGAAGGGTTTTTGTTTTTGTTTAAAATTTCAAAATATTTAAAGAAGGAAAGAGGGAGGGAAAGAAGAAAGGAAAGAAGTAAAGAGGGAAAAAAACTTAACTTTTTGAGGCAGTGACCATTTCTTGTTTATTATTGGAACTCCAGCACCTGACATACAGTCTAGAAGTAGGTAATCTCCAAAAAATGCTGAGTGAGAACAAAAAGAAAAGACAGCCCAGGTTCACTGGTTTTGTGCCTGATAACTCACTCTATGGGGGGGGGGGCAATCCTTGGCAGGTTACCAGGTACAGACCCTTTCACCATTTTACTCTGGAAATTATTTCAGTAGTCTTCCAGTTGGCCCCCTTTATTCTATCCTTGCCCTAAACATGGCAGCCAGAGAATGTTGATCACACTGCTTCTCTGCTGAAAACCTTCCAGAGACTTCCTGGGTCACTTATAATTAAAGCCAAAACCTTTTCTAGGGCTGGAACTAGGTGAGGGGAGGGAGGCACCTACAACACAGCATTTAAGGAAGTGCTCACTCTCGGTGGGCCACCCAGCACTTGCACCATGGTGAGAAGGAGTGCCTCCTTAAAAAGGGAGCCCTGGGTTCCTTCTTTGCCTCAACCTAGTCCTGACATTGGTTCTTATGGTGGGTTACAAGACCATACACCATCTAGTCTCTCACCTCCTCTACCTCTCTGACCTCATCCTAATAGCCAGTCCCTGCCCTCCTTGGCTCACTCCACTCAAGCATACACGCCTCTTCCTCTTTGCTATTTCCTGAACACACCAGGCCCACTTCCACCTCAGAGTTCACACTGCTCTGCCTTTTGACGGAAGCCGTTTCCCAACATCCACGTGGCTGGGTCCCTCATCTCTCTCACGTCTCTACTCAAATACTACCTCTTCTGTGAAGCCTTCCATGACTACTGTGTTAAAAGTCAACCTCATTGTTATCTTTCTTTCCCACTCTATTTTTAATCTTAGTACCTAGTTCCATCTAACATGCTATGAATTGTTCATATTTACTTTGTTGGTGGTCTGCCTTTCCTACTAGACTATAAAATCCAGGAGGACAAGATGAGAAATTTGTGATATAAAGCCATGAAGAATAGAGAATTATGGGATTTTAGAATAAACAGAGGTCTTACTAAAGGAATCAGCAGACTATAGCTTGCAACCTATGTTTGTATGGTCTATGAGCTAAAAATGAGCTTATGAATTGAATTGTGTCTTTCTAAAATTCATATGTTGAAACCTAATCCCCATCATCTCAGAATTTGACCTTAATTTGGAAAAGGGGTCATCACTGCAGATGTAATTAGTTCAGAGGCGGTCATACTGGAGAAGGATGGGCCCCTAGCTCAATATGGCTGCTTTCCTTACAAAGAGAAATTTGGACACAGACACCCAGGAAGAACGCCATGTGAACATGAAAGTAGAGATTGGGTGAAGTTCTACAAGCCGAAGATCACCACAGATTGCCTTGGAAGAGTCTTCCTCACAGCCCCCAGAAGGAACTGACGCTACCGACACCATGATCCCCAGCGCTAGCCTCCAGAACTGCAAGATGATACGTTTCTGCTTAAGCCACACAGTTTGTGGTGCTTTGGCAAAGCAGCCCTAACAAAGGAATACGAATGGTTTGTACATCTGTAAACAATTGTAGGAGGAGAAAGAGGAAGAGAAGAAGGGAAAGGAAGGAGGAGGAGGAGGAGGGAATGGGGGCCAGATAGGGGGAGGTGGGGAAGGAATAATGACAGAGGCAGTGTGTGGCCCTCAAAACCTAAATAATAAGTTTGGTCCTTTACAGAAAAAGCTTTGACACTAACAGTTTAGAGATCATCCAGTCCATATAACTTATGAAGATATGGCAGCTTCCAGAAATGAAGTCACATGTCCACATTTTTACGTATAGTATGAACTGGTGTAGCTCTACCTAAAACCAGGCTATCTGACTTCAAGTCTGTGTTTTAAAAAGCATAGCTATACCGACTACTGCACTTTTAAAAACCGTTTCGTCAGTTCCCCCTGGTTTAAGTCCAAGTACCAAAATATTACTGAGAAGATGTTTCCATCAATTATTTCCCCCTCCCAGCAACCTGAGGCCATTACAGAAACCATAATTCATAATTTTTTTGAGCAAAGTGCCTGCTATGATCCATATTTTTTTTGTTTTTGCTTTTGGGCCCTGGCCTCCAGCAACTCATTTTCTGTGATACTGGTTCTCAAACTATAATTAAAACATAATTAAAGATCAAGAACAGATGTCTGCCTGCTCTCTGGAGCTTCCTCAAACTTATGTAGTATAGAGTTTGGTATCATGGATTTTATGCTGAAGAGAAATAAAGTAGGAGAACTATCTGTTGAACAAACCCATATACAAATGCTAAAGGCAGAAGAGTGTATTTAACATAAAGTGGACCAGAGCTTGTAGCAGTGCTTTTAACACACCTGTAACTCAGGGAGCGCCGGCACACCAAATCCATCCCGTTTTCACCAGCTCCGTCTCTTGATGGGATAGACACAAAAAGATGTGTCTCTTCTCAGGTGAGACACTGAACCATGTGGAGGAGGGTCTCAGTTTTGCCATTTGTCAGAGGCTGAAGATGATAGTGCTTCCTACAGAAGTTTCCAGTGGGTTTGGGGAGTGGAGGGCAAAGGTCTTCTTTTCCTTCTAAGGCATAGGTGCCACTAAAAAGGAACTGAGTGTATCAATTTCTGTTAATTTGCTGGTGAGCCTGAAATGTGGAGGAAATGAAAAGAGAATGGGTTAAAGAATGTTTTCCAGCAAAGAATATGTGAGAACATGGAACATCTCAAATGTGGCTGCTCTAACTCAAACTCTTACACTTTTGCACAAAATTTACAAGTACCATAGGAACTAAATTTACTTAAATCTGAATGAAATTTGCTTTTTTTCCCCCTAGTATCCCTTCTCTAAAGCAGAGAGAGATCTCATCTGAAGTTGGTCTGGTGTTAGCTGGGTGGCCTTGGGCAATTGACTTAACCTCTCTTTGTCTTTCTTCAAATGTTAAAAGGGAGGCGGGAGGGAGGGGGGAGGAGGGGATAACTATAGTATACATAAATTGGTCCCAGGATTAAATGAAATAATGAAACATGAAGGTACCTAAACAAGGATCAGGAATCCAAAGTATGCTGATTTTCCACATAAATATACTGTCCCAGGATTAAATGAAATAATGAAACATGAAGGTACCTAAACAATGATCAGGAATCCAAGTATGCTGATTTTCCACATAAATATACTGTTGGAAAAAAATATGCAAATATTCACCTAATTATAATTATTTACATAATTGTTCATCATGTGGATGAGTGTGGAAACCCATCAGTACTTATTTCCATAAATAAATGCCACCAGCCATATGTTTTGTGATCTGTGAATTAGCTTCACATATACTGCAGCATTTGATCTACAAACTAAAAATCTCAGAGAGTCTTGGGGGGCCAAGTGGTGGGTACAGCTAACATGGGGCAGAGCAGGAACCTGGTTTCCAAGTCACTTTTCTGCACTTCTGCCAGGCTCCTTCCCTCTATAGGTGTCCCTCTAAACTGAGAGACATTTCTATTGTCTCAGTGGAGCATTAACATTTTGCTCTGGGGGCCCCTGGGTGGCTCAGACTCTTGATTTTGCCTCAGGTGAGGATCTCAGGGTCTTGGGATGGAGATCAACTTTGGGATCCATGCTCAGTGAGGAGTCTCCTGGACGCAATTTCCCTCTTCCTCTGCTCCTCCCCCTGCTCCTGTTGGGGGCTCAATTCTCTCCCCCCTCCCCTTCTCTCAAAGTCTCCAAAAAAAAAAAAAATTGCTTTGGATTGTGAAAGCTATGTACCACTGAGTCAAGGCTTCTGTGTGTACAGCTTGGAGACCTTCTCCTAGTTAAGAAACGGATTTGGAAGCAGCATATTCTACAGGTTTTTAACCATTCCTGAGTCCAAATCCCTTTGAAAATTTGATAAATTTATACCTCCCACACACACTTTTTACATCTACTTCCATAATTGTATGCATAAATTTTGTGGTTTTCACAGATCCCCTAAAATCCATCTAGAGATCCTTAATGATGCCACTTAGCAGGTTTAAGAATATCTAATTTAAAGGGATTAGCATTTTATTTATATATGAGAAGGAAAGCCGGCACTCACTTTAATATTCCCCTTAAAACCTTTTGTTTTTCAATCCTCCCGTTTCTATTTTGTTTTGTTGTTTTTTAGTTCTGCCTAAAGCTGGGGACATAAAACCATACTATCCAACCTTCTCAGGGTCCAGCTAAAGAATTAATCAGATGCAAGAGTGGCACAGACAGCACAGATGCAAACTGAAGTCATATCGACCTGTTACCCACAGCTGACACCCTAACACACTTAGGAAGTGATGGAGACACAAAAAGATTTTCAGAACAAGTATCAGAATTTTGAAGCAAAGTCTTCAAAATCCAGCCTGACATTCCCATGTACTGAATAAAGGAGTCTTCTTGTCATGTTGCATTTTTACCTCTCTTGAGGAAAGGGTAGGGCACCCCAGGTTGTTTGGCAATGGTCCCTTGCCCCACCAGAGACCATGTGAAGTTTTTCCAGGAACTTTACACCTCTTGTTGGCCTTCTCCGTGCCAGGTCCCTGGTCTTCCTTTCTAGCCTTACTAATCTCACTCTTTGATGTGACCTAAACTTGCAGGTATCACTACGGCAAGGCTTGGCAAGTAGACACCGCAGATCCCAGGAGCCCAGGCACCTGAGGAAGCTCCCTCTTCTCCTTACGTGATGGGGAAAACCAGACTCTCGCCTTGGACAACCTATCAAAAGATGGAACTGGTAGGGGAGGGGGTGCCTAGGTAAGGACGCGAGCTTAACAAATACTAGCCAAACTTAATTTTCTGGGAGTAGAAGCAGGACTCCAGTACCCTGTGCCCCAGCGTATCTGGGGGCTTGTTGGGGGGAGGGGTAGCTGATGCTGGGAGCAGGGGCAGACTGTTGCAGGAACCACATTAGAACTCTTCCTCCTTCCCTCCCTCCCTGCCTCCCTTACTTCCAGCCCCCTTCTCCCCAGAAGGAGTCCGGTGTTTCCAAGTCGAGGTGGACGAAGAAAGCAGTACGAACACTCCACGTCTGAGGAGCCACTCTCGGGGTCGCACGGCAATTCTGTGCGGGTGGCCCGCCCGGGTGGCCCGGGAGCTCGCTGTGGATTCACATGGGGGTCAGATTAGCCATCTGGGGCACAGGTCCTGCAAAGCGAGTCTGAGAGCTCTCACAGGTAGGCAGGTGCAGCCGCAGAGCGAGGAGGGCCAGAGCCGGAGGTTGGGGCGCGGCAGGAGACTGCAACGCTGGCGTCCCCCAGGCCTGCGCTGACACCCGTCCCGTTGCCGCCGGGACGCGAGGGAATGTGTCCGAGGAGCGGGCGCCGCAGCGTCCCGAGCCTCCGCCCGGGCTCTCGGACATCAGGGGACGCGAGCGGACGTTTCTCGGGGGGAACCTCGGAGAAGCCCAAGGCCCCGTGTGACCCGATAGAACGCGGTGCGGTCGGCGAGGCCCGCGTCCCCGGCCTGCTGCGCACCTGCAGTCGCGAAGGGACAGCGTGCCAGAGAATTGCCAGGCGTCTGCACCTCCTCCTGCGTCCGCCGGCGGAGGGGAGAGCTAGGTGCGTCTCCGCTCTCCCCAAACGCAGGTCGGCCCCCTTCCCGCAGCCTCTCACCTCACGCTTTCTTTACCCGAGCTCGCGTGGTCTCACAGCTGGCCCTGGGCACGCAAGGTCACGTGCACCTAGGAGCCATTTCTGCGTCCCAACTGGGACTCAGGAGGCATGGAGAGAGGAGGCGTTCCTTCGGAGCCCCGTTTTCTCTCTTGCTATCCTGTCCCCAGCCCGTCCGCAGCCCAGTCGCCAAGCCCAAGGTTCCCAGAATCTGGAGATGGCGCGCACTTCTTTCTCTGAAGCTCTTAACCTTTTCTTTGGGCTCAGGGCATTTCTGTCCTCAGAAATACATATTCGGTGTCCTCGCCTTTCCCCTAGAGACTGACACTTTGTAATGCCCTCTCCAAGCCTCTCAGCCAGAGAAGCAAAGGAGGGGAAGAGAGGAGTCCAAAATGCAGATGCCTCCGTGAACCTTTTTTCCGACCCAGAGGTTCTGGCCCTCCTAGGCTAGAGAGGAGTGCAGGATGGTGCATCAGGCGTCTTGCCCTCTTACCTTGGGCTGCACTGCGCCCCAAAGGCCCGGCCTTGGTTGCTGCAACTGCTCCTCTTCTGGAGACCCCAGAGCGGATGCCCTGAAGCCCCAGGTCGGTTTCCTTGGTGCTGTGCCCAGATTGCTTCCCTTAGCTTCACCCTGTGCAACACCCTGCACATCCCTCTGGTCACTGAGGTGGCTAGAAACATCATCTCTTTCTGGTGGGCTTCAGAAGCAAATAACCCTAAGGAATAATTTCAAAAGCATATTTTTACCAAACTTTTATTGAAATATAACACGCACAGAAAAGCACACAAATCTCATGTATACAACTTGATGGATTTTCACAAAGTGAACATCAACAAGCATTTTTGAATGTTGAATCCATCTATACATAAACCCTGAGGGGATTACAAATAATAGACATTTATTCTTGAGGAAGACATTGGGGAAAAGGATTTCCCCTCCCCCTTCCCCAGTACCATGAAATATTTAGACTATTTGTAAACACACCCAAGTTTTATTTGTATAACAAGAATTTCTTGGATCACATATCCCTTTGGACAAAAACTCTCCTTGCAAAAGGCTAGAAAGCTGTTAACTTGAACTAAGCTGTTTAGGTGGTTAGATGGTATTGCCCAATTGACTTCCGGTTGGGAGACCATAACAACTCATTTGGTACAGCCTGATGTTCCTGCTTCCAAAACTCATCCCGTAGTGACACTGCATTTTTATCCAGGTCACACTCTGAATGTGCCACAGGGAGAAATATATGCTGGGATTGAAGATATTCCAAAGTTTTGACTTCTCAACATAATTCAGGATAGTTTTTTTCCAAGCAGCATCCCTGCCATAGAAGCAAGGGGGTACAGTTGACTACGTTTTAGCAGAGGAAGCTTAAAACAGAGAGAAGCCAAGTATTCTTCATTATATGCCAATGCCATCCTCTTTGGAAAGGGAGGAATTTCAATATCCATGCTCTGTCTGCCATCCACATGTTAAACATGTTAAGACATAAAAGCAGTCTTTTCATCTGTCTGATCTCTCTGGGATCTTGATTAGAATTCTCTGTCCATTTTTGATGGTCTGTTTTGAGGATTTTTTTTTTTTTTTAAAGAACTGTATTCCAGAAAGTAGAGAGTCAATGATTTATATTATAAAGAAAAATTATTAAAAGTCAGACATGTTAGAGATGGGAAAAATCAGAGATGGAAAATGTTTCATCTAGTCTAGTATTTCTTTGTTCTCAGGAGTTAATGCCTGTCCACTTTGACACTTATTAGTCATCTTGGCAGAGATTTGTTCATGGGTCAGATTTATATAGACAAATAATGAATGTTAACTTTGTGTGTGCTGATTCACATAAACAGCCTTTATCCAATAAATATGTAAGACATGTGCAGCCCCAATGATTATAAAATAAATGTGAACTATAACCCCTTCTTTTAAAAAGTTATTGTAAATAAATAAATAAATAAAATTCAGTGCCAGAGTGACTTTTTACCTACTTTGCTCATGTAATCATTACCTTTGCAAAGAAAAATAATAGCTAATATTGCTGAACACTTTATGTCTGCCATTTTATTATATTAACTCCCTAATGCTTATAAGAACATTATGAAATAGAAATTATTATTCTCAGATTATAAATGAGAGCAAACCAGGACTCTGGAGGTTAAACCTTTTGACCATGATTTTAGCTAGTGGATATTATTATTTCTTTCTCTTTATATTTACATCTTCATCTTCATCTATTAAGTCTTCATCTTCATCAAGACCTGTGAGGAACTTGGTCAGTCCTCACATTTTACACTGAGGAAATTGAGACCCAGCAGAGATAAGTAGCTTCTTTCTCAAGATCACAACTTTTACCCCTGGGGAAGTTCACAGGAACTTCTTTAAGGTGGGCTATGTTATAAGAATCCCGATGAGGTAAGCTTCTGGGTCTTGATTTTGTTCTGTCTTCTCAGCACTAGGAACATATCCTAACATTCTCTGTCACCACGTACTGTAAGGATAGAGCAGCAGCTACTGCCTTGGTCTTGGGAAAGCCCCCAGAGCAAGCCTTGTCTACTCAGAAGCTATGGCCTCGGAGCAGGGGTGGGGGACGTTAGTGGTGGGGGGAGTTGGGGTGGCAGGGTCCCTCCATCCCTCTACAAGCCCAGCTAATGGCATTTGGAGGGGGAGGCAATTGACCTGGGCTGAATTTTGGGTCCCCGACTTACTAGCTCTGTGACCTTGAGAAACGTGTATGATTCCTCTAAATTTGATTCTCATCTATAGACCAAGGATTTTTATGACAGTTGTTGTGAGGACCAGACAGCAAATACGTAACAAATGTTAAGTATAAATTAGAGCAAAACGAATGGTCCTGGCCAGTTTCAGAGATCCCTTGTAATTCCATTTCCAATTTATCTACCTTAATGTTTCTTAAAAGTCAGCAAGGATGCTGGGGATTCCTTCAAAATATATCTCCAGATCTTCAACAGGCACTTAATTGACAAAGAACATTTGATAACTTGATGTGGTTCTTAATCAAGGACCTAGAAGTAAGAACTACTACACCTATAGGATTAGAAATCTTTTCATTTGCAAAGACCTATTTGGAGTTTTCTGGGCATAGTAATACTATAATTACCATATTTAACAGCTTATAAAGCACACGCCAAGCATATTCCTTGCCTGTTTACTAATGTCTAGGTATCAGCCTTTTAATGGTATCCATCAGCCTTGAAAATAAAAGTGAAATAACTTTTGAAACTGTAGTTCTCTAGCTTTAGTGTGCTCAGAATCTTGAGGAAACCTTGTGAAATGCATAGATCTCAGGTAGGCAGAGCTGAGAAATCTGCATTTCTCAGTATCCAGCCTTGTTCTAAAGCTTATGCTCCTCAGAACATACCTTAAGAAAGGCTGTCCTAAGGGTTTTCTGTCCAGCTACTCTTTCTTGAAGCTTCCCGGGAAAAACCCAAACAAACCCTTTCATTTACCAGTAGCAGTAGAAGAGCAATAGTTAACTCTTGAATTACAATAGATGTTTCCTCCTAATCTAAATGATTTAAGGGCACAGCTTCATTTGGTCCAGCTATATTATATTCCATAAAAAACCAGGACTCACAAGAAGCTTGAGGTAGGGACTGATTTCTCTCACCAGCTCTGATCGCTGGGCTGTGATGGATTTAGTTCTCTAATGAGCAAGTAATTTCTTATTTGGCATGAGAGATTGGAAGCAAAAAGGAAAAGAGGAGTGAGTAAAAGGAGGTGATAATAAATGGTTTGTACAATGTGGGCTAGAAATAAAGCTGTCCAAAGAGAACTGAAGCTGAGTTCTTTCACCACACATCTAAAGATTCATATCGGGGTCTAAACAAGGTATGTCAGGTAGCTTAATTAGAAACTCCTGGACTATGAGTTTCACACACTCATGGGTGGGCCAATGGCTACTTTATTATTTAGGCTTCAGCAAAATGAGATAATAGCAATTATCCAAAAGGATTTGGATTAAAAAAACCCCACCTATTATCTTGTGCCTTAAAATAAAGCCCTGTTTTTAAACACAGCATATCACTGTTGTTTTTGAGTTTAAATATTAAGAAGAACATTTCGTTAATGATTAAAACAATACTGATTGTTTTAGGGGGCTCAGTGAACACTTAATCTGTCCTTACTCTAGGCAGTGTGTGGAAGGAGCACACTGCCTAATGCTCCAGGATGGACATTAGGTAACTACTTAATGGAATTTTAATTTGTTTCATTATTAGTAGTAATTGATGTAATTCTGGGGGTGCCTAGTTGGCACAGTTGGTTAAGCTTCTGACTCTTGGTTTTGGCTCAGGTCGTCATCTCAGGGTCTGGAGATAGGAGCCAGCATCGGGCTCTGGGAAGTGCAGATGAAGTCTGCTTGAGACTCTCTCTCCCTCTACTCTACAGCGCCCCCCTCGCCGTGTGTGCTCTCTCTCTCTCTCATATAAATAAAATGAAATCTTTTTAAAAAGTTGACGTGATTCTGTGTTGGAAGCTGGAGGTATCCTGTCAGTCCTCCTTTCAGGGTGGTGGTATTGCCCTGCCCTGTTTAATCAGAGGTTTCTAGAAGAGGTGAACTCAGGTGTGATTTAAAGTGAAAGAAGATAGGTGTTTAATGAATTTCAATTAAAAAATGAAATCAGGGCGCCTGGGTGGCTCAGTGGGTTAAGCCGCTGCCTTCAGCTCAGGTCATGATCTCAGGGTCCTGGGATCGAGTCCCGCATCAGGCTGTCTGCTCAGCAGGGAGCCTGCTTCCTCCTCTCTCTCTGCCTGCCTTTCTGCCTACTTGTGATCTCTCTCTGTCAAATAAATAAATCTTTAAAAAAAAAAAAATGAAATCATTTTCAAATTGAAAAGGGGTATGGAAACTGTCTGTCCAAATCCATTCCTTCTGCTGCTGAGAAAACCAAGGCCCACAGGAATTAAAGAACATGCTCAAAGCTGTACAGTTTTTTTCTGTTGTTTGAGGCATTATTAAGCTAAAAGACCTCACAGGCCTAACCTGGAAAAGATGGCAGGATGCCTTGGCCCTGCTCTCACAGTTGTGTGTCTCCCCGCACCCCCCTCCCCCGCCCCATTTCATCTAATTCCAGCCTTTGGTGATCTGTGTTCCACATAGGAAGTAGTTCCTGTTTTCTAAATATTGAAGGTGTGTTAATGTAAAAGTCTTTGTAGGTGAGTTACCTAGGACAGATACCTGTTTAAGACCTAAATGTTTTGCTGGGACAGTGAAGAGTAGTAGCTATCCCAGGGAGAAATCCAGACAGAAAAGGCACAGTCCTCCAGCACTCCCTGGTCTACCCTGAGCTCAGGGCTGTGACCCTCAGCCCCGCCCTGCAGTATTAGCTCAGAAATCCAGAGCAGAGCCTGTGATTTACTTCAGGGCTCTGGGCAAGATCCTTTAACCTGGCTGTTCTTCCCCTTCTGTGTTTGTAAACCAGGGAGATGATGCTGATAGCTCCCGCACTGCTGCATCAGAGACACCGTGTGAAATTAACTCCTCTTTGGAAAGGTTTTAAGCACACATTCCACCTCCCTGCTAATATGATTACTAGCACTTTCGGGTAAGAAACCCTTTTCTTCCTTTAAAAACAGAACAAAGGGTGTCTTGTCTTGTCTCCCTGTGGCCAAAAAGGTTGCTGCTTTAGTGGTTGGTTACCTCCTGAGAAGGTCAGTTTGCTGAGTTTAAGTATTCCCAGGTGTGCCACAAATAAACAACAATAACAACAAAAATGACCTCTGTGGTGGTTCTTCAGAGGGTTTCTGAGTGATAATAAGCAGGCTTTTCTAACTGTAAAAACATGGCCCCAGTCTGTCTCCATGCCACCACTGTCCTCAAAAGTGTTAGGCCTGGGGTGGGAGGGGAAAACTCACCTGTTTATTGGGGCGATATTTCTGAGGGTCATCGCCAAGGCTTTCCACAAGAAGCACTGAAAACAATGTTTTGGAAGGAAAGTCACCTTTCAATAGCCAAAGAAGTACCTCTTAGAGCACACAGTTCTGCGCACAGCCTGTTTCTCACTGTTTGGAAATCCTTTAACAGTTTATGGAAGGCCACTCTTTAAAGCAATCCAACAGCTCCTTTTTCCATAACCTGATTTTAGAGGTGTTTCATTATCTCTAATTACTTGGGGTAAATGGTGATTACTCAGTGTTTTAATCATCAGTTTGGGCAGCAGTTACTCTAAACTGGGGGAAGCCCAGACTCCCATGGGTATTTTTGGAAGGTACGGCGACTAGTCGGTGCATGCTTTCTAGTACCTCTGCACGTGGTCCCCAGGTGAGCCCCGGCCGCTTCCCCGAGCTGGAAGCAGCGTCGTCCTGGCCCGGGCAGCAGCTGCAGACTCAGGCGCAGCCCGGGCTTCCGGGACCCGGGCCTCCTAGGCGAGGCCCGGCGGCTGGATGGGAGGATGTGGGCGGGGCTCTCATCCCAGAATGGAGGCGAGCGAGGGCGGAGGGAAGAAAGGAGGGGCTGCCGGGGACGAGGAGGAGGAAGGAAAGAAAGAAAGAGCGAGGGAAAGAGGGGGGAAGGAGAAGATGCACGAGGGCAGAGGAGGAGGGAGGGAGGGAAGGAGAGCGGAGCCCTGCCCGGAAGCTAGGTGAGTGTGGCATCCGAGCGGAGGGACGGGAGCCTGAGACGCTGCTCGGGGCTGAGTATCTCGCCTCTCTCCTTGATGGGATTCCCATCCGCGCCGTCTCGAGCTTGCAGCACCCCAGTCCTCGACCCTTGCCCAGGTTCACTGCAGCCGTTCAGAGGTCCCCAGGAGCTGCTGCTGGCGAGCCCGTTGCTGCAGGGACCTATGGTGAGCAAGGCTACCTGGCGAGGGGTGCCGGGCAGAGGGGGCCGGGGAGCATCCGTGGGAGGAACAGCGGGGGTGCTCAGCCTCTGGCCCCACTCAAGGTGGCCTATTTTACCCCAACGGTGGTGCTAGAGGTAGGGATGCTGGCGCTGAAGGACACCTCCGCAGCTGCTACTGCCTCTACCGAGGCCACTTTCTCCGTCCGGCGGCCCCGGGCGATTTTCACCTTTGGTAGGTTCCGGGTAGAAGAGATAGGAAGAAGAGGAGCCTTTAGTTGGGGGTCGCTGGGAAAGACTGCGAGGTCTTGAGCGGAACGCGTTGCGGGGGCTCTGGTGTTCGCGACCCCCGGACGGGAAGGGCCGAGACAGAAAGGACCGTAGCTCCGAAGTCCCGACAGTATGAGGGGGCCGAGGGACCTCGAGGTGGAGGAAGAACACTTAACCAGGTTTGGTTCTGCTGCCGGGAGCGCGGTCCTGCTACCTCCGGAGCCTGCGCGCTGCCCTAGGGGCTGCGGGCTGCGTCGAGGGGAGTGTCACCAGACCCGATCCCCGCCGGCGGGAGCTCCTGAGAGCACGCGAAGTGCGGCTGCACGATGGGCCTTATACACAAGCTGTTTTCAGGAACTTGCAGCATCCAAGGAGCCTCTCTCCTATCATTTCCTGGTGTAGGGTCTGTAGGGTCAATGGTCGGGATGCCTGGCGCTGCGGGCACGCGTCTTCCTGCGGTGTCGTGGCCCGTAGGGAGTCGCTGGCGAGACGCCCTGCGGACCGAGGCTTATACTGGTCCTCCCAGCCCAGAGCCAACCGTCAAGGGTCCGGTTATTCCCGGGTCCCTGCGGACCCTTCCCCGCCAGAGCTGGGCCGGAGGCCTCAACCGCTTCGTGCGCACCGCTTAGGTGGATGGACTGTGAGGAGCACAGTTTGTGGGCTGAAAGCTTGTGAGACGTTAGCCCCCCCCGCCCCGCGCCCCAAAACATAGACTTGGTAAACCGAGGCCACCTCTGGGCAAACTTCGGCGTCGGGAGAAGTTTCTGGCGGGGAAGTAAAGGACAACGCCACGAGTTCGTCCCTGGCACGCTCTCTCCCCCAGAAAAAATTCTGGAGACGGACGTCCTTTTGGGCTTTTGTCTTTTTTAATCAAAGAAAAAATGGGGAAGGGGGTAATTGCGGGATTAGAGACGAATCCTACGAAATCCAAAATTGAAACACTACCCGGGGAGTCCGGCCCCCGGGTTATAGAGCCGCGCGCTCCCGCCGCCGCCCGGGGAGATTCCTAGGGGCAGAGGATAGTCCGGAGATCCCGAGCGCCCGCCCCTTCCACCGGCCCTTCGCCCCGCGGGGACTGGCTCTTCTCCGTCTTCTTTTCCCACTTCTACAGCGCTTCCCACCGGGCACATCTAAGGTTCCAGGCGTCTGAAAACCAACCAAACAACCAAACAACCAACCCACCCCTCTTTGCTCTCCCAGCCCTTTCGCAGTCAGTCCCAGCGGTGGCGCGGGAGCGGGAAAACCTTAGAGCGGCTCACGCAGCGGCGCGGCTGTCGCGCGGCGCCGACGGTCGCGCAGGGGCGCCCGCGGCCTCCACTCCCCGGCCGGCGGTGTGGGGCGGCGCTGGGCAGCCGGGGAGCCCAGGGAGAGCTAAGCGCTTGATTCTTTACTCTTCCTCAAACGCTTTCCGCGCGTGCCCCCAAGAAGAAAACCAAATTTGTGAGGGAGAGAGGCGGGCAACCTGAGCCCTGGATCTCTGAAGAGACCCGAGGCTGGAACTTGAAAGAGCCTCGGAAGGGAGGGCGGGTGCAGTGGCCTTGGGAGCAGGAGTCTGGGGTTCGGGACCCCGCGGCGAGCTGGGGCCGAGGCAGAGTCGCACGGGGCAGGTTTTTGTGAAGGCCCCCGTGCAGAACGACCCACGCATGCACCATCTTCCCTTAAAGTCAGGACATCCCGGTAATTCCTTGAGCTGTGGGTTGGTTAAGATTCTTGAAGAAATATTTGCTGCGACTCTGCAGCTGGTGCAAAGAAGGAAGGGGGGTGGGGGGAGGAAGTGGCGGGGTGGGGAGGAGTGGTGGTTTCAAAAATAAGACAATCTGGAGAAAGAGAGCGAGAGACGCAGACACAGAGGTCGAGCGCAGGCCGAAAGCTGTTCACGGTTTTCTCGACTCCTGGGAACGCGGTGGGATGGATTTCCTTTCTGCGCCGGGTCGGGAGCTGTAAAACCTCAGCGACATTAAGACCCGAAACTTGTGATGCGCCCTTTCCGCGGCGACGTCTCCTTTTGAGTCCGCCCCTCCGCCGTGAATGGCTCGAGGACCGCTTTCTTTGGGGATTTGCTTTGCTCGGAGTGGACCCCGAGGCTGACGCGGTGCGGAGATTCTCTCCGCAATGGAGCGGCCGCTCCCTCCCCACTTTCCCACACGGATCTCCACGCCTAACACTTCCCCCTCCGGCCCGGTGCGTGACAGGGGCGGCCGCTTTCGGCTGGGAGCTCGAGCGCCAGCCCGGCTAGTCCGAGCCGTCGCAGGAGTTCGCCAGGGCGTGACTGGCTGTCGCTGGGAGCAATATTTGGCCTCCCCGAGACCCTGGGGAGGAAGTGGCGGGGAGCGCGCGCGCGCGTTTGTCTGTCCCTCAGCGCTTTCCTTTTAAAGTGCCCCTGGGTTGGTGAGGCTTTGAGATGCTGAGACGCCGCCGCCCCCGCTCCCGGCCCCATTTGAGCCGCGATCGCGCGGGAGGCGCAGCCCCCACGGTGCGCCCCAGATCCTCCGGCTTCAGGCCGCTGGCGCGAGCGCCCGCGCCGCTGCACCGAACGTCGCAAGTAGAAGCGAGGACCGCGTCCTTCGTGAACCGCGCCCGGGGACCGGCCGGGGGCTGCGCCGAGTGCGGCGCGGAGCTCCTCCCGGACCGCTGGCGGCTCCCGCGGCCCGCGCGGGGGTTGGCCTCTCTTGGAGGGGGCGGGGCCGCGGGAGGAGGACGCGCGCGCCCTTTCGCCGCCCGCCGCGGGAAGGGCGGGCTCCTCCGTGCGCGGGGCGGGGCCTCTGCGTTCACGTGACTCAGAGGGGCTGGAAGAAAAACAGAGCCAGTCTGCGCCAGAGTCTCATTATATTCAAATATTCATTTTAGGAGCCATTCCGTAGTGCCATCCAGAGCAACGCGCTGCCGCAGCTCCTCTGAGCCTTTCCAGCAAGTTTGTTCAAGATTGGCTGTCAAGAATCATGGACTGTTATTATATGCCTTGTTTTCTGTCAGTGAGTAGACACCTCTTCCTTCCCCCCCCTTCCAGGGATTTCACTCTGCCCTCCCCACCCCTGCTCGCCTCGGGTCCCTCCCGTCGGACCTTTTTTTCCAGAGTTCACACTCCGCTTTCTGGCAGCGCTGTCGCTTTCTTCTTAGCCAGGCAGCCGCTGGGCTCTGAGCGTACTGGTTTTGTTTAAAGCTCTGCTTGTTCCCACTCGCACTCTCGGATGGTGTGCGTTGCAAGAAAGGGGAGCAGCCCGGGGTTGTCCTTTCTGGGCGAACACACACACACACACACGCACGCACACTTAACTGGGGAGCGCCCAGCGCCCCCGTGCTTGTTCCCAGCTGCTTGTCAAAACTCACAGAGGTCTCTCTCCCGGAACCATCCCCACTCCCCCACCCCCTGCTTTTCTGGGAGTGAGTGAGCGGGCGCGATCAGATGCTTTTTGCTGGGCATTTCAGACTCATCAGCCACAGTAAAATAAACCGTCAAGCCACTCACTCGGTCAGCTCCCAGACCACGTTCTGGTCTCAGCCTCTGGACCCCGCCACCCTGAGTCTTCGCCCACCCTCTTGCTCCGAACCAGCTGGAAGTTGTGGAAGTTGGGCTCCGAGGGCGGAGGAAGAAGGGGGGTGGAGGAAGAGGGAGAGAGGCTGAAGGTCTGAAGTGGAGAGCGATGGCATTTTAGTTCTCCCTCCCCCACCCTTTTTTACCTCCTCAATGTTAACTGTTTATCCTTGAAGAAACCAAGCTGAGATCATGGCTCAGATAGCAGTTGGGACAAAAAAAGATTAACAGGATGGAGGCTATCTGATTTGGGGTTATTTGACTGTAAACAAGTTAGACCAAGTAATTACAGGGCAATTCCTACTTTCAGGCCGTGCATGGCTGCAGCTGGTGCTGGTGGGGGTGTGTGAGGGAGAAGACACAAACTTGATCTTTCTGACCTGTTTTACATCTTGACCCTCCATCACTAGCCTTATATGCATATGCAGAGACATCTCTGTTTCTCTCTCGTTATTGGTGTTTATTTATTCTTTAACCTTCCACCTCCTCCCCCTCCCCAGAGACACCATGATTCCTGGTAACCGAATGCTGATGGTCGTTTTATTATGCCAAGTCCTGCTAGGAGGCTCGAGCCATGCTAGTTTGATACCTGAGACGGGGAAGAAAAAAGTCGCCGAGATTCAGGGCCACGCGGGAGGACGCCGCTCAGGGCAGAGCCATGAGCTCCTGCGGGACTTCGAGGCTACACTTCTGCAGATGTTCGGGCTGCGCCGCCGCCCGCAGCCTAGCAAGAGCGCCGTCATCCCAGATTACATGCGGGATCTTTACCGGCTCCAGTCTGGGGAGGAGGAGGAGGAAGAGCAGTACCACAGCATCGGTCTGGAATACCCTGAGCGCCCCGCCAGTAGGGCCAACACCGTGAGGAGCTTCCACCACGAAGGTCAGTCCGTGCGGAGAGTCCCTGGCGGGGGAGGGCTAGTAGGGCTGGTTGGTGGGGCCATGGAAGCCCTGGGAGAGAAGAGTTCAGGTTACATCAAAGCCCCAAATCCTGGACGCTGGAGAACAGAGCTGCTTACCTCCAAGAGCTTTGGCTGAATTTATTTTTTGGAGACAGAGGGGAGGGGTTCGGGGGAAGGGGAATGACACCACTCAGACGTGGGCTAGCCCCTGTGGTGTGTTTTTGCTATATCAAAGCCTTTTTTGCCAGGTTTTCTGCCCGTTTTTTTTCAAAGCACCTACTGAATTTAATATTACAGCTGTGTGTTTGTCAGGTTTATTCAATAGGGGCCTTGTAATCCGATCTGAATGTTTCCTAGCGGATGTTTCTTTTCCAAAGTAAATCTGAGTTATTAATCCACCAGCATCATTACTGTGTTGGAATTTATTTTCCCCTCTGTAACATGATCAACAAGGCATGCTCTGTGTTTCCAAGATCGCTGGGGAAATGTTTAGTAACATACTCGAAAGTGGAAGAAGAGGGAGAGGGTAGTTGTGAGCATGTTTCCTCCTGCCTCTGCTCTGTTGGCCCCCCTTTTTCTTTATAACCACTTGTAAAGAAAACTGTGTACACAAAGCCAAGAGAGCTTTAAAAGGGGAGTCTGATGGTTGTGGAGTAAGGAGTTGACACATGGAAATTATTAGACATATAAAGGAGGTTGGAAGATACTTTCTGTCTTTGGTGCTTGCTGAATGCTAGCTAAGTTTTGCTGGTTTGCTAGCTGCCCATTTATCTGTTCCTTCAGATTAAAAGATATGCTTATTTCCCCAAATGGGCTTTCACTATGTAAGCAGAATTCAGCACCCATCACCCAAAGCTTCTTGACTGAAGCGATTTCTTGACTTTTAGATTTCTCAAAAAAGTTAATGTGCTTTTATTTTTTTTTTTCTTTTCCCTTTTTCTTTTTCCTCCTTAACTGTGCCTAGAACATTTGGAGAACATCCCAGGGACCAGCGAAAACTCTGCTTTTCGTTTCCTCTTTAACCTCAGTAGCATCCCAGAGAATGAGGTGATCTCCTCTGCAGAGCTTCGACTCTTCCGGGAGCAGGTGAACCAGGGCCCTGACTGGGAGCAGGGCTTCCACCGAATAAACATTTATGAGGTTATGAAGCCCCCGGCAGAAGTGGCGCGTGGGCACCTCATCACACGACTACTGGACACGAGACTGGTCCACCACAATGTGACACGGTGGGAAACTTTTGATGTGAGCCCTGCGGTCCTTCGCTGGACCCGGGAGAAGCAGCCGAACTACGGGCTGGCCATTGAGGTGACTCACCTCCATCAGACACGGACCCACCAGGGCCAGCATGTCAGGATTAGCCGATCGTTACCTCAAGGGAGTGGGGATTGGGCTCAGCTCCGGCCCCTCCTGGTCACTTTTGGCCATGATGGCCGTGGACATGCCTTGACCCGACGCCAGAGGGCCAAGCGGAGCCCCAAGCATCATCCGCAGCGGGCCCGGAAGAAGAATAAGAACTGCCGGCGCCACTCGCTCTATGTGGACTTCAGCGATGTGGGCTGGAACGACTGGATTGTGGCCCCACCAGGCTACCAGGCCTTCTACTGCCACGGGGACTGCCCCTTTCCACTGGCCGACCACCTCAACTCAACCAACCATGCCATTGTGCAGACCCTGGTCAACTCTGTCAACTCCAGTATCCCCAAAGCCTGTTGTGTTCCCACCGAACTGAGCGCCATCTCCATGCTGTACCTGGATGAGTATGACAAGGTGGTACTGAAAAATTATCAGGAGATGGTAGTAGAGGGATGTGGGTGTCGCTGAGATCAGGCAGTCCTTGGGGACACACACGTTCCTGTCCACTCACCCACACACTACACAGACTGCTTCCTTCTAGCTGGACTTCTATCTTTAAAAAAAAAGAAAAAAAACAAAAGAAAAAAAACCTAAACATTCACCTTGACCTTATTTATGACTTTACGTGCAAATGTTTTGACCATATTGATCATATATTTTGACAAAATATATTTATAACTACATATTAAAAGAAAAAATAAAATGAGTCATTATTTTAAAGGTACACTGTTCCTTTTCTCTTTAATCCTTTTTCCTTCTGCCCCATCTCTTTTGAATGAAATTTTTTTTTTTTTCCTATTGAGGAGGGGTTAGGCAGGTTGGAAGTCGGAGGGTGGTAACTGGAGGTGGTTAAGTTGGAGGAACAGGAAGTAAACTGATGGTAGAGAGATGGTAATTGCCAGGATGAATTGTTTTCCATTTCTATTTAATGTTAACAAGGACGCAGTATCCTCTCCCATCTGGATGACACATGCCTTGGAGAAACAGTGGGATGAAAGGAGCAGGCCAGATTAAAGACTCAGTTTTGGGCTCCTTGTGCATCTCCTGTTTTTGCTCACCTGTTAGAGGTGCGTCCCAGCTGAGTGTGATAGATCGAGTCTCAACCCTAGGGAATAACTCCCACCGCAGCTTTTATGATACCCTAGGGTGTCTCCAGTCATGATAGGCACTGGTGTACTACCTTGCACGTGAGTGTGTGTGTGTGTGTGTGTACACAGGATTTCAGGGTGGTGGTGAAGTGGGTTTTATTCAACAGAACAAATAATGTGCCTTACCTTTGAACAGTTTGGTGACCACACTTTAATATTCCACATGGTGGAATTCTCCAGTGCTTCTTGACTTTTTCCCCTTGTCTCCTAGTTCCCACCTGAAAGCCTTCATGGAGTTCAAAATTCTAACAGTTTGGGCTGGATGACAATGGGATCAGAAACTGAAGGGTCAAAATTTCTAAGTAGGCACTGTGAAAACATCGTCCTTTATGCAATCTCAGGTCAAATGCCAGCTCCCCTCCTCTAGAGCTGGGCAAAAAGGGAGTTACCTACTGGATGTGCTCTTCTGAGCCAGGGTGTCTTCAAGGAGAAAAGTCCAATTTGGGACTGAAAAGGAAAATGCTAGTATGTTGAGTGTCCCTCATTTAGGCACTTGCCAATAAGGCAGAGAATTGGCTCCCTAGAATGGCCTGTATATAAAAGCTAAGTGGACCAGAGGAAGAGACCTTTGCTTTTTCTTACTTGCCACTAGCAACTAAATTCAGCCTTGGCATTTTGGCCTGCTTAGGTTCATTTCTTATGTGTGTACTTTTCCCTGCAGAGTCTCCGGTAGGTTTGGGACAAAAGCTGTGTCTACGTACTGTCTTTGTGAGGTGGACTGGTAGGAGTATGTTTCTCCCTCATGAAGGTGGAGGTACCAGTGGTAGTGGTGGGGTGTGTGTGTGTGCACCCACCCCCTGCATTCATTTACACAACTCTTCCATATGCTCTTGGCGGTGGGGTAGGTGAAGCAGGACTCATTTTTGTTTTTAATTACTGAAGTCCTACAATCCTCCAAAAGGAGCAGCTTAGTGGAAACCAATAAAAATAGAAGTGGAGCGGTTGCCAAAGCCCCAGCTCCCCGGAGAGCGCAGGTGGAGAGAGGAGATCAGAGCCCCAGGCAAAGGCAGCAAGACTCCACAGTTCCTCCAGAACTCCCTGCATAGAGGGATACTTCTCCCCCTCTTCAAGCCCCCCAGGTCGCTGCCCCTTTGATTAATGGTATGGAGGTCGAATAAATCATTTAAGGGAAGCCCATTATGGGTTCCCCTCAGGCGGGCTCGATTTGTTTTGCCCGATTTCCAGCAACTTTCTGAAATGTCCGTGTTATTGGAAAGGAACCCGCAGATCTCTAGCGCTTGGACAGATTCTCAGAGGGCGAATCCCGAGCCTGGTGGCTGCCGGGCTCAGGTCACTTTCTAGCAACCACCCTGCCCCCTACAACCTCCCCCCTCCTTCTACTGGCTTATTTTCAGGAATGGATAATGTTGTTTATTTGTTCAGCCAAATATTTGGTCTGGGGAATTTACCGTGAAATTCTGTGAATTGCATATACCTAGTTAACAAAATAGTCCTAATGCCACAAATGCTAGCATGAAAAACAACGAGCTACGGCCAGCTTTAACTCTTTAAATTCTGTTTGAGGTCATAGTCCTGAGGTCCGGAGAGATAAGGGGTTGAACGTGTGTGGAGATGATTTAATTTAGGTTTCAGCGTTATATTTTGGACTAACCCTCGACCGAGTACTTTATGGAAGCTGTAGACTGATACTCAGCATCGTTTTTTGGATGCAGCCTGCCGCCGCCCGTCCCCCGACCCCCGACCCCGTGTCTCTTCCCCAGAGAAATGTTCCCTTTACTTAAAGAAAGATGGGGAGGGAGAATCGCTCTTGACGAGTTCAGCAAAGTCGTAAGCACATCAGAAGAGCTGCTCGGTCGATCCCAGCCCAACCTTTAAACTGGAACCGGCTTCCTAGGAGCTTAAGGAAAAAGAGGGGAAGAGGGGAAGGGAGTCGGGGCCCGGAACGCATCACACATTCCCCGGCTTTCGTTGCATAATGCGCTCGGAACCTGCCAGGTGACCTGCTGACTTTGTTTTCTGTCTTGACCGTGCTTCATTCCACCAGCCCCTTGCCGCCGGGCAGCACCACACTGAGAGGGCTCTGGGTAGCCGCGGAGCTGGCGGACCCCAAGAATCACCCGGCCTTGGACCGACGTCAAGATCCGGCCCCACAGGCTCCGCCCCGCGCCTGCTCCGGGAGCTCCCCCGGCGGGCGGCAGCTGCGGCGGCGGGGGCGCCAGGGGGCGTCCTACCCGCCGGGGACTAGACGGGGCACTGGGCGGCGGGGCGGCAGATGCACTGCGGGCTCCCTGCTCGCAGCCCGCTCCAAGCCAGACTGCAGATTTCAGCACTCCTCCCGCCCCCCAGCCCCGGCCCCACTCCCTACCACCGGAGCTGGCCACCCGTCAAGCTCGTCCTCGTTCTGGGCCCCGGGGCTCAGGTGAAGCTCTGCAACGACAGATGGATCTGATTAGTGCTCGCGGGTCCTAAGGGCGGGTGCTCGGCACATTTAACGTGAAATGGGGTCAAGCGTCCGTGCAGAGCGGTGGAGTCTGGGGAAAAATCTCACCCGGGTGGAGAGGCGTAAGGAGGGTCGAGATCTTTAGGCTTTTCCGCGGCGGCGGGCGGAAAGCAAAATGAGCGACCAAGGCTGAGCTTGCACAACGCTCCCAGTGGGTCCGCATAAAACTGGGAGCATGGGAGAACAGACCCCCTGACAGAGGGTCGGACATCAGGCTGGTCGCGCTGGCTGCCCTCTCAGCCTCCTCGGGATGCACAGAGCCCTGGGGTCCCGCTGAACTGCCTCCACGACTCCCCATTGCAGGGAAGGAGAACAGAAGAGGCCGAGGGCGTGCAAGAATGGGTTGACTGATTTCTTTCAGAAATGAGACGCCGAGCCCATAATTCTTTTTTTTTTTTTTTAAGATTTTATTTATTTATTTGACAGAGAGAAATCACAAGTAGACGGAGAGGCAGGCAGAGAGAGAGAGAGAGGGAAGCAGGCTCCCAGCTGAGCAGAGAGCCCGATGGGGGACTCGATCCCAGGACCCTGAGATCATGACCTGAGCCGAAGGCAGCGGCTTAACCCACTGAGCCACCCAGGCGCCCGAGCCCATAATTCTTGACAGCACCAAGGCTGAACTCTGGGCCTCCCAGGGACGCCCAGTGTCCCTACCCTCATCCAAAGGCCAGAGCTCAAAATGGTGACCGCCCCACCCCCCGCCCAAAAATGAATCAAGGAAAATAAAGCTTGAGACCCAAGTCTCCAAACTCTTTGTGCTCTGTGATACTTTTGCTTCAAGACCCAGCAAATCGTATAAAACGTACACACGTTCTCTTTTTTAGTTGAAAAGAATAATACAAAAGCAACATTGGTGACCCTACATTACATGAGAAATCAGAAAGTTAGTACACCCTGGAGGAATTTAGGGTAACTGGGGGACTGCGGAGGTAGAATTGATGCAGAATTATTCTGGCATATTATTTGAGATAAACTATCATCATTCTAAAAACTAGAAATACATTGAGTGGTTACAAATGTAGCCCCCGTGGCCCCATTTCCCCATGTTTTCAACACTTAGCAGCAGAATAAATACACGATTCAAAACTGCAGTGGTCGCCCATGAAGCAAAGTGTCTGGTTTTAGGGGGAAAAAATGTCAATTGCTCTAATATTCTTGAAAAACTGGAAAGTTTGAAAAAGCCTGGAAAAAAGAAATCAGAGTATTTGTCACTGAGGAAGCCATTTGAAATTAGAATTCATGAATCACTTTACCTAAGGTATCAACTAAACCAAGTTCCAATTGTCTCTGCTTTCTCTCTCTCTTCAAAGTAGTCTCTAAGAGCCCTGAATGAAAATACAAATGCTGTTGTGTGGTTCAGAACTATTCAGAAAATATAATACTATAGGATTCATTACTATAGAAATGTTTACTTCAAAAATGTGAAATTTGAAGAAAAGAAGACACGACAGAACAACAATTTGCTGAGTTTTGTTACTAACGAGAATTTCTTAAGCCTGGGTTTCAGTGGGTTTCGCCGCAGTTTCTGAAGAAAAGATCTCATTGATCTCTCTTGACCTTTTATGACTTGGTTTCTAACAGAAATATTCTTAAAATGACTAGCTCCCCCCCCTTCCCCAATCATAAGTTCTTGAATCCCCTTTGGTCAGGGTGCAATTAGATTCTGGTTTTGCATAGTTTCATTGTCAGTCCCTCAGCAATATGTTTTTTCAGTTTTATTAACTGAACCCATGACCAGCAGATAATTTTCTTAGGGATCCAAGGCATACTGATTGAGAGTTTAAAATACCGGGTTCCATTCTTTGCTCCTGAAATTGTTTCTCTGTCCCTCTGGTACTAGCAACGACTCCATCCTGTGCGTAGTTGCCCGTAATTCAGTTGAGAAAATGTATAACTCTGTTCATCTTAAGCTTTATGCTGATTTAATTTTCAATCCTTGTCATTTGTTTTCAAAGCAATTTTTATTAAGGTAGAACTCAGGGGACGAGTCCAGAGATATGTACTTTATTGGGGGTAGGGGAGGAAGGAAAGGGAGAGAAAGTGTCTAACTGAATTCAATTTGACTTAAACTTATGTTGATTAATCTGAAAAATAGTGTAGAGCTGTTTTTCAAGGATAACAACAGGTATGGTTAAGGATACACCCAATATCCCTTGAATTGGCCTAGGATTCCAAAGTAGAAAAGGTGTATATTTCAAGAACTGAGAGAGCTATATAACCCAAAGCGTTAATTTCACCTCCAGCAATTTCAGACTCAGGATTCAAGGTGCATTGTAAGATCTCATTCTAGTTGCTTAAATGCAACCATGCCTTTCTCCTTCTATTGTTTCTATTGTGTCTAGTCTGTTTTTAAATATTTTAAAGAAATTTATAAGAAAGCAAATTTGCTTGGAGCCTCATCATCCAAAAACAACTGTTTATGTTTTTCTGTGTTGTTATTGTTCAGCTTTTGTTGGTGTATTTGCATATCTTCATACTTTTATTTTTCCTTCTGTTTTTCTTAATTTCAGAAAATGTAATAATCATAACATATTCAAGATCTCTAATGTACAGTTTATATGCATGGTAATGTGGATCGCCTTCCCTCCTTTGCGAAAGTAGGCTGAGTATAAAACTGACATAGTTATTCTCAGGTAATTTTAAGAAGCCTGGCTGTAACTTCCAAATTTCATTAAGATTCTTACTGATTTCATTAAGTCTCAAATGTTGTAGTCCCCTTACTAAAGAGAATGCTCCTTGGGTTACCTGACCATCTAGGACTCAAGATAATTTTATACTGGAGGACTTGTACCTGCCTGATTTGGTCATTTGTGGAGTATGTGCCTTTTCTGAAGAAAGTCAGCTGTGACCCAGAGAAGCAAAGACATGCTAAAGAGCTGTCTCATACACTCAGAAAGCACTGGTTGAGCAATTTTCTGTGGGACTCAGTGGATGCCCTTCATTTGCTTGCCCTGACTGACTGCACGGGTTTTCTTGGGAACTGAGAACCATGGGACGGGGAGGCAGAATTATCTAAATACAGTAATTACCAAATTGAAACCTATTCATTTAGGTTGCTAGGCTCAGAACCGACCTTGACACTTGCAACCTTCAGATTCCAGTTGGCTGGGGTCAAACACAAATGTCGAGTTGCTGAGTGATTTCCACATGCTTCTTTTGTGTACCTTAGCCAGGGCAGACAAAAGATGTTTTTCCAATGGGACTCGTTCTTTAGGAGGCCTGACCCTTGAAGGAGCAAACTAATCTCAGGTGATTTTGAGGTTTTAGGGCACTAAGAGAACTTTTAGAGCATGGAGAAGTAATTTGTTCAATGGTACCTTAAAAGAGTTAATTTATCTCCAAAAGGTGAGTTCCTTTACTACCTTGAGTCCTTCACTTCCTCTGAGATTAGACTCATAATTTGCATAGCAAAGCATTCCATTTCGTTGGAAAGGAGGGGGTGGGGACCGTTAACAAGGAAAGTCGCTTTTCCCATAGTCTTTCACATCTCAGGAGTGTGCTAAGTGGGCTTGATCAACCTTTCCCCTCCCCTAAACTCCAAAAGCTCAGACTCTTTTGTTCATTATCTATTTTGAGATTGAGCAGTTTTTCCGGATGGAAGAGTTGTAGGATTTAGCGTATAGTTGTTGAGAAGTTAGGTCTGCTAAGCATCGTTGTTTGGTGTGGCCACTCAGTGTAGACGTACAGGTGAAACTTCAGGAAGACAAACAGACCCTACTCACATCCCTTCTCCTCTTCTTTACAGACATAACATTTTATTTTTAATAAAAACCCAGATAAATCAAGGAGGAGGTTTTTCATATATTGATGACACTCTGCTTGGGAATTAGACAAATTTATCTTGAGATTATGTTTGTCACTTGGTTATCCTGCTCGTTCTACTCGAGTCATATAGGCAGTTAAATCACAGTCCCTGAGAGCCTACACTAGTATATGTGATTGTTTATTTGGTTGTACCTTAATGGTTCTCCAGAAGGAGCTCATGATTTGTTTTAACCAAATACGCTCTACCTTAGAGACCCACCACTGAAACTACAGGAGACTTTTTTTTTTTTTTAATTTTATTTTATTTTTTAGCATTTTAGAAGATTGAACCCTGTGAGGTTCGAATGCACATGAGATCCGTTGGGGCTACTTTTAATGTGTCTAGTATTTCCAAGTTGGGAGATCAGTCACAGGGATCTGAGGGAAGAAACTAAGCTTTTAATAGTTTCTGTCAATAAGAAGGGGCAGTTACAAAAATATGAAAATATTTGCTGCTAGAAGCCAAACGGTGATTTTGAGTTGAAACTATTACATTTTGAGCATTTATGGGAGAACCCAAATCTTGCTGTATCTCCCTATGATCAATCATGTTGTATGACAAGTCACGGTGACTTTAAGAACAGTAAATTTAGAGAAATATAATTTCTCTAAATGGGTTCTACCCAATGGGTTCTACCCATTGACAGAGTTTATAGGCTTCTCTAAGAGCAGCATGGCTATGGGGAGGGGAGTATAACCAGGTGAGGAGTCAGGAAGGAGCTTCTATTTTCCCTAGAATATGGAATGTGAAAATGTACTCAGGTTGTGCATACATAATTAAATACAAATACCCAGAATTTTAAACAGAAAAGTACTTGTCTCCTAAAATAAATCTGAATTTAAATAGAATTGATTGTGGCTCCGTAGCTCAGGGGTTAGAGCACTGGTCTTGTAAATAGAATTGATTGCATCCCTGTGTTGTAATGTTCGACACTATTGTTTCTATTTATTTCTTAAAAGTCATAGATATGTGAATAGGCAGAAGTCTGGCATTGGTGGGAAAATTGCATCATGATGAACATGAAAATGCCCCCTAGGTTAACTTAATGTAATACTAAAATCGCCTTGAACATATTTTATGCACTTGAAAGATATTTGGAAGGGTCAATGAACAGGGAAGAATATTCCCTCTAGTTTTAGGGTAATAATAGTAGACTGGCCTTAGCAGATATAAAAATGTTATAAAATGACCATTACAAGAAGCTCTCGTTATTAGGTCATCAACAGAAAAAGGGATCAGTTTCCGAGATCTATTACCTCGGAAATAGATTTAAGATAGTGTTAGAACTTGACACCTGACAAATTAGAAGCAACATAGTTGTAGGTACAGGAATTACTGAGAAGTACCACTTGGTTAAATGCATATCATGCAAAAATGATTTAATAGAGTTGTTTAAATCACACTAATTTTTCCAAACATATTAAACATATGTCTAAACATATTAAAGAGTTAATCATGTTTTTAAGTATAGGAAAATTGAATTGCCTATTATCCAACCAATTAAAGAAGCACACACTCACACTCTTTAAGAAATTAAGGGTATCATTAAAGGTAAAGAAACTAGGTTTGATTTGCAAAGGTTTTAAAAAAGTTTACAGCAAAATGTAATACATATAAAAGGCAAAACAATCCATTATGACTAGGACAAGTACTTGATGAATATTTACTATAAAATATAAAAATTATGGCTATAATCCAAAGTTCATATGAAGATTTATAATAGAGTAATTGTAACTGCACAGACACTTTAGACCAGAGCTTAGCAAGCTTTCTCTGCAAGGGGCTGGATAGTAAGTGTTTCAGGCTTTGTGGACCATAGGTCTCTACTCTTGTTGTACAAAAGCAGCCACAGAGAATAGTAAACAACTGCACAAGGCCGTGTCCCAATAAAGCTTTATTTATGAACACAGAAATTTGAATTTCATATGATTTTCACATGTTATAAAATATTCTTCTTTTGATTTTTAAAGACTGAAAATAAATTCTGAACTCTACATAGAAAACTAATGTTATACTATATGTTGGCCAATTGAATTTAAATTAAAAAAAAATACTAAAAATAGAAAAACTATTCTTAGTTCATGGGCTTATACAGCAATAGACCCCAGGCTGGATTTGGCCTGAAGGCAGCAGACTGTCAACTCCTGCTTTTTGCCAGAGTTCCCTGAAAACTTTTCCTTGAAAAAATAGTCTCAAGAGCTTTTATATGAAAAAAGAATGTCGTGACCAAATATACTTGGGAAACCCCGTGAACTATGTTACCCTTTTGGAAATTTACAATGAGCGTTCACATTGTAAAACCCTTGAAAATCTCACAGGGAGAAACGTGCTTCACTTAGGTCAAACATCAACTTATTTAACCATAGTACCCCCCTTTGTCCCACATATCTTCAGCCCTATATGGCTTAGGCCTGACTAGGCCTTTTCCCTGAGGGCACTTCTGGCCTCTTTTCTTCCTCTTAACCAGATGCCAGTCACCCAAGTCTTCCTTAGGTTGTTTAATGACCAAATATATTCGTTCCTGCCTTGAATGTTCTTCTGTCTGCTGTTCACTCTGTCTAAGAGTTTCTGCCTCACGATCTTCACAAGGCTGGCTTTCTTGTTCAATTCCTGACTCCAGTGTCTCCCTCTCAGTGAGGTGTCTCTGACATGCTATTCTAGAACAGCTCGCTCCATCCAGCCTGCTCGGACACAGGATTCAGACTGGGCTCCTCATTGAAAGTTTTAAGAAATTTTCTCTCCGTGTGTGTATGTGTATGTATTATCTTCTCACTGCAAAGAAAGCTCCATGAGTGTGAGAACCTTGCCTCTCTTGTCTTCCTTCGATCATCCTGTCCCTAAATGAAGCATCTGCCACATAAAATACTTGCTATATAGTTTTATCTGAAGAGAGAGAGAGATAAAGTAATAGAAATAGAGACAGGGGAGGGGAAGGAGGGTGAGAGAAAGTATTTCACAGATCAGATTCCACATTTTTGGAAATACTATTTTGTGCAAGAGAAAATACAAATGCTAAATTATCACCATGAAAAAATGGGCCGTGTCACTAGTAGTGACAATGCAAATTAATACCACATAAAGTTTACATTCCAACTCCAATTACTCTAAACAGTTCATGTAATCACACTCATCAATTGCTGATGATTCTCTAAATGGATCCTTTTTTTTTTCCCCTGGACATCCAAGGAAACAGAAATCAGAAGTATAAAATTGTTTATATTCTTTGACACTTTGGGGGACATGCTTCATGTAAATAAAACTGTAGAGGAAAACAGTATTGTTTTCAGCAGGTTGATACCAACACTGCAAAGATTGGAAACAATCTTTCTATGATTGCTAAAAATGACAATAGTGTAAATGACATCAATACTTGGACTTGCTTATTAAGCAACAGTAAATGAGAGGAGCAGAACAGAACATGTATGCCCTCTGATTACACTGATGTAAAATGGGCACCCACCCACTAAACATCGCCAGACAAGAAACTGCAATAAGGCATATTAAATTTCATGTTTGCTGCCGTCTGTTCTCTGTAAAGTTAAAAAGTTGACTGAGAGAGAGAAAGAGATTGGAGCTTGTCTGCACTGAGGAGAGAAAACCAGTTCTGCATGCACATGGCTTCATTTGTCTGAGGTCAAAGAGAGAAGACTTAAATATCCTGAAGTAAGAGCGGCAAACTTATCCTTTTTGTCCTTGCAAGGTAGGCCTGAGCCTGTGTTCCCAAAGGCTTTTCTCAGTTATCTCCCGTAGCAGTGCTCTGGGTCCTTTAAGAAGCAGAAGGTTACTATGCACTACGAGGTATTTGCATTAAATAGGGTACATTGGCATAAATTACATAGAAGACACTAGCTCCTACACCTTGAATTTATTAGCTGTGTCCTGTTGGTTTCAATAGTTAAGAAACATATGCCATTTAAAACTTTTCAAGAGCAAAACCTTTCCCATGCAAAGATTAGGCCCCATATTTACAGGGTGCTCTGGGAATCCCAGTCTAGTAAGGAGTGAAGGCCAAAGTGCCTGCCTGAGCGCTTTGCAACTCAGACAGTTTGATCTGAGATACAAAGATCCGCTGGTATATGCATGAGCTCAGGGGATGAGCCCTGGGCCGAGAGAACTGTTACCTAATTATAGCATCTACAGTGTCCCCCGCGGCCTGCTGAGCCTCAGAGTGTGCTCTGGGAGTGGGCATTTTAAGGATGGTGTGGATTAACTAATGCTTACGATGACTTGTCCAGATTCCTGGGAGAAAAACGCTGTGTAAAAAGCAGAGTGTTAAAGTGTTTAGGAAAATGGCGCTTTTTTTTTTTTTTTTTTTCTTTTTAAGAGTTGACTTGCTAGAAATATCATTCTAAGGATTTATTTTAATTCATTTGAAAGTTTTGGGCAAATTCTTTTCTCATCATACAGGTCAGGCTTAATTTGGAATATAATGAATATCTTTTTTTTTTTTAAGATTTTATTTATTTATTTGACAGACAGAGATCACAAGTAGGCAGAGAGGCAGGCAGAGAGAGAGAGGAGGAAGCAGGCTCCCTGCTGAGCAGAGAGCCCAATGCAGGGTTCAATCCCAGGACCCTGGGATTATGACCTGAGCCAAAGGCAGAGGCTTTAACCCACTGAGCTACCCAGGCGCCCTATAGTGAATATCTTGACAGGATACGAACTTGAAGAATTGAGATAGGACCTGGCTTCATGTACATATAATATCATCATTCTCGTCAATAAATAAATAGAATCAATTGTTCTGTTCATATATGTCATTATGCTACTTCTTTATTGTGTGCAGAGTAAGCAAATATAGCCTCTGCCAGATACCATACTTTATAATCCAGGAATAATTTTTACCAAAGTCTAAAGAAACAGAGTGGATAGCCATGTGTATTCACATATAATTTTCATCTTGGCTTTTAAAAAAATGAAAGCGTGATATAAAAAAATATGTTTGAAGTGCTGCTATCAATCGAAATTTATCATTTCAGGTGATAAATCTGAAAAGTGGTTAAATTATCATTTCAGCTGAGAAATCGATAGTTGGCTAAATACTCGTTCATGTGCTTCCTTTTAAAAAGAATATTTAAACACTGCGGACAGAAAATAAGTAGGTTTAATGTAAAGTTGCAGAGTGGAGACAAATTGCACACAGTATTTGATGTCATTAGCTCACCTACATGACATGAGATTTGGAAACAATTTTTACTAATATTTTCTACTTTTTTTTTTTTAATTTTCTTTGACTAACATATAATGTGTTATTTGCTTCAGGGGTACAGGTCTGCGATTCATCAGTCTTACACAATTCACAGCGCTCACCACAGCACATACCCTCCCCAGGGTCCATAACTCAGGCACCCTCATCCTTCTCATCCCCCTCCCTTCCTGCAAAAGAAACAATTTTTACTTAATAGATTACCTGTAATTTTATTTTATTTTATTATTATTTTTTAAAGATTTTATTTCTTTATTTGACAGACCGAGATCACAAGCAGGCAGAGATGCAGGCAGAGAGAGAGAGAGGGAAGTGGGCTCCCTGCTGAGCAGAGAACCGATGCAGGGCTTAATCCCAGCACCCTGAGATCATGAACTGGGCTGAAGGCAGTGGCTTAACCCACTGAGCCACCCAGGTGCCCAAGATAACCTATAATTTTGAAGACAACATAACATGAGAATATAGGGTGCCTGGTGGCTCAGTCAGTTAAGCATCTGCCTCTGGCTCAGGTCATGATCTCAGGGTCCTGGAATCCAGCCCCACATCAAGGCTCCCTACTCAGCGGGGAGCCTGCTTCTCCCTCTCCTTCTTTCTGCTGTTCCTCCTCCTTGTGCTCTCTTGGTCTTTCTCTGTGTCAAATAAATAAATAAATAAATAAATAAATAAAAAAAAATTTAAAAAACACAAAGTAACATGAGAATAAATTACTAATTGATGAACTTCTGTGGCTTATGAACCTGTGTATGGTGGTGTATGGGACCTAGGGTTAGCAGAGTTCTCAGCTACAGAGCAGCATGACTGATGTTCTAGCAAAAACGATTCCACAGATAAGGTGCCATCATCCTATTTAATTTAGAATAATTGCTTTTTTAATACTTGAGAATGATCCTTTTTTATTATTATTAAAGGGGATGTCTGGAATATCCTTACTATTACACTGTAATTTTCCTGTAACAGATGCTGAACTCAGCAGCTCCAGTTCATTCATTCCTAAGTGTTTCATTAGGCTAAGGGCACTTAGTAGCAGAGCTGCAAGCTACAAAATAAGGAAAGTTGCTCAGGTGCTGGAGACCACAGATATTAAAGATTTCGTGCTGCTTGCGTTTGGTTTGAATGATTTGGTCGTTCTTTATCCTTGTCTCACGTGTGCAAATTATTCTTTTCTTTAAATTGCATTTTTCAGTAGAAAACTGTGCCTGGTCCGTTTGCCCAGGGAAATACGAGGATGTTACAGAGAATTTTTGGTCATCCGTTTATGAAGTCATGAATCGAGAAACCCATTTTGTTGCACTTTAATCTACAATGTTTATGCTTTTCAAAATGAAAGGATAATTTTGAGTATGAAGACTGGAATGCCTCAAAATGAGAGGCCAGTTTATCAAGGGAGCCTATGAAGACAGGGTGGGATGTGTTAGGGGTGAATTTGGAGCAGCCCAAGGGAAAAAAAAGATCAAACCAAGAAGAAAAACTGTAATGGGGTTTGATTTGATGAAGAAAGTGAATTCATAGGCGAACACAATTTGTGTTTAGCCTTAGATTTTACATCTGGTCAAGTGTGAGCAGCAAACTAGAACAGATAATATATATGAGGGCAGAAAATCCAGCTGGCACGAGGAACTTGTGAAAGTTTAAATAATTGATCTGGCAATATTCAGATCTTTAGCGTCTAAGGATTAACACCCTGGGGTCAAAGAAAATTTGGATGAAGTCATCACAAAGTGTAAAAGAAACATTCGGTTCACTGACAAAGATGCCTAAATAAAATAATAAATGTATTTGTAAAAGAAAATTAATCAGCTCGCCAATCTAATATGTGGTATGACTCAAGTCTATCACAAATTGTCTCAAATATAAGGTCTCATAGAGCAAGTGAAATTTGAACTAGACCTAAAAGATTGAGAATTGGATCCCTTCAGAAGTTTCTGACCTGCTGTATCCCATGTGGAGTTTGAGGCCGTTTTCCACCACTGTCCTTGACTTGCACTGCTTTTCCACATGGATTTGTGTCTCCAGGTTCCTCACGGGACAAAATCATACTGAATTATTATGGCAGTCTGCTGTGACTGTGCCACAGAGGGAAAGTAACCGATTTTGTAAACCGATACCTTGACCTTTCCCCTGAGCAGACAATGCTATAACCAACTTAGCTAACTAGTCACAGACCTAAGTAGATGAGCTTAGTTGACTGAGGGGAAGCAATAAATTATGTTTGTATTGACCTTAGTAAACCTTTTAATTCCTTCCCACATGATATAGTTCTCAACAAATTGGGAAAATATGGCCTAGAGTCTCGGTAATTGCACAAGCTCAGATCAATGGCCATGGCCTGTAGCATCAGTTTTATGCCTTGCTGTACTCAGTTTCATCATCTGCAGGGAACGGTGGGGTATTTAAACTCCAGGCCATTCCCTCTCATGGGCCCCAAGAGGATGCTGACCTTTTGTTGCCTACAATGGTGGGAGCGAAGGGACGTGGCCTGCTATCCCATTAGGGAGGAAGCATTGGTCCAGGTATGTTGGGGGTCAGGGCTGAATGTTTTTGTTGCATTTCCCCTAGCAGCAGGTCTCTTGGAATGGCCAGAGGGACCCAATATGCCCCTCACACCATTTGTTTGGCTGCTGGTTGTTATCAACTTGAGTGGAAATCTTCCTGAAGTGTCCTGGGCTTTTGGTCTCTGCCTGCTCACTGCTAAGTTGCTTCTCGATCCCTCTCTTAGTTGCAAAGGGGAACACACGGAACATTTCAATGACTTCCAAGTTGGAAAGTTTATACAATTTGTAGGAAATTCACTCTTCATTCACTCAGTACAGAACTGTTGAGTAACTACTATCATGTGTCACCACTGTGTTGGCAGAAGGCACACTGAATAAGATTCAGCTTTTGCTCTGGAGGAAGTTCCATCTATTTGATGACAATGACATGTATATACACAATGACTGTGTTAGTTTACTAGGGCAGCTGTAAGAAAATACCACATTCTGGGATTAAACAGGAGAAACATATTTTCTCACAGTTCTGGAGACTGGAAGTCCAAGACCAAGGTGTCAACAGGTTCAGCTTCTCCTGGGACCTCTTTTCTTGTTTGTAGATAGCCACTTTTTCCCGCCTTCACACATGGTCTCTCCTCTGCGAGAGACCTCGCGAGAGGAGAGAGAGAGGTCTCTCCTCTCATCCTTGGTGTGTCTTTGTGGGTTTGAATGTCCTCTTCTTACAAGGATACTAGTCAGATTGGGTTAGAGCTCACTTCAAAGGCGTGATTTGAACTCAATCACCTCTTCAAAGCCTTATTTCCAAATACAATTATATTCTTTTTTTTTTTTTTAAGGTTTTATTTATTTGACAGAGAGAGAGACACAGCGAGAGAGGGATCGCAAGCGGTGAGAGTGGGAGAGGGAGAAGCAGGCTTCCTGGTGAGCCTGGAGCCCTATGCGGGGCTCCATCCCAGGACTCCAGGATCATGACCTGAGCTGAAGGTGGACGCTTAACGAAGGTGCCCCCAATACAGTTATCTTCTGAGATACTGAGGGTAAGGGTTTTAAAAGTGAATTTTGGGTGAACACAATGGTGAGATGAGTGTTGACAGGTATGGGAAGTTTTATGTGAACTTAAGGGGTGTCTGGGGACCAGGATGGACATCAATTCTCAATATTACTAGAGCCTGAAGCAGTTGTCTCTGTGGCAATTTGTAAATGGAGTTAGGTCTATGGTTATGATCACTGGGCTAGCATCATGTATAACAAATTCTAAATCTGAGTATCTTTAAGGTGGGACAAACACCTGCCTCTTCCCCACATTTAAAATATTTACTTAGTCCTTAAAGTTATCCAAGTTCACAATCCTTGACTAAATTAATGAGAAACATTTTCCTAACCACGCCATAGTTTGCCAAGCCCTCCAGCCCACATAAAGTCAGTGAACTACATTATTATACACCTGTTGTTAATTTATTTTATTTATTCCTCTCTCTACCTATTTCGTCTCCCAGCCAACGAAGAATCAGAAATGGACTCATTGAGTCACATACCTCTTCAGAACTGCTCCTTTGTCTACTTGAAGATAATAGCCAACATTTTAAAACTACTACTTAATTTCTTAAACCAGACTTCCCCCTGCTACTACAAAACTGAATCTTCTCCATTCTGTTCTAAATTAAAATTACACATGGTTGTGAGAGATGATAACCAAGATCTACCTCATGTTATCCTTCAACATTCAGCTCTGTTGAGAACTGGCAATGTTTCTTGGGATATCTTGGTTAAAAGAGCAGGCAGACAGAATCCGATGGGTTGATTGATTTCCTAGCATCAGGTGGTAAGTTACCACCGTTTCTAATGTGGATGAAATAGATGAGTTTCACTGTAAAGGGAGGAAAGATAAGTGGGCAGGGTATAACCAGATACCCAAAATACGCTATGATCTTGATATTGTTTGTTTTTTCTGTGATGGTTTGGAAATGACATTAAAAAACAACAGGATAAAAATTAAAATATTTTATATAAAATGTAAAAAAGGTGGAGAGATTCAGTAGTAATCAAAGACATGCAAATGAAGCAAATATGAATTATAACATTTGAACTCAGTTTGGCAAAGATTTAAAGACTGATGATCTCTTATATTTGCAAGAATGTGGGAAGATGGGCACTTATACATTATTCATGGGGAATAATTTGTACAATTTACGGAGAGCAGCTTCATACTAAATCTCAAAACATAAAATTCTACTTCTAGGAATTTATCTTTTTTTTTAAAATTTTATTTATTTATTTGACACAGAGAGAGAGAGATCACAAGCAGGTAGAGAGGCAGGCAGAGAGAGAGGAGGAAGCAAGCTCCCCGCTGAGCAGAGAGCCCGATGCGGGGCTCCATCCCAGGACTCTGGGATCATGACCTGAGCCAAAGGCAGAGGCTCAACCCACTGAGCCACCCAGGCACCCCTCTACGAATTTATCTTAAGTGCACCAAATATAAATACACACACACACACACACACACACAAATCATCACAACGTTGGAAATAATGGGTGAGAAAATGACTAGTGACTTGTGTCCATTAATAAAGGGTGGGTAAAAATCATAACTGTCCATTCATACAATGGAACTCTATGTTGCCATTAAAATGAATGAGTCACAACTATATTCACTGGCATGGAAAGATATTTCAAGAGCATATTGTTTAATTTAAAAAGCAATCTGGAAAACAACTATGTAAAACAACTCCATCAATATTGACTTAAATATGTGTGTGTGTGTGTGTGTGTGTGTATTCATGGAGAGATGATATCACAATGTTCAGTAGTATAGTTACAAGGACAACCTCTGGGAAATGAGATATGAGATGTTTTTACTAATTTAGGGGACTCATAAAGACTAAATATTTTCATTGTATGATCTTTATAATTACAAAAAAGTAAATAAAATATTTGGACAAAAATATACTTCTTGGGATCAAGATATTTACAAAACAGTTCGATTTTAATGCCTGACTCTATAAATGGTTGGCCTGCTTGAACATTTTATTGCATTTTTTAAAAGATTTTTTTTTTAAAGAGTTTGTTTGTTTATTTGACAGAGAGGGAGATCACAAGAGACAGAGAAGAAGGCAGAGAGAGAGGGGGAAGCAGACTCCCCGCTGAGCAGAGAGCCGGATGCAGGGCTCCATCTCAGGACCCTGAGATCATGACCTGAGCTGAGGACAGAGGCTTAACCCACTGAGCCACCCAGGTGCCCCTAAAATATATTTTTTTTAATTTTATTTATTTGAGAGAAAGAGAGAGAAGAGTGAGCAAGAGAGAACATGCATGGAGGGGAAGGGGCAGAGGCAGAGGCAGAAGGAGAAGCAGTGTCTCCACTGAGCTGGGAGCCTGATGTGGGGCTTGATCCCAGGACTCTGAGATTATGACTTGAGACAAATGCAGACTCTCAACTGCTTAACCAACCGAGCAACCCAGGTGCCCTCAAATATTTTCTTTTTATTTATAGGTATAATTCTTGTATGCAGAATATTATTGTAGTACACCTTGAACTTCCCTTTTAATAAGCATGAGGTATTCCAACAGTGGCCAGTAAATTAAGAATATGTACGTGTTCATTGAAGACAAGGGTTACGAGCTGAATTATGTCCTCCCAAATTTATATGTTGAGGTAGAATATGACTGTATTTGGAAATAAGATTTGTAAGGACACAATTACATTAAAATAAAGTCATTAAGATGGGTCAACCTAATATAACAGATGTCCTTATAAAAACAGAAAATTTGGACCAAGATATGTATAGAGGAAAGGCAGTGTGGAGACCCAGAGAGAAGGCGGCCGTGTACAAGCCAAGGAAAGAGGTCTTGGAAGGAAACAACCCCACTGAAACCTTGATCTCCAACTTCTAGTCTCCGGATTCCTGAGAAGATAAATTTCTGTGTTTAAGCTATGTAGTCTGTGGTGACCCTTTTTAAATGGCACACCTAGAAAACTCATATAATAAGTAAACCTATCTCATCTGTAATCCCTATTGAAAGTCTTATTTTTGTTCTGTAATATTTCCAAGTCACTTACACACATTTGAAATGAATGGTGTTAAACGGATTTTATTAAACTGCCCAAATGAGTTAAAAAAAAAAAAGTACGCATCAACTTCAAACTCTTGCACCTGAAAAAAAGTTATCTAAAGTAGAAATATAAATATAACACCAAAGAAATGAAATTATACCACCCTTAGATAAGGCTGGATTTGGCAAAGAAATTTATATACATAGGTGTGGAGTTGTTCTGCAAGTTCAATTAGATAAAAATATTTAGAGTAGAAATATGATTTTAATCAAGGCTATATCTTGTAAAATTAAAGAACCTACTTACCGTTTTATCCCACTTATTGTTTTTATGTATATGGTTTTCATAGAAAATCATGTGGGGGAGGAAAACGTCACAATCCAGAGAATTTAAAAAATGGGAGGGAGAATTTAAAGTGAATTTAAAAGGAAGAAAGTAAATTATTTCATTTAAAATATTCTTGAATTGGAGGGGTTTTAAAAGCTTGTTAGTGACAAATGAAGTCCAAAATAGTAATTTTTGTTTAGCAATAGTCTAAAGATGTTTAATAAATCTTTAAAGTTATTTTTTTTAACGTAAAGGCATATTTGTAAATGAAGGGTTTAATTTTACCAAAGGTATGGTAGCTACTTAATGGTTACAGAGTATGAAATCCTCTGGAAAAAAGCTACTTTTAGTTAACATATGTTGGATCTTGTGTATTTACAGGAAATGTTTCCATTTAAGACCATTGATACATTAATAGTTTCCAGGCATGGTTTATGAGGTTTATGACGGTCTAAGTTTGTATTCTTTTGAACAACTAGAAAAGGATGTTTTTAAAGTAAGCACTTAGATTTGCCTGGATCTCATTTATAAAGCAAGGGTCTTAACTCCGAATGTCTCTGAAATCAAACTGTGCCCCGAAGTAGTGAATTCCCCAGTGGGATGACCACAACGTCTCCCATTCAGTTTCTCTTTACCATCAAATCCTTGTGTTTTCTTTCTGGAAAGGTAGTGCAGCAGGGAATGGAAGTTGTCCCTCCAGATTCCAGCTTTTTTTATGGATATTCTCTGATTTTACTGTTTCTACTTTCTTGGAGAAGTTGTTAATCATAAGTCATTTATTATAGTGCTGCTTGAAAACTCTGTGCTCACTTTGACACTGGGATTTGGCTGCTATCTTTTAGTGGCATTAGGAGGTCTCTAAGAATGGGGAACTGATTTGGTGGAAAATATGAATGTTTTTTCAGGAACAGGTAGAGTATCAGTGACCTTAATCATTTTGTCTTCCTGTGCTTAATGAAACACCCTAGTGGTCACTTGAAACCCTTTGGATGCTGTGTGCCCCCTCCTTGGGGGAGAGGATCTAACTCTTCTCCTCTCCAGATCTCTCTCAACCACATTGGTGGTTCTTAATAACACCTCTTGTAGAACCTCTTGAAGAAGAACCATGGCCCTATGTCCACCCCCACCCCCCCATCTCTGCATCTCTCTCTCTTCCTTTCTCTAGGTGAGCTCATCCTCTCCTGGCTTCCATATGCTGATGACTTCCAAAATTAAATCTTCATCTCAGAGCTTGCCTTTGATTCCAGATCACTGCATACAAACACATTTTCCTCCTCCTCCCCCTCCCCCTCCTCCCCTCCCCTTCTCCCTCCTCCTCCTCCTCCTCTCTCTCTCCCTCTCCCTCTTCCCCTTCCCCTTCCCCTTCCCCTCCTCCTCCTCCTCCTCCTCCTTCTTCTCCTTAATATAAATGCATTCTTGGGTGGCTCAGGGGCATTTCATAAAATCATCCTAAATGAGAATCATGATTTATTTCTCCAAATCTGCTCTCCTCCTGTTTTTCCATTTCAATAAGTGATATTGTCCTCTGTATAAATCAGAAAACCAGACGTTCTCCTTGACTCCTTCTCCTTCATCTCTTACACCCCACGAAGCACCAAGTCTTGCCAAACCTGCCTCCTAAACACACAATGGCCGAAAAGCAACCTTTTTTTTTTTTTTCTTAACTGCAACAAAAAGGCAACTGTAAATGATTCAACCCAACACATGTTCGCTGGGTTCACTTTTCTCCATTTCAGTGACAACATCCTGGTCCAAGTGCTGGTTCTTCAGATGGCTGAAGTCCCTCTCTTACTGCCCTTCCTGTATCTGTCTTTGTCCCTTCTTCCATTATTTATACTGTCTCTAGACTTACCTTTTTTTTTTTTTTCCTAATACAGATCTTATTACATCATACCATCACTTAAAATCCTCAGTAAGTTTTCAGTGTGCTTTGAAGTAGGTTTAAAGTCTTAACTGGCTTGGAAAACCATATATCATCTGGTCCCTTTCCTCTCTGCACCTTATTCCTTATTCTAAGCAATTCCTTACCCTTCCTTCTCTGATAGCATCTCACTGGACTTCCTCGAGTAACTTTTGATTTAGGGACTTTGGACGGATAATTTTCTTGGCCTGGTATGCTTTTCACTAATTATCTTGTTTGGGTAGCTCCTGTGAATTTGTCATATCTCACTCTAAACACCACTTGTCCTGGAAGTTTTGCCTGATGCTCCCCACAGTTTAAGGGCCCCTATTATATATCTCCAGACTCTCAATTATAGTGCAAACCATTGTTGTTATTCATTCTGTAAAATGTTGTGCCATCATTTACCTGATCACTTTCTGTTAGACTAAGACTCCATGAAAACAGACACTATATTCATCTCATTTTCTGCATATCCTTGCCTTTCAACATGGTGTCTTAAATTTGATAAATCCCCAATGTATGTGCATTGAATACAAGGATAAAATGGGAGTTAAGACCCAAATGTAAAAAGCAAATACCAGAAAGTATTTTACAGGTGTCAGAGTAGAGATGTAGACAAAGCATGGTGAAGACTGGGAGAGAAAGAGAGATTGTCCTGGGTTTTTCATGGAGAATTTCACACAGAAGGTGATATTGGTCTTGGCCCTTTGCAGGTAGTGGGGATTTTTTCTGGGATAAAGAATGGCATCATATACAGAGGGAAAAGCAGGAGCAAAGACATAAAGGTAGAAAAAGATAAGTCAGCTTGAGGATTAGCAAGAGATCCAATGGACATTAGCATAGGGTAGATGCTGGGGAAGTAGTAGGTAAGAAGGCTAGCACATAGATAGGAGAGGGAAACAAAGGATGGAGAGCCTATGGTGTTTAAACTTGTCATTTTCAGCCACAATCCCAGCAATGGTCTGAGAGAATTGACCTGGCTTTTGTGTGCAGGGAGTTTAGAGCACCCAAAACCCCTTGGAAAGATTACAGTAAATTTTGTGAGAGATAATGGGGAACCAGAACTCAGGTTGTCCCATTGGGTACGAAAGGAAAGCTGGACCTGAGGCTATGATACAGGAGGGGCACTGCTAGGTCTTTGATGCCTGGTTCCAGGCAATGGCAACATAAAGAGACCAAGCCCAAGTACTAGAAGAAAGGCAGTGTCTTGGCCCACAATCTCAGAGGAGCCACTAGTTAGAATTTAAGGGGGAACTGATAATTGCTTCAAGTGTCCTTTCTGCAGATGCTGCAAGAATTCATTCTTTAGAGAAATTCATTCCCCAAGATTCCCTACTTTCTCTCCAGTATCCACCTGTTGGCACATTCCTACTCATTAGTAGTTGTTGAAGTGGTTTTAAGCTGATTTCTATACCGGCAATTTAAAAAAAAAAATTTAAAAAAATATATAGTTACATTTAAAAAATTCTTTTTTTTTTTTTTTCCCAGATGGTAGTTATGGCTCAATCTACTTCACAGGTACGCGGGAGGCTTGCAAATGACTATTTCACATTTACTGTGTAAACTAGTGACTCAGTATGTTTCTTTAGAACCAGATATGTGTGGTTTTGCTTCACTTGAGGAATTCAGTAAAGAACATACTTCATGTCAGCAGAAACTCTCATAAATCTCTATAGAGAAGGACGTGAGTAAAACCTTCTATAATCACAAGGCTGCGTGGAATCCATTTCCTTTTCTTTATGTAGCCGCTTTAGATTTTTCTCACATACCTCAGAAAAAGCTTATTCCTGCCTATGAGGTGCTTTTGATAAGGGGCATCATTGTCATCTTTGTCTTGAGTTTACTCTTCAAGATTAAAAAAATGATTGAAGGAGAAAGTAAAATTTGAAAGGTGGTTATTTCGCTTTGTATGCATTTTCCCTCCAGACCTGTGCTCCAGGGGGAGCTTGCCAGAAAAAACAAATAGGGTAGTTTCTTTTGAACAATGGCTGAGCTTCTGTATCTGGGCCTTTGCATATAAACTGTGTGTCTTGGGATAGAAAGTCTTCCAGAAGCACAAAAACATGGAGCCAAGAAGTAGGGAAGAGAGATACTTACCTTGTAGGTGTAAAAGAACACATTTACATGATGACTATTTCAACCTGTATATTAAGCTTTCACATTTTCAGGGTTAAAAAAAATTTTTTTTCCATAAATTTCATCTTCTGACTATGCAGGTTTTGACTCAGAGAAATCCAGATTATCGAGATTAATGCTGATAAATGGTAGGAGGAAGTCCCAGATAGAAAGATTTCTGCAGAAGACACCTGCCCAGCTTGGCATAATGAGCTCAGCGGCCTGGCAGGAGCTTTACGGGAATACTTGGGTTGAATTGATGACCTTTCGTGGCATTTGTGGCATGGAAAAACATATATTTTTCTTCTGAAAGGAACACTGTATGTGGCATTCTGTTGTCTCCCGGCCTTTCTTAGGGAACGAGGAGGAGATTCTTGGATGTGCGTGATGTTAGAAACAAATTTAGAACTTTTAAAGCTCCCATTCTGTGTGCCATATTACAAAATCTCCCTAGGAAACTGATGGATTCTTTATCTAAATTTCTACTTGAAATGCAAAACATGTCATGTTGTCACAGGAATATTTACTTAACATTAGTCTTTAAAAACATGTTTTTGTTTCATTTCCTAAAATAAAACCTAAATAAGTCCTATAAAACCTAAATAAGTCCTTCATGCATGTGTGTGTGTGTGTGCGTGTGTGTACACATGCACATGCTCTAACCTCTGAAATTTGTCTTATTTTGTTTGACTTTAGAAGACTTTTGAGGCCATTTGTCATGCCTGGTGATCAGTGGACGGGGACCACGTGCCCCTGAGCGCAGAGGTTTTGGAACTGAGATTGTCACCCTTGGTTTAATAACAGCCTGAGCGCTCCCCCTGGCCAGGTATTTTAATATTTCCTTTGGTGAGTAGAACTAGAAAGCATTGTTCTTTTAATTTATAGATGACACTTTCTTGGAAGGAAAAACTAACAGTGTATGTCTGAGATCAGAATTAGACTTCGGATCGACTTTGAAAGGACCTGAGGAACGAGAGTCGAGCTTTGCTCGATTCTGTGGCAAACACACTCCCTAGTTCTCAGAGCAGCAGGCCCCCGCCCCGCAGCCCCTCCCCGCTTCTGCTTCCACTCCAACCTGACTGCCTCCCAGGGCAGTGCAGCTGCTCCTGCGGCCCTGATTACTGCCCACTTTTCTTTGCACACTCATAGCAAGACAGGTTCCTCTGAGGTCATCAGGATCCACAGTCTTCCACTGACCTCCATCTTCTGACCACTTTCCTCTCACCTTCCACTGACAGTCGATGATGTCTTTGGTGGGTTTCATCTTCATTCTTTCAACACATACTTATTTTTCTCCCTCTCCCCTGTCATGATGGAGATGTTCGTCCTCCTACCTAAATAAAGTCGATCCTAAGGGTGAGCTCTGGATCCCATTTTTTCCGGACTCCTTGTGGTCCTCTGATTTTATCTGCTTACCAGCTCTTGGCTTTTTTTTTTTTTCCCCCCTCTATCTCCAGCTTCCCTGCTTGTCTTAATTTATGTCACCCCAATCTCTCAGCACCCCTAATTTGTGTCTCTGCACATAGCATTGCCTTTTCCAGACCATCCTTCTTCATGAATCCTGTGAGTTTTCCAAAACATCAACCTGTTTCACGTACCCCCTTTCTTTTCTTCCACCCTGGGCTCCCCTGGGTTATTAGAATAAGACCCAAACTTCCCTGCACACGTGCACGACATTCAGGGCTCTGGCCTTTGCTGAGCTCTAGGAGGAGATGACAGATCTCTCTGCAAACTAAACAGTGATTTGGAATCCTGAAGTCTTTTATGTTAAACTCTATTTTTTAAAGAGACGATTTCTAGCACATACGTAGCCTCACGTTAAAGGGTCGAGAGAGAATTTTGGAGTTTAGAAAACTTGGGCTTTTCTTTACAGGCAAATACTGTTTCTGACATTCACACAGTATCTAAAAACCACACACTTTTTTTTTTTTTTTTAAGATGTCCGTGATCCATGTTGGGGAAATTTCTTGCGTGCAGAAGATGTGTTTCATAGGAGAGATCGATTGGTAATTTAAAAGCCACTAGTTCTAGCAACAGGAAGTTGCCTGTATGAGGTATGCACGTGGGTGATCTCTGCTTACTTCCTAAGCTGTGAGACGGCAACAAGACCATTATACCACCTCCACGAGTGTTTGTGAAGCAGAACTCATAAAAGTAACAGGCTACGTTATAGGATATTAAGATGCCTTACAAATAATCTTTTTCCTTAATAGTGCATGATGATTTATGGGTCCTTTGGAATTGCTTTTAATCCCTGAGGTTAGTCCTTATGTAATTGAAACAAGAATAATCAGATACAAGGTGGTGATATTTCCTGCTTCTCAGGGTATGTAATGTGATATAAGATGCCAGGGAAAACCATGACATTGAAAAGAAAATCGGCTAATATTTAGCATTTATGACTGTCATTTTGCTTTCACAACTCTTTCCAAACCTCAACTAATTAATTTATGCGCATCTCAAAGGAAGGTGATGATTATCTGTTTTACAGGTGGGAAGAAACTGATTTAGTTGTTAAAAGCCTTGCCCAAGGCCACAGAGGAGGGGGATGTTCTGGTCCTGGCCTAAAAACCGGGCACTCCTGAAGTCCATTTCTGTGGCTTCACACACTCTTTCAAAGGTGCCTCTGCTCTCCTCTGCAGCAGCTTTGATTGTAGAGTCAATGAATCTTTGACATTGACCTTCGATAGCTAGAAAGTTGAAGCTGATAAGTTTTGTGATTGTTGTGGACTTCATGGGTTCCCAGAAAACCTGAGTTCATGGAACCTTAGTTTTTTTGGGGTGTGTGTGTGCATTTTTAGAGCGAACAGAAGGGACCTGCCTGGGGAATACGTTCAAACACGATACACCAGGAAATGCTTCTTCTCCTACATGTGAGTGAGCGGTAACTCATGGGTTGCATAGCTTCCAGTAAGGACATTAAGTATTTAGTGTTAAATGTTCAAGGCAAGGGCACTTGCCCTACCTAGTGCAAGGGGATGAATCATAAACTTCTAGAGGGCAGAGATGAGGGTGTAATTCCTTTGTACCTGCAAACTGAGGATGACGGGTTAGACAGGTTGTTCCAAATGCTCTTTGAAAAGGGACTGTCAGAGGTCTTAGATTGCTGGCATTCCTCAATTTACATAACACACATATCCCCTCCAGTTTCTCTAAATGGGTCATATTTTCAAAGCTCCAGGAAATTTTGCCTTTTAAAGGATCCTTGTTTTGAATCCATTTGCAAGTGAACTAAACCATTGTGATAGAGCCGATTGCTTCTGAATTAATCTCTCGTGCCGATTTGGCTCTTCAAGTAAGTGAATTTTTAAAAGCCGAGCCTTTCTGTGACCTTGTCACAAAATGCAGCAAGGATACCACTCTACCGTGGAAGGCAGCAGGGCCCCTGGAAGAACAGGACTTTACAGAGGTCTCCAGGTTGCACTAGAAATGTTGTCAGTTAAAACGGAGTGACCGAGGGCAAGTTTTCTTTGGTAAGTTTTCCAAAGAATTGAATGGTTTTATACAGAGAATTTTACCTTGGTCAAGGAACACTGACAGCTTCAAAGCAGTCGCAAGGTAGTTTGCACAGAGCTCTCGTATTTTCTTAATATTTGCACCGTGTTCCATAGCTTAGACTGACCACAGCTTGCCTGCTTGCTCACTTATTCATCCATCTATCCATTCATTCATTCGTTCATTCATCCATTCTTCTATGTATCAGAATGCATTACCCTTTTCCCATTTTTTTTAAACAAATGATCTTGCAAAGAACATCTTTATAATAAGTGTTGATGTATTCCTGTTATTTATGTAGGTCTAAAAGTGTGGTGACTAGGTATGTGTGTTTTTAATTCCACAGATTCTGAAATTGAGTACAAAAAGGCTGCAACACTTTATAGTCCCATGAACGCTTTGTCAGAGGATAGGTATCCTGACACTATACCTTATACTGGGTATTGCCGAATGTTCTCGTTTAATCTGTTACATGGGAAAAAAAGTCTTCAATGGTGTTTTTAATCATGGGTGAGCTTAATAAGCAGATGGTACATGTGTACTAGAGTAACAATTTTGTTTCTGGCTGATTGGGAAGGAATAAAAATCAGGCATGCAACTTAATCCGACCCTGAGGCTGGGAACTTCCTTGATATTCTCCTTTGTTATAATGGTTACAGTAACCGGCAAGACGCTGACCTGACTTACCTGCTCCCAGCGCATTGGAAAAATATGAAAAAGCAGGTGCAAGCTGTTCCTGTATGGTCTCTAACTTTATTAAGACTTCTGATTATTAGACGAGCATTATTATCGGTTCTGGGAACTGTAATGGGTGAAAATGCTTTTAAGCGAAGCCCAAGAAAGAACTGAATTTGAAGGAATATGAGACTAGGATTTTAAGAAGAACAACTTTATGGCCCTGCATGCTGACTTTCAGCTGGAGAATCATTCTCGTTGCCATGACATTTTGACTGTTAGAGTTGGTAGTAGTTATGGACTTAATCACTTTAATTCGTGGTTTGAACAGCCCACAAAAATTTGGCCTATAGCCTTTTAAAGAAAATGACCCTTTAAATGTGTTATTGTTGAAAAAACAATCATCTCTGTAGAAAAACATTAAATCTGATAACAAGTCTTGAAGAAGGCTTTTCCTGTCAGTCTCTCTCTCCCCCGCACCCCTTCTCTTCTTCACTCCTTTTCTTCTCTCCTATCAGTCAATTCTACTTCTTCCTTATCATTGTAAGAAGCATTTTTCAGGTCTAACCTTGTCTAATCAGGAAAAAGAGGGGAAAGACCAGAATGTAAGAGCAGCCTATATGTTTTTTTTTTTTAAAAGCCACTGTAGTTTCATTTAAAAAATTTTTTTTAAGTTTTTATTTATTTGAGTAATCTCTATACCCAACATGGGGCTCGAACTCACATCCCCGAGATCAAGAGTTGCATTCTCCTCTGACTGAACCAGCTAAGCACCCCAAAAGAGCAACTTTTTTTAACCTACAAAAAAATGATTGCAATTTAAAAAAATTTAAGGTGTTTTTTTTTTTTCCCTGATATTTTCTTCTAAATGTAGCACAGTTTCTCAAACATGGAGCACTATTTGGCTAACCTTGTGGAAGTGGGATTAAGCAGAAATACAAATAGGAGGAGAATTTGTGTCTCTTGAAAGAACCAGAACACTGTTGCCAAAGGTAGTGTCTGTCTTTTAAAATACTCCAACTAGTATTTCAAATCTTGTTTTGAAGAAGGGTCTAGTCAAAGCTTACCTTCATAATCAGAACAAGAATATGTAGTGCTTAAAGTTAAGACAATGGAGCTAGCCCTCTCCTATCACTTAGATAATTTTGATTAGGGTCATTTGGTGGGGGAGATGATGGTGGAGGACATATGTGGGACAATGGAAAAGGACAAAGGGTCAGCCAAGGTGGGATGACTTGATGTGCTAGGTGAGGGTAGCCTAGCCATGAAAAATAGTGTGGCCAAGAAGATATTTAGGAACAGAGGAAGGTTGTTATCATTTTTTATAATTTTTTATACATAAAATTAAAAAAAATATATAGAATTTTTTGGGTAACTTTAATAATTTTAAATTATATATTATTCACAAATTTATGACTTAAATCTCCTTCATTTTATTAAAACTTCAGTAAAATCTGCCTACCCATAAAAACTTCATGTAAGGGTGTTTATTTTAAAAGTTATTATTATGGGTGCCTGGGTGACTCAATGGGTTAAGTGTCCAACTCTTGATTTCAGCTCAGGTCATGATCTCAGGGTTGTGAGATCGAGCCCAGCAAGGAGCACTCAGTGGCAAGTCTGCTTGGGATTCTCTCTCTCTCTCTCTCTGCTCCTCCCTTCCCTTGTGCATACTCTTCTGCTCGTTCTCTCTCTCTCTCTCAATATCGCTCTCTCTCAAATAAATACATAAATTTTCCAAAAATTTATTACTCTTCTATTGGAAATTCAGGGAAGAGTCTGAGTTGGCTGAGTCAATGTTTTGTAGAGGAGAGACAATGTGCATATGTTATCTAAATGATTCATAGATTGAATTAATCATTGGAAGCAGGAGCTAGAAGTCAGAGATTACCCAAGAATGTAGCTCTTGAACCTCTCTAACCATCCCCCTCCCTCATCACTCCACTTCCTGAAATCATCTGGGAGTTGTAGAAATCACTGGGTGAGGGAAGAAGGAAAAGCAAGGGATTTTCTGCAAAATGGGGAATGTTCTGTTCAAACGGATCCTAACACAACATTAAAAGGTATTATCTGTAAGGAGGCAGACAGCCAAATTCCACAATTCCACCTTGCAGTTAAGGAGAGGTGTTCGTCATAGAGAAAAGAGCTCTGTTTCCATGCTCTGGGTCCAAGACCAGATAGAACTTGGGAAGATACAAAGCAGTGGAGATATGTATCAGGTCTTAAAACGTATGTATCTATTAAGGATGTAATCAGTTAAGTGAGCCCAAGAAGTATGTAAGGTGATGTTCATTGAAGGAATTTTTATAAGATAAAATTGTAAAGAACTCCTTATTTGGCAGATGACACGATTATCTACACAGATAATTAAAAGGACTCTAGAAAACCAGATACTACTGAAATTCATGTGAGTGTAGCAAGGTTGAACAGTATCAATCCACAAAAGTTAACTGTATTTCTATACAGTAGCAATAAATAATTAGAAATCAGAATTTAAAAATGAGTGTCATTTAAAATAGCACTAGAAACATGAAATATCATACTTTGGTAGAAATCTAACAAAATAGTGCAGGATCTGTATGTTGAAAGGTACAAAACATACTGAAAGAAAGATGACCTAAATAAACGGAGAGATATCATATTCATGAACTGAAAACTTCATACTGTGAAAATGAAAATTGTTCCCAAGCTGACCTATAGATTTAAAACAGTATCATTCAAAATCCCAGTGGGATTTTTTTTTTTTTTTTGGAGAAATATACATGCTGAATTAAACTTTATATAGAAAGTCAAAAGAGCTAGAATTTTGAAGGAAAAAAAAAACAGTGCAATTTGAAGAAAGAATAAAGCTAGAAGACTCCTACTATCTGAGTTCAAGGTTTATCATAAAGCTGCAGTAATTATACAGCGTGGTATTGGTGAAAGGACAAACATATAAATAAAGGGAGCAAAACAGAGATTTCAGAACATTGAAAAAATAAAATAAAGTTTAAATTTTTAAAAAAGCAACAACAAAAAAAACCAACAAAAACCCCAGAGATTTCAGAAATAGGTCTCCCAGAATAGACTCATATATGGTCAACTGATTTTTCAAAAAAAATTTTTGAGATAATTATAGATTCACATGCAGTCTTAAGAAATGACACAGAGAGGGCGCCTGGGTGGCTCAGTGGGTTAAGCCTCTGCCTTCAGCTCAGGTCATGATCTCAGGGGTCCTGGGATTGAGCCCTGCAGAGAGCCCGATGCAGGGAGCCTGCTTCCCTCTCTTTCTCTGTCTGCCTCACTGCCTACTTGAGACCTCTCTCCCTCTGTCAAATAAATAAATAAAATATTAAAAAAAGAAAAGAAAAGAAATGACACAGAGAAGTCCCACTCTCTCATTATTCAGTTTCCCTCCATAATAATATACTGCAAAACTGTGGTGTAACGTCCCTCATTCCCTTACTCCGAGTCAATCCATCCATCTTGTTCAGATTTCCCTGTTTGCACTTACTCATGCCTATGTTTAGGTCTGTGCAGTTATATCACATGTGTAGGTTCATGTATCTACCTCCACAGTCGAAGGACCTACAATATACAGATCTATCCCTACAACGGGATCCTTTTGTAACCACACCGATTTCTCCCTCTCACTCTTATCCTTAACTCCTGGCAACCACTATCTGTTCACCCTCTTTATAATTTGGTCATTTCAAAAATGTCATGTAAACGCAATCACATAACATCTAACATCTTAGGGCTGTTTTTTTAATTCTGTGGAGAGTCACCCAAGTCGCTTTGTGCTTTGTGTATGAGTACTTTGTTCCTTTTTGTTGCTGAGTACTAGTCCTTTTCAGATACATGATGTGCAAATATGTACTCCCAATCTGTAGGACTTTCATCCTCTTAACAGAGTTTTTTTGCATAACAAAAGTATGTTTTGATGAAGTCCAGTTTTTTTGTTTTTAAAATTAAGCTTTGGCAGTCCAATCTAAGAACTTTCTGCCTATCCCTAACTCACAAAGGTTTTCTTCTAGGTTTTTTCACAAAATTCTATAGTTTTAAATTCTATGTTTGAATTTGTGATTCATTTTGAGTTAATATTTTGTAATATATGAGGTTCATATTCAATTATTATTATTATAATTTGCCTAGGCATGTTTAATTGTTCCAGCATTGTTTGTTGAAAAGGTGCCAAATGATTTTTGATAAAGATGCATATTCCATTCAATGGAGAAAGGATTATATTTTGAATAAATGATGCAGAGACGATTAGACATCCATGGCAAAAATATGAATCTCAGCCCATACCTCACAGATCATATAAAAATTTAGCTCAAATTTTAGATTTAAATGTGAATTCTATAGCTATATAACTTCTGGAATAAAATGAGAAAATTTTTGTGACCTGTGTTAGGCACAGATTTGAAAAAGCCCTCTCATAAACCAAAAATGTTGATGAAGTAGACTTCATTTTAATCTTCTGATCTTTGAAGCTGTTAATAAAGTAAAAAGACAAGCCACACACTGCAGAAGGTATTTATAAAACCCATATGTGACCAAAAAACTTGTGTCCAGCTTACATAAATAACTTCCACGACTCAGTTATAAGTACACAAAAATCTAATAAGAAAATGGGCAAAGGATTTGAGCAGACACTTCGCCAAAGAAAGTCAGATGGCAAATAAGCACAGGAAAATGTAGCCAACATCTTTTGTCATGAGAGAAATGCAAATTAAAACCACAAGGAGATACCATTTCACATGTACTTGAATTGACTAAAAGAAAATAGAACAACAATAACCAAAGATACCAAATACTCACAACATTGTGCAGCCACTGAAACTCATACGCTGTTGGTAGAAATGCAAATTGGCACAGCACCTCTGGAAAATGTTTAGTGGTCTCTCACAAAGTTAAACATATATTTACCACATGAGCCAATAATCCTTCTCCTGCATATTGACCCAGGAAAAATGAAAACTGCATGCAAATATTCACTGCTTTTTTCTCCATACTCACCTGAACCTGAGAATAACTCAAATGTCCTTATGGACATTTTAACCTAAAGGTTAAAACTGGTAGATAGATAAACTGTGGTATATCCATACAATAGGTATTGTTCAGCAATTAAAAAAAAGAAATCAATGGTATATGCAAAACCATGGATAAATCTCAAATGCATTATGCTGAGTGAAAGATGGCTGACTCAGGAGCCTACATAGCATGTACTTCCATTTATATGATGTTCTGGAAAAGGCACAATTATAGGAACAGAAGAGACCAGTGATTGATAGAGGCTCGGGATGGAGGGAAAGTTGAGCAAAGGAGCAGCAAGGGAGAATTCTGGGAGGTAATGACTCTTTCCTGTATCCTCATTGTGGTGAATGAGGATCAACGGAGAGTGAACTTTATCATGTATGAATAAAGAGTGTGGGATGCCTAGGTGGCTCAGCTGGTTAAATGTCGGACTTGATTTTGGATCAGGTCATGATCTCAGGGTGGTAAGATCGAGCCCCACATCAGGCTCCAGACCTTGGTCTGGTCTTGGGGACCAGAGCCAGCAAAGCAGTCTTCTCCAATCTGAGAAGCATGTGAGCTGCCACTTGGTCGATGCCTTCAATGCAGAGCAGGCTAATCCCTGGGTAGACACCTGTCAGGGCATCCGTGGGAACGGGCACATATAGGCAGATACTGTCTCTCCAGGAGCTTGATTTCCAACATGGGAGCTACCTTCCTTAGCCAGCCCTCTAATAACCAGTGTGTTGATATTTGTCCTCCAATCTAGCTTCCTTTCTGGCTCCCTCTGGTACTTAGAGTTCCCTCATGGTTCCACCTTTTACCTTGAGCCCAAATAGCACATTCTTTTGGCTTTCCCTGCTTCATTGCACCTTTGTGTATGCAAGACTTTCCTCCAAGTTCATCAAGTTTCCTTCTGGGCATCTCCTTGATTGTTCTAGCTGCTGTTCTCTCTGGCCTCTGGCTGATCCATTTCTCACAAGCCTCCCTGTTTCTGGGTCAGTACTCTCCATCCCTGTCTCTCTCTGCTGTCTCTTCCTTTCTCTCTTTCCCTTATCTCCTGTTTCCTTTCTACCATCTGTATTCCACAGAGAGGTTTGGGGGTCGGTTCTTCCTCACACCCCGCATAGCTAAAAATATTTGTGATGACTCTACAGCTGGCACCAAATGTCTATGCAAATATTGCTCATGAATATCAATGGTCATGTGTGAAGATTAGAAAAGAATGTTCTTGGATTAACTTTGTAGTGTCTATTTTATACACAGAAAGGGACAGCATATGTAGTGGTCAGGAGTGAAGACTCTGGGGCTCAAGTAATCCAGATTACTTGGATTTGAATCTTTGTGGTACCACTTTCCAGCTGTGGGACCTCAGCTGAATTACTTCACTTTCTTGTGCCTTGATTTTTCATATCTATCCAGTAGGGACTGTAATGGTATCTATTTCATGGTGTTGCTGTGAGGATTGGATTGGTTTTATTAGAATCACTTGAAGAGCGCCAGGCACATTGTTAAGAGCCGCATGAATGCTACCTCTTCTCATGGTGGGATAATGTCACTTCTCTAGGCCACGAAGTTGATGGTGGAAAGCAGCATTGACTACAGAAGTCAAATGTAAGCTGGGGAATGAAGCTGTTCGCAGACGAGGATTCTCTGTGACATGAGTGAGAACTAGTGGGAAAGGTGGGGGGCTGAGGACTGAGAAGACAGTGGGGTGTTCTCCAAGGATTAAAAAGTTCGAGCAACTGCCCCAGAAAGAGGTTTCTTTGACAGCTTTTACTTATGTGAGGACTGGAAAGATCTGGATCCCAGAAAGCGGCTTGCCCTGTTCAGTGATGCGCCCATGGCTTGCGTGCGCGTGCACCTGTGTGTGTGTGCGCGCGCGCGTGTGTGTGTGTGTGTGTGTGTGTCTCCTTCAGGATGGGGAATGGGAAGGAGGGTCTTTGCTGCACCAATGCTCAGTGAGCTAAGCAGAGGTCATATTAATAAATGTCATTTAAAATACACTACCACGATTAACGAAGGGACACTGCCTTAGTTCTTGGTGGATTCAGACATAGATTCAGGAGAAACTTCCTTAGCTGCTAGGAAAAGGTTAACAAACCTTATTTTGGTTTTTGAAATGTTAACTCAAGACCCTGAGGAAATTATTTACCTCTCATGTTTTGCTCTGTTCTACCTGGCTAGTGATTCATACATAAATGCATTATCACACCATCATTTCACCAGAAAACTGAGGCCGCAGAAGGCTCATTAAGGGTGGGCAGGCCACAGGGAATGGGCTCTTTCCGCAGCATGCACACGGCAAAGAAAGGACATTTTCGGATTTGATTATCCGTTCCCAGCATGCATCCGTTGAAGGCACTGGGCTGTGTTTACATGAGCATTCTGTCTGTTTTCTTACAGCAGTGCTTTCTGAATCTTTTCCCTCTGACCCGAGGATTCCTGTGTGTGCCCTCCCACCAAACAAAAACAAAACAAGACAAAAACTCAAGCAGCTGGCAGCAAACTGGAGGAAGGAGACTGGATCAGCAAAATGTGCCCGGGAGAGATTTAGCTGCAGATGGAGAGAGAAGCAAGGTGTGAGGGTCTAGATGGAGACTGGTCCTAGGAGGGCAAGAAGGTCATTGTGGAAAATGTGCCTGGTTCCCTGACTGCAAGAGGGTTCAGGGTATTGATTTATTTTTCTCAGGCAAATATTTGAGAAATGAAATAAAAAAAAATTCCATTTACTCTAACTTCCAAGAGCATAAAATACTTGGGAATAAATTTCACAAAAGGAACGAAGACATCTACTCTGCAAACTACAGCCACTGCCGAACTAAAATTAACAAAGCCTCAGATACATGGAGACTTAGGTACACGCCCAGGGGTTGAAAAACAATATTGCTTAGCTGTCAGTCCTCTGCAGATTCTAGAGTCAGGGTAAGCCAGATCACTATTTGGATTTGGGGGTGGGTGGGTAAAAATTGACCTAAATTGACCTATAAATTATAAAATTTAGGGTGCCTGGGTGGCTCAGTTGGTTAAGCATCTGCCTTCGGTTCAGGTCATGATCCAGGAGTCCTGGGATGGAGCCCCGCATCAGGCTCCCTACTCAGCGGGAAGTCTGCTGCTCCCTCTACTTCTGTTCTTTCTCGGTCTCTCTCTCACATAAATAAATAAAATCTTTTTAAAAAAAGTTTTAAATTATAAAACTTAGATGGAAAAACAAAGGTTCGGGAATCACGAAACAACCTCGAACAGGCAGTACTTCGTACACCTTAAATATTGATGACTGAAGTAAAGTTATTTAGTTTAATGATTTAAGCTCATTTGGGGAGAAAGCTAAAATACTAACTGATATGCCTAGGGGTTTTATTATTTTTTTCCCCTCTGTGTGTGTATGTTTTACTGGTGGTTAATACTGACAAGTAAAGCAGTTAGAACTGCATTTGGTTCTTGGTTGGCCGCCTTCCTTTCTTAATTCAAAAGTTGGAAAGTGTGGGCGTGGAGGTAGAAGCCAACAAAACAGATGATTTCCCCGCATGCTTCTGTTAGTTTCTAAGCGTATAGGCAAAAATTGAGCTCTAGCATACACAACTCTCTAAATTTACTAACAAAAGCCCTGTGTAAATCTTCAAAGGTGGTTTATATTTATAACTGCTTCCTAAAGTCTCCCGCTTTGGTCCTCTCTTTAGACATGCTAACCATAGGGTTTAGTAAACTGGGGCTGTTTAGAGAATGTTAGAGAATATTGGATTAAGGCCAAGATGTGTTAAACTTCTAAATGTAAATATCTACTAACATCCCATGGCGAGCGGGAATGCAGCTTGCAAATTTATATCTACCATTGGCTTCCATAAATTCACATTAGCTGGGCTGCAAAGTAGATTGGATACAAAACTTGAATGGAGCTCCTTTACTATGTACAGTCTGTGAGTGGATGTGAATGGTGATGACAGCTGCTAGAATAACAAAATTGAGGAGAGGAAAAAGGATAGCACAGCTCTCATCCTGAGCTCAATTGTTGCTAATTGGAGGACCAGTCTCAATATCCAGGCAGCTTGTTCTGGGCTCAAATGGCAGACAGATGCTCTAAAGCCCTTGGGCTCAGGTATCTTATAATTGTGGATCCAGCCAAAGACAAATTTGATTTGTAGCCCACATTCTGACCTCTCTATAGTGCAAAGTGCTGGGAGTTGTTCCCACTTTGCCCCTCTCTTTCAGATTGTTTCCATCAGAGTCCCACACTCCCAACTGCTTGTCGATTTCCAGAACTATGTCCATATTTTACGAACAGCCCTCAGGAGGTTGGATTCCAGAAAGAATGATGGGAGAGAAATGAGACAGGGGAGAGGAGGAGAGACTCACTGTAAAAGCCACAATGAAGCTGACCCACAGGCTATTTGAGGGCAGAAAATGAAGACCATGAGCTCCGGAAGTCCTGAGTTCTGGGAAGGCCCCAGCTGCCTCTCCACTGCGGACTGTTAACGTGGGTAGAGTCAGGCTGACGATACCGAAGGCATGTTTGAAGGGAGAGAGGGTCATGAGAACAGCACACAATGTATACTCTGTGTATGAAGCAGGTTGTTTTTGGTGACAATGGAGAAATTTGTTATTTTTTTTTTAAAAGATTTTATTTATTTATTTGTCAGAGAGAGAGAGAGAGCACAAGCAGGGGGAGGGGCAGGCAGAGGGAAAAGCAGGCTCCCCGCTGAGCAGGGATTCTGATATGGGACTCAATCCCAGGATTCTGGGATCATGACCTGAGCCAAAGCCAGCTGCTTAACTGACTGAGCCATCCAGTCGCCCCAACAATGGAGAAGATTTAGACTGATTTTGGATTATGAGCCTCAAAACTTTTCAGTTATCAGATGTCAAAAGTACCTCTCAGCAAAGTAACCAGCCTCTATAAATGCCACCACCAATATCTCAGTCGTGGGTATTTACCCTAAAAATAACGGCTCCCATGGATGGTTGGGTTTATGGGATGGCTCCCGGAGAAGCTGTCTATCCCAATCAGGACACAACCTTGGCATTACACACACCACACACACACGCATATGCACTTTGCACACAAACGGTAGACAGCATCAAGGAACTGGTTAGAACTTCTAAAGGCTAGAGCTACATGGCCCCAGGCATTTCACCTTTCTCTTTAAGCACAAAACTTGACTTTTAAAATGAGGTTTTTTTTTTTTTTTTTAGAAGAGAATATTTGTGGGGTGCCTGGGTGGTTCAGTTGTTAAATGTCTGCCTTTGGCTTGGGTCATCATCCCAGGGTCCTGGGATCGAGTCCTGCACCAGGGTCCCTGCTTGGCGGGAAGCCTGCTTCTCCCTTTCTAGCTCCCCCTAGTTGTGTTCCCTCTCTCGCTGTGTCTCTCTCTGCCAAATAAATTAATAAAATCTTAAAAAAAAAAAAAAAAGAATACTTGGGAAATCGTAAGCGATAACATGCATCTTTTATTATACATCTTACTGATCTTATACCCTCTACATCAATGGTAGTCACTAACTATTTGTGGCTACTGATCACTCAAAATATGGCCAGTGCATACTGAAATGTGCTATAAGTATAAAATATACACTCGATTTTAAAGATTTAGTGTAAAAAATGTAATCTATCTTAGGAACAATGGATTATAAGTTGAAATAATATTTTAGATACACTGGATTAAATAAAATAAATTAAAACTAATTCAACTGTACGCTTTTGCTTTTATTAACGTGGCCACTAGGGTTTTAAGATTATATAATTTGGCTCCCATTATATTGTTACTCTAGACTTTTAATATAAGAGGCATGTAAAAAGAAATCTGAACAACAGGCAAGATACTGAATCAAGATATTTCTCTATCTAAAAAATTAAACATTTATTCGAAACCAGCTATGTGACTGACACTCTGCTAAATGTAAAGGAGCTTACATTATCAAAGGGGAGAGAGACATGCTAATGAGATGCATTAGCATCTAGTCATTTCTTAATCTGAGACTGAAAATGAAGGGTCAGTATTAAGCCTAGAGTATTTGCACATGAACCATCACCCAGGGTGGATCAGATGAGTAAGGGAAAATGACACAGAGAGAACATCACTGGGTCATAGAATTTGGGGGCAGAATGAATCTTGGTGATCACAGGTTCCAAACATTTCATTTTACAAAGGGGGTAAGACGGCAAGTCCAGGGCGGTTGTGGGAAGGGGGAGATGGAAGTGGAGGTGGAGGTGGAGACAGAGGGGTTCATATCTAGGAAGAGTAAATTACTTGTCCCAGGTTATATGGAATCACGGGTCTGTGCAGGATGATCAGAAAAAGGTGCTGCCTCTGGGTGGACCAGTCAAGAGAAGGACCCTTCTTGGGGCGCCTGGGTGGCTCAGTGGGTTAAGCCGCTGCCTTCGGCTCAGGTCATGATTTCAGGGTCCTGGGATCGAGTCCCACGTCGGGCTCTCTGCTCAGCAGGGAGCCTGCTTCTCTCTCTCTCTTTCTCTCTGCCTGCCTCTCCATCTACTTGAAAAATAAATAAATAAATAAATAAATAAATAAATAAATTTAAAAGAAAAAAAAAGAGAGAGAAGGACCCTTCTCTACTAGTGAGGCTAAGTCCGGGTAAGAGCAGCAGGTCGCTCCCTCCCACCTTGCTTGGTAATAAACTGTGGGCAGGGGCTGTTAGAAAGGTCACTTTTCTCTGATCCTATCACCGTAGTTGGGATAACCCTAACTTCTAAAAATTGTACTTTTCCCTTGTTTGAGGTTCCCTGTGTGAAAGCAATATGCCTATCGCAATCTTTGCTGATTTCAACTTACAACAAAATCCCCTTCATTATATTATGTTGTTTCAAGAGTTGCAAAAGTATGCTTCACTCTAAGGGTTAATGCGTGCTTCTTATTAAAAATGTAAGATTAGGGCGCCTGGGTGGCTCAGTGGTTTAAGCCTCTGCCTTCAGCTCAGGTCATGATCCCAAGGTCCTGGGATCGAGGCTGGCAGCTGGCTCTCTGCTCATCAGGGAGCCTGCTCCACGCACCCCTCCCCCCCTTCCCCCTTCCTCTGGCTACTTGTGATCTCTCTCCTTCAGTCAAGTAAATAAATAAAATCTTTAAAAATATATATATAAGATTAATATTATTATATTTTAAAAAGTTAAATGAAGAGAGAAACTTTAAAATCATATAAAACAGTATTTTTGCTCCTTTTGTGTTAGCCAGAGAGCCATTGCCTTTTATACTTATAAATCAGATATTTGATTGCAGGCAGTTGCCTTAGGAAGTTGATCTAACTCATGGCAGTGTGTGTGTGTGTGTGTGTTTGTGTGTAATCAAAATAAAAAGAATGTTTATAAGGTGATAAACTCATTTATTGAAGAAATATAAAGCATACAGTCTTTTTGAAGGCAGGCCTTTTGGAAGACTGCTATTTTTTCCCCCAACTTTAAAAAAATATGTATTTTATTTATTTGACACAGAGAGAGAGAGAGAGAGTACAAGCAAGGGGAACAGCAGGGCCCACGTAGAGCTTGATCCCAGGACCCTGGGATCATGACCTGAGCTGAAGGCAGATGCTTAACCCACTGAGCCTCTCAGGCACACCTTTCCCCCAACTTTTTGAGATATAATTGATACATAGCATTGTGCAAATTTAAGGGGTACTACCTGATGATTTGATATGTTTACCAATTGCAAATTGATTATAACCATAATAACTTCCATTCACTCACATAGTTGCCATGTTCTTTCTGTGGTGAGAGCATTTAAAATCTACTCTCTACTTTCTTAGCAACATTCAAGTACACATCTTTATTTAATTTTAAATTTCCTCATTCTGATCTTAAGGGTTTCCTTCTCCCAAGTTTAACATTATTTTTTTTTCAAACTATAAGGAAATAGGAAATACATGGCATAGAGAACTTTTTAAATTTCTATGGATTGTTCTTTGAGATCAGTCCCCCTTAAGAGTTAATAACAAATTCTCCTATCCTTCTCTTTGAAGATATAAATTACTGTCACTGATGACTTGCATCCAGTAATCTCTAGATAATTAGTGTTGTTTCTTTGGAATTTTTGTTAATAATTTAGGATTGAAGATTTTCCTCAGCATATAGTCTTTTAATTCTGGATCATAGTGCCTGTTTCTATAATTACAGTCTTGAAAGTATTTCTCCCATTTTCTCGATGCAATTTAACTGCAAAAGTTAATCACTGCTTTTGTTCCTGTTTGTTTTTGGAAAGCGTATTTCTTTGTGAATTAAAGATGATGAATACTTTTTCATTTGGAATATAGTTTGTTTTCTGGCATTTGTATAGTTATTGGTTACCAAAATGTTAGTTTCTTATCGGTAAGTTGCACTTAAATACAATAAGCTCTCAGTTTCTAGAGTCAAAATAACTGAAAGATAAATCATTAAAAAATAAGATTATTTTAGTTATATTTAATATTTTTTAAAAGATCCCCAAATATTACAATTTTCAAAATGCTTTAAGAAATGTATTAAAAAGTTTAATAGTCAATATAGGTTTAGGATTATGGATTTTTGCTCTTCGATATGATATATCAACTATGAAATAAAATATTCTGAACCTGGGGATGCCTGGGTGGCTCAGGCAGTTGAGCATCTGAGTCTTGATCTCAACTCAGGTCTTGACCTCAAGGTCATGAGTTCAAGCCCTGTGTTGGGCCCTACACCAGGTGTGGAGCATACATTAAAAAAAAAACAAAAACCAAAAACCTGAGCCTGGATTTCCCATGTTTTTGTGGACTCAATCTCATTGGCTTTGTTTTCACACTTACTATATAATAACTCTTGGTTTATCAGGATATTAGATTAGCCAGAATATATCCCATTTCCAACTCCAAGAACAACATAAACAAGCACAAGACCCCTGGATTTAGTAATAAGTAGCCTTTCTTCCACTCAGAATGCAACAGCTTACTGAAATATTCTTAACAAATATTTTGATCATGGTGAATAATTTTCTTTTCTGAAAGTTATACTCCAGGTTGGTTTAACCTCAAAACTGATTCTTAATATTTGTACTGACAGTCCAACGTAACTGATTGCTTGACCTAATGGTACCTCTAGGGATAAATACTGTACATGTTTACTCCATAGTAAAGTAAATAAAACTCAACGTAATCTCCATTAAAGCCACTCCAAATTATACATTAATAGTATCTGTTTCCCCATCCCAGATCGCAAGCTTAGGGTATGTCCTGAGGTTGATATAGTCCACGTTGTGTTCCCTGATTCATCCAGCCTAGGACTTTGCATGTAGTGAGCACTCAAAATGTTTATGGATTAGAAATAAATAAACACATTTAAAATAGGCTTTGGAAAGCACTTCCTTACAGATGCTACATGGGGCCTCAGTTGGTGCCAAAAAAGCCTTCCAGAGTTTTCTGTTCTGCACAGTCTTGTGTCTAATAGAACTGGAGAGGTATGCAGAAAGAATGGGGATCTGGGACCTGAGTTTGCTTAGGATCCGACAATGAGCTGTGTAGATCCTCCAGAGAGTAATTTTAAAGCAAGATGGGGCAGGGAAAGCTGTGGTGGTGGGGATGCCTTGGTGTCTTCTCCGAACCTGGTGCTTCCAAGAGGAGTTCTTACCTGCTTGGGGGTTTCTTTTTCACATCTGTCATATATAGGTATATACATATATAGTGAGCAGGGCAAGAGGCCAGTGCCCCTCTAATGTCCATATGCACGCAAATCTGCTAGGCATCTTGGTAAAACTGGGGGTGAGACCCGAGATGCTCTGTCTTGGCTATTTTCCAGAGCATGCCTGTGCTGCTGATCCCTGGGCCATACATTGAGCAAGTGGCAGCGATCCGTTTGAGTCATGTGAGTAGAACAGAGCAAGCCCTCAATAACCATCTGCTGAAAATAGAAACAAAACCAAAAACAAACCAAGAGTTCTATATTTCAGACCCAAGCTGTCTCAATTTTCAATTCACAATGGGCCCTTATGGGAGAAAATAAGGATTTTGAATTGCTTTTAATATCAAATGCCTGGTGGACTGAGAACACAGAGCCTTTACCACGAACCACAGAACTGGGAACGATGGCTGGTTTCCAGCTCTAAAGGAAATATGACTTCATCTACCAGGGAGGAAGGAAGCATTGGAGACACAATAGGGGGTGAGGTCCTAGTGGGTGCCTAAGAAGGGGTCCTTGCAAGCAGCATACTTCGGGGCTCAGGCCCCTGAGGGAGTCTCAGAGCAGAAAGGACAATTACCCATCTCCCAGGAGTTAGTACAAGGAGACTTGAAGATTCACACCAGCGCAACACCTGAGGAGTGGATCAGTAAAGGAGAGCACAGCCTCACCTGAGTCCTGAGCTTACCTACAGAACTTAAATTGGCAAGTTCAAGAGGTTCGGAAGGTGGACCCGTGAGTCTCCTGCTATCTACATTAGCAAGAAATAAAGTCTAGTTATTTTGTATCTCTGAGGAGGTCCTCCCTAAATTTTAAACTTGCTCCAGATGTCTGACATGAGGCTCCACCTGAAGTGGAAAAAAACAGACAGAGAGGCAAATAGAGGGCTGAAGTAAAGAGACGAGTCCCAGAAGATGGCAGACAATTGTCCCCTGTACATAGTAGCAATTTCCCTGGGGTGTCTCGTGTCTGACTGGTCTAATGAACTAGATTTACTTGCTTATGAACCTAAGCTGTTGGGAGGACGGTGAAACATTCCCAAGAATTCCAGCATGTCTCTGGTGAGCCAGGCCAGGAGAAACATCCAAATGCTGAATTCACACGCCACACACAGACCGTGGTGTTTTGGAGCAAATCTGGTCAGATGTGAGTTTACTCTCAAGGACAGAGCTCAGAGAGTTCCGGTTTAAGATGAAGAACTGCAGAAGGCACAAGCAGAAAAGCTGCCTTAAAGAAAGCAGGCGGAAGGAAGAGAGTACTTTTGCTTGCGTGCTTGCCTTGGACTCTGAGCCACTTGAAACTCACCTACAGAGGCTTGCATCTGTCTGCTTCGCAACCCCTCCTACCCACCGCTCCCAGGATCCCATATCCCATCCTCCACTGCTCCATGAGATGAATGGGGAGTCTGAGAACCTGGTTCCAGCCATGCTGGACTCTGGCAGGCACAGATCCAGTTGCAACATCTGGTGGCTTGGGAGGGGCGTTGGCCTGGAGCTTGGAAAACTGTTGTGACATCCTTGTCCTCACGAGAAGCAGCCTTCTACCACAGCCTCCTCTTGGAGCTTCTGCACTACCCAAACAGACAGTTGTCGAAGTGGGTGGGATCAGGAGTCAAGCAATGGCAAGACCCCGGGGGGCCCTGGGCCTTTAGAAGGAGTGGACTAAGTGTCCTGAAGGATCCCAGGCCTGTTATGGCTCTAATTCTTTGTCTCCTTGGTAATCTCCTCAAGCTTTGATCTCTGATTTGTCTGAGGACTTTGGAATTCCATGCATTGGGTCCACTTGCATTGGGTTTCAGACTTGGCTGGTAGCAATTCAGATCCCAGGCCTTACCTCAAACCTGGTGACCGATGTCCAGAGGTGGGACCTGGAAAACCTTTTCCCCCCTTCCTTCCTTCTTTCCTTTCCTTTCCTTCCTTCCATCCTTCCTTCTCTTTTTTGTTTTCCCTCCTTCTCCCTTGTCCTTTCTTTAAAAAATAAGCTGCTCAGCTGTTTTCTGCAGACCACTTAGGAAGAGTGGGGCAACAGTGGTGTCTGTGAACTCTCTCTAAGGTTTTCTGGGCTCCTCCGGCCATGCCCCTGACTTTGGCCTCTCTTTGGCCTCATGGACCATGCTTTGATGTCTTGCCCAAGCATTCCTAGCAACTACCCCTTCCCCTGATCTTGGCCCTTGTTCTGTGTGTCTCAGCCAAGGCTTTGCAACAGTACCAAAATGGAGAGAGAGAGGAGGACTGAAGATACCCATCCCCTGGGAGAAAAGCTAGCGTGGGGTCGTGGTGCCTGGCACAGCAGAGAGCAGGGGCCCGAGGGGTGGTGAAGGAGGGAATCCTATGACTGGCATTTCAAGAGAGGAGAGCAGCTGAGGGAGGGAGGCAGGCATGGGCACGGCTCTCTGCAGGCATGTCAGAGAGCTGGTGTACCCTCTGGAGGAAGGGCAGTTTGTCGCAATACCTGTGGGTGGTGGAAGGAGGAGCCAGATAATGGGGGTCAGGGAGAGTGAGGGAGCCCCACTTAAAGGGAGAGGAAGTGGTTTCCTAGTGTGGCCACTACAGGCAAGTTAGCCCCATTTTCCAATCTCCGCGTCCTCATCCATAAAAGAAGATAAGAATAGTTATAAAATTCAACTATTTGCCTTCAGAGGAGCCAAATGTATAAACAGGGTTTGGCACAAAGTCAAACTCAAAAACCATTTTCTCCCTCCTCCTCCTCCTCTTTTTGTTTCCTCTCTTTCTCTTCGAAATCTTATTACAGACTCTGGACTTTGCAATAAAGTTGAGCAATTGTTGTTATGATTTTAAAGACTTTGACCTTGAGTTAAAAATTATAACCTTCTCTGGGCTCACAGGTCACCCCCCCCCTAAATTTTGCAGGTACGAATGCTTTCCTTTACTGGGCAGCTTCATTCTTTGCAATTGCCACATCTAGGCAAGTGACAAGGATCTGAAATCGTACTGTGCTTTGCCAAGCAAAGTTGCTGTACTGGGCTGAGTGTTCTGCAGCAAGATGTGTGCAAGTGGAAGTTTCTCATAAGGAAGAGTTTCCTTCGCTGCCTTGCGTGTTCATGGCTTCCTGGCTCAATCAGGATTCGTTTGTTTTATTTGATTCCTCAGGCCTTTTGCTTATCTGTGTTGTGACTTATTTCAAAATACGTGGGCTCTCCTCCATTTATCGGGATTTCTGCTAGAAGTGAAAAGAATGGGGAAGAAAGTGTGCCGCCTCCCCCAGCCGAAGTTATTACTGTTATTGACAATTACGGAGAGGAAGGCGGAAATAACACCGATTTGCCTTGGGGGGTCTTCACACGCAGGTCAGGCACCGAGAACTGGGGCCTTGAGGGTGGAGAGGTGCCTCCCAAAAGGCAGCATGGGTTTGCTTATTGGAAGCCCCTTCCGCATGGAGCTGATGGCTTCTACTTCTTTTTCATCCATAGCGCCAGGCCTATAGATCCGTTAACTTTACTGGCTTCGTTTTACGCATCATAATGGATATTGAGCCTTTAAAACATGGTGTTACCAGGCCTTTCATGTAAGGGTGGAAATTGCCACCACTGAAAAATCTTGACATCACTCAAATTTCTGGGACCCTGTTTTGGTTCCCAGGGCATGTGAGTTCTTAACGTACCTTTAAACCTTAACACATTGCTTATTGCTTCCAGATACGGAGGCCATCCTGTATTGGAAAGGCTGGGTTCCCCTACACAATTGCAAACAGTGGTACAGGAATGCTGTATTGGTGGCCTATTGTTCTAGCCTGGCAGACCCTGGAAGACATTTGTAACATGTTTTTTAAGTTTTAGATTTTAAAGCGAATATTTACAGGGTCAGCTGTTTAATGTTTTTTTCACTAATTAGACTAAGCCCTTGCAGTTCCCCCCTCCTTTGTGGTGTATGTTTATTGTGATCTATATAACGCACGAAGATACATAAAGTCTTTACTATAGTAAAACATGTAATAAGTAATTAAGTAACTTCATTATTGAGTTCTTGGCTAAAGTCTTTTTAGCCACATCTTCCTCCCTTCCCTTCTTCCCTTTGTTCTGAAGGCTCTCCAGGCCTGTGCCTTCAGGGACCCATAATTACTGGGCCTTTGTTCCCGGTGGGCCCTCTGTTCTCTGGGTCCATCATTGGAACAAGCAAAGGGTCCTGGGGTTTTATCCTCCCATCCCTTGAGGAGGCCTTGTGGCTCTGTTGAATTTCAGGCCTGGGATTTCCAGAGGTCTTCGCTGGGCAACACTGGGTGGCCTGGGCTGCCTTCTTTGCTCTCAGTGCTATAGAGCTGTGAGCAAAGAGCATTAGTGGAGGAGGGGGCAAAACAAAACAAAGCAAAAAAAAAAAAAAAAAACAAAAAAAAAAAACTGCCCACCAGCTGGGCTCCAGAGCAAAGTTGTAGGATTCCTGGAAAGATGATGTCCAGAACCAGGGCCATGCTCTTTGTAGAACTAACTAGGTACTGGTGTGTCACCAACATCTGGTTTTCCCTGGAGATGTTTACATGCAACTGTTCTATGGAATCAGTCCACCACGCAAACTCATCCTTCTGAGAAAATGTGTGCAGATGATTTAACTTAATGACTTAGTTGAATTGAATGGCTTCCAGTTGCATAGTAATGTGTTTTGAGAAGTTTTGAAAGAGAGAGAGCGAGGAAAAGCTGGTTTCCCATCTCGTTCAAATAATTTTCCATTCCTCAGGGGGAGAAAGGAAAGTCTGAGAATCCAGCAGAATTAATGCAGGTTACCCATTACTTCATTTTATAATGTTTGGCAAGGAAAACATGTAAGTCAGTTAAATCTGTTTATTTAGTTCTTCCAGGCATTCCGTGTGGATGGGGCCTGGGGTGGAGGGGACAGGGAAATGCATTTCTGCTGAGATGCCTCAGTCCTGCTCTCGAGAGAAATAGGTCTGTTTTATAAGCAGGGCCTGCCACACCTGGTTTGTAACGGGTTCATTAGGGATCCAGGGGTTTCCTTGAGCATTTGCATGCAGGCCCTCCTGGAGATGAAGAACTTGAGAAGGCCATCTCTGACCTCTCAGGCTGTTAGGGAAAAGCTCTGTTCGGGGTCACCTGGGTTCAATTCCTGTTCTGCAACTTGCCAGCACTGTGACTTTGGGCAAGTCATGAAATCTCTCTGCACATCCTAAGAAGAATTCCCTACTTAGAGGATTGTAGCAAGAATTGCATGAAACAGCAAATGTGGAAGTAGCTTTTAATCTATGATCCAATATAACCATGCATTCTTTTTTTTTTTTAATTTTACTTATTTATTTGACAGATCACAAGTAGGCAGAGGGGCAGGCAGAGATAGAGGGGAAAGCAGGCTCCCTGCTGAGCAGAGAGCCATATGCGGGGCTCTATCCCAGGACCGTGAGATCATGACCTGAACCGAAGGCTAAGGTTTAACCCACTGAGCCACTGAGCCACCCAGGTGCATGTAGGAAAGCATGTTTCCAGCTAGAACCTGGTAACAGGCAAGAGAACACGTAGATTCTGACGATTCTTGGAGGGCAAACGCTGACTTCCCAGACCGTTTCCAAAAGTGCATGAGCCGTGCTTGAGAAAAGGTGACCTTATAGGAAGGAGTTGACGCAGTAGTCGGGAGGGGGATGGGCGACGCTTGTGTCTTAGCCGCATCAGGTGAGTGAGTGGAGATTGCAGGAGACAGATGAGGATGATGATGCTGATGACGTCAACCGATCACGTGCTCTGGTCAGATGCTGCTGGGCTCTACCTGGGATCATCTCGTTTCTTCTCTACAACAATTGACTCTACTTTGAGTTCTATTCCATGTTACAGAGAATTCCTGAGAGCTTAAGAAACTTGTCCACATTTATACAGCTAGAGAGCAGAAGAACGGAGATTCAAACCGAAGGAGACACCCTTAACCACTGTTGAAGAAATAGAACAAGGCTTTTTCTTACCCCTCTTCCCTGAAAGGTCCCATGCAGAACCTTTTTTCCTCTATAAATCCTATCGGTAGCAACCCCCTAGGATCACCTAGGAAAAGAAAAGTAGAAAAGTAGAAAGGGAGGAGGAGATTATGCCACATGGCTGTAATTACTGTTGCTTATGATGAGCTAGAAGCCGGGTCGCCTCTGAGAATGGCAGCTTCTCAAGAGGACCCCTAGACTCTCCCTTTGGAGATTTTAGGTCAGATGCTAAGGGGCAAGACTCTGCCCTCTATGAGGACAGACAATGTTTTGCATTTCTTTAAAAACTTTCAATTTAGGGCGCCTGGGTGGCTCAGTGGGTTAAAGCCTCTGCCTTCGGCTCGGGTCATGATCTCAGGGTCCTGGGATCGAGTCCCACATCGGGCTCTCTGCTCAGCAGGGAGCCTGCTTCTCTCTCTCTCTCTCTCTCTCTCTCTGCCAGCCTCTCTGCTCACCTGTGATCTCTTTCTGTCAAATAAATAAATAAAATATTAAAAAAAAACTTTCAATTTATTTTTAAAGGTTTTTTTTTTAAATTTTTTAATTTTTTTAGAGAGAGGAAGAGAGTGTCTGAGGGCACAAGCCAGAGGAAGGGGTGGGGCAGAGAGAGAACCCCAAGCAGGATCCACACCCAGTGCAGAACCCAACTTGGGACTCAATTTCTCCAACCTGAGATCACAACCTGAGCTGAAATCAAGAATCAGTGGTTAACCCACTGAGCCACCCACACGCCTCACTGGTTTTGGTTTCTTTCTTTCTTTTTTTTTTTTTAGATTTTTATTTATTTATTTAACAGACAGAGATCACACATAGGCAGAGAGGTAGGCAGAGAGAGAGGGGGGGGGAAGGGAAGCAGGCTCTCTGCTCAGCAGAGAGCCTGATATGGAGCTTGATCCCAGGACCTTGGGATCATGACCTGAGCCAAAGGCAGAGGCTTTAACTCACTGAGCCACCCAGGCGCCCACTGGTTTTGGTTTCTAAGCATTCCCTTCAGCAACCAGCTCAGTGCCTTCTACAGTATTAACAAAGAACAAACAAACAAACAAAAATCTTTGTTGACAAGTAGGATCCATGGACATGAAAACAAACCCCCATATCTTCCCTCGGGACCCGGTTCTTTTTTCACTTCTACAAAAACCAGCCCTGAAGTTGGTGGCTTAGAGCATCTTCGTAACTAAAGTCTAAATGCAATCTACATTGATTCTGCAGGGCACGTGAGGCCCTACCTGGTCCCCCACTCTGTCAGTGTGGAAGCTTTTCTTCCATCTACCTGCCGGTTTGAAATACCCGCTGAAAGAAGGGACAAGTGCAACCAGAAAGGACTGGAATTCTTTGGCTGTTCAGTTGGTTCTTCTTTTGTTCTTCTCTAGTTGTGCTTACAAACAAAATAGGCAAATATGAAAACCCCAACAAAACGGCTAGAGGCTGCTTACCTAACAGAGAGACTGATGTATACTTGCCTTCTCATTTCACTGTGCTGTGCCTCTCTCTTTATTTTCTTTTCCAGCCTCTGCCCAACCCCATGTACATTTGGATCATGTTGAAGACATCCCCAAGGAGTTTTAGCGGAAAGGGAAAGACATAACGATGTAAGGAGGGGCTGTTCTAGCTGGCGTGGAGATAAAAATCACGCATTACCCCTGAGAAGATGAACCCGGGATGGTGTGACAGGTGCTGACTTTCTCACTGCATGGGACAAAGACCTGGGTGAGACTTTGGTGAAGTCCTGAGGCCAAGGAGATGATGCATGGAGCACTTCAGAACACACGGCCACCAAACAAAATCCTTAAGCTTGCTGTTCTGTGAAAGGGCTCTAATCCACATACTTCCCGCTGGACGTCAGTGAAATCTGTACTTAGGGGAGTCCCAGCTTCCGGCCTTTACTCCTGTTGTTGGAGCAAATGTATATGTCTGGTGGATAGTATCCTTTCTAGGTAGTTTTGTAGGTGCTTTGCAGAGTGGTACAGGGGAAGGTTCCTTCTCCTAAAGCTCAGGTGGCCCCTCCTTCTTGGCTTCGCTACTTACCAGCTCTTTGACCTTGACACTTCACCTTTCTGAGCCTCACTTTTCTGCTTTCTCTACTTCACAGAATGGCATAAATTCAGTGGTATCTGTGAAAAGATGCCAAAACCTGTTAAAGCACTATGCAAATTTTAGGCACTTTAGCTCTGTAACTTTAGAAAAGGCGGATCATTGTTAGTAAGTGGAAGATGGGATAGAGAAAAAAATATTTTTAATTTTGTTCAAATAATATTTTTGGTAAAGCCATATAAATTGGAGCACTTCACTGTTGTATGAATCATTTTTGAATATATAGGATTTATTAGTATGACAAAATAGAAATAGATTAAATTGATGTATCAGTTTATAACTTAAAAATTAGAAGCTGATTTGTTTTGTAACCACTGTAGCAAGCATTATTGGCATACTTCTAAATCCACGGTCAAGGTGATTAAAAAGCTGAATTATGGTTGCTTTGCACTGCTTAGATATCATTTATACAATTATTTTACTTATGTGGAATCACCGGATTACAACGGCTAAATTACCAAACTAATTGTAATTAATCAGAAATACATAACATTCTACTTATTCAGGTACTCCTCATGAGCTATAAAGAACAATTTTTTTACCTAATTCAGATACCTTGTATTTAAAGGGAAGTGGGACGTACGGGCTTCCGGTTCCGGATGATAACTCATGGGAACAGGAGGTGAAGCATAGGGAATATGATCACTGGTACTGTAAGAGTGCTGTATGATGACAGCACTGGTAGCTACACTTAATGTTTAGCATAGCATAATGTATGGACCTAGAAGTCATTATGTCGTACATCTGAAACTAAAGTAACATCGTATGTCAACTATACTCAAATAAAAAAACACACACACACACAAAAGCCACTTGAAATTTTTGCTTGAAACATGCTAATATTGTTATATACATTCTATCCCAGTAAAATATTTTAAAAATTAGAAAAAAAAACCCCAAATACCTTATATTTACATAGTGCTTTGTAATTTTCAAAGCCGTTCGCCGACACTACTTAATTTGAGCCTTGCGTAATCCAAACTTTTTTGTGTTTTTCTCCCAAAATAATATGGGAGGTGAGACAGTGGTGACTCCAACAGGCCCGCGAAACCCATTGCTGGGTTTCCCCAAAGAGCACTCTGAGGTCAGCGTCTCTTCATTAGATGCTTTTCCAGTTTGCCACCCCTTCCTTTTGGCCCTCTCCACGGCTTTATATGTATATGAATTTCCGTGATGACTTGGTAAATGTCTTTCTCTTCCAGGAGATTTGCACTGCCGAGAGGGCAGGACCATTCTGTTCGCTCCATTCTGTGGCTCCAGCTCCCCACCCATGGCCTGGCCCCTAGTAGGGGCTCAGCAGAGATTCGATGAATGAACGAATGAATGAGCTCAGGACGGTGCTTGTTACCAGATACAAGGACTTCTTCTTTGAGGCTTCCTGGGAGGAGTGTTCCAGGGTCTTTCTCTTGCAAACCACATTGCTTCTTGGAAACAGTCAGTTTGTTCTTAGTGCCTGGACACTCTCAGCTGAGCCCCCATTCATAGTCTCCTGCTCTTGCTGGCAGCTGGAAAGCATTGAAATAAATCGTGGCTGACCCTTAGCAGATGTGTAGGACTTCACGGTATATACTTTGTGCACTGGCCACCTTCCTGCTTACAATTTATGCCCTGTTCCTTATTTCCCCTTTTCTTTATTTTTCTTTACCATCCTTTTGTTTATTATAATGCATATTTTATGTGACCTTTACTCTTATCTTAAGTATATTTGGCAGCAAGTCAGCTTATAAAAAATAGTGCTCAGACGAATGGCTCTTAATGTACTGGAGTCAATAGATAAAAGGTTAGAATTTCAAGAAAGAGATTTTCATATGACAGTAATTTATTTCAATTTTTAAAAAAATTTCATGGTAAAGCAATGATAAAAATTGATGTTTACACTGAGATTCTTGGACTCTAGCAATATAAGATCCCTATAATTGCAGAGAAATGTGGGCTTATGCCGTCACCATAATGGGTAGAGGATGTGCGAGAAAGAAAAAAGTCATCTGAATCAGTGCCTAGCCCGAAAGACTGTGTGGTGTCTCTGTTGGTCTGCTTTTATATCCCTTCAGTTCTTGGAGACATGAATGAAGTAGGTTCTTATCTGGCCTAGCACTCAGTTTTGCTGTCTTTCCTCTAGGCTTCAGGGATGTCAATGAATGGAGAACTTCTTTCCATGTGGAAAGCTCGGTCTAGCCTAGATCTTCTCCAGCATTCTTGGGACTTCAGGCCTTCTGACCCATAGCATCCCTGACTTACACCTCAAAAATAGTTCCAGCCACAACTTCCACAGCATTCAAGCAGCCAGATTTGTAGCAACAGCCTTCTCTCTGTGCTTCTGAGACTTTTGTGACCCTTCCCAACCGCTCCCCCCCCACCCCGCCCTTGGTGGGGCAGGGAGCTTCTGTTTACCCATGAAGCACCACTTTCAGTTATACTCCTGATTATGTGACTTTCGGTATTTGCTCTGTCCTCACTCTTGGCCAACACAAATATGTTATCACATTCGACCTTCCTTAGCATAAGAATGACTTTGGAAGGCCACAAGAGTTTCTAATAAACAAATAATGAAGGAAATGAGAGCACCTGCAGAAGGAAGGAAAAGCTCCAACTGCAGATGAGGAGATAAGACATAACAAAGCCATCCACGTTCCTGTTAAGTGATGGTCCCTTCCAAGAATGCAGAATGCTGTGACCGCTTGTGTGGAATGCCTGTCCTGGCACGCTCGCTCCGACACAAGCAATTCATGCTAGCCAGACCGGCGGTGTTGTCTGATCCACTATCAACTGCAGGAAGCCCCGTGCTTTCGCCCCGGGCCTTCCCTGACCCCCACCCAGGAGACTGAGGAGAAAGCTCCCAGTACCATTACCCTTGAAATTAACTCTTTGAGGTCAAAAACCACAAGAGCTAGTCCCAGCCCTCTTCCTGTTCCCTTGATGCCCACTCCCCCTCCTCTTCCTGCCACCCATCCCAACTCTGCAGTGGTCCATTTATGAAGACAGTACTCAGGGTGGGGAGATGAGGGGCTCCCCTCTTCTTCTTACTGAAGAGGAGTATTTTAGCCTCTATGAGCCTTGGTTTCATCTTCTGAAAATAATCCAGTTAAAGGATCTCCAAAGTCCTTGTATCTTTGACTTTTTAAAAAATAGCTTCTAACTCTGTTTCTCTGCTTCCAAAGATACTCACACTTCACTAGATGCTCATTTTATTATCTCTAGATTGTCTTTTCTTCCTTTGTTTCTTGTGGGAATGGCAGGCTCTGGACTCAGACTACCTGGGTTGAAATCCTTGCTTCCTTCCTTGCTTGCTATGAGAGAGCTTAAGCAAGTTCCTTAAACTTTGTTAGCCTCTGTTCCAACAGGAGAAAGGACGGTACAACAGTAATACTTATTATGTGTGTTTCCCAGGTTGTGAGAATTAGGTGAGGCAGATCTTTGGACAACACCTCTTGTTCTTTTCTATCTCTCCCCCACCCATGTTCTCTCCTTCCCTTCCTTCTCCACCTTCCTGGCCTTTTCTCCTCCACCTTCCTTTTCTCCTTTCAGTCTTCTTCCTTTCCTCTTCCTTGCAGCCTCCATTGTCCCACATGGGTAGGGGATGGGCAGGCAGATACTGGGTGGGAATATTTGAGTTCCTACTCCCACTTCCACTTCTGGGACCTCCTGCCTTGGCCCAGGATTCAAGCCTGGAGGCCCTGAGTCCTAGCACCAGCAGGTAGCACAAGAGGACCCCAAGGGCACAAAGGAGCTGTAAGAACTGGTAAGAAGAGCTTTGTTTGCATTTCTTTGAAATGGATACAAACACACATACTTAAAAGTCATTCTGAGCTAGGCACTGACCTTACCTTAGCCCAGGAAGTTTCTTCAAATGGCCACTGCCTCATAAATGCATTAGGTTCTTTGAGAAATCTCTATTTTGGACCTTTGACCACCACCACCATTACTGAGGGAAAAATGGGGAGGTAGTGGGGGAGATGGAAGAGTCAAAGGGGAGAGGAAGGAACAAACCCAAGTTTGTAAAGGTAGAAGCCTGGAGTATTTGGGAGTTAGTTTGGTAAGGAGTTGCTACTTGAGTTTTAGAAAAGTTCTTTAAAACATGCCTAATAGATCCTGAATCCCTCCTGCTTAAGAAATCGCGAAGGTAGAACGGTACCTACAGACAAGAGGGGGAGCACATGACCAGGATCCCTTATACAGTGATGATCACCAGGTTTCACCTTGAGGGCCTACCCCTACCGATCTGTAGGGTTTGCCCACAGTGCTGTGTTGAGAAGGGCTGGGAGGCACGTCTAGGCTATCTTGCAAGCATCTGCAGGGAAAGACAAGACTGAGGGGTACAGATGGACTCTGTGTCTGCCCGTTCTAGATTAAGATATACAATAGTGACATCACCCTCTCAAGCAGGGTGCAAAATAACCCCACACTGTTCCAGAGTATAGTGAGGTGTGCTGACCAAGGGAGAGCTGAGTATTCCTTTCTTGGAGTGAGGGTGGGGGATGGGATGAGGAAGGGAGTGGAGAAGACGCAGATGCTGAAATGAATAGTGGAGGGAAAAGGCATTGGTGCACGGTAGGGAGATATAGAATATACATGAACCTTCGCTCTTTGTGAGATGAAGTCATAGGAAGCAGTGTTTTAACAAAGTCTCTCCTTGCACCTGTTAATGTTTAACCTCTGCTGAGGTGGGCGCCAGTAATTCAGCCGGACATATCTGCTGAGTGTAAATGGTTTTCTGGGTTTCCCATATGCTGTTTCTGTCTTAAGCTATTGATACTTGCAAAGAAAAGGGGGAAAAAAGTCTAATTCAAGTGTATGAAAGAAGCCTTCCTTGTCTTCAATTCCCTCAATGAAAAGTTATGCATTTTAGATAAATTTGACCATAACAAAGGCTTTAAAAGATCTCTCTCTCACTCTCTTTCTCTTTTTCGATTGTTGCTCTTAGTGATGAGATGAAGCAAAATCCAGCCTTGGCTACTCATCACAAACCCTAACTGGAATTGCCCCGATATCTTCTAGGTGCTTAGGTTCCTTAGTATAAATCGGGATGGGTCCTCAAAGGTTTTCACCCTCCCAACCACAACCAAAAGAAGTTGGATAATGACTGTCACTATTTTGAACTGCTATGTTTATAATGGATTATTATAAATAATTAATTAACTGATAATTACAGTTGTTGTAATATGATGATTTTATTTTCTAGGTGTCACAATTTGTCACTTACCAATTCATAGCCTTCTGAAGCAGCACCGTGAGGACATGTGTAAGGAATTCTGTATTAACGATGTTTGTTCTTTCTGTAATGACTCCTGCTTCCTACACCAAACCCAACACTTGTTCCCTTTGATTTCAACCTTCTAATATCTTTTTTTTGTGCTTCCTTTAAAGAGCTTCATATTGATCTTCCCTCTCTCTGCTCTTATCCAACCCATCTTTAGATCTTTATTCTACTTGCCGAACTCTGGCTGTAACAGTCTTATTAGTCCTTTACCTGAAAGTGTTCAGCAGTCTCCCAGCGCCTGCGGGACAAAGCCTGTGGGAGGCATTCTAGTTTTGCTGCCTCTCTAGCCTCATCCCTGCTGCCTCCATTCCCCATAGTGTATGCCCCCAGGCCCACCAAGTCAGACCTCAGAGTTCTCTGTGCTTCCCATGGTGATTCTTACTCTGTGAAGCCCAAGCCCTCTCTCTGGTCACCAAGCCCTGCTTCTGCTTTCACCTTGTTTTTTGCTGTGTCCTTGCCCAGTAGGACCTCCAGGCTGTGTGTTCCAGTACATCCAGACAGCTTGCTAAGTAATTAAACATTTCCACAGGATCTGGGGAACCCCCAGAACTACCTGGTGATCTAGCAATTGAAGGGTTACTGCCTGTGATAGCAGAGGGCCTCCTGGACCCTGTCCAACCCTTTGGTACTCACCATCCATTTGGGTTCAGTGCTTAATTTTTTCAAGCCCCCCCCCCATTATGTTATTTCTGCCCTTTTTGGCATTGACTGTCGCATTTACTCATTCTTCTGTTTCCTTCTCAATTGGAGCTTCTCGGAAGCTCAGGATATAGTCTTTCCCAACTCAGTATCCACAGCTTCCAGAGTGGAAACTGAAACAAAGTAGGTGCTTCAGAAATGCTGAATGAGAAGGAGGCTGTGTCCTGGGGCAGGGTGGGGAGGCTGCCGCAGTGACGGGAACTGACTGGCCCTGGACCACCTCCTCTCATGGTGGTGGTTCTTATCTGAGCTGATTTGGTGCCCAGATGTGACGTTTGACGCTGTTGGGAGAAATCTGCTGGAGTTTTAGTTGTCCCGATTGTGGGAGCAGGGGTTGGGGTTGGGGGTTCTAATGATATCTAGTTGGTGGAGGTCGGGGTTCTGCTGACCATCTCTCATGCACGGGCAGCCTCCACCCCAAACCTTGTCTGGTCCAAAATGTCAATTCTCAGTGCAGAGATTGACCTCTTGCCTTGTAGCATTGGCCAAAAGTTCCTTTCCTCCTTATTGTGGTCTCATCCTCCCCTTGGTTAAGGACATTTTTTCTCCCTATGTTCCCCCATCTCATGGTTCTAGCAAGTCTGTACCTAGGAACAGAAGTAAATTGTAATTTCTTTCTGTTTTTTTTTTTTTTTTTTTTCTTCCCCTTTCGACTTCTGCTGCCTGAGGAGGTCCCTCTAGACCTTCTTCCTGCCCTTGTCCATCCAAGGTTGAGGCCCCTCCCTCCGTTATATGCCTCAAGGTGAAGGTTTTGGAGTGATGCGTAATATATGAAGTTTATTTGCACAATCTGACAGACTCGAGATCATGTTTGGGGTCTAAAAAAGAACGAGCAAAAGAAGACACGGGAGTCTCGATATTTGACTGTGTCTAAAGGATATCAAAACAACCGGTGGAACACGGAAAAAAAGGGGCTGCCAGTTGGTTTTGTTTATGTGGAACAAGCCAATTGTTTCCTCCCATGTGAGTGGCTGGTTTTGTTTTATCTTTCTGTAGCCACTATCCCCTTTTCCCCCCACAGAACAACTAGAACTCATTCTTTTTTGTGATCTTTGTTTTGGCTTCTCCCCCCCCCCCCCCGTTTTGATTTCTTCCAATGAACTCTTATTTTGCTGCATAATATCAAAATATTTTCTTCAAAGACAATTTCCTTTAAAAATAAACTGTTATCAGGAGAGAAGCTATGTTCACAGCTGGTAAAGGCATGATTAAATAATCACCGTATGGGGAATTGAAAAGCAATTTCATAATATAGTTTCAGAATCCAAAGAGAAAATCGAAGGAAACATTCCAGTTAGTTAAGAAAACTTTTAATCAAATGAAGTGTTTGAACTCTGTTTGGGTTTTGGGTTTTTTTGTTTTTTTTTTGGCAACTTTCTGTATGTGCGTGTTTTACTTGGTAAGACTCTGTAAGAGGTTATCTTAATACAGTTATGGGTTTCCTGAGAGTTTAGTTAACCTTCTAATTACATATAAAATAGCCTTGCAAATACTTATACTAAATGTTTTGGACATAAATTTGAACATGGGCCCTTATCTTTACTGCCAGTCTCCACCATAGCTGTTTTCTTTTTTTTTTTTTAATTTTTAATTTTATTTTTAAAAATATTGTGAGTCTAAGGAAATAAGAGTATTTTAAGAGAACCACCGGTGTTTTTCATGCTCACAGAGTGACATAAACTCTTTCACCCATAAGTAGTGAAGATACGGAGAAAGAGAACAACTTTTTTTTTTTTTTAAAGATTTATTTATTTATTTAACAGAGAGTGAAATCACAGGTAGGCAGAGGCAGGCAGAGAGAGAGAGAGAGAGGGAGAGAGGGAGAAGCAGGCTCCTTGCTGAGCAAGGAACCTGATGTGGGGCTCAATCCAAGGACCCCAAAATCATGACCTGAGCCGAAGGCAGGGGCTTAAACCCACTGAGTCACCCAGGCGCCCCGAGAATGACTTTTTTTCCCCCCTAAGATTTCATTTATTTATTTGACAGCGATCACAAGTAGGCAGAGAGGCAGGCAGAGAGAGAGGGGGAAGCAGGCTCCCCGGCTAGTAGAGAGCCCGATGCAGGGCTCGATCCCAGGAGCCTGAGACCATGACCTGAGCCGAAGGCAGAGGTTTAACCCACAGAGCCACCCAGGCACCCCCCCCCCACCCCCGAGAATGACTTTTGAATTGGAGAGGCTGGGGCTCTGCCAAGGACAAGTGTGTAACTCTCAGAAATCCCCTAACTTCTCTGGGGCTTACTTAACCTCATCTGTAGCCTGGGTACAATGCTACCACCCTTCAAGTTTGTGCTGTGGACTTGAATTTACCGGAGCGAAGCCTTCATGCTCAGGAAACAATAGCTGCCATTATTACCCCAGTTGGTGACTCAGAGGCAAACTTTTTACAGAAAAGTTTTCACTTTGAAACTGGTAAAATGTTGGAGTTACCGAAGAAGAGGAATTTGTAAAATGCATATCAGAATTTCTCAGGTCACAACTCTATGGATTCTAAGCTGAAATACAATTTAATGCCTATGGTTTTGGGACCAGTATATATTGATTAGGTGACAACTCCTTGATTTTTTTTTTTTTTAACATCAGTGGAAATCCTGTACTAATACCAGATATCAAAACACTTTACATACCTGTAATTGTGAAACATTGTACATTTTACTAGAAAATTGCATTTGAATGTTTATAAATGTTACTGTAGTGTTGGCCCAAGATTTTTAAATAAGTAATTTATGAAATTTAACATCACTTGAATATATTCAAAATAATCTAAATGCATTTTTTTGAACATTTTGGACTTTGCAAATTGATTTAATTGTATATGATGATAACTGAGGTAGTCTATTTCATAAAGCTCCATTAAAGCTTGAGAAAAGATGAAATAATTTAGAAAAATATTCCCAAATTTTGTGAAATGACTTTATTTCTACTGTTTACGCAGCTTAGAATATTTTGATATTTGTGTATACACTAAAATAATCAAAATTCTTTGTTCTAAAAACATTGAGTTTCTGTAAGAGAATTGACATATGCTTTGCAATTGAGTTTGAGTAGCACATTCAGTAAGTCATTTAATCAGTTTATATAATTCAGTATTTGTAATGCCTCTCCAAAGCATATTTATCTGCATTTTATTTGCCATGGAAATTTAAATTTTATTTCAATACTTATATGTCATTTTTCATATTTATCTTGAAAAATACCATTCAACATTTTGCAAAGTCTCCCATTGGTATTAATCCAATAGGTTAATTCCAGCAAATAGTATTTTAATTAAATTCTTGCTTTTTACCTTTCATAGGAATGCTGTATCATACCTGTATATAAAGATCAGGTTGGAGGGACTTCAGTGAAAAGATAACCTTGCCTATCCACACACAACCTTCAATGCCTGTAGAATTTTTAAAGAGTAGATGAGTTCAATTATCCAGCAAAGGACATTCTCTGATTCTAAAGAATAGTAAGAAAACTAGTGGCACGCAGATAAAGAGAATCAACCTAGTCTTAAAGCTTATTGCTTTGTATTTTTGTCTTATGAACTTTGAATTGAACTTCTGCACAGGATCTGATCTGGATGAAATGTCATATCTGAGACTGATCCTTATCTCCTAAACGTTTCCTTTGTTTCTTTGATTCTTTGGGCTTTACCCTCTTATTTTATTGTGAGTGGCCCAGAGCTTTGATCTTGCAGTAAGCTCTGGCTTGCAACACAAACCTTTGCTTTGGTATGACACACAGAAGGACATGGGTATACTCAGAAAATCTAAATAGACAAGAGGTTACTTCTTCTGAAGGCAAATGGAGTAACCTCAGAATTTATTGTCTCCCATTACATTATGGGAAACTAAAAATTCACACGGGTATTTTAACGTTAAGAAAGCACACCTGTGAGAACAAGTTTGATGTACAGTATGTATCTGTTTCTCATTTCATTTACAATAGTTTCTTGAGTTCGAAGAATTAAAATTTTCCCCTTTGTATTGCTGCAGACATAAACATTTAGAACCACCCTTCAAATTCCAAATTCCTTTCTGCTTCAAAAATTAAATTAAAATGGTTTTGAAGCTCTACAGTGAGTACAAACACGATTAATGGTCCCAACACAAAATATGGCATACACAGGTGTTTTCTAGCCTACATAATAATTAGAGATGCCAAATGTATAAAAAAAATAGAAGTTGTAAGTATTTTGTTTGAAATAACAATTCTTATTTCCTATATTAGGTTGTTCTTTAAGGGAAAAAAAGGAAGCATATAATTTTCTGAACCATATACTTCATTGTATTCACAGTTTTAGGAAATGTACTCAATAATCATGTATCAGAGTAATATATTTAGACTAACAAACACCCTACCCTATACATTGTAGATATGAATGCACAGTGTACCTCAAAAATTAAAGTTGTCATACACAGACTGCTTGGACCTCAGATACCTCTAAAGACGCTTGAGGAGAACGTCCAAGGCTTTCTTCCTCCAAGAAGATCTACTAATACATTAATGATAAACACAGTAAGTGTGATTTTAAATTCTCTCAGCTATTGTATCTTCATTTAAGCAGAAAAAGTTAGGAAGCAACCCAGATTCAGCCATACGACCATATTAATGGCAAATCTATCATTCTGAGATGGAGGCTGACATGTTACGTCCCTCAAAATAAAAACAGCAAAAAAATTGATTTCACGTGCTTAGTAAATGAATGATTAGGGTGGGAAAATTTTATTTGCTGTCATCAGACATTTCTCCTAACACTTCTTTTTAAACTCAAGAATTTTAGGTGAAGGAGCTAGTTCAGTCACGTCTTGGTCGGCAACACCCAACTACGGGTTGTGGTAAGGAACAGCCTTCTTATTATGACTGTTCTGTCAGTCTTCTGTTTCAAGGGTCAGAGCCTTTTGTTATGCAGCTCTTTATTGATATAGTTACACACATACTTATATTTTTTAAAATTGGGATTCACCCACTTAGCTACTAAGCAAGCACTGAACTTTGTCCAGCAGGTTCATAACTTGAAGTCAAGCTGTAGGTGATGTTTGTAATTCTAAAAATGCCGACATTTGTCATTGTGAATTATGTTTCCTTTAGGAAATTCCTTTACTAAAGAGAGGCAGTCATTTTTGACACTAATCAGATGCCTCTGTGTTGACCCTCCCGCTGAATGAGACCAGGCTCTCTAGGTTATTAGTATTTAAAAAGAAATAACCATTCAGTGTAGCGTTTCAGTAAATAATGACCCACAAGACTTATTAGGTATATTCTGCCAATTTTCCCACCCGCAGCAATGATTAACTCTGAAAAACGTTAAGGCGTTTTTCTGTGTCAGCTGAGCAGGGCCCCTAGTTCTTCTTTCGCATTTTTCACTTAATCCGATGTCTTTGAATTCCTTGCCTTGTAAGTTCCTATATATAAAGATTAGAAACTGCTTTTGGCTATGCAGAATTACATGCTTTTAGATGAAATCCAATCCTTTGTAAAAGGTTTTGTTCAGAGCAACACTATTTATTCCTTGTTGAATTTGGATGACACAGAGAAGAACATTAGTTAACTGGGAACAGAAATTGTGTTACCCAATTTAAAAGAGCTGTAGCAATAATTTTGGGAAGGACTAGAAATATTAAACATCGGTGAGTTTATTTAAGCCTTTTAAGGAAAAAAGGAAATACCGGAAGATAATTAAAAGTGCAGGGTTAACATTCCCTCTGGAATGTCTTTGACTTGCCTGCCTTTTTTATAGGTTATATCATAATGAAGGTTGGGGATTGAAAAAAGAATTTTTGGTATTTAAGGAAGTGATGGGATTTAGTGACTCTTAGTACTCATCTTTGAGTAAAATAGGTTAAAAAGAAATCTTTAGGAGTGAAGAAGAAAAAGAAATATTTGGATATCTTGAACTATTGGAAATGGTTTTCTTTTGACTATTTTCCAAATATAATAGGTTAAAAACTTGGAAAAACACTGAAAAGTGATTATAGACTCCCAAATGATTACTCTCTCTGACCACTTATAGACCAGAGGGAAGGCTCCTATCTGAACTCAAGATAATACCCTTAATATTTGAGTGTAGAATTCCAAAGAAACAGAAACATGGAGGTGAGGGGTGGGGTCTAGGATTGGGAGTAGGAGAGGTGTCTGCACCTCATCCATGGGGGAAAATAGTAAACAAATATATAATTTGTTCACATGGCAGGATTAAAATTTTTGTTCCCTGTGAAGTATAGGTAAAAATTCTTAGACAATCTCTTCAAAATTGGTTGAATGATCGCTTGAACTTAAAGGTAACAAATTCTTGGGATCTCTGAGTTATACATTTTTACATCTTTATACCTTCTCAGCAAACAGAAAAGGCAAAATCCCTCCTCCCCAAGGGCTCTGTTTGTTGTTCTATGTCCTTCTCTGCCATTTGCATCTTATTTTCTTCCCAGATGCATTTAGCAGATTTCTGTTTTGGTTCGTGTAAATGAGCTTCATCTCAACTAGCCATGTCCCTCCCATTTCTGAATCCATTCTTAATGGATAACCCTTACTTCCTTGTTTCCCAATCTGCCCTCTTGAAACATTTGCTGCTCCACTGTGTTTAACATTAGCATTGGATGGTTCTCAGGATTCATTCAAAGATGGGAAATGAGGTTTGGAGATTGTTGTTGTTGTGTTTTTTTTTTTTTTAATTGACTTGGCTGGAAGGCACTCATATACAAAGGATGCCGGGAAAAGAAAATGAGCAGACATTCTAAGGAAGTGAGGTAATTGCACTAGACACAGGGCAGTTCCGGAAGGTCCCACTCAGAGTGGGCTTCAGTGTTACCACTCTTCCAGTTCCTGGCTGGGTGCCGTGTGATGGAAAGGGCCCTGTAAATATTTAACATCCCTCTCAACGAACAGCTCTCACCCCCAGTGAGCATTATTGACTGATCAACTATTTGCTCCTGGAAGACTCCTTCATTTATTTTTTTCTGTTTTGGAAACTAACTAGGGAAAAAAAAAAAAAAGGCCAGAACACCGTGACTTCATTGGATTGAGACCCAGACTTCTCTGACAAACCTCGTTGAAGAGGAAACCGGAAATGCTTGACTGAAGAATGTCGATGGCTGTTTCGTGTGTACCCAATTCATAATATTTGTCTGGGGAAAAGCCTCAAAGTCAGGAAAGTTGATATCACTAGAAAGAACACAGAATAGTAAGGTCTGAGAAGGCCGGGTCCGGCACTGTCCTGACCACCACCACATCCCCTAGGTTGCGGGTGCCTGGTGCAGGCTGGCAGAATTGGATGGGTTACCCTGCAGCCTGCAGTTGCCAAAACTTTGGCCTGTTCTTTTTTGATGTCATGTGTATTAGGCCTAAAATTTGCTTTGAAATCACAGGAAGAAAGACTCTATATAAACCAAATGGCCATTGTTTTTGTTAATATGATGTCACACCCAGTCCCCAACTCCGCAGACAACAATTGAACCAAAGCAGTATCTGTCACATGATGCCTGAGGTCAAGTGAGTTCATCTCTCTGCATCTAGCCTGGCGTTATGTAAACCACTGAGATAAAGGCAATGAAGTCTAATATTTCTCTGGAGGTACAAACCTAGTAGAAACACGATTTGAGGTGAGAGAGCAGAGAGGCGACTTTGTTTGACGTCCTCCAAAGGAGTAAGTTATGCTCAGACACAAAGCCAGTCTCCTGCAAATTTTTTTTTTTTTCTTGGATGAAGTTAACGGGAGAAGGATTTTTGGCCTTCTAGGTTGTTGTGGGCAGGGAAGGCTTGTCCTCACTGGCACAGGATGATTTCTGTCTCGTGGTAAGAGCTGAAGCTCAGACAGAGTTTACATGAATGTATGTTGACATTTTGGTAATGGTAGGGCCAAACAGAGAGACCATACATTTTGAGCTTCATGAACGTATCCTAGGATTGGTGACATCTCCAAGTTCATATATTTTAGAATTTACAGTGAGAAAGGAAGTTCACTTGCACATCCCCAGCATGGATGAAAAGTGTACTTGGTGGTATGTCCCTCGGTCTTCATGTTGTTCAGTTATCTCTGTAGCAGATATTTATTTAGCATCTGTTATGGGTCAGGCTGTGGCCAGACAGGCACGATCCCTGCCTTCCTGGAGTGTCTATGTTTAGCACTGAAACAGTTATCAATGGATGAGTATTTTACTCACACTCTGAATGAAATACTATATTCAGAAGCTGAAGATCACTTAACAATAATAATGAGGAGGAGGAGAAAAGAAAGAGAAGGAGGAAGAGAAGAAAAACCAAGAAAATAAAGCACAAGGCAAAACCCAACAACAAACCAAAAAGTAGCAGAAAGGTCAGCCCAGGTCCACAAATCTACCTTGCCACCTTTAGAAATCTTATGAAACACTATTGTTCAATGGACACTACAGAGTGGGGGCCAGCAAGAGAGCCAAGCCTTGGGTCAATCTGCAGATGTTTGCCATTCTTCTGGGAGTTTCTCCCTGATGCAAACACCTGCTGAGGTAACTGGGACTTGTGGCTGCCCCAGAGAAAGCAGAGAAGAGGACTCCCATTTCATCTTGCAAGGCCAAGTTCAGGCCACACACTTGCCTTGGTAAGCTGCCTTCACTGGTGAAGATAAGCCTATTTATCTTAGTTACCTAATGCCCGTGGTGAGGGTCCTCCTGCTTTCCTCCCTTTCTTGGGTCTCTGCTCAGCAGCTACCAGGTGGGTAGAGGCCACATATAATGATGGCAGAATGTCCTTTTCTGCCCATGTCCTGCTTCTTCCAGATGCATCTACAAGCAATGCTAGGGACATGGCAGGCCACGAAAAAAAATGTGTTGCATAAATTAATGAAAATATTGTTCAAGGAGTAGGCCGAGTACCTTACCAGGCAGGTGGAAAACACAAGAACAGAATGGTCAGTGTGGTGAGTGGTACTCAAGCTGTGGACCAAGCAGGCAACAGGGCCCCATTCCATGGGTAGCAGCGGCTTAGTTCCAATGGAGTATTGCCATGATGGAAACATGGGTCCAGTGTTGTTCAAGCTTCTGATTTTTCAAGAGGAGCCAGAAATCTAGACTTCTGTGTGAAATCTCATTAAAAAACAAGAAACAACCCCCCCAAAAAAAACAAAACAAAAACAAATAAAAACATAAGAACCAAAAAACCCTTATTTTTAAAATGTGCTATCACTATTTTTAAAACATGGTGAGGACCAAACAAACATCTCTCTGGTCCAGGTGCAACCCAGGTCTGCTAGCTTATGGCTCTAGCAGAGATGAAAACAAAGAGGATTCTGTTGGGTCAAACAACCCTGTGAAGGTAGTAACTTTGAAAAAAGTTGTTTTGAGTCTGTATTCATGAACTCTTTTGGTTTATATTACTTAGAGAATGTGTTAAAGACTGTGAGGTTCTAGGCAAACTCATTAGGGACTCTCTTTGGCCTCTGCTGCTTTCTCAGAGCAGGTATCTGGAATCCTTTCGTTAGCTCCAGGATGCCAAAACTTTCCTCAGGGCTAGTGTTTGTGGCTAACCTATCTGAATTAATACAACGAATTTAAAATACTTTTGTGTGGTTCTTTCTACCTGGTGATCGATGGAGGTACCAACTTGGCCCATGCTCTGAGAATGATCACAACAAACACCAGTACTTGAGCCAAATATATTTAATGATATGTTTTTGGGGAGGGAGAGAGAACTAAGGCCTGATATCACTCAGGGAATAAGATAAAATTAACTTTTTTACTCTCAACGCAAAACAAATTTCCAGGGTGTGACCTGCAAAGAACATCTGTGACCTTCTTTATTTCAGAAATTCTAGGAAAAAGTTATAGTTCTGGCTGCCACCACTGGTCGAGCTGGTCAGCAGGAAGCTTGGCCTGCCAGAGGAAAGGGGAGGGACAAGAAAACCCTTTCCCCTCACCCACCAATTTGTCCACATGCCTCAGAGCCTAGAACTGATTGGCCAAAGAGAACGGATTTTAATGAATTTTATTTTTACTAGTCTGTATTAGATAGGGTAGTCTACCTGATGCTGTAACAAATAAAGCCCCAAAACCTCAATGATTTACCACAATGAAAAGATTTTTTTGCATTGGCAAAGTCTACTGGTTTCTCAAAGAGTGGTTTTTGAGGGACTCTCTTCCAAGCATAGATTCTGGAATCCAGCTCCTTCTCTTCAGTGCCTCTGTTGTCCCCTGGGTTGCCTTGAGCCCTTCTCCTGGAATAAGCAAAGAGAGAATAGATTGGCCTGTTTTATAGCCAGGCCTAGGAGTAGCCATCTTTACTTCTGTCATATTTCATTGCCCACAACCTAGTCACATGGGAAGCTGACACATTGCTTGTTGGCCATCTGAGCTGAGGATTGAGGAACATGCCAACATGTTCTTTGCTCCTTCCCTTCATTTTTCCCTCTCTTTCCTTTCATCTCTTCCCCGTTATCTTTTTTCTCTCTCTCTTGCTGATAATGACTGCCCAAATGCAAGAGCAGTGAAGCCCAAATGATAACAGCCTGGCAGCCTGGCTTTCTATGAGTTTGGACTTTAAAAATCAGGGAAGCATGATGGTCTCCTTCAGATAGCACAACAACTAATTTGTCTCTAATTAGCTTGCTACTGATTTCTTACTCAATAGAGCTATTTTCATAGAACTCATCTCCTTTTCCTCCTTGGTAAGCCTATAAACTTATAAGAGCACATAGACTAAGGTGTATGCAGACCCTTCCATTTAATATACACAAAGGATCCCTTCCTTGATTTCTTCTATTTCCACGATGGAGAAATATCATCTTATTTATTGATTCTCTGCACTTTCAAAGTGACTTCCATCAGAGGACATAAGGGCACCTCACAAATATTAAAGTCGTTAACATTCAGCTGAACTGAGCTTCAGACTTCTTTAGTTTATAGGAGAGAAGCTGAGTCACAGAAGAGTTAGGGATTTGTCCATGATCATTCTTAAAAGTAATCATTGTTGCTAGAAATTCCTAAGACTTTTAATCATCTAGTTTCCCAAATAAGATCAGAATTTACATTTAAATCCCTTACATTACTCTTGAATAAATTAAAGGATATTTTTGTTTTATGGATTTTAAATATGCATTTTTGAATCATTGCCACTAAAATTATAAGTCCTTTGTTCTGATTCAGAAATGGTTGGGTCATATATTTTAAAAGTTCACTCAATCAAAAATAAAATTTTGAAAGCCACAAGGTCATGTTAAATGTCCAAGCACTGGGGTCCCTGTGGTTTGTGACTCTGGCTTCCTGGTGAACCTGTGTTCCTGTGATAAAGCCTAAAAACGTGTCTGATCTTTGAGTGCAATTTACAGAGTGTTGGTAAGAGGTGGTGTTCACAGTACAAACGGCTTATGTAGGGAGGCAATGATATTCTAACCAAGTTAAGTGAGAAATGACTATTTAGTGCACTGAATATAGAATTGTTAAATAAAAAAGATAGACTTTTGAGTAGGCTTAAAGTGACAGTTTTGGGGAGGGTTTATTGGCCAGATGCAGCGAATCTGAGATCAATTAATTTTGCTTTGAAGTTTGTTCTTGATCCAGATCTTCAATAAGAAGGTAGTTTCCAAATCACTGGTCTGTGAACACTGCTTGTGATTAATTACCCTTTTATAATCTTAGGAATTCTGTTCTTTGCTATATTTTGAATAACTCTGACTCCATGGGGAGTTGTATTTTGGCTGGTATATTTGGAACTGCTAATAAACACCTACTTCCTGTTTTTCTTACTACTGTGTATAGCAAATTGTAAAATTACTTCTATTGCTTTTTCTGTTTCTTGTGTGCTTAATCAGCCCTGATTTATGTTGTGGGATAATCTGCATCAAAGAGTCTTTGCCAACACATTTCTCATAGCTTCAAAATGTAAGATACTGTATCTTCCTATTGCTGTACAGACTGGAAGGATGATAGGAGAAAGTATTCCATTTCATCAACACAGAAAAATTGGATTGTAGTATCATGAGTGCCAAATAACTCTTGGAAAGAAGTTAGTGCATTCTTCACTTTATTTTCTTACATATATTTTTGAGGTTAGCAGTTTATGCTTTTAGGAAGACATGTGATGGGAGAGAAGGTGCTTTTCTGTTTTCCATTGAGGTGTAATATTTCTTGGTAAGGTCTGAACAGCACATTCAGCTAAAAATAAGAACTATTATTATTATTACTCATCTCAGGCTTTTAATTTGCAGAATGCCCTGTTGCATTTAATTTGCAGAATGCACTGTGACCTCTGGCTTGCGTTGGGTGGGCTGCAGGTTCATGTTGAGGTTCAGGAAGTTGCTGATCTAGGATTGGTTGGGGCTTCCCATAAGAACATGAGGCACCTGGAAGGCATCGGCTCCGGGTCTAGCACTGGCCCCAGGAAGAGGTAAGGCTCTTTGCCTTTCATGTCTAGACTGTCACTGAGTGAATGATCAACAACTATTCATTCTCTTTTGCTGATAGAAAAGCATAGAGTTAATGAGTCATTGGTGCCCTGAAATCTCTACCCTTCTTCTGCTCTTTCACCTGGGCTCTACCCCATGTTCCTGGTGACCCAAGTGACAAAAAGCTTGAAAATGGTAGATATTACTTAGGGACTGTCTACAAATCTGGCACTGCATGGGCCATGGAGCAGTACTACCCTTAGAGGTGGACAACTGTGTCCCTGTTCTAGACCCCCTGCTTTAGAGGAAGCTGTTAGGACCCTTCTCTGCTTTGCATCTAACCAATGGAGCAAGAGATTTTGGGAGGTTAAGGAGCATACACCCAGAGCTCACAACCATAATCTGGGTATGAGGAACTAGAGAATTCTTGCCCAATGATTTGATACATTTTCCAGGGCCCATGAATGCCTTGGTCCTCATTCATTCTCCTAAGAGGTGGCTGGTATATATGTGTGTTGGGAGGATGGAGTTTGGACATGAGGAGTGGGGCATCTAGACATATGCACCCCAGACCCTTATAATGTAGGATGGAGCTGGTGATAGGAAGAGAGAGGGCAGGCCAATATCAAAGGCCTCCATTTATTTTCTTGTCCTGGCCAGGAGATGTTAAGGGCAGGTCTGTTGTGCAGGATTAAAGGGAAGTAGGAGATTGAAAGACTGCCTAGTGCTCCCCATGTTTCTTTCTTCTCCTTTTACCTTATTTTAAGTTCTTAATGGAATTCTCACATCATCACTTCTCCCCTCTCTGCATCTGGCTTCCCAAAACATCCTTCTAACCTCTCTTCACCAAACTCCAGACTCCCACCTTCAAGTGGCTCCTTGTCTTCTCTCCCTGGAGGTCCCATCAGCACCTTGACTGCAGCATGTTTAAAACCAGAAGGAAAATCAGAATCTCCCATGACCAGCTTCTGTTTTTGAGATCTCTGCTCTGGCTAATCAAACAGGCTCCATAATTAGTCAGGCAGCTATATTCAGAACCAATTTTGACTTCTTGCTCTCCTCTAGTGCCCTCATGCAATAGATTAAAAACTAATTAGTTAACTGTGGATGTGAAGTGGAGTACCACTGCACTGAATCTCTAGCTTGCCTCTCTCCTCACTGCTGCTGCGTCCTGGGTCAGGGGGTAAGGGTGGGTTCATGGCTGCTCACCTGCTCACCCAAAGGACTTCTTAGACTCTGCCTTCTCTGGCTCTGCTTTAACTCCCTACACCACCTGGCCAGGCTTGTGTTCCCAGAGGAAAGCAGAAACACTCATATCATTCCCCTGCTCAAAGGAGTCTCATTTCCTGATCAAATTTAGCAAAAACTCCTTAGCCAGTTATTTAATATATTTGTTTCCACAAATATATATTTTATATTTCATATCAAACCATTATGATCATTAAGATCTAAAATAATACCCAGAAACTGATCTTTTATTCTCAACTGTAGTGAATATGTTTTTCTTTTTTTTTTTTTAAATGTATTTTTTATTGTGTAATACTTCAGGGCAGACAAGAATTACGAATAATATGATTTGGCTTTACCAAATCCCAAGATCATGCTGTATTTGTTTCAGACTTTTTTTTTTTTAATTTAAGAAGTATAACTTCACCAATATTGTAAAGGCTTCAGGGTACCCTAGTTCCATCCTCCTTTTGCCCCCAGAGACCACCATTACTGTGAAGTTAGTGTTTATTATTACCATATATATGTTTCTGTGACATACTTATGTATCCCCAAATATATGTTATTACTTTTCAGGTTTATAAACTTAAAAGTTATAATTTGAAAGCTATAAAAATTGAGCAATGACTTTGTTCTACATATTGGTTGGCAGCCTTATCAATGTTTATTGCATTTAATGACTGTAGGTTATGCCACTGTATGTATATTTCAAATTTATTTAGCCATTTCCCTTTGATGGGCATTTATGTTCTTCCCAATCCTTTGCTCTATACAAACAGTAAGTACATGCTTTGTTGCACCTGCCTCCTTATATCTAAGTGCAGGAGTTTCCAAGGGTTTAAAAGTGGAATTTCAGGGTTACTGGTGTAACCATCTTCAGCTTACTAAAGAGCTCTGCACATTGTACCCATTTATGTTCCTATTGGAACATAAACCCAATAGGTTTAACCTAGGAGGGTTCCTGTTTCTCCACCTGCACTTGTGATCATCAGATTTATACAGTTTTGTGAATAGGGTTGGTATGAAATTGGATCTCATTGTTGTCTTAATTTGCATTTCTCTGATTTTTCCATAGAAGAGGTTTTCTAGATAAGACACATGAAGTACAAGCATGAAAGACCTGTGAAAGAACCATCCATTTCACAGTCCAAGAAGAAAGATACTGTAGAATTAAGAGAAAAGACACAGACAGGAAGAATAGATATGCAACACATATCACTAGTACACAAAATTAGCACGCAGAACATGTAAAAGAACTCTTGTGAATTTTTAAAGAAGATGACTCTATAGAAAATGCACAAATGTTATGAACAGGCGATACTCAAAAGAAGAAATCTCACATTGTCCTGGAACTCAGTACATATTCACTGGTTATAACATGGTGGTCTCAGGAGGAAATGAGGAATGCAGGATTGGGCAGAGTGAGAAGCTGATTTGGGAACTCTGGATTAGGGGTCCTGAACTGAGGCAAGAGGCTGGGCCTCTGTGTCCTTGCAACCACCAGTTACTGGTTACAGGCCTCCCCAGGGAGGGGGAGTAACCTTTGGTGAGGCAGATCCTGTTGGCAGAGAGATTGTCCAAGGAGACTTTGTCCAAGGAGAAACTTAGCTGTGAGCGATCTGTAGCCTATGTTCGTGGCAGCTGGGGGAATGAGGCAGGATCTGGGTGGGACACAACCACAACATCCACTTCATCCACTGTTAAGATCCAGTGAATTAATCAAAGTATCATGATGAAGAATATTGGCCATGGAGTCAGAGCCCAGAATTGAGACCCAGATCCACTACCTATCCAGCTGGGTAACCTTGGGTGAGTTAATTCTTGTTGCTCTCAGTCATGAGATTCTTGCAACAAATACTGAGTATCTGACAGCACCTTCCTTGTGTTGTGGGGTGGTGGGGTAAGTGAATGAAGCCTCATTAGGAGTTTAACACAGCTCCTAGCACATATTTAGTGCTTGATGAACAGGAACTATAATTTATTGTCATTAATAATACTTGTGAGTAGAAGCCTGTGTTTCTTTTGCCCTGTCAGTGTAGTACAGCAAGAAACTTTCTTGGAATGTACTTCTGTGGCTTTCTGAGATAAATGGAATCCTCATGAGGTTAGTGGGATTTAGAACAGGCTTATTCTCTGGTCTAAGCCGGTAAGTGCCTTCGCCATTTAATAAAACATTTCCTGGATTCATATTTAAAACTCAACTGATTTCCCATTCCTCAAGGCCAATTGTTATGTTTCTCTTCCTATTTTCATATGACTCAATTCCTATAACAACTGGGCAATCTCAGGCAAGAGAAATGATTCAAATGCCCCATCTCCACATTGACCCTATTAGGTCACTATGGTAAATAGATTTAGACATTAGAAAATTATTTCCTTGTTAGAGTGAGGTAGAATCAAATAAATAAATTTCAGAGCCAGAATGGACCATAAGCCTTAAAGATTATTCAGGTAATAGTTTCTTTTCTTCTCCTTCCTTCCTTTTTCCCTCCCCACTCTCTTCCTTCCTTTTCTCTTTCTCTTCCTCCATCTTTTCTCCTTCCTTCCTTCCTTCCTTCCCTCAAACTTTCTCAGTAGTGGGAGTCTACCTTCTCTTGCCCTTTGCCACCTTTTTAATAAATGAAATCTTAGGCAGCAGCCAATTATTTGGAGTAAGAAAACAGAGCAGCTCTGGTTGAAGTGGAGTTGAGGAGACAAGAATTTGCCCCCTCTTCTGCTCCTTGCAGTTCACCTTTTACTATAGCTGTCCCTGGTGTATCTCTTGGTCATGGCTAAAAAATGTAAAAATAAATAAATAAATAAATAATAATAATAAATGAAAAATCACTGTGTAGCCTAATAAATTCATTGTAAAGTTGAAGAAATGCCTATTTTCCTCCTCCCTCACTGGCTACTTCTTAATCTCCTTTGCTGAATCCTCCTCTTTTTCTGCCTTTGAGGCTTCTCACGATTCCATTCTTGGATTTCTGAAGTCACATTTTGGTGATTCTTTCCAATCTCATGGCTTTCAATTCTGTCTGTATGCTATTGGTTCCCACATTTATATCTGCCCCCTAGACCTCTCTCCTGAACTCCAGACATAGTCCCATCTGTCTAATAGATACCTTTCCTGGATATTGCATAGCCCCAAATTAACATGTCCCAAATGGGACTCCTGGTCTTCTCATGGAAAGCCTGCTCCTTTTTATTTAATACAACTCTGTCCTTCCAGTTGCTTCATCCTCAATATCTTAAAGAGTGGTCCTTAGCTCCTCTCTTTCTATCATGGTCCACAGTGAAAACTTCAGGAAATCCTGTGATCTCCATGTTCAAAATATATTTTGAATCAGATCACTTCATTGTTAGGAACCTGTCTCATACCATCCTCACATCTCATCTGGATTTTGCAATACTATGGCCTCTTAATGAGAATGATAATATAATTTATCATCTGAATTGGGACACTTTGAAGACTCAGAGGGGAGAGACATTAACACCTGGGTGGCTCAGTTGGTTAAGCAGCTGCCTTCGGCTCAGGTCATGATCCCAGGGTCCTGGGATCGAGTCCCACATCGGGCTCCTTGCTCAGCAGGGAGCCTGCTTCTCCCTCTGCCTCTGCCTGCCTCTTTGTCTGCCTGTGCTCACTCGCTCTCTCTCCCTCTGTCTCTGGCAAATAAATAAATAAAATCTTAAAAAAAAAAAAAGTTGTACTGAGAAACATTGCCTAGGATTGTTTTGGGCAAACAGAAGGTATGGTCACCCTACTCTTTAGATCACACTGTTCTAATCCCTTCAATGGACTTCATTTAATTTAAAGTAAAAGCTGAAGTCCTTCCAAGTTTCTGCACCATCTGCTGCCCTCTGACCTCATTTCCTACTCTTCTCCCCCTCTCTCTTTCTCTCCAGCAGCTTCTTTGCTGTTTTCCTATCATACCAGGCATGCTCCCATCTCAGGATCTTTGTCTTGGCTGTTTCTCTGCCTGGAATGCCCTTCTCCTAGACATTTGAATGACTGTATCCCTTAGTTCTTTCACAGGTCTCTTGTCATTGAGGCCTAAACTTATCATGTTCTTTTAAATTATAACCACCCTCTTTTACTCCCCATTCCTCTTTTTTTGCTTTAGTTTTTTTCATAGTACTCCTCTAACACTGTATATAATTTACTTATATTTATTTTCTCTTTTCAGCCAATAGACTGTTAGGGGATTCTTTCCCCCCTTGATTTCTGCTATACCTCCTGAGCCTAGAACAGGGCCTGGAGTATAACTGGAAATTGAAAAATTTATTTGTTGATAACTGAGTGAAGAACGCAAAAACCTCCGAAAGTTAAAGAGCCTCCTTCAACCACTAGACGAGCTTGCGGGAAGTCCAAATCTGGAGCTAAAGTCCTCACCTGCCAATCTCAAGGGGTTTGGTTGGTGCTATAGGACCATGACATGCAGTAAGGGAACAAGGCCCAACTGCTGATCGCTCAGCAGGGCTCTGTTATAACAGAGCACTTAATCTTGTTCAGCTGTGGATGTGATTTCTGAAATCTAGGTACTGAAAATGACATTAGAAACAGATCAGAAAAATTCATGAGGAACCAATCCTTAGCGGAAATAATTCTTAGTTTGAAGAGCAGTGAGGTGAAAATAAATGAAATCCTATTTAGAGGTTATTCTGAGAAGGATTTTTGCTTCAATCCTATTGAACTGGAGATTTAAAATAGCACTTTTCATGACTGTCTCAGGAGACAGAATAGTCCTGGGACGCTGACTATGTTTATAGAGGAAAATGGCAGGCTGGAGGCTGAGCTCAACAAATGCTTGGAAATCTAGAAATCTCGGTGGTTGTACTTCCATCCTCTATATAAATATAAATCTTGCCTTCCTGCAAATAGTAGGGTGATGAGTGAGTTGACTTTTCAGTATTAATATGTGAAATGCTGCTGGTAATGCGTGACTTCTTCCATTTCTTATGTCTAAAATGCCCTCCCGGGGGTACCTGGGTGGCTCAGTGGGTTAAAGCCTCTGCTTTCAGCTCGGGTCATGATCCCAGGGTCCTGGGATCGGGCCCCACATCGGGCTCTCTGCTCCGTGGGGAGCCTGCTTCCTCCTCTCTCTCTCTGCCTTGCCTCTCTGCCTACTTGGGATCTCTCTCTGTCAAATAAATAAATAAAATCTTAAAAAAAAAATAAAAATAAAATGCCCTCCCCATACTCTTTCCTAAGTTCCTTCCAAATAAGAATCCAAAGGTTAGCTATTTTCAATAGTTTGAAATATTTACATGTTGCTTTGTATGTTGTATATGCTTTTAAAATGTTGTTAAACTATTTTCATGAGAATCTGTCTTGTGTGTCTAGTTAAATTTAAAATCTTCTGAAGGAGAGGAGGGGTCATTATGTACTTTTTTTTTTTTTTAAGTTTCTCTTAAATAAGGCTATGTATCATATAAGAGCCAGGAAGAGAAGGAGAAAAAACTTGATCCTACTCTCAGTTTTCCTTTTATTACCTATTTAATCTTTCTGTAGTATAGTTTCCTCCTTTGTAAAATGAGTAATTTTACTCATTTCACAAATTTTATTCTAATAAGAGTAATAAATAAGTATAAATATAAGTATAAATAATAAATAAGTAATTTTACCCTAATAAGAGTAATGAAACTTCAGTGGGTAGGACAAAATATGGAGTAAACAATGGATGTATTGGTATCCATTGTGTTGCCTGTCCTGGATTCTCACTTTTGGGGTAATGGCCCCCTCCGCTGCCTGGCGCCCTCCCATCTGTACCGTTGCAATGGCTGGAACAGTGTGACAGCAGCCTCCCTACCTCGTGGGGCTGATAAAGGATGCATAGGGACCTAACCAAGGAGACTTTTTTTTTTTTTTAAGATTTTATTTACTTATTTGACAGAAAGACACAGTGAAAGAGGGAACACAAGCAGGGGCAGTGGGAGAGGGAGAAGCACGCTTCCGGCTGAATGGGGATCCTGATTTGGGGCTCGATCCCAGGACCTGAGCCGAAGGCAAATGCTTAACCAACTGAGCCACCCAGGTGCCCCAAGGAGACTCTTTAAATACTGGAAATTAAGACCAAGAAATTACAGTCTCCTATGATCATCCTTTTAATCAGAGAAGAGGCAAACTCAGAAGTTTTGGTGGGTGACATTTTTCGCCCACCATTCAGTGGAATCAGAGAGAAAGCAGCTCTACAGCTAAAGAGAGTAAAAATAAAACAAATGAAAGAGGGGCACCTGGGTGGCTCAGTGGGTTGGGCCTCTGCCTTCGGCCCAGGTCATGAGCTCAGGGTCCTGGGATCGAGCCCTGCATCGGGCTCTCTGCTCAGCGGGGAGCCTGGTTCCCCTTCTCTCTCTGCCTGCCTCTTTGCCTACTTATGATCTCTCTTTCTCTGTCAAATAAATAAATAAAATCTTTAAAACAAACAAACAAACAAATGAAAGAGAGAATGTGGGGGGTTACCTGGACTGGAGCCTTCTGCTTCCTCATTCTTCAGGCCCAGCTGCTTTCCTGCCCTGAGGTCAGTGAGAAGCCCTGCTATCTACATAATCAATTATTATTTATTATTATTTGCTTTATTTAGCTGGTGTTAGTTTCTGTGACAGCCAAAGGTATGCTGGAGAGTACATTATATGTGAAAATGATCTGCAATCGGATGTAATAGATTATTACCGAGAACCTCTTTTTCACCATGCTCTTTTGATGCTTGAGTCGTGAGTAAATGCCAGTAGAAATGTACTAAGGTTTTGAAGCAAATGGATGCCTTCACCTCCACTTTCATCCCCAGCAGGCCCTAGCAGCCATCTTGGGTTACCAGCTGGCACCAAAGAGCATTTCCTTTGAATTAAATCAAGCTGATACAGCTGTCCTGTGGGCCAAGAAAGGAACTGGCACTTCTGCGAAGCTGCAGTCAGGGAAGGAAGAATGTGCAGACCCTGGGAATGATCATTGCAACAGAAAGACTCCCTAGAGCACAATTTTTGTGGGAGATGGGGGCAGGGGTAGGGGTAGGAGGGTGCAGGCTCTGGTGGGCTGGAGATCTATCCACCCCTGACGCTGGATGATACTACTTCACAGCTTGCTTTCAGAATCACTCCAGGCTAGAACTTGCAGGAAAGCCAGGCCGTGCGACCTGTTGAACACTTATACGTGGCCTGTTTTGGTTTTGCTCCTGCCACTTCATAACATGACCTCGAAGAGCTATGATAAAATGAGACCGATGTGCTGCAGGGTCAGATGCAAAGATTTGTCCATTGAACTCTTTTTTTTTTTTTTTTTAAAGATTTTTATTTATTTATTTGACAGGGAGAGAGAACACAAGTAGGCAGAGAGGCAGGCAGAGAGAGGGGGAAAACAGGATCCCCACTGAGCAGAGAGCCCAATGTGGGGTTCGATCCCAGGACCCTGAGACCATGACATGAGCTGAAGGCAGTCTTAACCCACTGAGCCATCCAGGTGCCCCCCATTGAACTCTTTTCCTTTTCATTTCATACTGAACTTTTATAGATTTTCAAAGCGGTTATAACACAAAAGACCCAACTTGGTAGGGAAGTTGGAAACATGAATTTGCAAGCATCTTGGCTGTTTGCTACAGAGCCCTGCTGAGCCTTTCTCCACACCTCCCACCTGCAAAGTCAAGGGGATGCAGTTTTGAAACGCAGCTGAGTTTCGGTGGGGTGAGGTCCGGAGACGGCGGCCAAGAAAGAATTCTTGAGACGTCTTCAGTGCAAAATGGTGGTTTTATTAAACTACAGGGACAGGACCCCACCTGCTGCCTGATGTTCCCTGCTGTCCCAGGATTATGAGTGGCAACTGATTATATCCTTTGGTGTGGGGGGAAAGTAACGATAAGGGAAGTTCCAAAAGGATTTTCATATGCTAAAGAAGAATCGCTGGATACAGGAGGACTTTCTATTGTCAAACTAAGATTGCTTTTCCCTCCAGCAAGGCGTTGACATTAAGACAGTTGGCAGTTTTCTAGAGGAACATTATGCTCTGTCTGCCTCAAGGATTTGTCAAAAGGCTGCAGGTTGTAAGGACATTTAATTTGATCTGCGTTTCCTTCTGCCTTTGTTTCCTACACCAAATGAATGAGGTTAATTACAGGCACTGGCATTGGGAATAATTTGGGAGTCAAGGCCATGGTGAGCAACCTTGCCCTCTCTGAGGAATGTGCCGCTGCTGCATGGCCAGTGTCACAGATGGAGCAGGACGCTGAGCAAAATCACATTTCTCCATCATCTATTCTTTTGCTAAGACTCAAGTGCCATGTTTACAAGTTGAGCTGAATCTGTTCCCCATCACTGGAAAATGCATAGAGGGTCTTGAAAACCGGTACTGTGATTCTTCCTAGAATGTGGAGAAATGGATATAATGGAAAAATGGGTGGTAGAGTATGGGTACTCTGACAGGATGGCTTAAGCCATCTCCTGCTGAGGGGTGGCCCATTAGCAAAAAAAAGGAAGGCAAAGCAGAATCCTGGTCAGAGTTAATGAATGACCCAGATGAGAGCCACAGGGATGTCCTTAGTTGCAATTTCACTGTGAGAGAGTCCTACCATCTCCTTTGGGGTGTGCAGAGGAAATTTGCTCTTCTCCAAACTTAGTTTCACTCCTATCCACACTCAATGATTTTTACAGCTTTAAAATATCCTGAAAAACAGATGATCAAGTGCTTTTCTCTCTCCAAACTTCTCTATGGCATGTTCTCTTTTAAATTTTTTATTACTAATTGTCATTCTATAAGAGTTTCCTACCTGCCAATTTGGAGACACCAAATAGATAAAAATTATACACAATTACATTAAAATCCAGTGACTTATGAGTGTTCAGAAAATTAAAAAAAAATTTTGGTTGGTCTATATATAAAACTAACAGCAGAAAAGGGTATGTACTATTAGCCATTCTCATACAGTATCAAATCCCAAGATAACTGGTAAAGCTCCTGTATTGATTTCTTTGCAAGTAATGAGTTAGTACACAGTTAAAGGAGTAGAACTTTGGGATTAGATTTGGATGTGGATCCTGGCTCCTCCACAGTACTGTATCATTTTGGGCAATTTAAATAAACTCTTAAAACCTCAGTTTCCTTTTTGGTAAATTGCGAGTAAAACTCACCTTCCAGAGTTGTGATAAAAATGAATGAAATAATAAATATTAAGTACCTAGAGTTCCTATAAGCCAATGACTATTACTACTTCTTACCTTATATTTACTCCCTCTTTTCCTCCAGGTTACGTTTGCAGCTAGCACATACTACATCATTTTGATTCCTTCTGCCCCTGCCCCCCTATTTATTATTTAACTGATTTTCTCTTCAAAGGAGACATTACAAAACAACAACAGAACTAGTGGAAACTAATCCCTTAGGAATAAGTTGATTATTTACTGCCAATCATTCTCAGTGTTGAGGGTAGTACCTCACTTTGGTAGGTGCTCAAGGTTTTGATTAATTGATTGATTGTACACCAAAAGCACTAATTTAAAATTTCAAGCTTTATTTTTGAAGGAGCAGCCACAGTTGCCAAGCAAGGAATTAAACCTTTCTTTAAAAAAATCTCCATGTCTGAAAGGGTACTATGATTGATTCCAGAGAACAGAATTAGGGACAGAGTTGGTCCTAAGGAAGCGAAATTCAACTCAATTTTAAGAACTGTTTAACCACTAAAATTGAGGGGTGCTTGGGTGGCTCAGTGTGTTAAGCCTCTGCCTTTGGCTCAGGTCATGATCTCAAGGTCCTGGGACCGAGCCCTGCATTGTGCCCTCTGCTCAGTGGAGAGCCTGCTTCCCCCTCTCTCTCTGTCTGCCTCTCTGCCTAGTTGTGATCTCTCTCTCTCTGTCAAATAAATAAATAAATAAATCTTTAAAAAAAAAAAAGAAAACTCACTTAAAAAATAACAATTAAAATTGACCTACATTGGGTATATTAGATAATGAAATGATCTTAAAACACTCTCTTTCCCTGAGTGCCTCACTCCACATATGTTATAGCCTATATTGATGTTATTTTTTATTCACTGAAATCATAAGAAGTTATGTTTATGAACCAGGTAATGTGAGTGAACTTTAACCCATCACTATATACTAAGTCTTAGAATGTTAGGGGGACATGCCATTCTGGACAACACTGTAAAGATCTGGTCTTGTCCTGGGAGAAGATAAGGTATTGGGTATGTGGATATAAAATAAGTGAATAAGAATTATGTTCTACCTCTGCTTGTGACTCAGTTTTGAAAAGGTCAAGAAGCAAGCATTCAAAATTTAGTTGTATGCTGAATCAGGTAGCTGGGATCCACGAAAAGTTGTTTTTTGTTTTGTTTTGTTTTTAACTTGTCCTGGGCATTTTTACTGAGTGTTCTCCAGATAATTTACTCAGGTCTCTCCTGGGTGACCAGTGGGGCCTCTAACATTGGTAGCAAGCAATGGCCAGCTTTATGACATTCTCTGTCCATCAGATGGACTTAATGAATCCAGGGGAGTCCCATCTTAGGGTGTCCCTGTCTCTAAGATTGAGAGGTAGAATTCATAGAGGGGAAAGAAAAGGCTAAATTGAATTAGCTTTTCTATTTATCTTTAATCTTCCATCTGTTTTAAAACAGAAGCTGAATTAATCAGTCTAATTCAGGTTGGGAAGGAAATTTGAAATCCTAGTGAATTCTGAGAGCTGTGTATTTACTTGGCCCAGCCTAGAACCATCCAGGGAGGTAGTAGAAAGTCTCACCCCTGCAGAGCTCTTTATAGAGGATCAGTGTAGTAGGTGTGAGGGTGGGCAGGTCAACTCTAAGTTCTTTTGTGATTTGGAAAATCTATGAGAATTTTTAAAACAAGGTGGAATGATTTCTGCTTTTAGAGGTGAGAAAGTTCTGGACTAGAAGATCTTGCAATGTGATTCTGCCTGTAGACCTTCTGTTTGGTGGGACCATTAGAAAGTCAGTGAGGCTGTCTGATGAAATCTGTGCATTTTCTCCAGCACTACTTTCACAAAGAGGTCGACCAGAACTCTTACCTCTCGGCCTAATTTTTAGCTGCTCAGAAGGAAGCTGCAGAAACACCTTGGATTTAATCATGGCAAATGATGTGTTTACCTCAGAACATTTTAAGTTAATGAAAAACCTGGAAAATATCAATTTGGTCATAATGCAAAGTCCAGAAAGCAGTAAATAATTCTGGCACCTTTCTGTGTCTGTGAAACACAAAACTAGCTTTGTTTAATTTTTTTTCTATTTTAAATCTATTTTCTGTTTTAAGTCTCAGTGGGATATATTTTCAGCTTTGAAAGGCTCATTAAATCACAGATCCTTAAATTAGGTGCTTTTCAATGGGTTTAAAAAACACAAGCACCCATAGGTTTAGTTTCATATTGTCCTGAGTTGTCTGGGTGGACACAATCACATTCAGGGAAAACTGGTCGACCTATGGATTACTACATGGTAAAACCATTTTAGTTTATCAATGTATACTTGAAGAAATTTACCCATATCACCACTGGTTTCTTAATCCATATTTAGTTTATTGTCTTCACTGTCTGATTGGCAGATTAAATACTCCATTTACATACTTTGAAATTACATGAAGTATATTCTTCATGCTAAAAATACTTCTTCTCAGGGCACATGACTTGGGTAAAAGGAAGAAGACTTTAGGGGTTGGCATGGTGCAAGAGTTGTTTGTTGAGGCTAGGCATTTCAGTATAGGCAGTACAATGTGTTCACTCAGCCAAAATTTACTGAATACCTGCTATGTGTCAATTCCTGTGTTGGACACTCTGGATAGCACCATCTACCTTATGCGCTTAAGAATTTTGTTCATTGCCTGTGATTGTTAGGGTAACATACAAGACCTATATGAAAGGACACAAGAAGCCAAGTCACAGTACTGAATGGATTGGGATTAATCCCAGTATAATCCAAGGAGGACAAACTTGTCCTCTCCTAAGCATGGGCTCCTAGGGTCTTGTTGGTCAAGAAGCCAATGGTAAATCCTTAGATTGGAGGGCCAGTCAAGAGTAATTTTTATGTGTTATACCATAAATGCCTTAGCAGAAATTCAGTTCAAGCCAGTGAAACAAAAATAACAAGTGAATGTAATATGACCAGAAGACTAAAAAATGTTTTTTATCCTATTGTTTACCTTGTAAAAAGGAAAAAGCAATGTATTTACTGAATCAAAAATAGCTAGCATTACTGGGTTCTTATTATGCACCAGAAGCTCTACTCAATATCCCATATACATAACCTCATATAACTTCAACATCAGCTTTATGAACTGCACACTGGTATTATCTCACCTCTACCATTAGGGAATTGAAGCTCAGAGAAGCTAACTAACGTGTTCCATGTCATGTGGCTATTGAACAGGAGGAAAGCTACTGAATCCTAATCTCCAACTTCAAAGCTGATGCTCTTGACTGGTCATTATTGAAGTAGCTCCTGGTGTTACAGGTGGCATGCAGAGAATCCCAAACCCACTGTTCCTCCTGTCTTCCCCAACCTAGTAATGACTCTGTTATCATCCTATGCCTGAAACCTGGGAGCCACCTTGAACTCTTTTCTTTCTCTTTTGCTCTTTCTCCTCACCCAACATTATTTAAGTCCTGGTCATTTTAATTCTGAGTATTTCTTGAATCTGCCTATATTCATCATTTTTTTTTTCTTTTAACTGGGACAACTAGAGTGATTTCCCAGCCAGCACCTCTCTCTTGCTCTTCCAACCCAGTCCCTACAGGACTGCCAACACCAGACAGCAAAGAGGTACACGCCACATCTCTGCTTAAAAACCCTCCGTGGCTTTCCGACCCCTCATGATCTAGACCCTCTACCCACTCCTTTCTCTTGCTGTGTGCTCCAGGGACCTTGAACTTGTTGCTGTTGACTGACCGTGCTATTGCTTCCATGCCTCTGCCTATCCTTTTCTCTAGGACTAGAAGGAACTCCTCATGGTTTTCTGCCCAATAACGGCTCTATTGTCTCTTCTGAGAAACCTGCTCTGTTCCTCCCAGGCAGAGGAGGTTATCTGCTGCCAGTTGTACCTCCTCAGTGTCTGTGTGACACAGGCACCACTTTGAGCAGCAATTTAATGCTGCGTATTTTCCCCCCTCTACACAGTGAATGTTTCAAGGCAGAGAAATGTAACCCATTAGACAGACATAGTGTATGAGGAGGAGCTGTCCACACCACAAAGAACACCAATAACAAGCATCTTAGAGTATTCTAAGTCTCAATGGGAGTCTTGCTCAAGGTCATCAGAAGAGAAGCTTTCCATATAGGAATCCCTGACACGTGGACACCTATTTTGCTAGTGTGATCAGCTCAAATGTCAACACCACCAACACTGTCAACTCTGTATTTCTCTGCTGGAATGTACTATCTTGGGCTTCCTACTCCCCTCCTTGCCAGATCTGGTATTCCTCCTTACTAACTGGGCATAGTTCCCTTGTCCCTGTATGCACAGAGACATTGCAGGAGCACAGTCTCTTTGTGTCCTTTTTAAACAATAGCCTCTCCTCTACCCTTCTCTGTATTTCTTTGCACATCAGTTTTTGTTTTTGTTTTGTTTTAAATAAATGGAAGCCTGTCATCCATAAGTTTTCTTTGAGGTAACATGTGAAATGGGGCTCTTGCTATTGTAAAGTGATGTATACCTCATTTGCAGCTGGGTTTTTATTTGAGTTATTACTAAGGCCACTGTCCTCTTCCATGACTCCAAATCCTGGCAGGTGCACAGCCTTGCCACTCCCCACTGCCCATGGATGACATCACAAACAGATCATAGCATTCTTTCCACTAAGACAGAATGCAGCCTCAGGATCTTTTGTAAACCAGTAGTTCGGATAGCTACTACCAATCATTTGGAGTTGACACCTGAGAGGAAAACACTTTAATACCTTCAATTCGCAGGGTCAATTTGACCTGTACTACTTGTACTACCTAGTACTTCTTGGAGAAAATGGAACTGGAGAAAATGGACCACAACATGACTTTTATTAATTTTTATCTGGTTCCCATGAAGCTATTAGGTCCTTGTGTATGAAAATCGAAGAATCTGTAAAAATCTTCCTTGGTATAGTATTAAAAGCACATGAAACCCAGACTCATCTGAAGTTACCAGGCAAGGGGCAGCTGGCATCTGCTCACCAGGAGAGTACTTCCTTAAACAGTCAATGCATTGCATATTCACATTCAGCTCCAAGGGTAGAACTAGTGATAAATCTAATGAGATAATGTGCCTATGGTATGGGAAACCCAAGAACTTGAAAAGCTGTCGAAGACAGTTTGACTTTTTAAAAGTAAATGAACAAAAGTAAGTGAACAACAATGATCACAGATTTGAATATTACTTCTGTACCGAAACAAACACAATAATACAAATTACTGAACAAAAATGAAAATTTAAGTCTCAGTTAAAATCTATCAAGATCATTCAGTAAGCAGACAACTAAATATTATACTTGCTTTCGCTTCACTTTTTTGGCCTCAAAATAACCTTAAATGACAAGAAAACCCACAGGCATGTCTTTCAAGGTGGGACTGTAAATATTCAGCTGAATGAGGATGAAATTTAGCTTTAACATGATAGCATATGAAAGGCCTACAGAGAGAAGATGAATGTCTAGTAGGAAGGAGGCTGAGCTGGGAGTCTGGGAGATTAGTTTCTTCTGGTCTCTGTCTGTTGCCAGCTGCTGCATGGTGCTGGGCAGATTTTTTAATGTTTCTGACCACACTCTCTGCATGTATAAAATGGAAATAATAACCATGTGAACATATAATGCTGAAAAGTACTTCGAAAGTCTGAGTTATAATCAGTGCTCAATCAGTGGGGAACTATGTATCAAATGGACCTATAATAAATAAAAATGCATTGTATTATTTATTTACTTATATTTATTTATTTATTTGAGAGAGATAGAGTGAGCATGAGAGGGAGAAGTTCAGAGGAAGAAGCAGATCCCCTGCTGAGTAGGGAGCCTGATGCAGGGCTCAATCCCAGACTCCAGGATCATGACCAGAACTTAATTAAGGCAGTCGCTCAATCAACTGAGCAACTCAGGCGCCCCTGCCTTATATTATTTAAATTGTAGAGAGATTGCTCTTGGTTAAGGTAATCTCTTACTGCTCTGATAGAGTGTCACCAAGAAACCCTTAGATCAACTGTACTGCAGACTTGAGTTAGAGGGGAGACTGGCTCTGAATAAACAGATCCAAATCTGGCATGACCTTCAAGGCAGTTTTGACTACATTTGCTGTAGTTAGCCTGGCTCTGCCCGGAGGGCACCGAAACTTCATTTACTCTATGTCCAGGCAGAAAGGGGCTGGATCCCTCCAGAAAAATCACCTCTGTGTCAAAGAATGACATGATGAACCCAGCTCTAGCATGGGAAATCCTTCACTGGTCACACAATTCAGCCTTCAGCAACTGTACCAAAAGCAACTGTAAATAGATCCAGAGAACTTACCTGTTACCCCTTGCATCTGAACTGACATATACTCAGAGCAAAACCAGAAATGATTATCAACCGGTCCTCAGACCCAAGTAGTACCTCTTATGGGCCAAACAGAGTTCTAACTTTGACAATCCACACTGCAACTCCAAGGGAAATCAACATCACCCCTCTTATTTTATAGGCAGAAAACCCAAGGCACCAAAGGATTAAGTAATTTGTATTGGAACGAGATTTTACTAACTCCATAGAAAATTGACCTAAAACTTAAACATGGATAAACCACATCCTTTATTTAAACAATATTTTACAGTCTATGATGAAAGAATACTTAGAGATGGAATTTCCAGATTGGCTGTCCATGAACTCACAGAAATATTGTGCAACTTTCCATTCATTCAGCAAACATTTATTCAGTACATACCAAGTGGTAGGCATTGTGATAGGTGCTGGGGATATAAGCTCATAGAAGATCATTACCGGCCCCCAGGGAACTCGGGAGGAGACACACATGTAAAGAAATAAAATAAAATGCTTTGGACCTCATGATAGTGACAAAAATCTTTACGTGGTCCAGTAGAGACCTAAAGAGGGAGCAAGTCCTGAAAGATCACTCTTGTTTGTTTTGCCCCCGGGGTAGGCTTGGCAACAGAAAGAATGCTACTGAACCCTAAAAGAGTGTAGGTCTTGCCAAATTTAAACCCACAAATAGGCGAACATAATATACATCCAAGTGCTAGAAGTCACGAGTGCATGTACCCAAAGAATGTTATCTTTTATGTTTAGTATCTGAACTGAAGTTGTATTTATTTTCCAAATCCTGAAAAACTAGGCTTTCCAGTCTCCTACAATTTGACCTTTAAATAATAATTTCTTGCAAACAGCTATCTTGCCAAAGTAGAGACTTACCACGGGGAGGGCTCGAAATCAACCCAGAGGTTTGACGGTTGGAGTTCCAGGCCCTGCCAAAATTAAACACAGCTTTCGAGCCACTTACACACTCTCTTCTGGAAATATTTCCTTGCATTGACTTTGGCAACACCCCATTTTCCTGGTTTCCTTCTAACTTACCAGCACTCCTTCTTTGTCTTCTTTGCTGACTCACCATCTTCTATCTTGAATGAAGGGGTTTTCAGCGCCCTCTTTTTTTTCTCACTATACTCCCTCCCTCAGTGATTGCATATTCTGCCATGACTTCCATCTCGGTGTAAATGTCAGTCACTTTCACCCATCTCCAATTTAGATCTTTTCTGTATCTTCAGACATGAATGTCCAACTCCAAACTTGACGTATAACTTGGGCTCCTGAGACAAGACCCACATAGGACGGAAATTCATGGAATTTCCCTTCAAATTCCCTCCCTTTCAGGTGTTTTCTACCTTGGGAAGTCTTGTTCACCTAGTTCAGGGGTTCTCTACCCTGACTTCGTATTGGAAACTTCTGAGCAGCATAGAAAACATACCTGTGTCTGGGCCCCTTGCTTAACCAATGAACTCAGAATCTTGGGGATGAGGGTCTTTAGGTGAGTTTAATGAGCAGCCAGGTTCAGAATCACTGGGATTATCTTGACCTCTCTCTTTTCCTTACCCTTTCATGCTCAGTCACCTGCTATTTTATCTCCTAAATAGCTCTGACTTTATCTACCATTTTCCATCATCAGAGCTACCACCCTAAACTAAGATATCATCATCTCTTGCCTGAAAAAACGTTCTATTTGTTCTCCTTGCCTTTATTCTTGTTCCCATTCATACCATTATTCACAGCGTAGCCAGGGTAGCTTAAAAAAAAAATCTGATCACATAATTTTCTCACTTAAAATGTTGAACTGGTTTTCTGCTTGCTCTTAGAATAAGCCCCAGGTCCTTATGGCCTTTAGAGATACAGATATAGGGGCTATTGCCTTTTTGTTTTGGTTTGATCGGCAAACTTACCCATCTCCACTCTTCTTCTTCTTTTATAGGATTTTATTTATTTATCTGACACAGATAGACACAGTAAGAGAGGGAACACAAGCAGGGGGATTGCGAAAGGGAGAAGCAGGCTTCCTGCCAAGCAGGGAGCCCGACATGGAGCTGCATTCCAGGACCCTTGGGACCAGGACTCAAGCCAAAGGCAGACACTTAACTACTGAACCACCCAGGTGCTCCTCATCTTCACTCTTTTGATAACATGTCTTTTTGACCACCAGCACACAGGGTGGGCTTATGATCAAAAGTTTCAGGAGTGGGCTCAGTGATTGAAGTTTGCCAGGTTAATAGAGATCCACCTTCCTTAGAATTTTGGGGGCTAGAGTAGAACCCCTTACCTTGGCTTTGTAGTAAAGAGGTATGGATTTGGGGGGTCTTAGCCTATGTCTTTCCTCCCCAACCTTGAGTGGCAACCTAGTACTCCTGGCAGAGAGGAAAATACTCTCTATGATTAATCTATCATTTGAGTAATGTTTTATTTACTGTCTATCTTTCTTGCTCAACTGTTAGCTCCATGAAGGCAATAGCCACGCCATTTCTACTTGCTGCAATATCTTCATTCCCTAGCACATAAGAAGTTATCATTCCTTAATGGATGAATGGATGGATGGGTGGATGAATGAGTGAATGTCTAGTTTTGAAGACATGAACTGAAATAAAGGTCAGCTTAAGGAAAAAGATGTCAAATATAAAGTTTATAGATCCGTTTTACTAAATTTCATGGTATTGACTCAAGAAAGGGGTCCTACAGTGGAGGGATGTATGATATGTGAATGCCACTCACCTTGGAACAATCTGAGATTTCTTTAGCATTCTTCCACCAGAAGATGATTCCCTGTCATTTCTAGGCTTCTCTTCCCTAGTGAAGTGAAATTTCTGCCCCAAAGCACCCTGGAATGAGAGAGTTACTGTGGGCTGCTTTATTTTATAATCTGAAATCAGAATGATAGGGGAGTGTATGCTTTTTAAGCTCCTTAAAATTCAGTTCTATTGAAAATACCTGTTGAGACACTTCCCTAAAATAAGCTGCCAGAGAATGATAAGAGAAGTGGTAGAGTTTAGAAATGTGTTGTGATGTTCTACCCAGAAGTATTGTGCAATATGGGGATAAATTTATTCTTTCTTTCTTTCTTTTTTCCTTTCTTTCTTTTTTAGAGAAAGAGATTGTGCGAGTGGATTGGGACAGGGAGACAGAAAGAGAGAATCTCAAGCAGGCTCCATGCCCACTGCAGAGCCCAGTGTGGGGCTCTATCCCATGACCCTCAGATCATGACCTGAGCCAAAATCAAGAGTTTAACACTCAACCGACTGAACCACCCAGGTGTTCCTTAGACAAATTTATTCTTTAAGAATTTAGTCAAAAGTATATCATCCTCTATGATTTTTGCTTCATAACTTTTTTTTAAAATCTATCTTTAATTTTTTATTTTTTTATAAACAAATATTTTTATCCTCAGGGGTACAGGTCTGTGAATTGCCAGGTTTACACACTTCACAGCACTCACCAAAGCACATACCTTCCCCAATGTCCATAACCCCACCCCCCTTCTCTCAACCTCCCTCCCCCCAGCAACCCTCAGTTTGTTTTGTGAGATTAAGAGTCACTCATGGTTTGTCTCCCTCCCAATCCCATCTTGTTTCATTTATTCTTCTCCTACCCACTTAAGCCCCCATGTGGCATCACCACTTCCTCATATCAGGGAGATCATATGATAGTTGTCTTTCTCCGCTTGACTTATTTCGCTCAGCATGATACGCTCTAGTTCCATCCATGTTGTCGCAAATGTCAAGATTTCGTTTCTTTTGATGGCTGCATAGTATTCCATTGTGTATATATACCACTTCTTCTTTATCCATTCATCTGTTGATGGACATCTAGGTTCTTTCCGTAGTTTGGCTATTGTGGACATTGCTGCTATAAACATTCGGGTGCACGTGCCCCTTTGGATCACTACGTTTGTATCTTTAGGGTAAATTCCCAGTAGTGCAATTGCTGGGTCATAGGGCAGTTCTATTTTCAACATTTTGAGGAACCTCCATGCTGTTTTCCAGAGTGGTTGCACCAGCTTGCATTCCCACCAACAGTGTAGGAGGGTTCCCCTTTCTCCGCATCCTTGCCAGCATCTGTCATTTCCTGACTTGTTGATTTTAGCCATTCTGACTGGGGTGAGGTGATATCTCATTGTGGTTTTGATTTGTATTTCCCTGATGCTGAGTGATATGGAGCACTTTTTCATGTGTCTGTTGGCCATCTGGATGTCTTCTTTGCAGAGATGTCTGTTCATGTCCTCTGCCCATTTCTTGATTGGATTATTTGTTCTTTGGGTGTTGAGTTTGCTAAGTTCTTTATAGATTTTGGACACTAGTCCTTTATCTGACATGTCATTTGCAAATATCTTCTCCCATTCTGTCAGTTGTCTTTTGATTTTGTTAACTGTTTCCTTTGCTGTGCAAAAGCTTTTGATCTTGATTAAATCCCAATAGTTCATTTTTGCCCTTGCTTCCCTTGCCTTTGGCGATGTTCCTAGGAAGATGTTGCTGCGGCTGAGGTCGAAGAGGTTGCTGCCTGTGTTCTCCTCAAGGATTTTGATGGATTCCTTTCTCACATTGAGGTCCTTCATCCATTTTGAGTCTATTCTCATGTGTGGTGTAAGGAAATGGTCCAATTTCATTTTTCTGCATGTGGCTGTCCAATTTTCCCAGCACCATTTATTGAAGAGGCTGTCTTTTTTCCATTGGACATTCTTTCCTGCTTTGTCTAAGATTAGTTGACCATAGAGTTGAGGGTCTATTTCTGGGCTCTCTATTCTGTTCCATTGATCTATGTGTTTGTTTTTGTGCCAGTACCATGCTGTCTTGATGATGACAGCTTTGTAATAGAGCTTGAAGTCTGGAATTATGATGCCACCAACTTTGGCTTTCTTTTTCAATATCCCTTTGGCTATTAGAGGTCTTTTCTGGTTCCATATAAATTTTAGAATTATTTGTTCCATTTCTTTGAAAAAGATGGATGGTACTTTGATAGGAATTGCATTAAATGTGTAGATTGCTTTAGGTAGCATAGACATTTTCACAATATTTATTCTTCCAATCCAGGAGCATGGAACATTTTTCCATTTCTTTGTGTCTTCCTCAATTTCTTTCATGAGTACTTTATAGCTTTCTGAGTATAAATTCTTAGCCTCTTTGGTTAGGTTTATTCCTAGGTATCTTATGGTTTTGGGTGCAAGTATAAATGGGATTGACTCCTTAATTTCTCTTTCTTCTGTCTTGTTGTTGGTGTAGAGAAATGCAACTGATTTCTGTGCATTGATTTTATATCCTGACACTTTACTGAATTCCTGTACAAGTTCTAGCAGTTTTGGAGTGGAGTCTTTTGGGTTTTCCACATAGAGTATCATATCATCTGCGAAGAGTGATAATTTGACTTCTTCTTTGCCGATTTGGATGCCTTTAATTTCCTTTTGTTGTCTGATTGCTGAGGCTAGGACTTCTAGTACTATGTTGAATAGCAGTGGTGATAATGGACATCCCTGCCGTGTTCCTGACCTTAGCGGAAAAGCTTTCAGTTTTTCTCCATTGAGAATGATATTTGCGGTGGGTTTTTCATAGATGGCTTTGATGATATTGAGGTATGTGCCCTCTATCCCTACACTTTGAAGAGTTTTGATCAGGAAGGGATGCTGTACTTTGTCAAATGCTTTTTCAGCATCTATTGAGAGTATCATATGGTTCTTGTTCTTTCTTTTATTGATGTGTTGTATCACATTGACTGATTTGTGGATGTTGCACCAACCTTGCAGTCCTGGAATAAATCCCACTTGGTCGTGGTGAATAATCCTTTTAATGTACTGTTGAATTCTATTGGCTAGTATTTTTGAGAATTTTCGCATCTGTGTTCATCAAGGATATTGGTCTGTAATTCTCTTTTTTGATGGGATCCTTGTCTGGTTTTGGGATCAAGGTGATGCTGGCCTCATAAAATGAGTTTGGAAGTTTTCCTTCCATTTCTATTTTTTGGAACAGTTTCAGGAGAATAGGAATTAGTTCTTCTTTAAATGTTTGGTAGAATTCCCCCGAGAAGCCGTCTGGCCTGGGCTTTCGTTTGTTTGGAGATTTTTAATGACTGTTTCAATCTCCTTACTGGTTATGGGTCTGTTCAGGCTTTCTATTTCTTCCTGGTTCAGTTGTGGTAGTTTATATGTTTCTAGGAATGCATCCATTTCTTCCAGATTGTCAAATTTGTTGGCGTAAAGTTGCTCATAGTATGTTCTTATAATAGTTTGTATTTCTTTGGTGTTAGTTGTGATCTCTCCTCTTTCATTCATGATTTTATTTATTTGGGTCCTTTCTCTTTTCTTTTTGATAAGTCTGGCCAAAGGTTTATTAATTTTATTAATTCTTTCAAAGAACCAGCTCCTAGTTTCGTTGATTTGTTCTATTGTTTTTTTGGTTTCTATTTCATTGATTTCTGCTCTGATCTTTACGATTTCTCTTCTCCTGCTGGGCTTAGGGTTTCTTTCTTGTTCTTTCTCCAGCTCCTTTAGGTGTAGGGTTAGGTTGTGTACCTGAGGCCTTTCTTGTTTCTTGAGAAAGGCTTGTACCGCTATATATTTTCCTCTCAGGACTGCCTTTGTTGTGTCCCACAGATTTTGAACCATTGTATTTTCATTATCATTTGTTTCCATGATTTTTTTCAATTCTTCTTTAATTTCCCGGTTGACCCATTCATTCTTTAGAAGGATGCTGTTTAGTCTCCATGTATTTGGGTTCTTTCCAAACTTCCTCTTGTGGTTGAGTTCTAGTTTCAGAGCATTGTGGCCTGAAAATATGCAGGGAATGATCCCAATCTTTTGATACCGGTTGAGTCCTGATTTAGGACCGAGGATGTGATCTATTCTGGAGAATGTTCCATGTGCACTAGAGAAGAATGTGTATTCTGTTGTTTTGGGATGAAATGTTCTGAATATATCTGTGATGTCCATCTGGTCCAGTGTGTCGTTTAAGGCCTTTATTTCCTTGTTGATCTTTTGCTTGGATGATCTGTCCATTTCAGTGAGGGGAGTGTTAAAGTCCCCTACTATTATTGTATTATTGTTGATGTATTTCTTTGATTTTGTTATTAATTGGTTTATATAGTTGGCTGCTTCACATTGGGAGCATAGATATTTAAAATTGTTAGATCTTCTTGTTGGACAGACCCTTTGAGTATGATATAGTGTCCTTCCTCATCTCTTATTATAGTCTTTGGCTTAAAATCTAATTGATCTGATATAAGGATTGCCACTCCTGCTTTCTTCTGATGTCCATTAGCATGGTAAATTCTTTTCCACCCCCTCACTTTAAATCTAGAGGTGTCTTCGGGCTTAAAATGAGTTTCTTGGAGGCAACATATAGATGGGTTTTGTTTTTTTATCCATTCTGATACCCTGTGTCTTTTGATTCGGGCATTTAGCCCATTAACATTCAGGGTAGCTATTGAGAGATATGAATTTAGTGCCATTGTATTGCCTGTAAGGTTACTGTTACTGTATATTGCCTCTGTTCCTTTCTGATCTACCACTTGTAGGCTCTCTCTTTGCTTAGAGGACCTCTTTCAATATTTCCTGTAGAGCTGGTTTGGTGTTTGCAAATTATTTCAGTTTTTGTTTGTCCTGGAAGCTTTTAATCTCTCCTTCTATTTTCAATGATAGCCTAGCTGGATATAGTATTCTTGGCTGCATGTTTTTCTCGTTTAGTGCTCTGAATATATCATGCCAGCTCTTTCTGGCCTGCCAGGTCTCTGTGGATAAGTCAGCTGCCAATCTAATATTTTTACCATTGTATGTTACAGACTTCTTTTCCCGGGCTGCTTTCAGGATTTTCTCTTTGTCACTAAGGCTTGTAAATTTTACTATTAGGTGATGGGGAGTGGGCCTATTCTTATTGATTTTGAGGGGCGTTCTCTGAACCTCCTGAATTTTGATGCTCGTTCCCTTTACCATATTAGGGAAATTCTCACCAATAATTCTCTCCAGTATACTTTCTGCTCCCCTCTCTCTTTCTTCTTCTTCTGGAATCTCAATTATTCTAATGTTATTTCGTCTTATGGTGTCACTTATCTCTCGAATTCTCCCCTCATGGTCCAGTAGCTGTTTGTCCCTCTTTTACTCAGCTTCTTTGTTCTCTGTCATTTGGTCTTCTATATCACTAATTCTTTCTTCTGCCTCCTTTATCCTAGCAGTGAGAGCCTCCATTTTTGATTGCACCTCATTAATAGCTTTTTTGATTTCAACTTGGTTAGATTTTAGTTCTTTTATTTCTCCAGAAAGGGCTTTTATATCTCTGGAGAGGGTTTCTCTAATATCTTCCATGCCTTTTTCGAGCCCAGCTAGAACCTTGAGAATTGTCATTCTGAACTCTAGATCTGACATATTACCAATGTCTGTATTGATTAGGTCCCTAGCCTTCGGTACTGCCTCTTGTTCTTTTTTTTGTGGTGAATTTTTCCTCCTTGTCATTTTGTCCAGCTAAGAGTATATGAAGGAGCAAGTAAAATACTAAAAGGGTGGCAACAACTCCAGGAAAATATGCTTTAACCAAATCAGAAGAGATCCCAAATAGTGAGGGGGGAAAAAGGGGATAAAAAGAGGTTCAAAAAGAAAGAAAGAAAGAAAAAAAGAATTAAAAAAAAAGAATAAAGAAAAGTATAAAAAAGAAAAAATATATATATTAGATAAACTAGTTAAAAAATGTTAAAGAAGAAAAGGGTAAAAGTTAAAAAAAATTTTAGCAGAAGAAGAGAAAAAAATGAAAAAGAAAAAAATTAAATTAACTGCAAGACTAAAAAAATCACAGGGAGAAAGCCATGAATTCCGTGCTTTGCTTTCTCCTCCTCTGGAATGCTGCTCTCCTTGGTATTGAAACTGCACTCCTTGGTAGGTGAACTTGGTCTTGGCTGGATTTCTTGTTGATCTTCTGGGGGAGGGGCCTGTTGTAGTGATTCTCAGGTGTCTTTGGCCCAGGCGGAATTGCACCGGCCTTACCAGGGGCCAGGCTGAGTAATCCGCTCGGGTTTGCTTTCAGGAGCTTTTGTTCCCTGAGCGCTTTCCGTAGAGTTCGGGAGGACGGGAATACAAATGGTGGCCTCCTGGTCTCCAGCCTGGAGGAGCTGAGAGCCCGGGGCCCCACTCCTCAGTGCGCCCTCAGAGAACAGCGCCCAGTAACTCCCGTCTGCCTGACCTCCGGCTGCGCTCCGAGCTCCTGAGCCGGTTCAGGGTAACCCTGAGCTGTGAACTTACTGTCGGCTCTGTCTCTGTAGCCGGCTTTCCCGTTCCAATACCCACAAGCTCTGCGACACTCAGACACCCCTGATCCTTCTGTGACCTGCGGGACCTGAGGCCACACTGACACTGCATGGGGTTCGCCCCGGTTTAGCCTCTGGAGCGATGTCCCTCAGTGGAACAGACTTTTAAAAGTCCTGATTTTGTGCTCCGTTGCTCCGCCGCTTGCCGGGAGCCGGCCCCTCCCCCTGGGGTCTATCTTCCCGTCACTTTGGATTCACTTCTCCGCCAGTCCTACCTTTCAGAAAGTGGTTGTTTTTCTGTTTCTAGAATTGCTGTTCTTCTTCTCTTCAATCTGCTGATGGATTTGCAGGTGTTTGCAATCTTTAGATAAGCTATCTAGCTGATCTCCTGCTAGCTGAAGTAGTCTCAGCTTGCTACTTCTCCGCCATCTTGACTCCTCCCTTTGCTTCATAACTTAATTCACTAAGGTTCCTGATGCTTGGATGTAGCCATTTGATTCAGTGATATTGAGGGGGAAATAATTGAACATAATCTAAAAGTAAACCCTAAAGTGTATCTATTTTAATTATGGATAATTAAATTTGTCTTATCTTTGAACTTCACTCCATCTCCAACCTGTACTTCCTGGGGTAGAGATTAGGAATGAGATGAAATCAAGGGAGGGTTAATGTCAGGGTTGAAGGTTGAGGGAAGGATGCTAGAGAAATATGGTCTCAAATGGGTGTCAAACAACACAGAAAGAACAGTCAGAGTCTTACTACATTTGCCAGTCTCAGAAAGGGTCACCCATCATCCCAGGTTAGGAGGCTGCTTATTTTCTGAGAATTCATAGGCATCATCTGTATCTCAATATCTTGGTGTATCTCTGAAATGACAGTTGCCATTATCATTTGCTTTTAATTAATAAATAGATGGGCTCACTTAACTGAAGTACTCATTCCATCTTTTCATTTGAAAATCTATAGGATGAATGCCATTAGTTTGACTTCTTAATTCTATAACTTTATTTGAGTGGGTGTATCTTATCTACTGAGCATGGTGAAGGTGGGAATCAGAAGAGGATATTTGTAGGACAATAAGATCCCATATTCTTCAGACTTCCCAGAAAACACTTGGTTAAATTTATTATGGTTTTTCAGTGGTCCATTCTGTGTAGGAACTTCTAATTAAGCTCCTTCAAATGGAGGTTGGGGAACAGATGATTAGCCTTGATCAACCCCAACAGACTTTGACCTGTGCTGTTTTGTGATTTTAAAATCAAAGCTCATCCATACAGAATAACATATCCTGTATACAAATAAAAGAGAAATACAAGATTAAGGGGGGCCTAGTTGGCTCAGTCAGTTGTGTGTTCAGCTCTCGGTTTCACTCAGGCCATGATCTCATGGGTCATGGGGTGGAGCCCCAAACAGGGCTCTGTGCTCAGTGAGGAGTCTGCTAGAGGATTCTCTCCTTCTGCCCCTCCCCCTGCCTCTCAAATTAATAAATCTTAAAAAAAAAAAAAAAAGAAACCCTCAAGCTTGAGGTTAGGGATGGAACAAAAGTCAGGGTTCAAAGCAGATCTATGACAAAATGTTGAAGCATAATGTCAAAGCCCCTCATTTGCTTGGACCCCTTGAAAAGCCCTGCCAGGGTCCTAGTAATATGTAGATAGAGCCATTTGCTTTGCTTTTCCAAAATGTGTAAAAGTAAAATAACTTAACTTCCATTAATGAAGGCTGCTTTCTCTTTCCACTCTCACCTCTTCTGGTCACATTGCCCTTCCTGTCCAGTGGCACTGGGGTTGCCGCAGGCCTTTTAGAGAACAGACTGCAGAAAAGTTGAGTTGGGGATTTGTTTATGTTTAGGCCCGAGGGTTGTATTCACATTATTTATGGTCATATCCACATAGAACTATTTAGCTCCCTGTTTTGGTGTAGAGATTACTACCAGGCTCACCCCTGCCATCCGTCGCTTCCACTCACCAACATGACCCAGAAGTGTAAAGCCAGAGCTCACATGGTAACGTGGAGTGGGTTAAAACATATGTGGATGCTGGAGAAGAAACATGATTTGAATTCTATGGATCTAGAAGCCCATCTGTGAAAAATTTTTCTAGTCAGGCAGGCAAAATTGTGACAGAATCATTCCATTCCCATCAAGGTCCCATCAAAACTGAAGATCTTTGCTGCCAGGAATATACTTGATAATGTAGTTGATACATTTAGAATTATTTTAGAAGTCTTTAAACAGGGAATTTATCAGAAATGCTGTTTATAGGACACATATATATAACACTGTGACTGACTTTGTAGTACTTTATATCTTGATGACATCGTATGTTTTATGCATTCCAACGTATCGTTGAATTACATGGATATAATGGAAAAATATTTACAGTTCTAACTGACTTAAAATGAAATAGTGACACTGACAGTGATAACATAAAACTTGCAATGTATAATTATTACAAGTTCATTGACTTGGTTATTAAATTCTGTTCATTCAAAGAGTATTTAAGATTGGTCACTGCACAAGAAAACTCAAGGCCCTGAAATCTTACAGGTCATCTCTGAAAGAAATGGAAGTTTTCCAGAATTTGATAAAAAAAAAATCCTAAGAATGTAGTATATTTGCCAATAACAATTTGTGGTGCTTAATTATCAGTACCTATCAACAGCTTTTCTAAATTGTTAATAATTAAATGTAAATTTTGATCCATGATGCTAAGACAAATAGAATTATCTTCCTCTTCTCTCTAAGGACAGTTATTACAAAATCATTGGCATCTGAAGGGATGACCAAGAAGCATATAGTCAAAAAATATAGGAAAACTTCTTTAAAGGTGTATCAGGGAGTTAATAAAAAATTGTTATTTTTCTGTTTTTTTTTTTTTTTTAATGCTTGCTCTTTTGCAGGTTATTAAAATGTGTAACATGTGTTTTTTTTCTTCATTTGAGATAAATACTGATTTTCACCAAATTTATTCTTTATCCTTCAGGAATGACCTGGGCCTCACAAGGCCTAAATCCTATTCTGGTAAGGAACATCTCTTTTCTGTTTTTGAAAAGACAGTGATTTCACATGTTGAAAAGGTGGTTTGACATGAAATGGCTACATCAAAGGGTTAGGTCAAAACACCCTGCTTTGAACAGGGCCCCTCTGCTGGTGGAGGATGGAGTACTGCTGGCTCAAGCCTCACACTCACAAATCAGGTCTTGACTGTTATCTGCAAGCGAGGTTATACTTACAGTTACCGGGACATGAGGAACTGAAAGTAGAAGTTATTCATTACACACCTTTCTATGTATGACCTGTTATCAGGCTCTGGAGCATACTTTGAACTGATGTTTTAAAATATAATTATCTATGGCTAGTACAATGATGGTGCATTGGTATTTTTTCTTTCTTGTTCAAGGTATTGATTTTTTAAGTTTAAAACATTTAAAATAGGCCACAGTTTCTGTAACGATGCCTTGACCTTGGGAGGGTTCTGCCACACGGCTGGCCTTGGTCCTTGGGCCATGAAAGCTGTGCTGAACCTGATATTTTCCTTTCATGTCTAGCATATAGTAGGCCCTCAGATATTAGTTTTTATGCATCCTTCCTTCTTTTATTTATTTTTTTTTTCCATGAGATACTGTTTTTTCTTTTCTTTTTGTTTTGTTTTTGGTCTGTCAGGTGTGGGGAAGCTTTTATAAAAAGAAACCATACCTAATACATTCCAATTGTATTACCAAATGATTACCTCGACTAAGCTGTCTAGTGTGACCGAGTCCAGTCTATGACAACATAGTACGTAGGAATTGTCTTTATACCTGGCATAATTTTTCATTGCGTCACACAGGACTGCAACTAACCAATCAACCACAATGAACTAGAACTAAATGTATTTATCAAGATGAAGACTTATGCCTAGCTATGAGATGATACCCTTGAACTCTACTCCTTATTCTGTGGTCAGAATAATAACAACTAACAATAAAAACAAAAATAATACTATGCTTTAAACTCTTTCAGGAGGATAGGGCTCTTCCAAATTCATCATTACATGAAATCCTTTTAACAGCTTTGGAAGGTGGGTACAAATTTTATCCTAATTTTGGAGGGAACAATGCTGTGTGGGGAATTAAGTGATTGACTCAGGGTTATCTTGGCCAATGAGTGGAGAAGTCAGAACTTCGGTCTAAGACAATATGAACCTATGATTCCTGAATTTGTATGACATTATACTAATGATATTCAAGGACAGTACCTGCCTTGTTGACAGCTCCCTGTTGTCCTCTTAAACTCCATCAAGGTGGAAGCCATTGCAGAAAAAAACTTGGATGTTTTTCAAAATAGTATCACTTCAGGAAGTCTCCTGCCGCCTCTGGGGCTAAAACCAGAAGGAAATGGCAGAAATGCCAAAAAGGGGATAAAAACTCTGAAACAAGGAGGAGCTTGGCATTTGGAAGAAAAGGAAAGAAAGACAGTGGGTAGGAATGCCTTACCCTTATGGAAGGCTTCACACAGGATTTTATCTTTTACTCAACACTTAGACAGCATTTCATATGTGCCAGACCCCTTTACACTCCCATCAGTTCTGGAGGTAGAGCTCTTTATTAATCACATTATTCAGATGGTAAAGCTGAGGTTAAGCAGCTTGCTAACTTGAACTCAGGCAGTCTGGGTCCTGAGTCCGCTCCCTGGTGGGAGGGTAGTTTACTACAGAACTTCCAAGTGGGATGTCTCTGGCTGGTTGGGTACAAAGCCTGAAACATAGGGTTGGGGATGGGATTGAAATGGTGTAGGGTGTAATCGATGACCTTTCATCACTTTTATTGATTTGTTTTGCACCAGCCGATTTAAGGATGATGCTGTTTCTTGCTAGTTGTGTTCTCGGTTGAATAAACTTCTGCATGGGTTGCAGCACTTGGTTTTAAGGCCTCATGGTCTACCATGGATTTCCTTGGGACTAGATATACTGAGATCACAACACACTTCCTCTCGTTTATTCTGTTTTAAAACATTTTTTAAATTAAAAAATATTACCATCTAAATAGTACTAATTGCTATGATAATAATAAAATAATATTAAAATACTGCTATTACTAATCACCACTTAAAAACCATACATAAAATAAAGCAGAATGTGTATCTTATTTTAAAAATTGATATGCTGTAATTAATGGACAAATCCATATATAATATTAAAACATCTTTATTAAACCTGGTTTCATTCAATTTTGAAGAGAATCCTTCTCCCATCTTATCCTGTATTTGGATATTGTATATAAAAATTGTTCAGGGGTACCTGGGTGGTTCAGTTGGTTAAGCTTCCGATTCTTGGGTTCGGCTCAGGTCATGATCTCAGGTCTCAGTCCGACAGTGTACTCAGCAGGGAATCTGCTTGAGATGTTTTCTGTCCCTCTTCTTGTGGCCCTTCCCCCTCTCACTCTCTCTCTAAAATAAATAAATAAATAAATAAATCTTAAAAAAATGGTTCACAGATATATTTCTGATGTTAGTATATCAAAACATCATGGTAGAATGTTTTCACAATTCTTGCTTTAACTTCATTGGCAAAAAGTACCAATCTTTATTACAAATCAAAAGGGAGACATTCGTTCACTTTTGCCAAGGCTCCTTTTGGTTCAGCATTGTGCTAGAAAGAGTGTGAAAGATCATGAGCAAAAGGTGTTTCTGTCTCTGGAAAACTTTACCGTCTGGGGAAGCATGGGTCATATAAACAACTGAACATAATGTCATGTGTACAGGGCTGTAAAAGGCACAGACAAAATACAATGGAATCAATGGCCAGGGGAAAATACGTGTAGTCTATTAGCATTAGGAAACTCCACATTGATGCCCAGTTCTTAATTTGCATAAACTAGGATGGCAGCAGTTAACAGCAGTCACTTGGAATGATTATACATTAACTCTGTCTGCATCTTCAAGGCACTCCTAAGTTTATAAAGCAAATGTACCTGAAGTTGAAAGATTTGAAGGAGGTATAATGAACTCTCACCACTGTGCTAATGTGTTTTTCCATTTTTTCATTCCAGTTATCTGACTTCTTTAGTTATATTGTCTCTTTAATGTCAACCGTTTTGAAACATATGTTCTGTTGTAATTAAGTTCTTGTCCTTTAGATCTAAATAAGACATTTCATATCTTTTAGCTACAGTTGAGCCTTGAATTAGACTCTTGTTTGGAAAGGATTAACCAAATAGGAGGCTTTCTTCTCTTTCTATACTTAATCTATTTTTATTTGATTGTGTGACACCTGAAGGGATGCATAGAATTATATAATCTATTAATTGCTACTCATGAGGAAAATTAAAAGCAGATACTATTGAATCAGATGGGATTTTAAAATTCACCTATGAGGGCATAGACTATTTCTTTGCCTGAGATTACTTAAGGGGTTGATTTTTTAAAAAAATATTTTATTTATTTATTTGACAGAGAGAGAGATCACAAGTAGGCAGAGAGGCAGGCAGAGAGAGAGGGGGAAGCAGGCTCCCAGCTGAGCAGAGAGTCTGATGCGGGGCTTGATCCCAGGACCCTGAGATCATGCCCTGAGCCAAAGGCAGAGGCTTTAACCCACTGAGCCACCTAGGCGCCCCGGGATTGATTTTTCTGTATTAAAATAGAATTGCATGCTTAAATTGTTTTCCCTTTTGTCTGGCAGCTGACAGACCAGATTATGAATGAATTCAAGCATTATGAATTATGTGCTGGCTATTTTTCCAACTCTCATATGATGTGTGTGAAAATAAGATGTTCGCTAGTAATGGTAATTTTAGATAGACTTTCTAAGTTTGCCCACTAAACAACAGGCTAAATCAGTTGCCTAATTTAAATTTTGAGTCAAAATTCTAGACGTTAATGCCTTTTCCTGCTGAAAATTGTCCCAAATACGGTCTATATTGAAATGGTTTGTCATTTTCTATTTCCATTCTAGTCTCCTTACCTCTTTTAAAAATGGAGCCCTTCCTACCTCTCTCTCCCCATGCCTTAGTAGACTAGGGACGTGTTTGCTAAGTCTCTGTTCTCATATTTAAATTTTTCCTTCTTTCAGAAAGGAAGGGTTCATATTCCAGTTTAATTTTCTTTTGATGAATCTTATCTTTATTGTTTTTAGCTTCACTTTTAAAAAAAATTATTTTTGAAGTTCTTGTCCTAATATCATTAATCCTACCCATGGATTAAGGACCAATCTTCCTTTCCCCATCCTAATTCTCTTACTATTCATGTCCTGCACCCACAGAATCAGTTCACATTAAGTGTAAGTTTGTGACAAGAGCAGTGGCCTTTGAGTTACATGTGCTTCTCAAATAGTTGGGATTTTTTCCCTAAGTGAGGAAAATCCCAATTTAAATAGATTTGGGTTAAAAAAAAAATCATTGGCTCACATACCTGAAAAGACTAAGAGTGAAAATTTTGACATGGCAGCATCCAGAAGAGCACAGAATGAATGTAGCCAATATATTCCCTAAAGTGTGCCCTAGAAAATTTAGCTAATCCCTGGCAAATTTAAATTAAAAAATTTTAAAAAGAATTAAAATTCATTTAATACTAATAATAAACCTTGACTACAGAGTAATTGAACAATGGTTTAGATTTCCACATTTTTAGACATGTGGCAGGAAATCAATATCTGCTATTTGTCTATCTTTACGGTTACTAATAACAGCTTGAGGCAATAAGGAATGTTCTTGGCAGAATAGGTGATAGGACTCTCTTGCTGACCCCATATTTCCGAGCCTGATCCTGGGTGTACCCTTTGGTCTCAGAATTTGGCTCCACTCCAGGGCACACGTGATAGTGACCTGGCTCATCTCTGTCCCATGTAGGGCAGGCTGTGTGGCTTGAAGTTTGGATTCTGGCTATTTGAGTAGGATACAATTTGTTGCCTAATGTGTGTCATGGGACTTACTAGCTGTGTGACCTCACTCTGGGCACTTAACCTCACTGACCCTTAGCTTTCCTACTAAATTTCTACTTCATAGGGTGATCCTAGGCTCTTTCAAGTCAATGTGAAAGTAGCCTGGCATACAGGCGGTGGTTAGTTAAGTGGTTGTCATTGGAAACATGTCCTTAACGGACCAGCTTCCTGCTTGGACCTCTGGCTCTGCCCTTTTAAAAAATTTTCCTGTCTCATTTCCTTGTTGCATCTGCTTCATCTGTTCACATTTGGTGAAATTTTTTTCTTCTCTTTAGAATTTCTTTTCTTGTGAAAAAAATATTTATCATGAGATTTACCCTTTCGACACATTTAAAAAAAGAGACTGATTTATTTTAGAGAGAGACAGAGAGAGGGAGAGGACACATGAGTGAGGGGAGGAGCAGAGGGACAGAGAACCCCAAGCAGACTCCTCGATGAGCGTTGAGGCTGACGCTCCTCGATGAGCGTTGAGACTCACGGCTGTGATATCATGACCTGAACCGAAACCAAGAGTTGGAAGCTCAACCAACGGAGCCACCCAGATGCCCTCTTAACCATTTTTTAAGTGTGTAATACATTTTCACTGGTTACAGTTGGTGCATTTTTCATTTACTTATTATAACTTGTATTGCATTTATCAAGTGCTCACTGTATGCCTAAGCATCTTAGTTTGTGAATCATGTGGTCCTCGCAACAAGACTGTAGGCAGATAGTATTTATGGTTTTCCTCTGACAAATGGGGAAACTGGGGTTTAGAGAGGCTAGGCAGCAGAAGGGGGAAATTTACCATAAAGCTATGGAGACAGGCCAGTCTGACACTCTTGTTCTCATCCAGTGAGTGATTCAGAGATTTCAGTGTGCAGAAGAGTAACCTGCAGTGTATTCAAAGTGCAGCTTTCTGAAGCTCATCCTCAAAGGCCCTGATGAGTTGGCTCTGGGGCAGCTCAGAGAAATGCGCATTTATGATAAAACCGCCAGGTGATTCTCCCACAGGTGGTCTGCAAACCACATGTCTACAGGTGAACTTCAGATGACTCAACTCCCTTCCTGTGGTTTTTCACCTCACCCACCTTCTCTGGTGGAAGGAGGGAAATGCCACCTGAGGGTTCTGGCATCTGTCCTGCTGCCAGGAGCGTGGTTGCCCTCTCCTGGCTTCCTGCTTTCAAAAACAATTCCTTAACTCTTTGAGCACCCATGTTAATCTGAGGACCCTCTTTGAGCCATTAGCACTTGAGTGTAAGTTGAGGGTTCAGATAAGTATCTGCTGTGCACTATGCATGTAACAGAAGCTCAAAAAATGTTTCTTGATTGATTACTTATGTATTATGTAACTTTCCATTTGGTCCTTTTCACTTTGTATGTTCCCCTTTCCTCAATTAGGTTGTTATATGCTTAGGAGAAGGTGCTAACTAGTCTTCCATTGTCTCTGTATTACCAGAGACCTCTCCACATTTTGTAGATGCTCAGCAAATACTGCTGACTCATTCAGTTATAGTAAAAGATGGGTAATACATGTTTGTTGAGGGGCACCTGGGTGGCCAGTCAGATAATCGTCTGCCTTTCACTCAGGTCATGATCCCAGGGTCAAGGGACTGAATACTGTGTTGTGCTCCCTGCTCAGTGGGGAGTCTGCTTCTCCCTCTCCCCACTCCCCCCACTCATGGTTACGCACATGCATGCTCTCTCTCTCTCTCAAATAAACAAATAAAATCTTTAAAAATAAATACACGTTTGTTGAGTTAATTAACCGTTCAAAGGTGTTGGTTACCACTATTCTTTCATAGATGATGAGATATTCATGACTGGAAATCTTTTGAACATTTACACTTGGTTTTCCCCCTTAGAAGGGAGGAAAAAAATAACTCAATTTTAGCCTCAGAGGTAAAATATTTAACTACTCAACATTCCTTGTTTTGCATAAAGAAATGTTTAACCAAAATTCCTCAGGTTACAGTCAGATGCCAAAGTTTTAAAAACAAATGTGCACACGCAAATATGCAGGCAGGACTTACCTCAAAATTCAACGGCTTGCAGACTATGTTTCTACTTCGATTTCTTTGTAGAAGAAATCTCAATCTTTTTTGAACAGATTGGATCTGTTCAAATAAACGGTTTTTCCTTGGGCATCAGATTCCTCATCAAAGATAACTGTTGAGATACCCAAAGTTTAATGATAGCACCAGGAGTTTGAGACAGAACTATAAAATAAAATTCCTGGTCTATGACATGGTGACTGTAGTAGATAACACTGTATTGTCTAATTGAAATTTGCTAAGAGAGTAGAACTTACAATGCTTTTATGGAAAAAAAGGGTAAATATGTGAGGCGATGGATGTTACTTCATTTGAAGGCAGAGGTGGAGGGACGGATCTTTTCACAGTGCATACTTAGATCATCATGTTGTACACTTTGAATATCTTATAATTTTGTCAGTTATACCTGAATAAGACTGAAAAAAAAAAAGATGAAATGTCTGCTTTCAAAGATTCTATAGTCCAATTAGAGTGATAGTAAATGTGCATAATAAATAACTGAGAGTGAAAGATTATTGTCTATGTTAAGGACTTCCAGGATCTTAAAGATAATCTAATTTTAAATCTCTCACGTTTTAGATAAAGGGATTGGAAGAAGAGATACGGAGATGTGGCAAAGTCATAGAGATTGTTAAAGGCATAGCCTGAACCAGAGCCCTGATCCCTTTTCTCCAATCTAATCCAAACCACTGTCAAACTTAAACTTTTCAGAAAAAGTTTACATTTTTCCAGAGTATTAGCAACCTGATGAAGGTGGTCAGGACCAAAAGGTTTGTCAAACAAGAGGATTATTAGTTATATCAAAGAATGAATATCACAGGATTGCAACCAGGAAGCTAATTAGCATGGGGGCAGCTGTGTGGGTCATACAATTTCAAATGGGTAGATAGACAACAGGGTCTAGAGCAGTGTTGGGTGGGAAAAATATAATGTGAGCCAAGAAGGCAAACCATATGTATAATTTCAAAATTTCTGGTAGCCACAATAAAAAAGTAAGAAGAAATTGGTGATATTAATTTTAGTATACTTTGCTTCACCTCGTATATTAAAATATTATCATTTCAATGTGTAATTAATAGAAAAATAAGGTATTTTACATTTACTTCTATGTATTAAGTCTTTGAAATCCATCGTGTGCTTTATACTGATAGCAGATCTCAAGTATTTAATAGCCACAAGTGGCTAGTAGTTTCTGTACTGGACAGTGCATGTCTAGAGGATACTCACTGTTGGGAAGGATTGGCAGAATAGAATAATGCTGGGTAGACTGATCTGGTCTGAACCCTCCTAGAGAAGGCTTCTCAAACTTTACTATGCATAGAAGTCCCCTGGGGATCTAATTAAAATACAGATTCTGATTCACCTTGTCTAGAATTCTGGGGTAGGTCTTGGATTCTGTATTTCTAACAGGCCTTCAGGTGATGCTCATGTGGCTGGTTTGTGATCCAACACTAAGAATAGCCAGATATATTTAGGTGATCAACCCTGGTAGGAAGGGAAAAAAACCAATGAAGTTCTAAGTGGGCCAATCAGAACTTTTTCAGGAGGAGAAATTCCTCACTGAGTTCCTTGCCCATGAAATAGGAACTTATAGAATACTGCTTTCCCCAAAAAGTAGAGGATGATTTTTCCACCCTGTTTATGGCTTCCTCTCTCATGTGGTTATGACTGAAATGTGTTGAGGTGCGCTCCCATGAGAGAAGAAGAGAGTGAAGTATTAGAAGTTCCTATTTCATATTATAACTGTAATATCTCTTTTAATTCATATAGGTCTCAATTAATGGATTTTAAAATATTTTGTGATTTGTTCTATAAAGACCCTGGAATATATTTTGATAGATTTATTACTAGGCATTTTTCCCTAGGCAAAATTTATCATTTTTATTGCTGTAGCAAACAACATTTCAGAATATTACATATATATTTTCAGTTTGTGGTTGGTGTCTACAGATGCAGTTAATTTTCATTTTATATCCAGAAATCCCACTAAATTTTCATCTTAATTCTCATAATTTATATGGAAAATATTTTGGATTTTCCAAACAGTCATGTCATCTATTAAAAACTTTTTTTCTTTCTAAATACTATTTATTTCTTTTTTCTTGTCCATATTGTACTGCCTAGGTTTTTTCAGTGCATTGCTGAATTGATGAGGTGAGAGTAGGTGTATTTGTATTTGTTTTGAAGCTTTAATATTCACCATGAAGTATGTAGTTTATATTTATTTTTGTAGTTGTCCTTTATCAGTTTAAGAGCATTTAATTCTATTGTTTTTCTTGTTTTGAATCATGAAAAATCTATGCTAAATTTTATCAGATAAATTTCTTGCATCTATTGAATTTGTAGGTTTCTTCTCTTCTAAGCTATTAATGTGGTAAATTATATCAATAGATTTCCTACTATTAAACTAACATTTCATGTCTGGAATAAATCCTACTTGTTTATGAAGTATTATGTTTTGAATACAGTCTAATATTTGTATACTAGAATTTTGCTTAGAAGTTTTGAATTTTGGGGTTTTACTAAGATTAGCCTGTGATATTCCTTTTTATACACTTTTCTATTCTGATGTCACAGGTATATAAACATCATATAATGAGTAGGGGAGTATTGAATCCAATAGTTACTAACTTTCAATGGTTTTTGGAAATTCTCAGCTATTGTTTCTTTGAAAGTTGTTTCATCCACATTCTCTCTGTTATCTTTCTGGAGATGAGACACCTATTAGATTTTCTCATATTATTTTCCATTTTCCCTTCATTTTTCTTTTATGTTTTCCTTCTTTTGGCCTCTCATTTTGTATTTCTTTATATTATCTCTCAGGTTAGTAGTTATCCCCAGTGTTGTCTCATATGCTGTTTTAATTTTGAATAGAGTTTTTACTTCTGTTTTTATAATTTCTAGTTGTTCCATTTGTTTCCTTTTCAAATTCTTTTAAAACTTTAAAAGTTATTTCTTCATTCTATTTGCATCTTAATGCCTCTCTTTTATTTCTTTAAACATATTAAACACACTTATTTGCTATTTTGTGAGAGTTACTGTATATTTCTGGGTCTGATTTTGGTCTCTGTTGTATCTATTTATTTTTTCCAATGTTACTTTTTTTCCTTCTATGTTTTGTATTTTTGAAACGTTGGGATTTTGTAAGGCCTGGATTGATATTGATTTTCAATACTGTTTGTTAATTATATAGGTGTTTCTGCTGATATGTGACCTCCAAATTAAATTTTCCACTTAAGGTTTTTTGAACTACATAAGGGGATAAAATTGGTCTGGGAACCCATGTGAGAGAGAGCTTATAGTTTTGAATTATTCTGGGTGATTTGTGCCCTTCAGCCAGTGCCCAATTCCCTTGCTATCTATTTCCTTGTTACCTTCTACACAAGACAAAGTGTAGATAGTTAGATCGTGTGTAATACAATGGGCTTATTTCTATTTTTTTTGTTTTTGTTTTTGTTTTTACACAATAGGCCTATTTCTAGAAGTCCTTTGGAGTCCTTTGGAGGCTTAGCCTCTCCATTTTCAACACTCCCTAGGCTTCTCCATGTTCCGTTTCCATGTAGCCATTGTCAAGAACTGTGAAGGGCCTGAGAATTTTTTATCCTGCTTTGACTCTAACTTCAAGAAATCAAGTTTCATGGACTCTGGTTCAAGACTTGAGACTCCAGAGTCATGGTGAAAGGAAGTTTATTTTCCTTGCAGTAGGGGTAGCTCAAGTATCAACATTTTGCACTGATTCCCAAAGATTCAGTTCCTACAAGGTGACATGAAGAGGTGTCAGATGAGATCTATACATGCAGGGGGTTGTATTATTAAGTAGCAACCTTGAGCTTAAGGAAACTAAATTTTTGTAACAGGTGCTTAAGCATACCTGGTTTTTGAGCAAAAACTTTTTCTCAGATTTCTAATTTGGGATATTGTTGGAAATTGATGTTGAAAAGTTAATTTATAGGACTTAAAAATAAGCTAACTGCTTATCCTAAGCTTATCTTTTCCTATGCTTTTTTAGTTGTCTCCAATATCTGAACTAGAAGCAGTTCCTTTATAGTTCCTTTTTTACTTTTGTATTATGAAATAGAGCTTTCCACTTAAAAAAAGAAAAACTTAACATGCAAAGGAAGATCCTGCTCTTGATTGTATACAAAAATAGATTTCCATACTATGCAGCCATCAAAAGAAATGAAATCTTGCCATTTGCGACGACGTGGATGGAACTAGAGGGTATTTTGCTTAGCGAAATAAGTCAATCAGAGAAAGACAACTATCATAAGATCTCCCTGATATGAGGAAGTGGAGAGGAAATGTGGGGGGTTTGGGAGGTAGGAAAAGAATAAATGAAACAAGATGGGATCAGGAGGGAGATAAACCATAAGAGACTCTTAATCTCACAAAACAAACTGAGGGTTGCTGGGGATAGAGGGGTAGGGAGAGGGTGATGGGGTTGTGGACACTAGGGAGGTATGTGCTATGGTGAGTGCTGTGAAGTGTGTAAACCTGGCGATTCACAGACCTGTACCCCTGGAGCTAATAATACATTATATGTTTATAAAAAATTAAAAAACAATAAAAATGGTTTTCCACATAAGCATTCATAATCTCTTTCTTGCTGTCAGAACAGAAGAGAAACCTTGTAAGTCCCAGTGAACATCTCCATGGATGATGGAGTTAATCTTCAAAAATAAAACTGTATTAGATCAGTTTCTCATTTGAAATGGTTTTCCTCAGTTGATTGGGAATACTTTGGAGTTGCAGATATTGGCAAAAATTTATTTTTACTTCTTTTATGTATGCTTCAAATTCTGATGCAGATTATTTCTCTTGAGCTTTTTGTTATGGCCATTGGTATGTGGCCTGCATGTAGATGCCAAGAAATAAGGGTAGTTTGTCCTCTGTACTTTGCTATCCATGATGTTAGTTATTGGGAGTGAGAGAGAGAATGTGCACCATGAGAAAACATTTATATAAGAATAGAAAATCTTTCAGACAGAATTTGTCAGAATTGATATTTTTCTACCCAACCTCTGAGGATATCTCTTGTCACTGTTGGTGAGGTAAAAGGATATCTAAGAGGTCACTGCCAGGTGCTTATGGGTCACTCAGACTATAAAGGTTAGTCCAGTTTCTGGATTTCCATACCACTTAGCTTTGTGTGCTAAGAATAGGGCCAATTTCCACATTATAGGTTAAACATCAAAGCCCAGAGCAATAAATTATTTTAGTGTCACATTGCTAAGAATAAAGAGTTGGATAGAAACCTAAGCCAAAGGTTTTTCAGAATTTGATGTTTTTGACATGATACAAATTTTTCCCCAATTGTGCCATGGAATCTTTTTTTTTTTTTTAATGAGATGTCAGTAAGTGTTTTGCTAAATCAGAGTCAAATCATTTAGAAAGTGCTGGATTAAATAAAATTTGGAGTATTTTTTCATCTACTTTGGATTCTAATCCTTTATTAGTTATGTTTCTTGCAAATATCTTTTGTTATTTTAGGCTTGGTCCTTCTGCTTTTAAAAATAGTATTTCTTGATGAATAAAAGTTTTAAATTAAGCTATAGACTAAGTTATTAATTTTTTTTGTTTTAAGCTTTGGAGGTTTCATTTTTGGAATGATTCTCTACTCTAATATATTCTCATATATTTTGACTAGAAATTCAATGTTTTGTTTTCTACCTTAGAGTATATAATACACCTAGAACTGATCATATAATATATCTGGAAACATATATTGTGAGGTAAAGGTGTAATCTATTTTTTTCACATTGATAAATAACTTTCTGCACATTTGGTAACCAATTTTCAAGAGTCACCATCAGGGGTGAAATTTCCATACATGTGTGAATCTGTTTCTGGCCTCTCTTCTGTTCTACCTCGTTATTCTGTCTATTTATACACCAATACCAATGCTATTTATAACTGTAAAAAAAAATAAAAAAGTTCAACAGGTAAAGAAACTGGGATATATTCACACAATTGAAAAGTATTCAACGGTGAAATAAATAAACTAAAGCTAAATATGTTAAAATGTCATAAATATAATGTTGAGTCCTCCCCAAAAGAATTATCAAGATAATGTCTAGAGTGTTATACCATTTTTAGAAAAGCTAAAAACATACAAACAGAACTACTCATTATTTAAGAATATATGTAAATGTAATAAAAAATTAATAAATACATGGATACATTTTAGTATTTGATTCCTTCTAAGAGATGGAAGGGGTCTGGTGGGGGACAAGTACAGAGGGGATTCAGTTGTTTTTGTAACATTTCTTTCTTAAGCTCCTATGTAGGTACTTGGATTTTGTTAATATTCCTTGTACTTTTTTATCTCTCTATTTTTTTCTAATAAAAAACAATAGAAGATGCCTTTACTGCAGTAGTTCTCAGAACCTTTAGTTTGCTAATAGGCCTTGTCATTGTTCCCAAAAGGGGGGGTCTTCTGAGTATTTCCCGAATTTAATTGACCATGGAATCTTCTTTCCCAGGAACACCTATTGGTACCTTGGGAATTGGTCTGTTTTATGGATCCCAGATTCAGAATATGTACATTAACCCATACTGCTTATAAAGATGAGGCAAATCCAAGGTCTAGGCTTTCTTTAGCGTGTCATCAAGTTACAAGAAGTTCTTTGAACCCAGCAGGATATAAAGGGAGGTGTTGTGCATGTGGTTTTTACCTTAGTGTCTTTCTTCAGGTTGCTGGATATTCCTATGGCTTTAATTTGTTGGGCACATCCTTCTCCCATCCCACCCTGTGGGGGAAGTTGGAATGTTTAAAATCGAGAAATCAGCCAAGTATAATTTCCACATGGTCAGAATACAGCTATAACACGGCCTCCTCTTTGTTTCCAGAGGGCAATGCAAATAGCACACAGGGTAGGGAATGTCTGCTACATGAATAAGGGCCACCAAAGGCAATCACTGATCAAGAATCAATTGTTACAGAGAACTTATTCTCACACTAACTAATAGAGTGTTTTTATGATGGGCCATCCTCATAAGTAACATTGCTAAACAGAGCTTATCTTCTTTGTAATGGGAGTCATGGTAATGGCACTTTGTTTTAATGAGTATTTTTTTAATATTATAAAAATGAGGCTGATTCTTACTTCTTTTCTTCTTCTTCTACTTCTTTTTTTTTTTTCAATAGGAATGCTTTATTTGGCAGACTTTGTATATAAAAAAAGAATGTAAAAATAAAGCAGCTGATTTGACCTGGCAAGCTTCAATTCCAATTCAGCCTACTTTCCCTATTTATAAAGTGCAGTAAAAATGTTAGCCTTTAGAAACTGATATTCCCTGGGTGTGCAAGTGTGGTAAGGCTTTTGTTGTTGTTGTTATTACTGCTCTTTAAAAACAAAACAAAACAAAAAACCAAAAAAACCTCTAGCAAAAGCTCTAATAGGGAGACTCCAAATAAGAGCGAAGGCAATATCTGTATGCAGAGTTTAAAAAGGAACAAATTATCTTACGATGACTTTTTAAAGACTGTGGCCCCAAATGGTGATGGCAGGCCTTGGGCAGGCTAGTATATGTGGTGCTATAATCTTGCTTGAGGCTCATAAATCTTGCATTATTTGGATTAAGTGTAGACACTCCAAAATGAATTTAGAGGCAAATGTGAATGTGTTTTTGGGCACAGGCTGGGTGGAGAGAACGCTGTGATCATGTCTCAAAAAATCCTAATCATCTGGTCTTCTAATGAATGGATTAGTTCCTCCCTTCTGCCAATAGAACTTGAGCATCTGAAAACTTTGAAGTGCGGAGGCAACAGCAAAGAAAACAAGAAAGTGTGCATGTGAGGCTGGCTTGATGCTTGGTGATTAAGAGATGAGGACCCTGCGGGTCAGCTCCCCATAGGTACAAACAGATGTTTGCACTGTTTCACAGCTGCTAAATATGATATAAATCCAAAGAATTTTTCTTGTTTTTATAAAGGAAAAAAATACCCAGACAGCAAATTTTTGGTCATTCAGATACTCTTACCAAATGACATCTGGTTTCTGTACTGCTTATTTAAGCAATCCTTAAAAAAAATGTTTGCCAAGGGGAGTAACTCTAAACTTTCAGTCCTTCACCGTACATAACAGTACAGTTTAAATTACAGTGTAGCATGCAGAGTTTATTATAAGCAATGGCGTTTTTTATTTCTTAACCAGCAACTTTTGCTTTTAAGAAAATGGGTTAGATATTATGTAATTAGTTAAGGGAAATCTATGATGAAGTTACATTTAGAATATCTGGGATTCCGATCCTAATGATGGCAAAGAAAATGAATTAATTGCTTCCATATGTTAAGAATGGTGGCAAGCAAAGTTAAACTATACAGTTAACCTAAAATAGAATGTCAGCAATACAGCAAGACAGGATTTTGACTTGCATCAAGGTGAGAGAACATGAAAGGCAGAAAGGAAGCAGCGACAGGTTGAAGGTCAAGATGGAAATGAATCTTAATAAAAGACTTGCAAATCTTTAGAGAGGAACCAGATTTTTACCATCTCTATATCCAGCATGCCTCTGAGTCTATATGCAGAAATTATTTTGTTAAATTACACTCAGTGGCAAGTATGTTGATGTTGATCATTCCCTTCGAAGATGTCTATTTTGAAGGGCCTACTGCCCAAGTTTACAGGCTTGTTTTCTGAATTTTACTTACCTCAGTCTTTGTGATCTATGGTTTTCTTTCTTTCTTTCTTTCTTTTTTTTTTTTTTAAAGATTTTATTTATTTGACAGATAGAGATTACAAGTAGACAGAGAGGCAGGCAGAGAAAGAGGAGGAAGCAGGCTCCCTGAGGGGCAGAGAGCCCGATGCCGGGCTCGATCCCAGAACCCTGGGATCATGACCTGAGCCGAAGGCAGAGGCTTTAACCCACTGAGCCACCCAGGCGCTCCGTGATCTATGGTTTTGATGGGGCTTTTATTCAGTGGATCTCCCAGAACTCCCTGAAACAGAAAATGTGATAATTCCATAACAAATTTGGCAATTAGCAGCATTCTTCTTTCTGGGTTTTACATCATTATTTGGCTGATACCTTACCTCCGGTCTGATATTAATAAAGGGTAAGTAAGTTGACAAGCCTGGCTTTGTTGGAGACTCGGCACCCGAAAATTTGCTAGGTTATATAGTATTCAAAAACTAGTCCAAGGGGACTTGCTCAGAGGAAAGATAATATACTACACAGAATTTTCTATGTCTCCTGTTAAAACGGATTTGTGTTTTGGGTACTAGTTTCTTGCCATGATAGGATAGTGGGTCTACCAGAAATTTGCAGGAGGATAATAATTTCCCCTGTTATGTTTTGCGTTCTAAACTTTAGATACGAGTTTAGACTTGGCGTACGTAATCATCTTCAGTTTCAGCATCGGGCCTAATTCCCCGGTTCATTTACTCCTTCCTTTTCAGTCTCTAGGAGGAATTCGCCTTCCTCCAGATTCCACGATGAGGTTTACCCTACCCTAGCATCCATCACTTCTGTGTTTACTAACCTCGAGGGCCTCTCCTGTCATACTTTCTCATATGTACCATCTGTGTATGAACGTCCCAGGTGGGAGCTCAAAGAGAGTTTTCATGAAATTATGACTGAGGGGTCCCTGACTCAGACTGACATCCCACTGTGCATGGCTAACTTCCCCACCCCTGTACCCCCAGTGACAAGTTCTCCTTATCACCCACAGTTTCCTATTGATGCCAGTGAGATGAAATTTGCCAAGGAAATATGAAGCTCTTCATTCCCTGAGAACGAGGATATTTAGGTTGTGCAAATCCCTGAACCCTAAAATGGATTTAATCAGCCCAATTCACATCATAAATATCATGTTGCAAGGACACACATGTGCTGGAACAGATAGGGAGATTTCATTTTAACTTCCAAATTTGCAAAATTATGCCCTGTGGGCCATCAGTTTTTCTTGGACACTCCAGGGACTTCATGCCAAGAGGAATTCTTGAGGGACTCCGTGCCAAGAGGAATTCTTACTCACGCTCAGTAAGTTCATGTTCTTTATAGAGAAGGAAGCAGTTTTCTCTGTTATCAGAGATACCATCTTTGATCTTCTACTGGAACCTCTGAGCTGGTCTTCCCACCCCCGTTTTCCCCAGACTATTCCAAAGAATGGCCAGGTGATCTTTTGCAAGGTCTACTTCCCTCTCTTCTCTTTTCTCCCTCCCATCCCTCCTGTCCCAACCTCCCTCATTTCCCTCCCTCTGTTGCTTCCCACCACCCTCCCTCCTCCTTCCCCTTCTTCATTGCTCCCACTCCCTCTCCCCTTCCAAATAGCCTGTTAATATTTAGTCATTCCCTGTGGAATCTCCTCTGAATATGGGAGAATAACTGATGTTAGAAATTGTTTTTGAATTAAACTTTTTATTTTGAAATAATTATAGATTCATATGCAGTTGTAAGAAATAATATCCAGAGATCCCCTGTATACTTTACCCCATTTCTCCAGTAGAAACATCTTGCAGAGCTCTCATATAATATCAAAACCACCGTTTTGACATTAATACATTCAAGATACAAAATATTTCCATCTCCACATAAGTCTTGCATTTTGCTCTTTTATAGCTATAAACTACTATCCTCCCACTTCAACTCTGTCCTTAACCAATGGCAAAATTAACTGAGTTTTATAATTCTGTCCTTTTGGGAATGTTTCATAAATAGAACCAAATACTATTTAACTTTCGGGATTAACATTTTTTGTCCCCACTCAGCACAATTCTCTGGACATTGATTCAGGTCATTTCAGGTCCTAGTAGTCGGTTCCTTTTTATGGCTGCCTGATATTCCATGGCATGGATATACCATAGCTGATCTAAACATTCACCCAGTGAAGGCTATCTGGGCTGTTTCTGGTTTTTGGCAATTGTGACTAAAGCTGTTATAAACATTCATGCATAGGTTTTTGTATGAACGTAAGTTTTTATTTCTTTGGGATAAATGCCTAGGAATACAATCTCCAGGTCATATGGTAATTGTATGTTTAGTTTTTAGGAAACTGCCAACCTTCTTTCCAGGCTGGTTGTACCCTCATCCATTCCTATCAGCAAAGACATGTAGGTATGCAGTGTGTCTGCATTTTGTGTTGTCACTGTCCCTTATTTGGCCATTCCAATAGATGTGCAGTGATAACCTCTTTGTGGTTTGAACCTGCATTCCCCTAATGGCTAATGAAGTCGAACATCTTTCTTGTGCTTATTTGCCATCTGCAGCTTCTCTTCAATGAAATGACTGTTGATGTTTTTTGCCTGTTTTGTCATTGGATTTATTTTAGCTGTTGAGTTTTTGGAGTTCTTTACATTTTCTAGACACTAATCCTTTGTTGGATATATGGTTCGCAAATATTTTTTTTCCCCAGTTTATAGCTTGTCTTTTCGTTCTCTTAACAGGGTGTCAAGCAGAGCAAGTTATCCTTTTTGATGAGTTCAACTGATCCACTTTTCCTTTCATAACTTAAGCTTTTAGTGTAACGCGTGAGAACCTCACGTTCTGAAGATGTTTTCTTTACAATTTTTCCTAAAAGTTTCAAAGTTTATAAAGTCATAATTTATATAGTTTAAGTTATATACATAACTTGATATGTGTACCTTGTCACCCTATGTATCGCTTATACAACTTAACACCACTGTCTATGGCCGTTGACATTTTACAACTTTGAATGAAATATAGAAACATCACCTCCATTTACATTGCTTACCCTACCCCATTTACAGTGCAACTGCCTTCCAGAGTTCCTCTTTCTTAATTTAAAGCCACATCCACCAATGTTATAATTTTTGCTTTCATCATCAAACATTATTTAGAAAACTCAAGAGGAAAGACGTCTAGTGTATTTATCAATGTTCTTGCTTACTGTGTTCCAAGCTTCCTATTTTTACCATTTTCTTCCGGCTTAGAGAACTTTCTTCAGTCATTGGCTTAGGTTAGGTGTGCTCACAACAGATTCTCTTCGTTTTCTTTCATCTGAGAATGTCTCCGTATCTGACACAATAATGATTCCTTATATAAACCATTGGAGCTTATCAATGAGACAAAATTAATGGGGCATTTTCAGTCTCAGTGACTGAAGAAGCTACTTGCCTACTTACTTAGGACCAGGAAAATGTGTGGTGGGTAAGCAATACAATCTGTGTTGCTCAGATTATGTAACTGGGGAAAACAGAAGACTGATACAATTTTGCAGCTTCATGTGGATTCATAATTTTTGTGTGACTGCTCAAGAATGCGTTTTAATTACTAAACATAGATGGCGATGACAGAGGGTGGTCTACTGGGAATGGAACCCTGAGCCCCACCATTCCTTACGAACTATTTGAGGCTGTGCCTCTTCAGATAATTAGAGTGGATTGCAAATTAGAGGCCTTTCTGAACCGTCACGGATTTTTATCCTTTTCTTTCAAAACCAGATATTTCTTTCCTATAGATATTAAAGACTATTAACATATCATTCTGGAAACTGAACTTCCGGAAATACAAACTTTCATATACAATGGAAAGATAATCAAAAGGAATGGGCAGTGGTACCAGGAATGCTTTGAAGAATTAACTCACATTTAGAAAACTTATTTTGTGTCAGGCATGGGGAGAGTTTTATGTACACACATCATTTGATTCTCCAAAAAAAAAAAAAAAAAAAAAAGGCTCCTGAAGTGCACACAGTTATGAAGAGATGGACTTGGGTTTGAATCCGGGTCTGTATGGCTCTGAAGCACACATACGGTTTTCTTCCACACTCTCTTACCATCCTCCAGCATTTTGCTCACTAACCTATCAAAGATTGTCTTCTCCCTGTCCTGTTTCTTGATGACTGGCCAGCTTCAAAGGCTTTTGTTGTTACTATTGGAGCGGGGAATCCCCACTTTACCACCACAGGGCCAAGTTCTAGACCTATTTAAGATGTCTGTGCATGTACCAATGGCCACTGGACTTGCTTTGTCCCAAATCAAACTCGGTGATTTCTACCAATGAAAAAGCAATCTCTCCTCCTGATTTTCTTCTTGCTTGCAATGGCACCACCATCTCTCTGTCATCAACAATATTCTTCCTCCCTTTCTATCTCTCTGTTCCCTCCTTCCGGGTCTCATTTTCCCAGATGCTGCTATCTGTAGTGCTCTAGAGCTCCCTAACAGTCCATCCCCTCTGCTTTCTTCTCTGCATGTCTCTCAGACACTGGGCCAGAGGCATCCTCAAGTTTGGGACGGATCTCACTGTACTTCCACTCTACTGACTTCAGTAGCTCCCCTCTGCTTTTTTTTTTTTTTTAAAGATTTTATTTATTTATCAGAGAGAGAGAGAGGGAGAGAGAGCGAGCACAGGCAGACAGAATGGCAGGCAGAGGCAGAGGGAGAAGCAGGCTCCCTGCCGAGCAAGGAGCCCTATGTGGGACTCGATCCCAGGACGCTGGGATCATGACCTGAGCCGAAGGCAGCTGCTTAACCAACTGAGCCACCCAGGCGTCCCTCCCCTCTGCTTTTTGATTTATGCAAAAAACTCTCCATTGGCCTTCAAGGCCCACCATAAAATAGTATGTATTTTTTTGGACTAATCTTTGGCCTCGTTCTTACTAAACTGTTTGCATTTCCCTCTATAATCTATGGTTTCTGCTTGATGCCTCCTCCATGCTATTCCCCTTTCATTTACTTTTCAACGAGGGATTCCATGTCTCTATGAGGGCTCATCTCAAATGCAGTCTCTTTAAAAAGACAGAAGGCTCCCCAGTGCAGCCACCCGGCCAGGTACCCAAAAGCCAGGCCCATGTGGGTCCATTCCCACCCTCAGAGCAAAGCATCCACCCATTAGGGTCCCGTTTGAAATACAAGCCGAGAACCCAGGCTGCAGGGAAAGCTTACAAGGGAAGAACTAGCGGCACAGAGCCACTTGGAGGAAACAGGCGGGGTGCAGGGAGAAGAACACTTCAGATCAAGTTATTGGCATTCACAGAGGCCAGAGAAGAAGGTACATCTATGAAACAAGAACAGGAGGCAAAAAACAAAGAATAAAAAGAATATTCAGGAAACAAAGCAAAAAGCTCTTGGGAATTACTGAAAAGTCCAGAGCCCAGACTGAGGCCCTCACTAGGCACTGGCCCATACCCGCCCCTTCCCCACTCTGCGCACGCAGGCAGTGGGCCAGGCTCTCCTCTCTGAGAAGCTCTGCAGACCCATCAGGGCCCCAGAGTCCGTGATGGGAGTGGTCTGGAGACCAGATGAAGTGGAGACCCAGACCCGGGGAGGAACCCAAGAGGCCAGGAAAAGACAAGGGTCTCCAAGGACTGGAGAGGGCCAGAGGCCACCTACTTGGAGGGCATGGATTGCATAGAGCAATGGGTGTGGTGCAAAAACAATGAATACTGTTACACTGAAAATAAATTTTTTAAAAAAGTGAGAAAAAAATTAAAAAATTAAAAAAAAAAAAAAGGTTTTCCTGATTCTCCTAATGGGGTCATCTTTTATTCCTTTAAAGACAACTCTCTCATGACACCCATCCTACCTTATCATTGTGTGGCACTCATGAAGGTAAGAACAGTATTTTTCATGTGCCCCTACTTTGTAAGACAGTGTTCTATTCATCATAGGTCTTCAATGTTATAGTCCTAACAAAGCTGGTTCTAAATTGTTGTATTATATTACTGTATTATATTATTGTTGTATTATAGATTATTATTGTTATATGTTATATTATTATTGTTGTATTGTATTATACTGACAAGGTAGACTCTTACTGAACCCTCCCCTATATTTTGATTCATCTGGTTAAAACACATTACTTATCTTGACAAACAGGATGATAAACACCCACTAAATGCTCTTCTCTCACTTGCCATCAGATGACTGAAATCTGGGGAGGATTAGCTTCTAGAGCTAGTATTCTGAGCATAAATCTGTTACAAATAAGATGCCACAAGAATGTTCCACAATTGGGGATGAAAGATAAACAATATCCTTTGAAATGTGTTGGAGTATATGTGTCTATTGTGGATGTGTTATGCCTTGGTAGAGGATGAAATATAGTTGAAAAAAAAAACCATAAAAAAAAAACCCTAAGTATTTCAAAAGTTTATAAATAATAAAATCTGTTAAAATGTGTAAGTAACACTTCTTCCAGTTTTTTAGGCTGAATATGTGTTCCGTTAGATTTGAAAACTTTCCGTCTAAAATCAGAGTATAGACTGGCTTTTTGCATTCTTATCAAGGAGGTTTCTGCGTGTTCTCTGTGGAGGCACCATGCATGAGGCACGTTCTGGGCCAGCAGGTTCGGAGTTTGCTTGTGTACATTTCATTTCACAGAACCATGTCTCTCTGTGTGTGTTTTTTTGTTTTGTTTTTTGTTTGTTCGTTTTTTTTAGAATACAAGAATGTAGGTATGGGTTCTGTATAATTTAGTAATTATACCCAATAAATGAAAATGACATCATGTAACTTGGACTTGGGGGTCTGAAATTGCAGAAAGATGCTGGGGAAGAATGTTCATGGGGGGAAAATTAGGTCCACTAGTCTTCTATTGTTGAGCTTGGAGACTAGATGGCAGTGCTGTGAATATAAAAACCCCCAGCCATGAAAATAAGCAATGCCCCCCCTTTTTTTAAGTCCAGCATCTATTAAATAGTAGTATCCCAGTTATAAATACCACAGTGTAGATTCAAACTTCACTCATTCTCTTTTATTCATTTTATGTTCTCCTGCCCCAGATATTTCCTCCTTTCATTTTGTTAAGATTTACTAATCACAGTTCCATGTTAGAAGAGAGGGCTGCAAGGTACCTGGTTAAGACAACAGTTTAGAGTCAGACAACCTGTTTTAACCTGGCTCTAAAACTTTCTCTGTTCCCTTGAGCAAATAATTTAATGGGGTTAGGTCCCAGTTTTTTCATATGTAAATCGGGATAGTAATCACATTTATCTCATAGGGTTCTGGTGGGATTATATGAAATAATGTATTGCACTTCCTTTGGCACAGAATAAGTACTCAGTAAGTGACAGCTGCTATTATTATCTTTTCCCCTCAAGATTCATTCATTTATTTGAGAAAGAGAGAGAGAAAGAGTGTGAACATGCATGTGACTGGGGGTGGAGGGAGAAGCAGAGAGAAAGAATCTCAAGCAGACTCCCACAGAGCCAGTAGATACTGATGTAGGGCTTGATCCCATGACCTTGAGATCCTGACCTGAGCTGGTGACTCAGATTAACGTCCCATTTGATCCCATAACTGAGCAATACGGGTGCCCCACCATCATCATTATTATTATTAGCTATCAGCTTTACATTTGTAATTGTAAGAAATTTGGAATTGGAGGTACTTGGGTGGCTCAGTCGGTTAAGCATCCAACTACTGGTTTTGGCTTAGGTCATGATCTCCCAGTCATGAGATCAAGTTCCGGGTCTGGCTCTGAGCTCCGCACAGTGCTCCCACTAGCTCTCCCTCTCAATAAAAAAATGTAAAATAAAATAAATAATATTTTTTAAAAATTTGGAGTTAAAAACCATTTGTTTGGTCTTCAAACCTAAGGATCTTCTTACATGATGTAGTTGGAATGTTCCTAAAATCTGAAAGAATGAAAGTACCACTAAAATGCATAAAAATTTAGCTTACATAGCAGATGATAGAGACCGTATATATGATCTTCACAAAATAGATTACTGATATTCTGAGCACACAGATACTGCATTCATTTAGCCAATATTGCCCGAGTACCTACCATGTGCTAGACATGGAGCAGACACTGAGAAGCCCTGGTTTTGTTCACAGTGCATTTTACAAATCAAATCCAACCATTTGAATTGTTCCCTTGTTCTCAGATAATAATAGATTGATCTATATGAGGTATCAGCTAGCTGGGAATATCAGTAAAGTGTTCTACATATGTATGATGTTGCTTGGACTTGGAGGTCAAATTTAGAGTCCTCCCGGGCCTATGTCTGCTGGTGGGAGTCTCAGTCACCAAAAAGTGAAGCCTGTGCATATGGCGGCTAATAAGAATAAGTCTGGCCCCTTTCCAGAAAGAGACCTGGGAATTCCCCTGCGGACCTCCTCAGAAATGCATGGTCTCACACCAGAGTTCCCATGTGTGCATCCTCCAGGGACACATAGGCATGGCTGGAGTGGGATGCATTGTATGTGCTGATTGTCTCACATTGCACAGAGAAAGAGGATGGTGAAGTGTTCATTAGCCTGTGCACAGATGAACAGCCAGCTGTAGTGTCATTGCAATCAAGTGTTAGAGTTAATCTCCTTCATCTGTTTTTATTTTGTTTTCACTACATCAGGCACCACAAAGTAAGTTTATTAATTGACTGTCCCACTCTCCAGCTCTAAAGGAAGGCACTTGGAAAATGGAAAAATGGTCATTTGCAGGGGGTGGGAACGTGGAGCCAGAGAATAATTCGAATCTTGAAACTTCTGCAGTTGGAATAACAATAAAAAGAGCAGAAATGGCTATAAAATAGTCTGTTCTTGGCATTGCTTAATTGGCCTATTTATTTTTCTGTCTCTGAAGCTGTCTTTAGTGACACCTACTGATAAGAGCCAATCGGAACCATGGCCGAATTCCTTCGGGCTGGACCTGCCAACAAACTGCTCAGCCCTCCAGATGTTGCTGCTTTGTGAGAAATGAGAACTCAATAAACCAGGCTCACCCTTTCTCCTGGGGTGAATGCAAAGACAGGCAGATATGGAAAATCACTGCTCAGCACCATGAACAATGCACTCAGATGAGGGGTTGGGCCAGTTCTTATTTGTCTTGGTGGAACAGACAGCCATGGAGCCTAATGCAAGAATTTTAGCTGGCAACAGTTCAAAATGTGACTATACGTTGAAATTGCTCAACAAAAGGAGGCCTTTTAGCTAGGGAAAAGCCCAAGAGTGGGTTTAAACAAATAGCTAGAGGAACTTGTAGGTAGGGTTAAATATGTATCACACATTACTTTATTATGCTGAACATTTCTCCACCTTCTGTGTTTTCAGATTCCATTCTTTCGTGTTATGTAACAAATTAGAGGGATGCTCGAATAAACAACCTCACAGCACATCCTAACCATCAGTGAACAATAGTCAGGGAGCACTTGTAGTTCTGGGAATAGAACAACATGAGCTAAAGTAAATTCGTTCTTGTCCTCCTGACCAGAATGTCCCAATCTCTCTTAGCACAGGACAGACTCGTTACCCTGCAAAGAAACAGTGAGAAAATATATCACTGTTCTTTTTTCCTGAATCAGTTCTTCCACCGGCTATCGGTCCATCCAAACCTTTTAGCTCCACCCATAATCTATGTGGTCCTGCACGCTATGAATGTCCCCAATGTAAGGCTGTCCTCAATATATGGGGAGACACCATTTCTCTCATTATGTAATTTCCCAGAAAGCCCTTGGCTAGCTTACATGTGGCAAGTGTAATGGATATTGATGCATCAAATGTTTACTTGTGATATTTGATTTATTAATTTAATCTCACATATATACTTATAACCACGTTTTATGTATACTGATATATTATTTTAGAACCCATGTTTTGAGCTCACATCTGACATAATAATTTTTATTTGGACTTTTTACAGGGATTTTGGAGACAGCTGAGATGCAGCTGAGCTTTCATCATTGCTAGAGCTGTTTCTTGAATCATCCAATAGAGTTTTCTAGACTGTTGCCATCACATCTATTTCATTTTTCCAATCTGAGTGTGTAATACTGTACCGCAAATTTTATCCCAGCCATTTGCCTAGGGTTAGGATTAAAAAAAAAAAATCACTCCCCTCTCATGCTCTCTCTCACTGTCTCTCTCTCTCAAATAAATAAATAAAATCTTTAAAAAAAAAAAATCACCCCATGGTTCGAACAACAGAACCACCTAAGCAAACCTTGAGAGTTTCATCAACATGGTAGCCAACATATGAAATTGTCAACTATCCAGGAATAATGACTAAATTTGTGGGAGTTTTCTTTTTTCTTTTAAAAAAGCCGCTCATATCAGATAACTTCTCCAAGCTTCCAAAACTTGTGTCGATTCAAGCTATTTCAGTCTAATAAACCTCCATCCGGTGTTATTTGTTGCTCAGAATAAAGTCATTGAGAAAGCATTTCCGTGATATAAGATACTTGGCAAGTACTCAATATGAGGTGACTCTCTTTTTAAGAGACAATGTCTTGGGAGAAACTGCCTAATAATGAGATATATTCAGTTATGTTCAGATATTGACTTACCTTGTGCCATCTCTTCTTCCTGCGCTGTCTACTGCCTTGTCCACAACCCAAATCCCTACTCAGAAGTTGACAGAAGGAAACGTTACTCAGGATGACTTCATGCTTCACAGAGTTAGGAGACGCCACTAAAGAAACAATACTGTAGATGCTCACTGTCTCATATAGATGGTAGTCTCCATCACAGGACAGATATAGAGTGCAAAAAAGAAGCAATGGTGCGGCAATAAAGTGGTAAGCCTCCTAATCTCAAAATTCAATATTTAGATGAATTGCTGAGTGAAGTGTTCCTGGTTTCAGGTGGATAAATGTCTGAGTAGGTTATTGGATCGAGGGAAAAGTATTATCTTTTTAGTTTAGCACTGGAGGACTTTGTGGAGGAAAAGGAATTTGGGGTCTTTGATTTGAGAAGTCTGGTTGGGGACCTTATTGTAGAGTAGGTCATGTAAGAGGTGGTATTTGTGAATGGATAGGGAAAAGTTCACATCAACTAAGAAGGAGGTTGGTTAAACAGAGCAGAGGCTGTGGAGAGAAGAAAGAAAGCTGATAAATTGGAACTGGTCATTGGTAAGCAAGTCAAACTAATGGAGAGGGAAATGGGAAAATTTATTAGCTTAGAAAAGAAGAGGAAGTGAATTTATAGTGATGCTCAAGAAGAAGGATGGTTACTGTGAAATAATGTGATGTTGACTGAGGCAAGTGTTTACAGAGACCTGAAGGCCTTTGGACAGTACAGAACAACCATCCAACTTGGAAAGAGATGATGAGTTATGATGTCAAGGATTCAGACTAAGGCTCCCCGCCCCCAAGATTTTGACCTGAGGAAAAGCATACAAGGCAACGCTATGAGTGATATTTATGTCATGAAATTAGATTGTGCTTTTCATATACTTGTAAGACTAAGTTAATTTGAATTTGATCTATTTATTTGTAACTACTTTGGAGATTAGATGTTCAAGCATAGAATGTTGTCAAACATCGGCTATTAATCATTTTCTTAGTCATAAGGCACTTGGGAGACACTCAATAAATATTGGCTAAATTTAACTGTATGCCTGGTTCTATACAGCCCCAAATATCATATACAGGAGTCAATATTGGTATTGCTGATTACTGTGTTGAAGTAACTTCTTGTTCCCTGCATGTGGATTTTCCACATCTGTAACCATTACTATTACAGATAAGGAAAGCAAGGCACAGAGAAGTTGGGCAACTTGCCAAAGTTTACACCACTGATGTGTGGAATTGGAAAGTGGAACCCAAGTCATTCTAAAGTTGATGTTCTCCAACCTCACCCTGAGTTGCTTCTATAACTCATATTATAGAGATATGTATTATATTGTAACTTATATGGAGAGGAAGACTTTTTGAAATAAGAACTCAATTAAAATGAGTTTTTACAGAAAGAAGTATACAATGTACAAATATTTATTTCTAATTGGCAAATTATATATTATTCTTATTTTATGTAACAATGTCATCTATTTTCAGGCAAGCAGTTTGATGAAAGGAAGAAGCTGAGGTTTGAAGATTAGGACATAATCCTGGTGTCCTACAAGATAGGAACACATTCCTGTTCCTCTATCACTTACCAGATTAGTAGCCCTGGGAAAATACTTAGCCTCCAAACTTGTACTTGTAAAATGAACATGATGATATTCACTTACATCAATAATGATAGTCACCTTACAATAAAAGAAAAAAGGCTAGGTGAAAGATAAAATAAGAAAACAATTTACAGAAATTGATAGATTTGGCCAGGGAGGGAAAAGGAGCATACAGTAATGATTCTCAGGGTTTGAATGCATATGACTGAGCAAATGTTTGTCCCACTAATGGAAATATAAAGAAACCAGGAGGTGAAGGAGGAATTGGCATACTGAGATTCCAAAAATACATATAGATGGGACTGCACACCAAGCAGATGAAAATAACTAACAAGCTTTACAGACGTGTCAGAATTACAGATCTGTATCAGCGTAGAGTTAAGGGTTAGATTTACTGGCATAGATGACATCTCTACAGCATGAAGATTTAAAAAAAGAAAACAAGAACAAAACCTTGGAGAACACATTCATTTAGAGAATGGAGAAGAAAGAGAAAGGCAAAGAAGCAGTGGTCAGAGTGAAAAAGAAAGAATCAGAAGAATGAGCACCATGAAAGCAAAGGAGGATTTAGATTTAAAGAGGCTTGAACAGCTACATATGGCAGAAGGGTTAAGAAGAATGAGAAAAGTCCAGGGTGCTGGATATTAAAGTCACTGAGGGCAGTGGCCTGGAATAAGATGAAGAGGAAAACCCATTCAGATGCAAGCAGCACTTTGGAGGATGAGATCTTATTGGGAGATTGGTAGAAATCTGAATTTCATGGAGAAGATGGTATAAGTGGCTATATTTCATTAGTGTTTTCTGAGTGATAGTGAAACCAGATCTGAGGCTCTATGGAGGGAGGTGGGGAGAGTTGGAACAGACTGTAGATAGAAGCGGCTCTATCTAAGAATTCTGGGAGAAATGATGTTTGCTAAACCAATCAGCCTGAGATAGTGGAGCCCACTTTAGGAGAGTGGACAGCTGCTAGCTACTCAGTAGGAGCTCCACAGGATGCAACGACCAAGTGTGGTAGAGGGCTGGGTACTGAGGAACACGCCAGGGGAAGTATCAGGCTAAGCTTCATAGAACTGATGGTGCAGGAGGAGGTAGTAGTGAAAGGTCACCCAGGACACAGGTGTGGATCACAGGTGTGATGGAGGCAGATGCTGGCAAATTAGCCCAGGGCTTGCATTTAGGAAAACGTGCAATGTGACTTGTTCTAATGTTGGTCAGAAGTTTGAGACAGCCTTATTCTGCAAACTCACCTTTCTAGCTATGAAGTCTTCCTGTAAATGGCTTTCTCCCAATTTCCATGGCACAAGAAATGGGGGAGGGAACAGTAGTTGTCTGTGCTGCTACAAAATTTTGCTTTTTCTGGGCACAGGATTTAAAATGGCTCTTGAGGAATTTTGGTCGATGACAGGTTAGGGGGTTGTTTGAATAACTTATTTCCTGGTGTGATTGCAGAATGTCTAGCAAAACTTGGAGACAGACTGGATAGAAAGAATGAAGAAAATAGGGCGGGGTGTGCATATTTCAGGGACTGAGAAGTTAGAGGATGTCACTGGATCTAATAGGTAAGGTAAGAGAGTGTAAAGACAGAGCAAGAGTGGAAGATAATTAGGAGTTTGGAGGGCCATTTCCTTTTTGACAACAGAATAAGATGTTCTATGACAGTTTTCATAATTTGAATATTTCTTTTGCAATTTTTGTCCCATATGTCTACTTTCATTTGCTTAATATTTATTTGTTGGATCGTTTTTCTAATCCTAACTAGTTCCTAAGCCACAATATCCATGGAATCTTGAGTTTGATGTAAGATTTATATGTTTTCCTAAAATTCATCGATATCAACCTAGGAATTTTAAAGATATTTGTGTATGACCTTTGGCAAATTGTATCTTATCAGGTTGACGAGAAGTTTGAGATGGTACTTTGGGTCTGACTGACAGTGCAAACATCTTTGGTAAGAATTAAACTATTGGAGCACATTAACACCCCAACAGAGTCAGTATAGAACAAAGGAGTCTATAAATAAACCTCACATGGATTCCTAAATCAGTGATCAGAAAAAAGTGGGTTTTTAGAATAAGAAGTGGTCCAGGGATTTGCAGGGATAAAAGGGTGTGTTGGGTTGGGGGGGGGTCAATTTTATCTGGAGACATTTATGGGAATCGTTTTAGAAGGGTGATGTGAAAACAGAAACCAGATCATGGTGACCAGAGAGTAAGGCACAAAGTAACCAAACAGTAGAATTAGACTCACCCATCCGGGGAGTTGAGTTTTGAAGGTTAGTTTCCAGGGACAGAAATACTGAACTGGAAGTACTCTTGTGAGGATTAAATAAATAATACATAAATTTCTTAGCATAGTGCCTGGTGCATCATCATCCATAAATGATAGGTGATAAAAATGAGGATGATGATAAAGTTACAGTACTTTTTAAGACATTGAAGGACATGAGTACATGTTCTAGAGCCAAGAGAAAAAGGAGCTGGAAAAATTGCTGCCAGGGAAAAGGTAGAGGGTAAAAAGGCGAGCCGCCCCTCGGGAGAAGGGAAGAGATTCACAACTAGAGTAGTAATGGAGGTCAGTATTTCTGGAGATATAAACATCGTCCTTTCTAGAACTGCAAGGAAGACAAGGTAAGAGGTAAGGTAAGGACTCTGTTGAAACAGTGGTAGGAGCAGCTTGGGGAGATGGTGGTGCCCGAGAGAAATATCTCGATTGAGCTTGGAGTGAGATAGAATGAGAGTTCAGTGAGGAAGGAATGGTGCTCGTGTATACTGAATACCCTAGATATGTTCTTTGGGGAGTGGTACTAGGCTAGAGTCTTAAAATTCTGCCCCTAATTCAGATTTGGTCATTTGAAAACAGTCTACTGTGTTAAGACCTTGAAAAGCAAGGATCATAATTTCAAATGTAAAACCGTTTGAAAAGCCACACACCCAAAAATGAACTTATGAGAATAGGTATGTATTTTGGCTAAAATCTCATGGAATTTATGTTTTTAACTTTTATTTTTTAAAGATTTTTATTTGTTTATTTGAGAGAGAGAGAGAGTGAGAGAGAGCATGAGAGGGGAGAAAGGCAGGGGGAAAAGCAGACCCCCCATGGAGCTGGGAGCCCAAATGGGACTCGATCCCGGGACTGCCGGGATCATGACCCAAGCTGAAGGCAGTTGCTTAACCAACTGAGTCACCCAGGTACCCTGGCTTTAACTTCTAGAAAATACTAAATAACCTTGATGCCTTTAGGAGTACATATATTTGGTGAGGTTGGAGATCTGCATTACATATGCCAGAATCACCCAAACTCACAAAACGTGACTTAACCTCCCTAGAACCTGAGAAGTCTTTATATCACTGGACAAATGTAAACTGGTTCTGGAGTTGTCTAGGTGAAAGTTCCCAGGGGCTTGGTTGGATTTCCCAAGTGTCTAAAACTCCCTGAGAGTCAAACCCTGGGGATAGGTTCCTTCAAGGTCATTTGCTACATTTTCATTCCAAAGATTTTCTTCTTCTTGAAAAGAACCAGCCCAAAGGAGGAGCCTCTGATCTGGAGCATCTATCCCTTTGGCCCAGGCACCCATCACCCCATCATTTTGATTCCCGCTCTGTGACCACAAAGGCAAGTATGATGGATTGATCTCCTTTTGGAACACAATGCAGTTTGCTTGGGAAAACATCCATTTTAGACAAACAGTAAAAGCATCCTGAGTGGGGCCTTGGCTGCTCTCCTGGTGTTACGCTCATGCATATGCCTCTGGTGCTTGGCAGCAAAATTTTCTGGTTGCACAGAACAGCAGACGACCTTTTGGGAATATCCATCCCCTGTCCTTGTTGTTCAAAAACATAACTCAGAATTTTAGTTATCGGCCCAAAACAAGACGCAAATTTGACTTTCTAAGTCTCAATTTCTATGTATTGTAAAGAGGTTTTTTTTTTTGTTTTTTTTTTTTTAAATCTGCTAATCTCTGGGGGGAGAAAGCTGGGGGAGATGATGCAACAGATGTTGTGTAAACACAGTTCTCTTCTGTTGAAAGATCTACCAACCCACGCAGCAGTTACTGATCCCCTCTGTTGGAAACCATCTCTCTTCTCCTCTGAACTTCTGCTACACTTTGCTTCTTGTAATAATAGAGTATTTATCAGATTCTGTCTAGTACTGTAATGACTCAAGTGCGTGTCTTTGTTTCCCTTCCAGTCTGTAATTTTCACACTGCCATGGACTATATCTTCTTCAACTTTCTTTTCCTAACAAATACTATATGCGCATTTTTGTAATCAATCTATGCCCATGTAACCTCTTGTGTTGGTAGATTCTTTCTTTCATTCAAACACTGACTGAACATTTATGATTTTTGGTTCCTGAAAATCGGCTAATATTTTTAATCATTGTTCTAAATACTTTATGCTTGTTTAATCCCAAAGTAATAGCCATTATTTTTATCCTCTTTTTAATAAATGAAGAAACAGAAGCATAGAAAGCATAAGCAATTTTCCAAAGGTTGTACAACTTATAAGGTGGCTGAGCTGGATTCCAACCCACTTGGGGCCAGAACCTATACTCTTAACCACTAGACAGTACTACCTCTGGGTGTTGTCTCCTGAAATAGGATTGGGTAAGCAAAGATGAAAAACATCTGGCCCCTAAGTCAAACATTTCACATTCTGGTAGAAAAGGCAGACCTGTGAAAATGTCATAATTATATGGAGTGGTTGGGTATGCTGATGGTGCCATGTAGAAAGGGTGTAGGAACAGAGGAAGGGCTGCCTCTAGGTACCTTGGGATAGGGCTTAGGTTGAATATGGATTTCCTTCACCTAACAGGACCTGTCTTATCATCAAAAATAGCTCTCTTAGAAGGAAGGATACTTAGATTTTTAAAGATTGTCTTCCAGTTTATTCCCTTTATTGGAAAAGAGCAAACTGAAATAAGGAACATAGGCAATTCAGTCAGCACACCCAACTAATCAACTGCCCTTTCAAGACAGGACAGAAGAGGCAAACTGTCAAAATCCTGTCATAAACAAATTTTCTTGAAGGTTCATTTGGAAATAAAAGCAGCCAGAAAAAAGACAAAAAATGGAAGTCAAAGAGATATAAGAAAGCATGGTGCTCTTAAAAGACTCTTTTGAGATGTAGAAAAATCAGTGAAAAAACAAAAGCATCTAGAACCTCAAATGCTGTACTGGTATGTCTTACTTTGAAAAAAAGGGATAAAAACAAGACTTTCCCTTATCTTTGGTCCCTATTCTTTACGCTATTACTTTAAGCTTCTAATAAGAGAACTGTGAAACCATTAGACTTGGTGGTCTATGCTCTGGACTTCAGATATGGTTGAACTGATTGATAGTTTTCCCAAAGAAAATAAATCCAAGTGCTTATTGTACTGTCCAAGTTCACCTCTGGCTTTCCCTGTCTAATATGGTTACTGCAGAATATTACAAAAACCAGGCAGAATATTACAAAAACCAGGTAATTCTAGTGATTTAAGTTATAACCATTTAGGTAAATTTCCTTGATTTCCCATGTCCTAGGTTAATTTTGACCCCTGCCTTATGCTTCTGTTATTTTCTCTGTCTAGATTTCCCCCTCATTTCCATCCATTTAATTCTTTGTTCCTTATAACACCTGGTAAGAATTCCACCTTTCCCACTGAAGTGTGTCCAAGCTAGAGTTCCCAAAGTGGGTTCTGTGGAACATGATTCCCTGAGGAGATTCTTAAAAGCTGAGTTGCATCACCAGAGGAGGTTGAGAAATGCCACATACTATCTCTTATTAGATCTATGGAATTTTAAATCTGTGCCTCAACATTTAATGTTCATTTATTGCATATGTAAGAAATGATTCAATATCTATCATGGACCAGTCACACACAGTGCTGGACATTGGAGTTACAATTGTTCCTCATCCTAACTAAGTCTTGACCGTTTACCCAGATTTCATACTTTTGGAAAGTAAGGACAGGTCTTATTATGGGTGTTACACTCTTATTAATCTAGAGTACAATGGTATGGAACTAATAGAGTCTTGATAAATGATTGCTAGTTGGTTCACTAACCAAATGGGAGTTAACTCTTACCAATGAAAATGTTCTTGAAAAATACTTTTCAAGAGAGCCTACCCTTGACCCCACTTTGTGGTATTTCCAAAACCCTTCACAGAAAGTGTGAAATACATATTTGCACAGCAGGACAGGCCCAGATTAATGCCTAACATAAGAAAAATTCTAGTTTTTTGAAAATTGAGTACCTACCAGAAAAAACAACAATAGACAATAGGTGAGAACACCATCATCATCCTCATTTCTGTCCCCACCATGGATGTTTGTCCTCTGTCACTTGTCTACCTAGTCCTAATCACATGTGCCATGGGTGAGCTCATGACCTGAGTTGATCTCATTAAATTCCTAAATAGGGGAGAATATGTTTTCTCATCTGACCAGCCTTGACTGAGAGGCATCTTAGAGTGAAGACAGTGCAAAAGACAAAGAAAAATGAACCCTACCCCGTATCATCTCCCTTCACTGAGATACCTGCCTTGGAATCAGATCAAAGCTCAATGATTCCTACTGCCCAACACAGTCCTTGTTGGGGGCTGGGTGTCAGGAAAAAAGGAATTATTATAACTTCAGATGCTCATGTACCAACTCCAGGCACAGTTGGGGTCAAGACACAACTGAAAATACTTGGTGAGAATATCCTGGTTGTCCTTAAGGGAACTTGTCAATTATTAAATTAAGTGAAACAGGAGGTTTTTATGGTTTTTCTCCCCTTCTTTAAGTGGGATGTCAGTTATGTTACTGGAGTTATGCTATCAAATTTGAATGTTTGAGTGCAGCTCTGTCTTTAATTATTTGTCTAGGATAAAAAAGAGAGAGAGAAAGGCCATTTGAGGCTTGGCAGAAACTTCACATACAAAGTACGAGAGAATAAACTATTTCCGAGTTGGACCATGGAGAAGCTGAAAGGATCTATGGAAGACCTTTCAAACTGTTATCATAAATCAGAATTCAGACCACTGAAGAATTACTATAAAAGCTTGATTCAGAGTACACTTGAATTTAGTATTTCCCTTCCTATGGCTTTTCTTCGTGTGTCACTTAACACCGTATAAATGGTTCTCTCCTCTCCAAGGGAGGTGCCTGATGTTTCCTATTGCTGTTGAGTGGAGAACTAAAAGCAAAAATGGCTCCACATCTCAAACATGCAGTGACTGGGGAGGAAGAACTTCCTGCTGGTGGTGGGCATTAAGCAGTGGAATGTGCTGCTAAGGATGGAGTCAGGGAAGCTGACAGCGTGGGGAGACATGGGATGGGATATATGGAGTTACTGGTTTCCATCACCTGAGCTTCTCTGTCTTCTCCTCAGCTGTATCCGGTCCTCAGTGAAAACCTCCTAGATGACCAACCCTAAAGGCTGAGGACAGGAAGCAAGGATGGTTGTGGATGCTTCCCCTCTGTTGGTTTTTCCCCCTTCACCTTGAATAAGCCACTGAGAACAGAAGTCGGGTCCACACTGCAGCACGGAGCCTTGGACCACCTGCAACAGCATCTTCTGACAAACCTTTAAAATGCATATTCCTGGCCGTATGTCAAACCTTCAGAATAGGAATGTTTGAGGTTGGGCCTGGGAATATGCATTTTAACAGATTTCCCAAGAGATTTGTATACACTGAACTTCTGACTTAGGATTCGACTTATTTGTTCCCTTTGTAATGGCAACTGTCTAGTGCTTTCTAGAAGATGGGGTGGTGAGGGAGGGAGGAGGTGTTGGAGGAAAGGACATAGCAACCATCTGTTATCAGTTGGAGGACCTGGAGAGTAGCTGTAGAGCAGAGACACTGGTGCCCAGCATATATATGGTGTTTGGACTACATGGCATTGAGGTTTAAAAAAATCAGAATGCCTTGGGTGCCTGGGTGGCTCATTTGGTTAAGCATCTGCCTTTGCTCAGGTCATGATCTCAGGGTCCTGGGATTGAGCCCCGCCTTAGCCTCCTTGCTCAGCGGGGAGTCTGCTTTTTCCCTCTCTTTCTTTTCCTACCCCCCACTCATGTTCTCTTTGTCTCAAAGAAGCAAATAAAATCTTAAACAACAACAACAAAATGTCTTAAACAAGTTAAAAAAAAATCCGAATGCCTTTACAGGGGGCCTGTCCTCCTCAGGATCTCCTTGCCTCTGAAGGCACTTGGTCACCCACTCCCAGGGAGGGTAGAAGATTTAATATGAAATGGCTTATTGTTGCCTTGTTTTTAAATCATGAAATATGAACTTATTCATAAAAGCTGGTCCTTAAGAGAATAAGCAGCCTTGTTTCTTTGATTTGTCTCTAGGCCAAGGTTACCTGTATTTATTTTCCTGACTTGCTGGAAGGCACCAGTGAAAAAGTACCTAGCAAAGTGTTTGAACGTAGTGCATGCCTCGATAAATAATTTTTGCATGAACAGAAGAGTAATGTGATACAGCTGATGATTTATTTTCGGGCTATTTTCTCTTATTCCTCCCATCCCCTGTGCCCTTCTGAATGGCAGTTCCCCCCTCCGCAAAATAGTGGAGGTGGATTTCTACGATCTGGATCTTTCATTCACCTGTTTTGGGTGGGACAGGTGCAGCCCAGATTTTTCTCCACCTTTGTTTCAAATTCCCCATAGAATAAAAGCACAGACTTCAGCTCTGTCCCAGGGGCCTTTATATACTGCTCATTCCTGAATGTTTTCACGTAAACAGTTTAATTTGTGGGAAATCTGTTTGTTTGTTGTGTTTGTCAAGTTAATGTAAACTGTAGTCCATTAGGCCTTGAGATGAGTCTACTAAATATTTTCAGATGTTTTTTATTTCCTCAGCTAAGAGCTGGATTTGAACCAGAGCTCAGAGGTGAAAGGGCAGTGCGTAATATACTGAGACATGAAGTTCGACATATGAAATAAAATAATGTAATGTTTTTAATATTTAAGATGAAAAAAGCAGCAATAAAACATTGTGGAAGGAGGAAAACATGAATACCTGTATATTTTAATTTTAAATGCCTGCAGATGTTGAATTTTAATCAGAGCATGTCAGATTCTGACTCTGACAAAGGCAAAAATGTGAGATCTGTTTTCTTGAATTGCTTCCACATTTCATGCTTCAGATTTTTATTACATATAGCACTGCATCATCATATATTTATGTAAGATGCCAGCATCCATTGACTTAGCATGTGCATGATGGCTAACATATAAAACAGTACACGGCGAAGGAAAGACCCCTCTCTCTCTCTCCCGGCATAGATTCTCCCTGTGACCTTGTGGTAAAGAAAGCATTTAACCCTTCTGGGCTTCAGTTTCCCTAATCTCAAAATAGGAACCACCACTCTTGTTTCTTTCTAAGCTCCATGGATGTAGTGAGGCTTATTTGAAATAGTAATTGGTCTATACAGTTGTTATAGAACATAACATCATATGTGTATGTAGTGTGTGTTTATATATTTACTTAGAGAGATTGCAAAAGAAAAGGAAAACTAGTGGACCAACATGTATTCAAATCTCAAGTTAAAGAACTTTCAGACTTGGGGCGCCTGGGTGGCTCAGTAGGTTAAAGCCTCTGCCTTTGGCTCAGGTCATGATCCCAGGGTCCTGGGATCGAGCCCTGCATTGAGCCCCGCATCGGGTTCTCTGCTCAGCAGTGAGCCTGCTTCCCCAGCCGGCCCCCCGGCCCGCCCCCGGCCTGCCTGCCTCTCTGCCTACTTGTGATCTCTGTCTGTCAAATAAAAAAAAAAACTCTTAAAAAAAATAGTTAAAAAAAAAAGTACTTTCAGACTTTATGAACATTTGTGAGAGAAATCGTTTATTTCTCTGTGTTTTTGCATCCTATTCGCTAAAGCAGTGTGCGGGCCAAGCACCTTAAATTTCACACTATAATCCTATATTGAAAACAATGGATATACATATACATAGTAAAGTCCAGAGAAATTTCTGTAAGTCTCCGTTACATTTTTATCTGAACAGTTTGATGTTCTAGGATAAGAAGAGGACAAGTAGTCGATATGGTTAAAGATCTTCAGTATAAGATCTGTCCTAATTATGCTTTTTGCTGTTAGGGTCTTTCAGGCTAACTTGAATCTACATTCTTGGTCCTTTAAATCTTTCCTCTTCTGGTCTTTTTATCACTTCAGGTGTCCTTCTGCCTTCCCAGGGGATTTGTGTTGAGTGGTAGGAAATAGCCGGGGGACTTTTGAGAACAATAAAGAGGAGTAATAAGTGTTGAATTTTCCGTGAGGTAGCCCTTTCTTGTCATTCTTCAATGTTCAGAGAAGTCTGTCGGACACACAAATGTTTGGGGAGAAGGAGAAGGGTGGCATTTTCATGTCCAGAGCGGTGTGGTGTAAGACATATAAAACATATTCAGAACAAGACAGTTCATCAGCTGAACTAAGTCAGTGGAAACAAGGGCTCACAGCCAGGAGTGAAGGGGAAAATTACAGGGTCTCTATCAATCCCCTCTGCTAAATAATCAACAGATTATGTAGATTTTTATATACAGCATATATTTCATTTTAGTTTTAAGCAGCTACATTTATTTGACCCTTCAAAGGGCTTGTATTATATTGCATTAGAGAAGGTTTCTGCCCCCACCTATGGGTTGAATGGTACTTGAGAGGTAATGGGTCCAAATTGTCAACCCCCATCTAATGATCTCTTCTTCATTCATTTACCTAATACCAGCTCTCTGGTCCTTAAACCATAGTAGACATGACATAAAAGAAAAATATATGCTGAGAGCTATTGCAGAAAAGCCACATCTTCCTGCAAATAGGGACCAGAAAATCCTGCTCTCAGCCAGCTCCTAAGCAACCCAGGTGGATCCTTTCCCACATTCTTGATTAGTGCACCATCCCTTCTCTCCACAGGGGCTAAATCTCCCATCACTGTCTTTAAAATTTCTATAACCATCCCTGCTGCCATATTGCTCTTTTAGGAGTTTGAAAAAATAAACTTTGGTGATTTTATGAGGATCGTGAATGTTACGTAGTCACGTCATTTGCAGGTGAAAAAAACTCTGAGGTTTAAAGGAGTTACATGGCTGGTTCCGGGGTTAGATCCCGTAGCAGGCTCTGCAGGCTCAGAGAGTAGAATCTCCTCCCCATCTCCTGTCCGTGAAGTCATTCTGACTAAATGAATGTGCCCCGCTTTAAAACACTGACATAGAGAACATCAATTTTATGTCATAGATTAAAGCCTGTTATTGATTTAGAGTTCACACACTCACAAAGGACTGCTTCTGTTTACGTTGCCCTGCCTTTCCCAATGGAATTCATTATAAAGGAAAACTTTTGAATGTTTGGGATGGTCTTAGGCTTAAAAGTGGAAACCAAGACTCAGAAGTTAACCATGAAGAGTCTTAACACAGACAGAAAGTATCTTCTGCCTGAAGGACCAATTTTCATATCGTATTTTTGAATTTCATATCACAATTCCTGAAATTCTACTGAAGTTTCTATTACAAGAATTAATATATTCATAAAGCACGTGTCTGGGGACCTCCTCTTCCAGCCAAGATGGAGTATCAGGGACTAGATTTACTGTCCTTCCTCAAGCAACCAAAAAAAAAAGGACCACAAATAAAGGGCAAGAACACAGCATCATATGCCTGGGGTTCCTTCCTAAATCACTCAGAGCTTTCACCATGTTTGTTCCATTGTCAGTGACAATTACATGCTCTTCTTCTCAACTGATTGTTTCAGTCTCTAAATATTTCTTCAATCAAATTCACTAAGTTTGCTGTGTGACACCCAGGAATCTCTTGGCAGTCAAGCAAAGCAGAAGCAGAGTTGAATTCATCATTAATCTCTGGGTCTGTCAAATTTTAAAAAGACTTCTGGTACTGTCTGCCCATCCTAAAGCTGATGAACAAAAATATACAGAAGCGTCACATTGAATAATATTACTAACCTTTTTGTGAACAGCAGAAGTGTAGTACAGAAACCCCTTTATCCCCAACACTTTTCTTTTCAGAAATAATTTTATTTCCTAGGATACATAACTTGGGCAAATCTCCATACTCTGTTACTTTCAACTATTAAGAAATAGTAGAGCACAGATCGGCTTGGTCATTCCTTCGAGGAGCTTCATTCATGCTTTTGCTCGGGGGCTGCGGCTCTGCATCGGGCAGCAGAAATGGTCCAAGACTTTGGCACCAGGCGAAAGAAACGGTCCAAGGTAAGCCCATTGCCCAAGAAAGGGCCACCTGAAGAGCTGCCCACTGAGGCTCTGGGGGAACGCGCTCCCTCTACCGGCGGGGAGGAAAAACCTCATCATTGCAGGCCAGGAATCGGTGCTTCCAAAGACTCGTGTTTACTGGAAAAGCGCCCACCTTCTGATCCAGAAGCTGCCTTTCCAGAGGATGGAGAGGGAGATCGCCCAGGCTTTCAAAGCTCCAGGATTCAGAGTGCGCCACTGGAGCGCCTCAGGAGGCTAGTGAAGGGGACCTGGCAGGTGTATATGAAGATCCAAAGTTTTGTACGTCATGCTGAGTCACCATGATCACGCACACCCAGTTGGCTAACCTGATGGGAAAAGAGAGCTTAAGTGAAGGCAGTTTTATGGTGTTTTGTAGTAAATTCTGTAAAATACTTTGTGACCTTATTTTGGTAAGAAACGGTTTACAGTACATTGCATTTGTACTTGTCATTCCACCTTCTATTGCAAAGAAGGGCAAAGAAGTGACCATTCACAAACCTCAGGGATGTGAACACTGTTGCTCAAGGGGAGACAAGTCACTAATATGCAGAAGCAGTGGGTGGTATTTCTTGCTTTTCACATGCATGTTTCTGTGTGTTAATGACCTGTTGGGTAACTCTCAAAGTATGTGAATTGATAAATGTGCACATGGCCCTTTTCAATAACACTGGTTATGACATGAAAAAACATCGGGAAAAAAATGGTAGTCGAAGAGTAATACAACTTGGGTAACTCGTTTTTCACTAACGTTTTCTTCTTTGTTCCTTATTTTCTAGACTCTTTTTAGATCTGATCAAAGTTGAGTTGAATTTATAGGGTTGTTATTGTAGAGCTTATCCTCCTCATGAAAATTTGCATTATTTCTTACTTTGAGATAATAATAGAGTTAAGAACTTGCAAAGAGAGCACAGAGAGGTCTTGTACCCTTTGCCCCGTTTCCCTCAATGTCCACATATAATATAAGTAGAGTCCAGTATAAAACCCAGGAATTTAGTATTGAGTGTGAGTATAGATCTGGGTATTTTATCACATGTGTAGATTTGTATAATGACCACTACAATCAAGATACAGAACTATTGCACCATGATAAAGATTTCCTTATGACATCCACTGTCCTCCTCTCCTTCCTCCATCCCTAACCTTGGGCACCACTAATTTTTTTCCATCTCTGTAATTTTATCACTTTAAATGTTACAAAAATAAAATCATATAGTACATAACCTTTTGAAATTGTCTTTTTTTCCACTCAACATGCTGACCATGAGCTCCATCGGAGTTGTTGCATGTATCAAGAGTTTGCTCCATTTTATTGCTGAATAGTATTCCATAGTATGGATGTACCACAGTTTAACCATCCATCCACTGAGGATATTTTGACCATTACAAATAAATATGCTATGAGCAGTCATATACAGATTTTTATGCAGACATCTTTTTATTTCTCTGGGATAAATGCTCAGGAGCACAATATCAGACTCATATGGTACATGCATATCTAGTTTTTAAAGAAAGTTCCCAACTCTTTCCCAAAAGAAATGTATGAGAGATCCACTTTCTCTACATCTTTGTCAGTTTTTGGCATTGTCAATATTTTTAATTTTAGCTGTTCTAATAGATATGTGGTGATACTTCATCATGGTCTTAATTTAAATTTCCCTAATGACTGGTATTAAACATCTTTTCATGTGTATATTCATCATTCATATATCCTCTTCAGTGAAATATCTCTTTATGTCTTTGCCCATTTTCTAACTGGATTGTTTGCTTTTATATTGTTGAGTTTGAGAGTTCTTTATATAGTCTAGTCCTTTGTCAGATTTTATTTCCAAATATTTTTTCCTGATCTACAACTTGTCTCTTTATCCCCTTAACGAGGTTTTTTGCAGAAAAAAGACTTTAATTTTGATATAGTTTAATTTACTGATTTTTTTTCCTTTAATGGATCATGCTTTTGGTATTTTGTCTAAGAATTCTTTATCAAGTCCTCAGTCTGAAGTCCTGAAGTTATCTTTGAAAAGTTTCATGGTTTTACGATTTTATTTAAGTCTATGGTCCATTTTGAGTTAATTTTCATGTGACATGTGAGGTTTAAGTTGGTAATAGATGTGGAACTCTACCCCAGAAAACAGAGAATACTACTTGTCTTCAAATGTGTACAGCTTTTATAGAAGTCTGAAACCACTGAAAAGCTTCAATAAATCAATATCATGTGGAAATATTTGTTAAATAAACTGCAGTATAATTAGAAATTAGCAGCAAAAGACTAGCTTCAAACCCCTTTAAGCTTCAAAACTAAGTAACAGACAACTGAAAAACTCTTTGGAATGGGGGAATATAGTCTTTTTCTCTCTTCTTTTTCCAGAATTTATCCTTTTCTCACACGATTTCCCATCCCTTCATGGTCTAGCCAATGGGGTGCAGGCACGATCTTAAATGGTGAAAGCTATTGGTAGGAGGCCGTCTGAGTGACAGAGAACAAAAATTAGGATATCCATTCTTTACAGTTTGCTTAGAACAGTGCTGGCTTATGTTCATTGTCTCAGAATAATTATTAGTAGCTTCCATTTTCACTTTAAAAAATGCCCTAGTTAAAGCTAACTACCTCTTTTGCACTCTTTTCGTAGTTCTTCAGAGATTCCGGTCTCTGAAGACTATATTCAATTCTATTTGGGTTGGTCATACTCAACTACTTCCACAGCTTCTAGGAATCCAGTTGTCTGTCTTCAGCTTCCTGACACTCAAACCCTCTGTCCCTCTGATACTTTTATTTTAAAGGACCCAAGACCAGCCTTTGTTAGCCTGCTTTCACGTGTGATTCACCTGTAGTCCATGAAAAATACTCATACCTCTTTTTTTTCCCAACAAACTTGAGAACAATTAGACAAATTCCAAGGCAGCTATCTCTACCTCACTGTGATACGGTTTTTGACACTCAGTGTGTATTAGTTACTAGTCCTCTGTGTTCCCAAAAGACAAAGAATGTACTCAAAGCTCTCTGAGTAATCCCAGGAGAATCCATCTTCACGAGACTGGAGGTGAAGAAGGTGGCCTTTCCTAGCTCCTGCTTTGAGGGAGGAGAACTTCGAACACTGAGACAGCTCTCTGCTCAGCTCACAGAAAACCCCTTTGACTGTTCTGACCCCTTCATATTTTTTATGTGAGTGAGAGGTCCTTTGGCAAGTGACCTAGAATTGTAAAACTGGTATTTAATGATTTCATTTCTAAAGTCAGAAATTATGGAGGCCTGTCTCCTACTCATCCTCAATCTATCCTATTGTTGCCTCAATCAAAACCAACGCATTGAGACTACCTACCATTTGAGCAACCTGTTACCTACAATACATTTTTCGTGGAAAAAAGATTACTTATTTTAAGAAAGTGGGCTTTCCTATGCATATTTCTTTATGATCTGCTTTTTTTCAGTTAATATTTCTCCCCCCAATATTATCTAAATCTATGCCTACTTCTTTCATCCACAAATCAACAGATATTTTCACTCTCCTAAACCATCAATTTGAGTCACCCAATCAATCCAAAGGTAATAACCCCTACTCTATTTTTTTCTCTTTAGCCTCAATGAAGCCCCACAGGGGAACTACTACAAGGAACACTGTATCTGTGGCCCATTTCACACAGAGGGTGCTTTGAAAAACCTCATCTCATTTCCGTTACTGAAATGGTGGTGGTAGTGATTGTTTTTTCCTTAGCACCCAGAGGAACCAGTTGCTATGCTCTGATTCTCCCAGCTGCTGGCTTGGTACTATCTGAAATATTCAGAGGTGGGACTGGGGAGAGGATTTGGGAAAGAAAGAGAACAATGGGAATCGACCAACAACAGTATATAGCTTTGTCACTGTTATTTTTACTTTTTTACTTTGAATAAAACCACACCTGTTTCTATTAAGAAGAAAACTGAGACTTAATTAACAAAATCTTGATCTGATAAGCAATGTCATGGAATTTTTTATTATTTTCTTGCTGAATTGTTCTCTCTCACCACCATTGTCCTTTGTGTGGACACTGGGTTTTACAAGAATGCATATCAGGTTTCATATTCTAAAACCAACCTAGAAAGGTGTGCTTTGGAAATTTAAAAATAAAGACTTAAAATTGATGCCAAATCAACCACTGGCAGGAAATGTATTTAGTTACATTTAGTTATGTTAGATCATCTTGCCCACCCCGCCCTATCTTGCACACACCCTGAATATCACTTACAGTCCGTGTCCTCATTCTGTCATATTTCCTAGCAACCATTTCATCCAAAACCATGTGTAAAAAGCACCTCTATGATAAAAAACCCAACTTTTAAGTAATTACTCTATCCGCTCATTTATCGTACCAACTCAGGTAGGTCCATACCAGTCAGGAATGACTCATGACATTTTCCTTCTTTTGGTTCATTAAGTCTAGAAACAAAAGTGTGAATTCTTGTTAGCTTTCTATCTTCCCAATTCTCCTCGTGAGAGGTTTGTCTCTCATCCTGCTTTCCTTCTTAAAAAAATATTTATTTATTCATTTGAGAGAGAGAGAAAGTGTGTGCAAGAGTGGGAAGAGGGGCAGAGGGAGAGTCTTCAAGCTAACTCTGCTGAGCATGGAGCCTGGCTTGGGGCTTGATCTCAAGGTCCATAATGAGATCATGACCTGAACTGAAACCAAGAACCAGATGCTTAACCAAATGAGCCACCCAGGCGCTCCCTGTGTTCCTTTCTAAAACCAGATTTGCCCCACCTTCAGGGGCTCTCTGAAGACATTTCTATCAAGCTAGCTTTGCTTATGTAACCTATGTGTGTGAGCTGGTGATTTATGAAATTATGAGTCAACCCAATGTTTTCACCAACAGCTGATTTGATCTACTTCCAATCATCCTTCTTGTGTGCCTGTTCCACTAAGGGACAGAGGCAAACTGTGAAGTGAAGGGACAGGGAGCTTATAGGATCTGATCCCACCCTCTACTGCAACCCAAAGGACAGCAGAGTGTTCTGATTATGAGAAGAGGATCCTCCACATTAATCTTGTACCAGTGACTTTCTTTTCAGGGTGTCTTTAGCATTAAATTTGCTTCTATAGATTACCTGGAAGTAGTACTTCCTTGTCTGATAGGCCCATGAGCTGTATTTAGTTCAAATTCCTCAGAAAGCATTTTCTTTTCAGTGAATCAAAAATAATTTAGTTTGATCATCCTCTAAAGTAGTTTAGGAACATAGAGTATGGAAAATACTGAATGCCAGTGTATGTGGTGTTAACATAGGCTTGTGTTGTTGCTGCTTTTTTGTAATTATAATTTTGCAAATCACTGGCTTTCCTCCTTTAAAAAAATGTGATTGGTGACCAGTCATGTTTCTTTTTTTTTATTTTTATTTTTTAAGATTTTATTTATTTATTTGAGAGAGAGACAGTGAGAGAGAGCATGAGTGAGGAGAAGGTCAGAGAGAGAAGCAGACTCCCTGTGGAGCTGGGAGCCCGATGCGGGACTCGATCCTGGGACTCGAAGGCAGTCGTCCAACCAACTGAGCCACCCAGGTGTCCCCAGTCATGTTTCTTTATACAAAGTTTCAATGTTTTTTAAAAGTGAGTTTCTTGTACTACTAGTTGCTTGTGACACTCATAGACATTACATTGAAAATTGGTTCTGTGATCATATCTTTTTGGAAAATAATTGAAAAAATAGATTAAGTAGGTTTAAAAAAGCGTCTTAAATACTAATATTCATTGGATTGTGGTGGTTGGTGTATGTGTGGGGATGCTGGCGAGAATGTGTAACAGTTCTCAATCTCTTCTAATCTTTTTCTCCAAAAAGCCCTCTGGGAGTTTAGCATGCCATGGAGCATACTTTGGGAAACACTATCTTGCCTGTGCTCATGTACCAAAAACATGAGAATAAACATGTTTAGGTAAGCGAGAATTACCCTGCCTTAATGTTGTTAGATTAGACCATTTGTGAAAGTGCTTGGTGTTAACTTATTGATATTGTCTATTGTTCTTCTAAGAATTCAAATTTCAAGATGTTTATCACTGTTTCCCTCTGTATGTTTGGGTATGCATTAGACATGTTTTCTTTAAAACAGAGCAGGTGAATGGATTCCTTCCCCAAAGACAGGCTCTATGTTCCTCTAAAGGGAATGCAAGGTCCTCTCCATGTCTCAGGAGCCCTCCTTCAGTGGGTGTGGGCATCAGTACCCACCAGTGATTTAGCCCTCATGCCTAGGAATCTGGTTCAGTAGGTCTGGGATGGAGCCTGGGCATACGCTTTTTACAAAATGTCTCTGGGGGTTTTTTTTTTTTTAACGTGCACTCCTATCTGTCTAGATATTTGACAAATTATTAAGTGACATTAACTGGATACTCTCAATCCAGTGAAAGGTAAGGTTTATACTTTCTTGATGCAGCTAATAAATTTCTATGAAAATGCAATGCAAAGGCATTTATTTAGAAATAGTCATTTTCACCATACCCCTGAAACAAATAATCCATTATATGTTAATAATTAAAAAAAAAGAAATGGTCATTTTCCTTTAGATAATTTGCGTGTGTGTGTGTGTGGCGGTGGTGGGGGGGTAATTTTGCTTGTCTTAATACTTCTTATTCTCTCTGAATGTTCTCCTCTCCTCCCTGGATCAGTCTGCAGTCTGCCTCTGTTCATTTCCCTGTGCTTGTGTGTGTGTGTGTGTGTGTGTGTGTGTGCGCATGCACACACGCATGTGCGTGCTGCCTTTGTCTCTGTGTGGCTCTGCCTCCTCCAGCCGTGTGCATGTGGTGTCTCCATCAGCTCAGCTGGGCTCCTCTCAGCTTCCTGCAGTTTACACAGGTGTCTGGCTCTTGGGGCCAGCGTGGTCTGTTTCCTCCAATCCTCACGGGCTTCCCTGGCATGCATCGCCTCCTCCAGCCCATGCATTCTGTCTGTCTTTCCTCTGTCCCACGAGGACAGGAATGCCAAAGCCTGGGCCAGACAGATGGTCTGAAGCCCTGATAATGGGTGTGTCCATGGGGAGCAATCTCCCTAGGAGAGTCCATGGCACTTTCCATAATAAGGACAGGCAAAATGATTTGCATTGCTTTAAAAAGTCTTCTTGTCACCCAACCCTATCTCCCCTTCCAACCCTCCCCTTGCCTCCTTTTATGCTTTCCTCATATCCAAACAACTTTCTCCTTAATTCTGTTGCCTTGGGCTTTTTTTCTCTATTTCCTCTTCTTCCTCCTCCTTCTTATCTGTCCCCTTCTTCTTTTTAATCCAAGTGTTTTTCCTCTGTGATGAGACCATTCAACTGGAAACATATTGCTGGGACAGACCTGAGGATGTGAATTTTACACTGGGGTGATTTCTCTGTTATTCTCCCCAAAGAGTCTAGAGGCAGCCAGGTTTGTAGAGGTCTTTTCCCATGTCAAATGCATCATTTGTATACAAATAACATCAATCTCAGCACGGCTGTTTTAAAAAATTTACTCCTGACAAAGCACAGACATGAATTTGTGCTGTGGGGCATTGGATATCACACTAGGAAATGGAGTACCTAGGGAAGAGAAAAATAAAGTCTCTAAAAATATTTCTAGACAAGGATGCTGCTGAACTTCAGAAGACTTATTTGGGGGGATACGCTATGTGAATGAGATGACGTACCTTTGGGAGGGATTGATTCTGGGGTACTGAGCTCAGCTGGGTTTGCTTTGCCCATACAAATGGTCACCCAGACAAATTTAATACACTGCCCTCTCTTATCTCTATATGTTCAAATTCTGCCTATTCCTCAAAGACCAATTTAAATAGCCCCTCTTCCTCAAAACCTTTCCTGACCCCCCACGCCCTTCACTTAGCTCTCAAATGTTATATTTGTCTTTCTTGCCACAATTATCCCTGTCACCTCTGTCTCATCAGAGTAAATGTAGGCGACTTATTTGTTCAACCAGACCATATATGAGACACTTTGGGGCAAAATCTATGTCAAACACGTCTTTCTCTTCGCCCAAAGCATCGAATAAGATATGTTATACCAAACAAGCACCTTTCAATCTCCCATTGAATCAACTTGGACAAATTGAATGGGTATGGCATGAGGGTCTTTGGAATCCTTGCGAAGTTTTTGGTTTTGAAACAATTGAGAATTCTAGACCTGAGCAAAGATAACTATAAAGAGAGCAGGTGAAACATCAGCACATAAAGGCTGACAGCTTCACAGAAGCCTGACGTTTAGGGAAGGCAAATCTCTTGGTGGAAATGTTAAATACCTAAGAGAGACACAAAAAAATTGGCTCTGGAATCACAGCCCATCTAAAGGAGTCTTTCAGGTCCCCCCGCCCCCACCAAGGTCAATTCTCTCCTTTCCCTCTTTTCTGCAGATTATTCCCTTGGCCCCCAGGATTTTGGCATACATGACTTTTGTGCCTATTACCCTGAGTTAAAGAACTGCACTTTAGATCTTTTTCCAGGTAAAGTCTTCACCTATGGGGGGCATTTAGTTGTCAAAATTGCAGTTTTGTGGAATTCCAACTCTTAGTTAAATAATATCTTCAAGATTGCAAAATGTTGCTACTTGCCAATTCTAAAATTTAATGTTCCACTTTCCTCACTTGACTTTTATTTGCTTAGGATTTCAGATGAAGCCTTCCTTTGTGTGTGCTCATGTCTGGAGGGCAGCTCAAGGAGGACTTCCTAATTCAGTCAGGATACCGGCAAGTGCTCTGTTAGGACAACAGGCCCTCAAAGACTTCTCTTCCTCATGGAATTCTGTTGGATGCAGTGCACGCCATATTCTTAGCAATTACAGATAATATTTTTATTTAAACCCTTACCTCTTCTACTGACTGAAACAGTATTGAAAGTGGCTCCCAGATATTTGCTTACGTTCCAAGGGTTTTCACCTGCATAATCTGCAATTCCAATGAATCATTCCAGAGCTAAAACTTCCAACTTCAGCTAACATTACCGATGCATGAACATCTAGAAAGAACCTTTAATATTAGATGTTTTGAAAGCTTTTCCACGAATAATTATCTGAGAACAGTGGACCCAAGTAGTAAGTTTTCGAAGAGCAATGTCTGAGGACAAACCACAGGAAGTTGAAAAGTTTAGAGTAGGTCACACACTTGGTTTTACCATCTGAAACCTAGCCAGTTGGACAGAGGTCAGACTTTGGCTGGTCGACAGCTGAGAACAGTGATTCAGAATGTAGCACACTGAATCAGGCTATCTGGAGGTGGGACGGAGCCATCTGTGTTTTAACAAGCCCTCCAGGTAGTTCTGATGCAGACTCAAATTGGACAGCCACTGGCGTAGAAGACAAAAGCACTTACTAACACGCATTTTGAAGGTTCTTTGAAGAGCACTGGGCAGGGACCATTCTAATGAACTTTGAAAGCCTGTCCCGGAGTTCCAGGCCACCTCACTGTGGTCTTTCCCTCAGATTTCCCACTTTGCTGGAGTTGCAAAAGGTAGAAGTTTACATTCCAAGCACATGATACTGGAGAATACCTGTGTCCGCTCATGACGGAATGAGAGTAATGCCCCATGAGGAAGATGGTTTGGCTTTTGAGTACCTCCTGAAGTGTGGAGCACCCGGTTTTCTTGGAGCACACATGGAGAATTGTTATGTACAAAGGGAAATTCATATGTAGCTCCATTCACTGCTTGTTCAGACAGAATTTAGACAATTATTCTCAATGTAATATTTAATCAATTCATATATATTAGCTTTCCTTGCTAGATTATAAACTACTGTTAGGTGTATATATGTTGTCTATAGTGTTTGATTTTAGGGCTAAAGTCCATGTACTTACACAGGAGTGCAGAAATAGTAACTTAATGATTATGGTTGGATTGACATTTCTGAAGTCTATAATTTTGTAAGAATGAGGGGAAGCAACATTGGGTCATTTTCTGCTCGTGCTATGGGCAGAATTAATCCAGAAGATCAATTAATAGAAAATCTTGAAACAAAAATTTATTTTTTGTTTAAACAACAGAATTTTAAACATAAACATTTCCATGCTGTATTTATTCAGATTTTTAAAATATTTAATCATTGAATAGTCTGGATTTTACCCGGTGACATTTCTTTAGCTTAGCAGTCAACCCTTCTACTCTTAGTGCCGAGATACATGGGTTTGAATCCCAATTCCACTACTAATTGGCTGGGTTGACTTGGACAGGTTTTTATAGTCCACATTTAGTGTCTTTACACATAATACAGGGAAAATAACAACACCCCTTTCATAGGTGGATGATTGGGATTGTTGGGATGTTGGAACAGAATACTGCTTTAAAGAAATTCAGTATAGCTTCTGCTCAATCAATACTTGCTGGACAGTTGTTGAAGGAACTCCCATTAAAACCATATTCTTTTGTTGATTACTCTAAGTGTAATTAACATCGATTATATTACAAAATCATGTTTGGAAGACTGGTTCTGTGTCTTTTTTCCATTTAACCATCTACTATTACATTTGCTTTAGTTACTTTTTATACACTTCCCTAAGTGTTTCACATCTGGGCCTTGGAATGTGTATATGATGTGTTTTTCAGGTAAAAACATCAATTATCTGAGCAATGTGTGCAGTGCCCTACGCTCCCCGCACTTACATTCTATTCTGAGTTCCCAAATTAAGTAAACATATTGTGATATTATTACAGCTTCCTCTGAGTTATTGCTTTCTTATATTAATAATAATCTTTTGGGGATTGTGACCCAGGTTTTTCACAAAGCACCCATTTTGGAGATGTTTTAGGTACTAAGTTTGCCTTAAAATTTTTCCAGTCTGTGTCTTCACTTTAAAAATGAAAATTAGCTAACAGACTGTCATGAGACCTTTCCCTCTTCTATAACTGTTCTCACTCTCTCCACACCTGACGTTAGGCACATGTGCCTGAGAATGACCCTTGGTTTCTTCTATGACTCATTGTTAATCATTATAAGGAATAGCTCCATCAGTTCATAAATTTGAAGTAAACTCAATTTCCCACACAGTCTGTCAAATGATCATCAGCAAGCTGTTCAGGATGATTCATAAGCTCTCAAACTCCTATTATTTGGAAGAGATTGGGGGTATATTGACAAACAAATTTGCACGTCTAGGTTTATCCAAACAACCTCTAGCCTCCAAAATATATAAGTCACATTCTGAGGGCATCTAGTTCACAAACTAAATATTTAAAATCCAAGTCCATCAAGTAGCACTTTATCTACATCTCATGTTGCAATGAGAGTGTGAAATAGGAAGACTCTTCCTCAGTTTAAGGTCAGTAGATCCTCCTAGGAATCTACTGAAACCAAGATCACTTTGTTAGGGATCACTATAAAATATACACAAATCCACCAAACAAAGGCATATTAAATCACAGGGAGTTGAATAATTTTAAAAATTCATAGCCTCCTTTCCCTGTGAGGAAGAAACCATTTACCCAGGCAATTCTTGACTATCTCTATATATTTATTTTGTCTGGAAGATCTTTAAGATTATATTATAAATTTTTTTAAAATGTGATTTTATTGTAACTGTACATCTCAACATTTGTTCTGTCTTGCCTCAGGTGGGTTCAGAAAATTTTTAGCATGTAGGTTGTTTTTGCCCTCATGAATGGGACCTTTACATTATGCTTTTGTGGAGTTTTTGGGTAACATCTTAAGTTTATTTATTTTCTTCCTGAAATAAAACACAATCATGCTGACCATATTAAGATGTGGTTCAAGCTAATCTGGTAAAAATTCAGTCTTCCCTCCCTTTACATTTTTTTTTTTTTTTGAGATTTATTTATTTATTTGAGGGAGAGAGAGAGAGCATGAGGTGAGGGGCAGAGGGACAGGCAAAGGGAAAGAAGCAGATGTGGGGCTCAACCTCAGGGCCCTGGGATCATGACCTGAGCCAAAATCCAGAGTTGGATGCTTAACCGACCAAGCTAACCAGGTGTCCCTCTGCTTAAAAATTTTTTAAACCAATGTCATTCTTGCCTACAGAAATAAGAGTATAAAAGAATATAGAAACAATGTTCTATGACTCTCAGGTTTGCTTCTAGAGACATTCACTTTAATTCTTTAGAGTCTGTTTTAAGGCATAATTTACATATAGTAAAATGCACCCTGTTTAAGTATAGTTTGATCAGTTTCAACAAATACCCACAGTCATACAACTGTCATTGCAGTCAGGATACAGAATATTTCCATAACCCCAAAAAGTTCCCTTGTGCCCTTTTGCAATCATTTCCCTCCTCTCCCCATCCTGGGCAACCAATCACCCATTTCCTATCATTCTTTGTTCTGTTCCAAAATTTCATATAATAGGACCTATATAGTATGTGGTCTTTTGTGTCTGGATTCTTTTGCTCTGCATAAGGATTTCAAGAATCATCCATGCTGCTGTGTCTATCAGAAGTTATGGATTTTTATTGTCGAGTAAGTATCCCAGCATATAGATATGCCATGATTTGTATATCCATTCAGTGGTTGATGGACATTTGCATTGTTTCTAGTGTTTGATATTATGAACAAACCTCCTATGAATGTTCTTGTACAAATGGTTTTGTGTGTATGTTCTAATTTCTTTTGGATAGACAACTATACATTGGATTTCCAGCTCATACAGTAAATGAATGCCGAACTTTAAAAGAAACTGCCAAAACTTTCCCAAAGCAGTTATACATTTGACACTGCAAACAGAAATACATGAGAACATCAGCGGTTTTCACATCTTTGCTAACACTTGGCCTGGTAGACATTGATTTTATACCTCCTAGCGTGTGTAGTAGTACCTCATGGTTTTTAATTTGCATTTTTAGAAGATTTTATTTATTTATTTGACAGACAGAGATCACAAGTAGGCAGAGAGGCAGGCAGAGAGAGAGAGAGGAGGAAGCAGGCTCCCTGCGGAGCAGAGAGCCCACATTGGGCTCTCTGATCTCAGGACCTTGGGATCATTACCTGAGTCCAAGGCAGGAGCTTTAAAACACTGAGCCACCAAGGTGCCCCTTAATTTGTGTTTTCTTAATGACCAATGATGTTGAACATCTTTTCATGTGCCTATTTGTCACCCATCTATCCTTTTTAATGAAATGTCTATTCACATTTTAAAAAATCAGGCCCATTTTTATTAGGTTGTCTTCGTAGTATTGAATCCTAAGAGCTATTCGTATATTCTGGATAGAAATCTGATATACATTTTGACATTTTTTTTAAAGATTTTATTTATTTATTTGACAGACAGCCAAGTAGGCAGAGAGGCAGGCAGAGAGAGAGATTGAGAGAGGAGGAAGCAGGCAGGCTCCCTGTCGAGCAGAGAGCCCGATGCTGGGCTCAATCCCAGGACTCCGGGATCATGACCTGAGGCTTTAACCCACTGAGCCACCCAGGTGCCCCTACATTTTGACATATTTTTGTCAATATTTTTTTCTTAGTCCATGGTTTGTCTTTTCATTCCCTTTGCCATCATCTTTCGAAGAAGAGAAATCTTTCATGTTGTCTTTGTTTTGTTTTGTTTTGTTTTTCTCTGATGGATTGAGCTTCTCTCTGTTGTATCAATAAAAATCTTAGTTGTAAGATCACAAAGATTTTCTCCTTTTTTTCCCCTGGGAGTTGTTAATTTTAGCTCTTAACTTTAATTGATGATTCATTTAAGCTACTTTTTGTGTATGCTGGTGGTAAGCATCAAAGTTATTTTTCTATATAAGTGTTTCAGTACTGTTGATGAAACAATTCTCTTTTGCCCATGGAGTAATCTAAAATTTTTGTTGAAAATCAGTTCACTTGATACATGAGAATCTATGTTTCTGGGCTCTCCTCTGCTTCATCTATCTCTATGCCTCCCTTTATGCCAATACCACAATGTCTTCATTACTATAGTTTTTCTTTCCAGAAGTTCCATTTTTCCTTTTTCTGTATTTCCTGTTGTTCTTCACATCATATCAAGCTCTCCTCTACCTTCTTGAAAAAACGGGACATATTTATACCAGCTCTTCAATTCCCATAGCTCAGTTACAAAATTTCTGTTCTTTCTGGGTCTTTTTTGATCGGTTACCTTTTCTCCTGGTTATGAGTCATATTTTACTCATTTTTTACATGCATGGTTTTTTTGGATTAGATGCCAAGCATAATGAACTTTTCATTCTTGGTTGCTGCATTTTGTGATATTTCTTTAAATAGTTGATTTTATTTATACACATAGATAATTATTAATTATTTGGAATTCATTGGGTTATTATGAGCCTTTTGAGGATTTGTTGAGTCCAGAGAAGGTTTTAGTGTAGGGCTCATTGAGCCCCATTATGCCTTCTGAGGGTTCCACCTGTTGCTCATGTATTACAAGATCTATGCTTTCCAGCAGGTAGAATTGGAATTATTTTCATTTCTGTCTGAACCCCAGGAATTTTGCTGCTTATTCCTTTTAGTAGCTCTTTCCTCTGTCCTAACACCTGGAGAATAAGCACTTAGCCTGTTCTTTTAAGTATTTTCCTAAACCTAAATAATTATTACACAACTTTCCCTTAATATATCAAGATAGAATATTATCTGTTGGTTAAAAAAAAAAGTCCAGATAAGCCACAGTTCCCTGCTCTTTGTCCTACTAGAGAAGTAACTATTTTATTTTAATTTCTTTAGTGGTTACTTCCATTCCTTTAAACGATATATCTCTGTTTCTTGACTTAACAACATTAGCCATGCGCTGTTGACTCCTTGCTATGATAGATATGGATTTGGTTCTTTTATATTAACTCTATCTTCCCCTTCTCTCTCTTGATAATAGACATATCACAATTTTTAATTCCTTCATTTTACTTCAGTCTGTGTTTCTATTTATTTATTTGAGAGAGAGAGAGAGCATGTGAGCTGGAGGCAGAGGGAGAGGGAGAGAGAATCTGAAGCAGACTCCCCACTGAGCACGGAGCCCGACTTGGGGATTGGGGGCTGGCAGAGACTGGATCCCACCACCATGAGATTATGACCTGAGTTGAAGCCAAGAGTCAGTTAACCGACTGAACCATGCAGATGCCACTTGTTCTATCACTGACATTAATGCTCGACTACCCCATTTTTAGGAATGGAATGTTGTCACCCTTATCCTTCCTACAAACCCTTTCACATTTCACCTCTACCTTCTCTCCAGTATATTTTGGAATTGTCGAGACTGATAATTACACTCTGCTTTGTAAGCATAATTCTTTTCTGTGCCTCACTGAAAACCCACAACTTCAGATAAGTTGTTTTTATATAAGTTTTATTCACCACAGAGCCACTATTATAGGATGGTTTTCCTTTTTTCTTGGATGTTTTTCAGTGTCATGGTTCCTGCTTCTCAAAGGAGACTATTCTTAGCATCAGATTCTCTCTGAAAGTTTCCTGGATATTGTCTTTAATGTTGGCATTTTGACAATTTTCCTCTAAGAATGTTAATTAAAGTTAGATTTCTCTAACTTATCTGCATTTCCCCACTTCTCCAGAGTTCACATCTATTTTTAACTCTTGGTCTTTCTCTTTGATGTTACAGATTCTCCTCAAACTTCTGGTGATACTTGGTTATCCATGCTGGAAGCTCTGTGGCTATGCACGGTTATCAACCAGCAGGCTTTGCCTTAGTGTCAGTGAAGGTCACTGGTCATCGCCCTAGAGAACTTATATGTGGGACTGAGGACTTTATGCTAATTTTTGGTAGTTCTTTTTATCAGTTTGCATTATACCTTTATTTTTTTTTAAAAGATTTTATTTATTTGACAGAGATCACAAGTAGGCAGAGAGGCAGGCAGAGAGAGAGAGGAGGAAGCAGGCTCCCCGCTGAGCAGAGAGCCTGATGTGGGGCTCGATCCCAGAACCCTGTGATCACGACCTGAATTGAGGGCAGAGGCTTAACCCATTGAGCCACTCAGGCGCCCCTGCATTATACCTTTAAACATTATACTTAAAATTATGCTTCTTGGCTCCTATTTTGGAACAGTAATAACCCTCCCCCTTCTTTTCATTACCCATACTTATCGATGAGTTTTTAAATTTTACATTGTAAAATTGGATCTGTAACTCCATTTAAGGAATGATTCCTTATCAGCTTTTTCTAAAATTTGAGCAAAAGATTTATGTTGTTCATATATAATAGTATAACCACATAAATTTATTTATTTACGTTACTTACCACATAGGCAGGGAGCATGCTAGTATTTTATTTCTCTCTCTGTGGGTCCAAAGTTATGTCCATTTAACCAAATATTAAATATCCAAGTCCAAAGTTTGTTTTTTTTTTTTTTTTGGAATTCCACTGAATGTTCACAATTAGTTCAAAAAATTTAATTTGTTTCATAATTGTACCAGGACTTTCTTTTATAGTTGTATTTTTTCCCCTTGGATTTGTACTTGCAATTCTTTTTTTTTTTCTTTTGGGAGAAGAACCATATGCTTTGCTCACCATGCACTAATATTAACCAAGTCTTCAATTTTTCTATCTTTTTCTTGGAATCCATTTCTCCTTTCTTCTTGACAATAAATTATTTGGAATTGTGAAAGATTTTGTTTCTCATTTTAATGAATTCGCTACAAAATCTGATTTATTGGCAAAATGTCTTCTAAGAAAATCTTAAACCATATTTCCTAATTTGCAAGAAAATCGGCAGTTTATATACCAGTTAGGTGAATTATAACAAGATCCATGAGGACCCAGTGGGTGGATTAATTATTGTATATATAAATAGACAGGATTGGTAAGCAAATTCAATTTTTAAGGACAAAATAGTCTAACAAGTGTTGTTTTCAATAACAAATATACACAGTTCTAAGGTCACAGGTTAGTCCACGGCAGAGGATTATTTGAAAATCATTGGAAATTCTTTTTCCCTCCTGGTAAACAGACTAGATAAAAACTAAATTTCTTGATGACAAGATACAAATAAACATAAATTAAATTATACAGAAACTTCACCCCTTTGGTTATGGCTCTTTGTTCCTCTGTCAGCTTTTCAACTTTCTCCTTCATCTTTAAAACAGGATTGTGTCAATAATCTTTTTTGCATTCATGGTTCTAGTTTAAATACCATTTTGCCTCATGACATATGATTTTACCAGTAATTTTAAACAAGGCTGAATCAAAATATTTGGAGTTTATAATTTCCAGTTTATTTGGAGCCAACCCTTCTAATTTAGAATAATTGCTTTCAAGGTCCACGGTCCAACAGTCATTCTGGATTTCAAGTTATTGGTCTTCTTGGATTTTAAGCTATCTTTTTTCTTATTATTGACTCTCAGTTTACTGCACAGTGTTCTTAGGTAACCCCTTTGATCTTCCTTGTATTCTCATATATCTGAAAACATTTTTATTTTGCCCTCATTTGCAATTTATAGTCAGACCTGGTGTAGAATATTAGGTTAAAAATAAGAGTTTAGTCATTTTTATTTTTTATGCATTGTTAATAATTTTGGTTCCATTTCACTGTTGTCAGAGAATATAATACATAATTTCTCCTTTTAGGAATTAAGGTTTTCTTTTCCATATGCTGTAGTGTTGATTTTTTTTGCACATGTTAACTGGACACATGAAAAGGAAGTGTATTTTCTGTTAATTGGGTATTGAGCTTAATAAACGTTTATTATCAAACCCTTTAAAATTATGTAATTCAATTTTTTACACTCATTCATTTTTGCCTATTTGGTTCATCACGAAGTATGTTAATTAGACAAACATGTATTATTATTTTTTTTTCCAATTTATTTATTTTCAGAAAAACAGTATTCATTATTTTTTCACCACACCCAGTGCTCCATGTAAGCTGTGCCCTCTATAATACCCACCACCTGGTACCCCAACCTCCCACACCCCCGCCACTTCAAACCCCTCAGATTGTTTTTCAAGTCCATAGTCTCTCATGCTTCACCTCCCCTTCCAATTTAGCCAAAAGCACATACCCTCCCCAATGTCCATAACCCCACCCCCTTTCACATAACCCCCCTCCCCCCAGCAACCCACAGTTTGTTTCGTGAGATTAAGAGTCACTTATGGTTTGTCTCCCTCCCTATCCCATCTTGTTTCATGGGTTCTTCTCCTACCCACTTAAGCCCCCATGTTGCATCACCACTTCCTCATATCAGGGAGATCATATGATAGTTGTCTTTCTCCGCTTGACTTATTTCGCTCAGCATGATACGCTCTAGTTCCATCCATGTTGTCGCAAATGTCAAGATTTCGTTTCTTTTGATGGCTGCATAGTATTCCATTGTGTATATATACCACTTCTTCTTGATCCATTCATCTGTTGATGGACATCTAGGTTCTTTCCGTAGTTTGGCTATTGTGGACATTGCTGCTATAAACATTCGGGTGCACATGCCCCTTTGGATCACTACGTTTGTATCTTTAGGGTAAATTCCCAGTAGTGCAATTGCTGGGTCATAGGGCAGTTCTATTTTCAACATTTTGAGGAACCTCCATGCTGTTTTCCAGAGTGGTTGCACCAGCTTGCATTCCCACCAACAGTGTAGGAGGGTTCCCCTTTCTCTGCATCCTCGCCAGCATCTGTCATTTCCTGACTTGTTGATTTTAGCCATTCTGACTGGTGTGAGGTGATATCTCATTGTGGTTTTGATTTGTATTTCCCTGATGCCGAGTGATATGGAGCACTTTTTCATGTGTCTGTTGGCCATCTGGATGTCTTTGCAGAAACGTCTGTTCATGTCCTCTGCCCATTTCTTGATTGGATTATTTGTTCTTTGGGTGTTGAGTTTGCTAAGTTCTTTATAGATTTTGGCATCCAAATCGGCAAAGAAGAAGTCAAATTATCACTCTTCGCAGATGATATGATACTCTATGTGGAAAACCCAAAAGACTCCACTCCAAAACTGCTAGAACTTGTATAGGAATTCAGTAAAGTGTCAGGATATAAGATCAATGCACAGAAATCAGTTGCATTTCTCTACACCAACAACAAGACAGAAGAAAGAGAAATTAAGGAGTCAATCCCATTTACAATTGCACCCAAAACCATAAGATACCTAGGAATAAACCTAACCAAAGAGGCTAAGAATTTATACTCAGAAAACTATAAAGTACTCATGAAAGAAATTGAGGAAGACACAAAGAAATGGAAAAATGTTCCATGCTCCTGGATTGGAAGAATAAATATTGTGAAAATGTCTATGCTACCTAAAGTAATCTACACATTTAATGCAATTCCTATCAAAGTACCACCCATCTTTTTCAAAGAAATGGAACAAATAATTTTAAAATTTATATGGAACCAGAAAAGACCTCGAATAGCCAAAGGGATATTGAAAAAGAAAGCCAAAGTTGGTGGCGTCACAATTCCGGACTTCAAGCTTTATTACAAAGCTGTCATCATCAAGACAGCATGGTATTGGCACAAAAACAGACACATAGACCAATGGAACAGAATAGAGAGCCCAGAAATAGACCCTCAACTCTATGGTCAACTAATCTTTGACAAAGCAGGAAAGAATGTCCAATGGAAAAAAGACAGCCTCTTTAATAAATGGTGTTGGGAAAATTGGACAGCCACGTGCAGAAAAATGAAATTGGACCATTTCCTTACACCACACACAAAAATAGACTCAAAATGGATGAAGGACCTCAATGTGAGAAAGGAATCCATCAAAATCCTTGAGGAGAACACAGGCAGCAACCTCTTCGACCTCAGCCGCAGCAACATCTTCCTAGGAACATCGCCAAAGGCAAGGGAAGCAAAGGCAAAAATGAACTGTTGGGATTTCATCAAGATCAAAAGCTTTTGCACAGCAAAGGAAACAGTTAACAAAATCAAAAGACAACGGACAGAATGGGAGAAGATATTTGCAAACGACATATCAGATAAAGGACTAGTGTATTATTATTTTTTATGTATTACTTAGCATATTAATAATAATAACATATTCATATTGAGGAATGTACTCTTTGTAATACAAAATGACCTAATTTGCCCTCTTAAAAGTGTTTTGACTTGAATTGTACTTCATCTGATGTAAATATTGAGATCTGTTATATTTTAGTTTGCAGTCGCTGTGTATGTCTTTATTCATCAAGTTGATTTACAGATTTCTCAAACTGCTCTGTATATTTCTCTCTAGACTTTATAAACTCTAGGTTGGCATTTTGTCCCATTCTGGGTGTTACTTTTTTAAAAGACAGTTGAACCATATTGTCATAATGGTATTTGTTCTTACTTCTGTTGCCTTATTTCATACTTCTGTTTGCTGTCCCTTGATTTTCCCTTGTCATCAGTATTTTCCATGCCAATTTTATTTATTTTTAATGATTTAAGGTTTTATGTCTTATTTTGATTCATCTAGAATTGAACTTTAACAACCAAGAATCAAATGGCACACATGACTCTAATATGTACCTTGTGGGGAAAATATCTTCTTTTATTTGTTTTAAACCTCCTCTATCCCATCTCTTAGTTTGATTAAATTTATGATTGAAATCATTTCATCATGTTAATTATTGTTAAAATATTGGTTTTAGTATGACAGATATCACCTCAATTAGTTTTAAACATAAATGCTTTTTATGTCACCAGAAGCCATTTAATATCTATTTTTATATTTTCTGATTCTTTACTCATTTTTTGGTATAAACTTAAAAGAAAAATAAACTATGTGAATGGTATAAAATACACCATGTGAATGGAAAATCTCTTTATGTTGCAAAATGATCTTGGGTCAGAACCCTTCTTTTCAAATGTTGCTACTTCATGGTCTTCTAGCATTTAATGTCAAGAAAAAGGTCTAATTTTTTAATAGATAAGTTTTTTTTTCTATCTTAATGATGTTAAGATTATTTATTTTTCTTTAAAATATAAAATTTTTACCAACACCTAGGTTTGTTTTCTTTTCATTAAATTTGTCTGGCTCGTGGTGAGATATTTTAATTTGGATAATTAGATCTTTCTCACTTCAGTAAAATTTTCTTCTTTTATATTTTTGATTATTAAATCTGTTCCATTTGTGTAATGCACTGGTTAGATCTCCTTGGTCAGTTTTCTGTCCATAATCTTCATTCTTGTTGATTTAACTCCTTGTCCTTTTCTTTTCATTCAGAGGGGGTTTCTTAGTCCTCCCTTCTATATCACAGATTTTACATTTGTAGGCGTAATTCTGATTTTGATGCTTCTCTATTCAGTTTAATGCTAATACTAAATTTATTTCTATTTATTTAAAGTTTTATATTTGTTATGCGGCTTTAAAAATATTTTTCCATGCTTCCTAATCACCTTCTTTTTCATTTCATTCTGTTGGCTTCCCATCTTATCTCTCATTTTACAAATTTCACATGTTCCTGGATTTCCTTGAGAATATAAAGCAGATTCTATTCAAACCTGACTTGAGTTATTGGTCATTATTTTCAAATCTTACTTCTTCAAAACATCTTATATTTATATTATTGTTTTGAGGTTAATATTTCTAGGACTAGCTGCTATCCGAAGTTGGAATTTGCCCCCAAAAGAGAACTGGTGAGGTCTTCTTGATTCCCTCACTAATGTTAGTATGCTTCTTGGATTTTTCTCTTCTATCTTAAACTGAGGTTCTGGTAAATGTGAGCTTGTATCTCCAGTTCAGTGATTCAATAGACTTAAGGGAATGAGAAGAAAGTCAGAAGCATAGATTGACCCAGAATGTGTGGTTTCTTCTCTGTAGTTGGTGAAATCTGCTTTGTCAACTCTTGATACCTAATTTCCCTGTCTTCCATTTCAACCATGGGTGGAATTGTGTTTGTCTTCTTCTGGATACTCATTCCTCTTCTACTGGGGAGAAGTTGAGCCTAGGAGAAGAGACTCTCTTTTGTTTCCTAGAAAATCTGTTTTTGCCCTTGGACCATCTCCCAGGGCTACTTTGAGAACACTATTGATTGGTAGTGATAAAGGTGGTTCTGACTGGTTATTTCTTAATCTGTCTTATACTATGTTACCATGGTATTTGTCATCCAAAACAGGATACTTATGAGAATGAAAGAGGCTCAGTTATAATTAAGGTGGGAGAATGTGGTGAACCCAGGCTGTCTTAATCAACCTAGGCATGCAGTCATCCTACCTATAACCCATTACTGTCTTTAGTAAGTACCCATTCAAATTAAGATTAGTGAAGGCTCTGTGAAGTTACTCTCTGTAACTTATATATATCAACTGAATAATTTCTAATAAAAACAATAACAATGGTAGTAATAAACATCTATTTATTGAGTACTTGCTAATTATTTTAGGGGTCTAAGGAAAATTCATATCTACATATAAATTTTGAACACTTCTTTTCAAATTCCTAGGAACCTTCCACCATCGTTCCCCAGCTTTCAAGATTTATTGACATTCTTGGAGTAGAGAAGAGAGAAGCCCCTGATGGTCTCTTCATGGACTCTGTTTCCCTCTTCACCTCACTATCATTCTGCACAGATGTCCTTCGGTTATCTCAACTGTATATCTTTCATTCTCAAAAAGTTGGTTAAACTTTTTGAGAGGAAGAATCTTTCTAAGTCTTTGGCATTCCTCACAGCTTTCAATTTGGTGTTCTCCCCCACACCTCCTCATGCTAATTTTTTCCTGAATGGTGTCTATAAGTCTGTAGGTAGGTAGGTTTTCCCAGAACATTTTTAACCTTCCTCATCTTAGTTGTCATTAGAACTCAACTTTTCATCCAAGATTATTGTTATATTTGGATTTTATTCAAATTTTAATTCCATATTTCATCTCAAGAAGTAGATGAAACAATTGGCTTTGGTTATATAGTTTTCACTTCTTTCACCAAAGTCAAATTCAAAGTATCTTAAGAAAAACTGTAAATCTGAACAGAGTATTTGTGATGACATAATTTTATATAATAGGAGTTATTCTTGAATAGCTGAATTATAAGCTGAGAAGAGCTATTCAGTTATTATTAGGCCATATAGACACATTTAGCAGTCCATTAATTTGGTGAATGCCTAGATCTGTCTTCTTTGCTTTCTTTTTGGCATTTGTACAACTAAAATTTGAATGATGATTAAATTAGATTGATTAGAGTTTCTACTGGAAAAGACATTTACTGTTTTTAGCTATTTCTTTATGTGAGGAAGGATGTGCATATGTTATTTGTATCATCTTAAAGATGGAAATTGGGGGGGTGCCTGGTGGCTCAGTGGGTTAAAGCCTCTGCCTTCAGCTCGGGTCATGATCTCAGGGTCCTGGGATCTAGCCCCGCGTTGGGCTCTCTGCTCAGCAGGGAGCCTGCTTCCCCCCTCTCCCTCTCTCTCTGCCTGCCTCTCTGCCTACTTCTGATCTCTCTGTCAAATAAATAAATAAAAATTCTAAAAAAAAAAAAAGATGGAAATTGGGAAGCAGAATTTTAAAACACTTAACAAGTCTTGGCCTTTGTAATTGATTTTGATCTGGGAACTAGAGAAAAATCCAGTACTCCCAGCTCAGCACACCATTTATTCAGACTTTACCCAATAATATATCATTTGTGAACTGATCAGAATTGGTCTGGTTATATGTTGTTACATTTCTTCAGTAAAAGAGAGGAGAGAAGCAAAGAGAAGGTGGTCACTGTCTTACGGATTGTAAGTTCCTCAAAGACAATAAATGAATCTTAAACTCCTTTGCATTCTTTCTTCCACTTACTTAGCACCTAGCACAATTCCCTGGGTATGGCCCATTCTTATTATGAGTTTAAGTTGAACTGAATTTTCATAATTTATTTTGGCAGATTTGTGGCATAATCTTTGTAAGAATGCTGAAAAAGTTTCTCATCCCAAGTGCTTTCTTACTTCAGGTTCAGTTCATGCTTAGCTTTTCCTTTTTCACAAAATCATCACATTTAATTTTAAAATTTCCTCTGATGGAAGCAGAAAAAACCAACTACTTGTTTACTTTAAAGTGCATATCTTTTTTCCTTTTAAGTTATGTAACTTTCTGAATCTCATTTTCTGAAAAGATATGTTGACAATGTAATATTTTCTATAGGGTTTTGTTCAGTTAACAGTTCTGTTGGATTTCTTACCTATAACCATTATCATGCTTAGGCCATCCTTTTCTCCTTGTGCAAAATGGGCTCAGTTGCCAATGAAGGAAATGGAAAGATATCATCTGCAAAGCCTGCACACCCATTGTTTGATAGGCTTCATGTTGTGAACGTCTTAGAATTGCATTTCCATGCTAAAACAGCAACGTCAGTTTTGTTCTTTCTAACATCTGGGACATTGTAGTTACTGCCTAAAAAAAGAAACTGTATGGAATTCCTAGGGTAATATTTAACATTTCCAGAGGGAGAGAAAATATAGAGATAAGAAGTTTGGGCAGATCATCTGTAGTCTAAGTCTTTCATTGGATTAGGTTTTGAGATGCTTGGGGTGTAAGTATTTTTGTCTGAACCTAGTGCAGTTTACATAGTTACTTAGACATTCTCATGGTGAAATACTCGTTTGCAGATGTTGTACTGCTGTTCTTAGGCAATTTTCACCATGTGTTTTAAAATCCCTATACAAATCCCTAAATCAGGATTAGGGATGATGATGGTGGAGGTAAGGATGATGGTATTGTTATGGCTATGCAAATACAATGTAAAAATACTGTTTCTGGGTTGCATATTGTATTATTCTGAATTGACATATATATTTTACTTTGAAAGTCTCCAGAAACATCTTCAACAATGTGTTATAAGGTAAGCACCACAGGTCTTAGAATTAGAAGCTTGACCTTAAGTATGGGAACTGTAGAATTTTAGGCAAGTTTTGAATGCTGTCAGTTTCTTCTCCTACTTACCAGAAAGAATTAATAATGTCTAGCTCACAAGATTATTGTAAGAAAAAAAATGAAATAATGTATGGTTAAAAAATATAAACCACAATGCCACATACAGTAGGATGTTTGGCAGAAATGGGCATTTATTGTCATGTCTTATTATTATACTCTTCTTTAGGTTCAAAGCCTCTACATTTTCCCTTCTCTATTGTTTTGGACTATAACTATACTTATTGCTATTAGACTCAGAAGCAAATTCAGGAAAAGGTGATTTATTAGACTGATTATAAGATCTTTGAGATTTGAGATGCTCTCATCCCATAGGTACAAACAGTGACAATTGTATGAATAAAATGTGCCCATGATGGTACATTTGTCCTAGATCAGATCCATGCTTCTTTGTTTTTCTCAAGATAATATAAATGATCCAACAACAAAATTCTCCTTGAAGTCCATCAGATGTAGGACATAAGGAACATAACTTAGGACCACAGCCCTGTGCCCACTTTTCTAGGTTCCCTCTTAACTGCACTAGACAGGGTTGTTTGTTTGTTATAAGATTCTATCCATCTACTTGAGAGAGAGAGAGAGAGAGAGAGAGCAAGAAGAGAGAACAAGACCCAGGGGGTAGTGGTAGAAGGAAAGGAAAAAGCAGGCTTCCTCTGAGCAGGGAGCCTGACCCAGGGCCCAATCCCAGGATCCTGGGATCATGACCTGAGCCAAAGGCTGACACTTAGCTGACTGAGTCCCCCAAGAGTCCTTGCACTAGATGGGTGGGTGGGTGGGGCGGTGTTTAATAAAAGATACAGGGATCTTCACACATTTTTTTTACAGAATTGACTTTTTAAGGGAAAGCCATTCATGTGTACTGACAATTGAAGTTGGGAATAGTTAATTCTAGACAGCATTTCTACAAGGTTCTCACTAGGTGGAATCATCAGGATCCAAAATTTTCCGCTTTGTTTACATAATCAGCACAGGCCCCTCCCATTTCCAGCTTTTACCTATTTGAAAGTGGTAATTATATTTTATTTTATTTTTTATTTTCTTAAGGATTTTATTTATTTGACAGACACAGATCGCAAGTAGTCAGAGAGGCAGGCAGAGAGAAAGAGAGAGAGAGAGAGAGAGGAGGAAGCAGGCCCCCCCACTGAGCAGAGAGTCCGATGCAGGGCTTGATCCCAGGACCCTGGGATCATGACCTGAGCCGAAGACAGAGGCCTTAACCTACTGAGCAACCTAGGTGCCCCGGTAACTCTATTTTAAATAAATATTTCTGTCCCACCATGAAGGTTCTATTTCTATACTCTGTTAGATGAGACTGACTTTGTTTGGCATGGCCATTAAAAATGTGATATTACTAATAGATTTCAACTCATACTCTCTTGGTTGGAAATGGTCCTTTCCCAAATGGTGTATTTATGGCACAAAGTAGGCACTCAATAAATGTCCACTAAATGAATACATGAGCAAGTTAGTTATGACTGACATTGATCTTCATGTTTCGTGGAGAATGGTTGCTATTTCATATTTTCCTTCTGTGGAGACATCTTCCAGCTAATCATTTTCTGGGTTTTCTTTGCTTGTTTCTACTTCTGCAGGAAATATCGGCTCCTGCTCACATACTCATTGCCCCAGTGCCCTATCATATGCAGTTCCCTCAGCAGAAGGGATTGCAGTCTAGCCTCCAGAAGCAATGTCCAAGGAGCACTGTTTGCGTGTGTTCTGAAGATGGAAATGATTATCATAAAAGACGTAAGAAGGATTATGTCAGGAATTCTCTCCAGATATGCACACTTAGCAAGCCATCCTGTTTTGCATTACAGAATCACATTGTGTTCTGCAGCTCCTCTGTGGCTGTTTGGTGTTGGTCATGGATTTGTGAGAGATTGGGGTCAAAGTCAGCAATGTTTACAAACACAGGAGGAATGTCAGCAAGAGATGGCCAAATCCAAATATGATCTTTATGATTCTCTAAGTGGCTAGTTATTTGACTTATAAACAGAAAGCATGGTTTCTGGCTATGCAAGGTGTTCCCTACACTCAGAGCTTTAACTAGTGTAATCAAATCAAATCATTCATCTGCACTTCAAGTGCTGGCAGACTGTCCCCTTCCCAATGCCAGGGTTTCTGCCTAATACATGGTATACTTTTCTATGGACTAAATCTTAAAAGGAGCCACAGGAGTCTGAAAAAAGTTATGAGCTCATGATGAATTAAGAGCCTGGTAATAACTGCAAGCCATTTGAACTGGGCTAGTGGGGTTTTCACACAGGTTCAGATTTGAGATCCAGTGATCAGTTAAAAAAAAACAAAAAACAATGTTATTCAGAAGCAGATAGCAGATCTTGATAACTCAGTTCCTTTCTGAGGGAGCCATACTCAGGTAGCTTTCACTGTTGAGTTTCTCTTCCTGTCTTCAGACAAGGCACCTCTTATGGTTCTCACGTGGAAGTTTTGTGGCAATTACCACTTGCCAAGTGGTGCAACTTCAGAAGGAATGAGACAGAGTGGTGGTGGTCTTGTTGGGAGTGGAGGATGGAACTGAGTGTCCTCCATCTTATAATTGACCAAAGGGTAGTTTGAGGATAAGTCTGTAGCTCTGTGGGGGATTTATGGGCATGCTCTCAAGCCTGTCCTCAAAGAAGCAAGATGCCCTTTTTATTGAGATCACTTCTGCTGTTTCTGATCTGAATTTTTATTTTAGAATCTGGAAGGGGAGCCCGAGGAGGGATCTCGATTACATTGCATGCTTCCTGTCTCTCTTCCAGAAAGGAATAACGTGCAATAGTTTTGGCATTAAAGAACTGAATTTTGAGTAACAGGACTGTAATTCAACCTCTGTAGCCCACTAAAAAGTTAAACTAAGATTCCCTTTGGGAAGAAGACTGACATAGATGTGACCCTGGACAAAAAGCTTCTGGAAGATTTCACATCTATAACAGGGTCCTAAGACCTGTGTCCAAAGTGGGCTCTAAGTTTTATGACTTAGAACTTGGGAGTGAATGTCCTATAGTTGGAGGTGTGTTGTTGAATCAACTGGTGCCATCTCAAGAGGCTTCCTTAAATGTTCTGTTAGTGTTTTGTATTAACCCTTAAGCCATTTCTGACTGCTTCTTGCAACTGCTTCTTATGGGGGAGGGGGCAGGGAGAGAAGCAATGTGCCTGAGAAGAATGAAGGACATAGCAGCTGTATCCTGGATAAGGGTGGGTTCAGTCTGAAGACTGTAGCAATTATGTTCCACTCTTTTCCATGTGGATTTCTGTATCACTTTGACTTAAGCCAAAAGAAAAAAAAATAGGGAATGGAATAAAATTACCACATGCAAAAGTTTCCAACTTGTGGAAGGAAGAGACCAGATCAATGTGTACTTCAGAAAGTCATTCCTGGACAGGCAGAGATGTGATAAGATCCAAGTCAAAGAGATCATCTAGAGTGCACCAGTGACTTAGGAAACAGAGTTTTATTTTATGGGGTCTTTGGGAAAGAACCCATAAAGAAATGACTAGTGGAAACCTTTGGAGTGGGAAGAAGAGTAAGCACAGTGTTATTTAACTCCTAGCGTTCACATTTCTCTGCCTCTTCTCTCTTGAAAGGCTGTACAACTCTCAGTGATTTCTCTGTTATAGTAGTTTCTCAGCCACTTTGGGTACAGACTATTGGGGAGCAGGAGGCCCTATTGCCCCCACCTTTAGTAGCAAGTAAGGCTACTTGCCCTGGAGAAAGAAGTGTCTTTAATGTTCAAGAGGCAATATTAAAATATAAAAATTAATGGAAATCCCAACAATATTTTATCTGAAGACGTCTTTGTGTTGGCAACAGAGTTTGGAAACTCCACCGAAAGGGGACCATGGTGATGGGTCTTGCCTGAGAGTAATACATATGTAGTCAGATTCTTGGAGAGGCACAAATAAGAAATTGGAGATGGACAAAGTGGTGTTAAAACCGCTGCTGAGTCATACATTTTGGTTGACATTTTAGCTATTTTTAGTGGTTTGGGGGGTTGGAAAAATGTTTGGTATTTGTAAATAATGTTTTTGATTTCTAACAGTTTTCAAGTCATTTTTACTGTACTATATACTAGGTCCTGAAAACACCCATATTATGTTTCACTAACTCAAGTACCTGGAATAACTGTGGTGGGTGACGCGTGTGCTCTGAAATTCCTAAAAAGCTATATTTGAGAAATTTTCTCTTCCTAGTTATTACAACTAATTTTCCCATCAAATCCTAGAGGACTGCTTTGAACCACTCCAATACTGAAGGCAGAAATGTATTTTAACTCATTCGCATTGGTGCTAATCTCAGCGATTTATGAGGTCTTTAAAGCTTTAATTCTCTGTCTGTTAGGAGTCTTCCTTGTAGTAAGTTGACAGTTTAAATTAGTGTTTAGACATGGCTTTCATAATGTCAGTTTTGTTTTGTCTCAGCAGCGTCTTGGAATTCCTTCCATTGTACCTCAAGTGACTCATGGCAATAAATGACTCCCTTCTCTTTTGTTCTTAATCAAGAAAGAATGGAATGAACCACATAATGTTTGTAAAAGAGCAACTTTAATTAGTTCTCAGCTGTAGCCAGAGATGCTTGTCTTGTCTTTTTAGCATATAAGTGTAAGACTACATGAAGTGTTCAGGTGGAAAAGTACTGTTTTCCTAAAAAAACCTCCTATAGTTCCCTTCCAAAAAATGAAGGACAATTATAGTAGCAACCTTTTTTTTTTAAATTTTTTTTAATTTTTTTAGTAGCAACATTTTTAAGCTCCCTCTTCATACTGGCAAGGGAGAGACCCCCAAGTAGTTTCCAAGTGTTTGGGATAACTTTCTGGAGTTGAATGAATAAACCACCAAATGAAAGAAGGTCTCCTGAAAGGGGTTTCCCAACTCACCCTAAGGCCTTCCTATCCTTTGGGGAATAGTGCCAAGATATACCCAAGACTAGGGATGTCTTTCCTGCCAAGCTGTCAAACTATCCTCCTGAGTTTTGAATATAAGGGTAAACCCCAGATCCTTGGGGGTCCGAGTTTGTTTACTCTCAACAGTGTTTGGCTTCCTAAGAAAAATGGAGAAAGAAAGTATAAAATTCCATTAAAAAAAAAAAAACCTCAAGTATTCTTGGACATCAAACAACTCTTACAACACAGTCCTTTGATGAGTTCGGTGTAAATGAATCAGAAACATATGGATAGTGTTTATGCTCAAATGCACATGCAGTTAAAAATTCTGAGGGAAATTAGTTTAGTGAGCTATGTTTGGGTCATTTCCAGCATCCAAGAATTTAGAAAGTCACTTCTCATGAGTAAAGATGTGGAAGAAATGGTTGAGCACCCCCTGAACTGAAAAATGGGCACGTTCAGCAGCCCATGCTGTGCTGTGTATCATAAACACGGTAGCAGAGGGCACAAGTCTTGGGAAAGCTCCAGGCCAGGAAGGATTGGGGCTACTGATGTGGTAACAGTTTCTGTATCTTATTACCAGCTGTCAGTACCTGTGCAAGAAAGTTCCACACTTAACAAACATAGCCTACCAAATTTTTTGGATTAGTACAGTCATTGGATACTTTTTTAAAACCATACTTTGTGCTTAGACCATTGGAACCCATTGGCTCTGTACCCCATCCTCCCACCCCTTTGGTACTCAATGCTTTCCTTTCCCTTTGATGAGAGTGGAAACCACCAATCATGTTATAGATGTGGGATATTGTCACATACATGGTTTCTGATTATACCAAAAGAACATATATGAACTGTAAAAATATCCCCATTTGGATATAATGTGGTCCTAAAGCCTTCAACATTTCTCATTCCTAGCAGGACCAGAAGTGTATTGAATATTTGAATTCTGTCCCTTTATCCCAAATGAACGCCATTGTTTATTGAGGAAGAAGGAGCAAAGTATAGAGACTACTGTAGCCTGATACATCAGATTTCTTTATTTTAGGGGCTTGTCTCATGGGCCAGGTCTGATTATTGCTTCAGTGGTCCTTATAGTGATAAGATGCTGGCTGTGAGAATTCTAGAAACCTCCTTGGTGTCTCTTAATGTCCAGTCACAGAGTAGCACTAATGATGTCATTTCATTTTAATCCACTTGCTAAAAATCCTAAATATCTATTTTTATGTGAATAACACAGCACAAGATGCTGACGGTAATGCAAAAAGTTAAATAACACAAGCCTTGTGCCTTCAAAGAACCTAAAATTGAAGTTACAAGATACAGTCAATAAAATAATAGCACTAGAGGTATCACAGTGAAATAATATTTCATTGCTAAACTAGTGATCAATGATAACCATTTTGAGGGATTTAAGGTGGACCTAAACAGTGCGGCATAGGGAAAGGTCATGAGATACTTGAACCCTGCTGGAAATGTAACCAAACGGAGAACCTTGTATTTACTGGTCCTCTTCTAAGAAGGGTATCGTATGTGGTTGAATAGGCCTGATAGGCCCTTTAGTTTGAGGACGTGGAAGGAGAGTTAAAAATCCCAGCTCTAGCAGGAATCCATCAAAATCCTAGAAGAGAACATAGGTAACAACTCTTTGACCTCGGTTGCAGCAGCTTCTTGTCAGATATGTCCCCAAAGTCATGGGAAACAAAAGCAAAAATGAACTACTGGGACTTCATCTAGCTAAAAAGCTTTCACACAGCAAAAGAAAGAATCAACAAGTAATCTACAGAATGGGGGAAGGTATTTGCAAGTGACATATTAGATAAGGCTAGTATCCAAAATCTATAAAGAACTTATCAAACACAACACTCAACAAATGAATAATCCATCAAGAAATGGGCAGAAGACATGAACAGACATTTCTCCAAAGAAGACGTACAAATGGCCAACAGACACATGAAAAAATGCTCCACATACCTGGTATCAGAGAAATACGAATCAAAACCACAATGAGATCTCAACTCATACCAGTCAGAAAGGTTAAAATTAGCAAGTCAGGAAACAATAAAAGTTGGCAAGGTTGCAGAGAAAGGGGAACCCTCTTACATGGTTGGTGGGAATGCAAGCTGGTACAGCCATTCTGGAAAACAGTACAGAGATTCCCCCAAGAAGTTAAAAATAGAGCTACCCTATGACCTAGCAATTGCACTAATTGGTATTGACCCCAAAGATATAGATGTAGTGATCTGAAGGAGCAATTGCACCCCAGTGTTTTTAGCAGCCATGTGCATAATAGCCAAACTGTGGAAAGAGCTGAGATGTTCATTGACAGGTGAATGGATAAAGAAGATGTGGTGTATATATACAAAATGGAATATTACTCAGCCATCAGAAAGGATGAAGACTTACCATTTACATCGACATGGATGGAACTGGAGGGTATTATGCTAAGCAAAATAAGTCAATCAGAGAAAGACAATCATTATATGGTTTCACTCATAGGTGGAATATAAGAAACTGCAGAAGATCATAGGGGAGGGGAGGAAAAACTGAATGGTAAGTCATTAGAGAGGGAGGAAAACCATGAGAAACTCTTAAATATAGGAAATAAACTGAGGGTTGTTGGAGGGGAGGTGGGTGGGGCAATTGGATGGGGTAATTGGGTGATGGGTGCTAAGGAGGGCACATGATGTGATAAGCACTGAGTGTTATGTGCAACTGATGAATTATTGAACTCTACATCTGAAACTAATGATGTATTATATGTTGGCTAATTGCATTTAAACTTAAAATTTTTTTTTAAAAGGTTAAAAAAAAAATCCCAGCTCTACCATGAACTACTTGTGTGACTCTGTCCAAATTACTTGTCCTTTGCGGACATTCTCATCACTGAGATGGTAATTAATACTAAGATAGGTATTAATATCCTTCTGTCTATTTCCCTACTTAGCATTTATTCATTCAGTAGCTCTTGGAGAGCTTATAATGTGCCAAGCACTATGAAAAGAAGTGAACTATGGTGCCATACCTGGCACATGATAGGTCTGGTGGGTTTTGAATATAGGGAAAAAAAGGTAAGTTGATGTTAAGTGACATAATTTTTTACTTTGGTTCGTGTAATTATTTGCATAGCTATGGCCTAAAATGTTTTAAAACCAAATGCCAGACAAATATCTTTCTTTCCTATCATGTGTGATAAATTCAAACACTGCTTTCTTTTTCTCCCTCTCCTCTCTCAGACCTTAGTCTGGAATAAGAGAAATAGGTGGTGTTGCTAGCTGTAATAGCTTTGTTTTCACTCACAGACTTTGTTCTTCTCTTCTTGAAACAACCTTGGTATAAATATAGCTTTATAGGATGTCTGCTCACTCTTTTTCTTGCTTTTCTGCACTGGACTCAGCGTATGAACTTGGGAATACGACATCTCTCTATGTGTCAATGTCTTCATCTGTAAAGTAGACTAATAATACTGACTACTACATAAAGCACTCAGAGAACCTCATGAAAGATACAAAGTCATATTATTACATGCTCATGAAGCTGATTGCTCATGGTCACAATGACCTATGGATATTTATGGAATTTTCTTCTCTTAATAACCTTTTATATTTCATTAGTTTGATTGCTGTGAGACATCTGCCTTGCATTATTGAAGGCATTGGGCACAGCCCAAAGAACAATTACACCTCTGGGAAGCAAGAGGGGAGTGTGGGAAGCATGGGGAGGGATAAAGAAATCATGAATCTTCTGAAGATAACCTATTTCTAATACTGTAGAAAGAAAATGTCTTTCATTGCATGGGGCCAAAAATGATCTAAGCAGACCAGTTAAACCAAGCATCTGAATGTCTAGAAAGGGTGTATAGATCAATCATGTTTATTTTAACCTGTTTGAGCCAATCAAATAGCTTGTCATAAACGTATGCCAGATTTCTATGAGAATCAAAGACCTAGGCCATTTTCGGGTGACTTCATGCCAGAGAAGCCAAAATCTCAAGGTATTTAACTTCTAGAGACATAGAATTCTGTGTAACAGGGCAAGAATTGAAGTGAGAGAAGGGGGGAGGCTAAAAAAAGAGAACCCTGTTACAACATCGCCCATCACAGAATTAGACATATCACACGGGCATGACATACCCTCAGAGAGAAAGACTGTTAAAGCAAAGACTAGATAAAACACAGATGTATGGGATGGCTCCACCTGCACACTCCTTCCAGCCTTCTCCATGTAGAAAGCTTGTCCAATGCTTTTAGCACCACAGAAGCAACACTAAACAGGGAGAATAGTCTCATTTTTCTTCCTTTCTCTTGCACTTAGCTGCTCCTCTAGGTAATGTCTAGAAACTATGTAAAGAAGATCACTTGGAGGCATGCCAAATTATTAACCCCACCTGAACACTCACATGTCACAGGTGCAATCCCATTGCTCTGCGGTTTGAGACCCTCAGCACAGTGGGAATAAAGTGTGAGGGGAGGAGGTGAATACTTGCCTCCCTGGCCACCTGACAGATCCTTCACGGTGGAGATGGGGTCCATTTCTCCTGTAAATCCTTAGCATCTGGCACCATTTAGGTGCTTAATAAATGGGAATCAAGTGAGTGGAGCCTTGACTCAGAGGGAAGGTATAAACCAGGGCAAATAGAAGAGCAGGTGTGGCCAATGAGCATGTACCTGAAGTGAGACACTCCAAGCTTCAAGCAGTCAAGATGTCAATCCTCGGGGCGCCTGGGTGGCTCAGTGGGTTAGAAACCTCTGCCTTCAGCTTGGGTCATGATCCCAGGGTCCTGGGATCAAGCCCCGCATCGGGCTCTCTGCTCAGTGCGAAGCCTGCTTCTTTGCCTACTTGTGATCTCTATCTGTCAAATAAATAAATAAAATCGTAAAAAAAAAAAAAAAAAGATGTCAATTCTCATGAACTCTCAGAGTCTCCCACCAGGAAGAAGTACCGTCTGGATTTATTGTCCCCAGAGGTCAATGTCCTTTATTAAGAGGAGATACAAAGAGAGGAGGGTAATGCAAAATTAATATTTGAGGGGCGCCTGGGTGGCACAGTGGGTTAAGCCTCTGCTTCAGCTCAGGCCATGATCTCAGGGTCCTGAGATCAAGTCCTGCATCCGGCTCTCTGCTGGGCGGGGAGCCTGCTTCCTTCTCTCTCTCTCTGCCTACTTGTGATATCTGTCAAATAAATAAAATTTTTAAAAATTACTATTTGATTTAATTTTATTTTTAGTGCCATTAAAAAATATTGATGAATATGTATAGATATCGATACCTGGGTAGAGACAGATTTAGATATAGATGTGGATGTATCTCCTGATGTGGTGGGAAGTCTACTGCATTGGAGTCTGCATGGAAACCACACAGCCTTTGGGGGCATTTAGTTTCTCTGGGACTCTGCTCCCTCTTCTATAAAATGAGAGGCAAGATACATTCCATTTCTCAAATTCTACGTTCCAACCTGGGTTTAGTTAACATTTAATAATTTTTCCCCATCTTAATTTCTATAACTTATTTTCATTAGTATGTAGGGGGTTGATTCACACTTGATGTATTTCTTTCCTCTTAAAATCCCATATATATTTTTCACATGCATGGGGCTATAATACAAGTAGAAGGACCAAGTTTTAAGGATCCTTATTAATATCTGCACTTCTAATTTATGGTCTTCTGGGATATACATTTCTACATATTTAAACATTAAATTAGGTCTCCACATGTAAGCCAGAAAAATGTCAATTTCTCAGCATCACATCATGAACGTTTTCAAGCATATAGAAGAGTGAAAAGAATTCAGATTTTAAAAAGACATTTTCTTTCCTTTTTTTTTTTTAAGGATTTTATTTATTTATTTGTGTGTGTGGGTGTGAGAGAGAGAGTGATCACAAGCAGGAGGGGTTCCAGGCAGAGGGAGAAGCTGGGTCCCCTCTGAGCATGGAACCCAATGCTGGATTCAATCCCAAGGTCCTGGGATCATGACCTGAGCTGAATTCAGATGTGTAACTGATGAGACATCCAGGCATCCCCCAAAACATTTTGTTTCCAAATGACTTATGTCAGCCTCTTAAAGGATGAGACGTAAATATTAAAAGAATGATCGACCTTTATCTTGGCTTTAAAAGTATGTCTGGGGGGTTTGAAGTGGCAGGGGGGGTGGGAGGTTGGGGTACCAGGTGGTGGGTATTATAGAGAGCACGGCTTGCATGGAGCACTGGGTGTGGTGAAAAAATAATGAATAATGTTTTTCTGAAAATAAATAAATTGAAAAAAAAATAAAAGTATGTCTGGCTGAGGGCTGATTTAGCTAGTTAGGTTAAAAATGGTTCAGTAAAATATATGTTATATCTTAGTACTTGAAATTATATTATTATCAGAACTAATGGCCACATGTGGACAATAAACTTCCCATGGAAGAACTGGTGGATTTCCTGGCAATTATATTGACTTAAGTTCTAACAACAGGGTTTTTATGTTTCCAGTGAATAAAAAATCATTAGGAGCATATTTCTAAAATGGGCAGATTTTTTTTCTACCTATTATAGATTAAGGTATAATACTGCCTAGCACAATGGTTGCAAAATTTTATTTTTAGTTCTAGAATCCCTTCTTTAGTTAAATACTTGAGGCCCAATTTTAGAGAAAGATTTAATCATGGTTGTGGTGTGGTGCATAAACAATGAATCTTGGAACACTAAAAAAATAAAATAAAGTTAAAAAAAATAAAAAAGACATCACCAAACAATGTAAAAAAAAAAGACAGTAGAGCACTCTGTGAAATATGTTTGTGTACATTCCTGATTTACAGTTACATTGCTGGTCTCTGAACTTTATTGATCCAGCCATATTAGAACTTTTTCTTATGTTTTTGTATGTACAATGTAAAAGAGACATAAAAAAGGAATTTAACAAGATAAAGGTGAAAAAAGCAACTTTATTTCTAAAATTAATAACATAAAAATATGTTTCCTCACCAAAGCTCATATTAATATGTTCTAGTTTCTTAGTTTATAAATGACTAGCTGCTGGTGGTGTTTCTAACCATTATTAGCTAATATACTAAGTGATTTTATATTATTAGTGCAAGGTTCAACTTCAACAAAAGTAACTGAATTTATAGTTTCAAATCCTGTCCTTCATAATTCTAAACAACTTCTGGAAAGATTTTTTTTTTTAAATTTTGTTGTCAATTCATAACTGAAGGAAAGTGGCCCATCTCTAATCATACATATTTGCATTACTGGGGATATTTCAACTTGGGACTTCATTTTAAGAATAAGTTTAATCCTCTTGCCCATTTTGTGAGTTAGACAATATAATCTATACATTCACTTAACTGGGCATAGTGGTAGATCTTAACATACTGAAAGCAAACCCATAACTAAGAGCTGGCAGCCTCTCTGTGTTTTGGGATTGTTAAGTCATCTTCTGTTTATGGTGCATGGCCTCCTGATGCATAGAATACGGGCACCATTGTCAACCCATCTATTTGAAATGATTGCAGATTATATAAAGGAGATACAAATACAAACAGAAGTTCTAACAGGTTCTTCTATGCCATGGATCCCTCACAACTCTTCTAGACTTGGCTTTCAAAACTGTTCACCAAACTTTGTTGTGGTAATTGTGATTTGTAGAAAAAATTACACTGACTCTTTCCCCCCCCAGCCCCACCCCAGATGCCCACATCCTTGAGGATGGGCATTCCTAGACGGGCCTGACATTGGTAAATATCCAGCTTCCATGTTCACTCTCTTCATGTCGGACCACAGTGGTGGTGATTATAAGGCAGTTGTGGGCAGCCCTTCTTCATGGTGCCTGATGCCCTTTAACCCACATTGGATCTCACAGATCAGACACAACAGGCATGAAGGAGGGAGGGCAGGTTGTCAGCGTGAGTAAAACAAAGATGTTTACCTGCTTCCTGGAAGAGGTGAAACTAATGTCTGTGATTACTGCTTAATCAACAGTTTAACAGATAAATAAGAGATTTTTATTTAGAAATTGGTGCTTGTGACTGGGCCAGAGTCATGTCATATGTGTTTCTTTTTCCTTGCAACATACATTTCTTTTCTTTTCTACCACTTAACTCTGTGCAAGTTGTTGGCGTTTGGCTTCTGCTGGAGACAGTTGCCTCAGCAACTTCTTAGCATTTGGTTTCGTAAACCTTTTTATGCTAGCCTGGGAAAAAAAATGGAGTCATTAGCAGTTATAGAATTTCTTTGTTCCACACCACCCAATGTAGTTGGCATGGGTGTGATTCCACCACTCTAACATGAGAAATGGCATACTCCGACCAAATTTTTCCAAATCAAATGAATTATGTTTATAGCTCCCATTCTATCAGACTAGAAAACATAAATCTATCACTGCTGGGAACCCTATGTGTCCTGGGGAAATCTAGGGAATTGTATGTGGTTCCTAATATTTGGGAAGGGCCTGTAGATAGACTCATTACCCAAGCCTGTGCAGTTCCATAAAACCGGATGGCTCTGCTGGGGCAAGAGACAAGTGTTAGAGCCCCCAACCTTCTTATGAAGCCTGAGTGGGGCTCAAGCTCTTGATATTCTCACAACCACAACCACCGCATCATCCCTTTCCAACGCAAAATAGAAATAAAGTTCACAAAATTAGTACACCACAACTAGTGCAGTGGGGCCATATCGAGATCCTGCACAGGGCCTGCCATGCTTTTTTTCCTGCCAAACAGGTTCTTGGGGATTTCCAGTGCAGGTGCTGTCACTGTCACAAGTTCCCTGCTGTGTCACCAAAGCTTTAGAGTCACTCTATGCCAGGCAAGAGTCTCCCACTTCCCAAAACATCATAGAGGCTTGCCCTCACCTTTTCTGGAAGCTTCCTCACTGTCAGTTCTTGAAGAAGACATTGAAGGACAAATCTGAGTGATAAATGCTTGGTTGTTCTTATCCTCCCAATCTCCTCTGACAGCCAAAACAGTTATTAGAACAAACCTTGCCTCTCCTCAGAGAGAGTCCTTTCCCAGGAACCTCCAAGCTTCCTCACACCACTCAGGTCCTACCAGGCCCACCCCTCAGTGGGCCAGGCCTGTATGGACTTGTTTGCATTCCTGTGGCAAACACAGCTGGTGAGGTGTAGGGAGGGACACCTGATCCATACACCTTTAATAGCTAGAATTAATTACTTGTGCGTTCTTATGTTTGCTAGTATATCTTTACCGTTTTCAGATGTTGTTCTTGTCTCAGGTTGGTCTTGTCTTGTCTCAGGCTGACAAAGAATGGTAAAATGACAAAAAAAAAAAAAATTGTAACTCTTATTTTAATTACTCCCAGACCCTTTTTTTGCACAACTGCCTGGCTGGTTGACTGATTCAATGTAAATGTCCAGAAGGGTGGGACTGTTTATAACCACAGAAACAAATACAGGACTTTCAACCTAAGCTATGCTGGTTGGATAAACAAACATTGGGACTAGACAGCTGATACCTATGGTCTTTTATCACTGTATTTCTATAGGATCCCCTAGACAGAGCTCCAAAGTCCTCATCCAGCTAGCAGATTGCCTCCTTTGTCAGACCATCATATTATTTAGAATTTTTTGAGCACTTTATAGCCCATTTTAAATAGATGGGCTAATGTCAAAATCAATTATTTTTATAACTCAAGCCTTGAGAAGTGAAACATTATTTATTATAGTAACTATGAAACAGATGTTGTAATATATGTCCTAATTCAATAAAATATCAGCTCAAGCAGTCATTTTATGATTTTCCCAAGAACACTGGGTTCCATTTGATGGGTCTGGTTCAAAACAAAAATTCACATAAGGCATGTCAGTAAGTTTGGGTTAGCACACAGGAGAGATTGAGGTCCAAAAGAGAAATGGGAAAAGAAAACATCAATTTGGGGGAAAACTCCCTTCTTCTTTGTGAGCAGATGTTCCAGAAAGACAAAAGGGGCCTGGGCTGCATGTTCTGGGGCAGCCCAGGAACAGGCGATGGGTCAGGGGAGGCACGTGGGAGGTGGCAGAGGGTCTGGCACAGCTCTGCGTGGCTGGAACAGAGACGCCAGATCTAGCACGAACAGGGGGTTGGGGAAAAACAAGGCTTGCTAGGGGAGACTGTCAGCATGGCTTTCGACATAAGGAGTGAAGTAATGTATGGCGTATGAAGGCTACTCATTTCTTCTCAACATATGTCACTCTGCTGTTTTCTCTTAAATTATCTTCAAGTAAGCTTCAGCAAGGTTGGTCATGGGGGGGTTGTGTCCTGTAGAACCGCCCCTTTTGCATTGCAAAAGTCATCATCATCTCACTGAGATTTAAGAGACCTCACTTTGTCTCCAGCTGAGTGAAAGAAAAAGAGTATGAATATGCTACAAACCAAATATACCAGCATTTTAAGGCAGGCCTATGTTTAAAAAAAAAAAAAAAAGACTTTACAGAAAAAGGGACAAAGCCAAAAGCTTCCAAAGTTGTCTTTTTTCTGTTATACCTGCAATTTCCCTGATTAATTACAGGTGATTCCATCCTGTTTTACAAAATCTGTTTCTGAAGAGTTGCATATGTATACGTACTTATACATAATATGAAAGAATCTATAAAATATCACAAATTCACAATTAAACCTGAGCATTTCTTTAAAATCAGAGCTAATCTTTGATGATGTACTTGATGTACTTGCAACATTTCATACCTCTGATCTTTGAACGTCTTACGTTAAATAAACTTCTAATTGGAGGTTAATGTGTTCTGGTTTGGATTACCCAATAATTACACCTAGTAATTATTTTCTTTGTTTCAGTGTTATGAAGTTTATCAGAACTATGCTTCTTTTTTTTTTTTTTTTTAGGTTTGGTTTTTTTTTTCCAATTTATTTATTTTCAGAAAAACAGTATTCATTATTTTTTCACCACACCCAGTGCTCCATGCAAGCCGTGCCCTCTATAATACCCACCACCTGGTACCCCAACCTCCCACCCCCCCGCCACTTCAAACCCCTCAGACTGTTTTTCAGAGTCCATAGTCTCTCATGGTTCACCTCCCCTTCCAATTTACCCAAATTCCCTACTCCTCTCTAACGCCCCTTGTCCTCCATGCTATTGGTTATGCTCCACAAATAAGTGAAACCATATGATAACTGACTCTCTCTGCTTGACTTATTTCACTCAGCATAATCTCTTCCAGTCCCGTCCATGTTGCTACAAAAGTTGGATATTCATCCTTTCTGATGGAGGCATAATACTCCATAGTGTATATGGACCACATCTTCCTTATCCATTCATCCGTTGAAGGGCATCTTGGTTCTTTCCATAGTTTGGCGACTGTGGCCATTGCTGCTATAAACATTGGGGTACAGATGGCCCTTCTTTTCACGACATCTGTATCTTTGGGGTAAATACCCAGGAGTGCACTTGCAGGGTCGTAGGGAAGCTCTATTTTTAATTTCTTGAGGAATCTCCACACTGTCTCCAAAGAGGCTGCACCAACTTGCATTCCCACCAACAGTGTAAGAGGGTTCCCCTTTCTCCACATCCTCTCCAACACATGTTGTTTCCTGTTTTGTTAATTTTGGCCATTCTAACTGGTGTAAGGTGATATCTCAATGTGGTTTTAATTTGAATCTCCCTGAGGGCTAATGATGATGAGCATTTTTTCATGTGTCTGATAGCCATTTGTATTTCTTGATTGGAGAAGTGTCTGTTCATATCTTCTGCCCATTTTTTGATGTGTTTGTCTGTTTCGTGTGGGTTGAGTTTGAGGAGTTCATTATAGATCCTGGATATCAACCTTTTGTCTGTACTGTCATTTGCAAATATCTTCTCCCATTCCGTGGGTTGCCTCTTTGTTTTTTTGACTGTTTCCTTTGCTGTGCAGAAGCTTTTGATTTTGATGAAGTCCCAGAAGTTTATTTTCGATTTTGTTTCCTTTGCCTTTGGAGACGTATCTTGAAAGAAGTTGCTGTGGCTGATATCAAAGAGATTACTGCCTATGTTCTCCTCTAAGATTCTGATGGATTCCTGTCTCACGTTGAGGTCTTTTATCCATTTTGAGTTGATCTTTGTGTACGGTGTAAGAGAATGGTCGAGTTTCATTCTTCTACATATAGCTGTCCAGTTTTCCCAGCACCATTTATTGAGGAGACTGTCTTTTTTCCACTGTATATTTTTTCCTGTTTTGTCGAAGATTAATTGACCATAGAGTTGAGGGTCCATATCAGGGCTCTCTACTCTGTTCCACTGGTCTATGTGTCTGTTTTTATGCCAGTACCATGCTGTCTTGGTGATCACAGCTTTGTAATAAAGCTTGAAATCAGGTAAGGTGATGCCGCCAGCTTTATTTTTGTTTTTCAACATTTCCTTAGCGATTCGGGGTCTCTTCTGATTCCATACAAAAGAACTATGCTTCTTATTCTAATAGCAACATCTTTATAAAACTATAATGGAAACATTATAAAATATATATTTTTGAATCATACAAACTGCTTTGGAGACAAATGAAGTAATGAAGCCAACATTAAATTGTTCTCTGGCAGGAAGCTATACAGCTGATGGCTTGAGATATATTAGATCATTAGCTGCTACTCTAAAGTCTAAATCTGGTGTGTAAAAATCAGTTGTAGAGTCAGCACATAATTCCTTAAACTGCTGATTTTGTGAAAGTAACGTTTCCAAATTTGGGGAATGCCTGTATGTTTAGGGGACCTATCTTTTACACTTTTATCTATCTTTAGAAATCACTGTTCACACAAATGAGAAAATAATAAGATGACCTACCCCCTCCCAGCCGCATAGCTAGAGAAATTCCATTTCATAAAGAAATTCTTTTATTTAAATACTAATATTAAGGCACCTAACCTTTAATGACGCCTCTGTTTTCTATTGTGGTTTAGCAATATGTTGTTCTTACTAATTAAATCCCTAGTTAGAAGATTGAATTGCCATATAAGCTACATACCTTACAAACTCCCACCCCACACCCTATTTTTAAGTTCAACAAATATTTATTGAACGCCTACTTCTCCAGGCATTGTGTACATAGATAATTAGACAATAGTCCAGAACACTCTGGCCTTCCCTCAAGGAGCTTTCTTAGGCCTCCAATTTCAAAGGTTTTGAATACCACAAATATGCTCAATGGAAAAATCACATTGAATCAATTTAATCTTTGATGATTCAGAAGATACTTTCAGATCTTTCAGTAACCAAGGTCATATTATGAACACAATTCATAATGGAATAATCAAAACCTTGACATTCTAGTTACTAGCTTTTGATCTAGTAATGTGCACCGAAGAGTATATTGTTGTTAGACACTACATTTTAGTAACTGAGAGTATTAGAGCACAATGAACACTTGAAGACAATGATGTTCATGAACTCTTTAAGGGAAAAGAAAGGCAGCCTTCTTCTGGTATAAACAGGAAACAGTCTGTTACCACTACCTCACTAGAATTTATTGAATGCTTACGGTACAAAGCTAGATGACCCACTTGGTTAAGTGACCCCCTTGCTTCCACAGAAGCAAATATAATGTTTGTTTTACACGAGGATGTCCTCTTCCTCATAGTAGAGAAACTACTCTAAGAATAGCAGATTACCATTAACTGAGCACCTATTTTGCCTATGCAGCATTCCTGCATCTAACATAAATTATCCCTGATCCTTACAACAGTATTACAAAGTAGGTTTTATTATTCCACTTTTTAGAAATCAGTTGAGAGAGGGTATGTCAAGCTTCCTTCAAGTCTCTCCAATATTAAGTGATAGAGTCAGAATTTGAACCCAGGCCCATATGATCCTAAAATAGTTATTTGCAATTTAAAAGACAAACAGCATATTGTCTCATGTAGATTCCATTCTACCTTCAAGAGTGCCTCTTTTTCTAGCAAGGTTGTTATGCAGAGAGATAACGTAGGCTCAAGAGGACTGAGGGCTTCCCTCAAAAGACCCTGTGACTATGGAAAGTGACTCTGTCTAAGAAAGAAAATGGGACAGTGGATTCCTTTCCCCTTGGCAACATGAGTGTGTTGGAGGAGACTATGCCAGAAGGATAACTGCTTCTTGATCTTGTAGTTTCCCCAAAGTCAGAGCTTGAAAAGATGGCAGCCCAAGGCATCAAAGGTGAGACTATGACTTGTGTAGAGACTGTAGTTAAATGGAAGAGGAACAGAAAGAGTAACTGAGGTTGCAACCATATGCGTAACATAGGTAGATGTTTCTGCTGGTTCATATCAAGTTTTTTCTCTTCAAGAGCATGGAATTTTCTTTTTTAACTACCATGTTTAAATACTAGAGGATACAGGAAAGTTACCTCTTTTAATGTAACATGGGATTAATTGTGTTAGTTTACTATGACTTTATGGATAAGATGCTTGTCCCATTTCCTGATATTCCCAGGAGTCCTGGGAAAGAAGCAGGACAAGCCACCTAGCAGCATTCCATGATCCAGGCTCATTACACATCACTAGTAAGTCTTTACTACAAATTATTACTTTACTACACATCACTAATTGTTTACCAAATACCATCTGACTACACATTATTAATGCATATTTGCTGGTTACTAATAGATGTCACACTGCTAATTAGATTTGTATCTGTTACTAAGATGTCATCTGAAGCCTAATGTTCCTTGGAGATTTTGGTACACTTGGATTAAGACCCTAATTTCAAGGCCTATGAAAATCAAGAGCACCACTGCCTTGAAAGGCAGATGGTATCTGTAAATTCCCAGAGAATTTATTTTTTCATGATCTTCTGTCTTTTCACACTTGGGTCTATGAAATCTGTAATCTTGCTCAGAAGATTAAAAGTGCAATTTTTGTAGACTTGACAAAAACTAAGGAAGACTTTATTTGGGATTATCTTTGTGATAACTAAATACTTAACAAGTGAGTCCATAACAATATATATCTAAAGTTACAAAAATGAACTGGGGCAAAGAAAGATTTAGTGCATGAGGCATTTTGTTAAGTAATGATAAAGGGGAAAAGAACTGTAACACAGCCATGAGATAGAAGGTGGAGAAGTTATAAATCTTCATTTAAGATCTTAGTTGGATAGCCTGTATGCCAATATGTAGAACTGGGCAGGGCAGAACCATTTATAGAAATTTAAAGAAATCCAGAAAAAAACTTGAGCGGGGGGCAGTATATCTCAGGATAAATATATACTTAGGAGGCAGACAAAGCTTTCAGATAGAAAATGTCTTTATTAATCTGCTACCAAAAGAAACTTGAGAAAGCAAGACAGTAAATAAGTAGGAAACAACCAAGATAGGTTATAATTCATAACTATATTACATGGGATCACATATTATCCAAAACATGTTTTAGAATCCATTGCAGATTATTTTACAGTAGATTATAAAGATCCAAAAGGCAGATAATTTTCCAGATTGTAAAGGCAGAAAGGACAGCAAGTAGCTTTTTGGAAATTAATCAGAAGTGTATGAAGTTCAGGACTCTGAGCAAAGGAAGATTAAAAGTCAGGAAATACTGAGGCCAGAGTTCATTATATATATTTGTCATCATATTCCATGTTCATTCTTTTGTTTTTAATTGGTGTTCAGAGTTCTTGTTAGAGGTATTTGTTAAAGACACTTGCTTTACCATTTATAAGCAAGAGTGGATGGTTTGAAGTCCTAAAATGGGAAGAGTCTAAGAATTTTCTATATTTGAGGGTCAATTTTATTATATATTTAAAAATTTTTAGATACAATAAGGTTAATAAATCCCAAGTGACAGCTTGATAAAATTGTATATAAAGCTTAACAACTTTATTTGTTGTAGTGCAGATATATTGGAAATGAAGTCCAGTTTTTGCTTTTAATTTGCCTTCATTTTTGAAAAATAATTTCTCTGGGTGCTCAATTGCAGGTTGGCAGCTTTCTTTCCTTCAGCTCTTCAAACATGTGTCTCGCCTCCAGGGTTTTTGCTGAGAAGTGATCTTCAATTCTTGTTTTTGTACCTCTGAAGGTAAGGTGTCTCTTTCCTCCAACTACTTTTAAGACTTTTCTCTTTATTTATTACTCTCAGAGATTTGCCTATCATGTGCCTAATTGTGATTTTCTTTGTATTTACTTGTTTGGGGTTCTCTGAGTTCTTGAATTTCTACAGGTAGATTATTGGCCATTATCTCTTCAAATAATGCTACTACTTTGTTCTCTTCCTCCTCACTTAAAAAGTTCAAATTACATGTACACTAGATTGTTTTACTGTATCTCACATGTCTCTTTCACTCTGTTCCATAGTTTTCTATCCTTTTTCTAACCTTGAGTTTGAATGTATAGCTATTGACATTTCTCTGCTGTGTCTTGACTGCTCTAAACTTCATCCACTAAGTTTTTAATCTCAGATATTGTATTTTCAGTTATAGAAGGTCTATCTGGTTTTACAGATTCCAATTCTCTGCTAAAATTAGTCATTCTTTTCAACCTTTCTGGCCATATTTATCTATTATTTTATTTAACATAATTCTTATAATTCTTTCAGGTCACATCTCTTAACTCCAACATTTGAATCATTGTAAGTCTGTTCCTATTGATTATTTTTGTTCTTGAGTATCATTCTTGTGCTTCTTCACATGTCCTGTTTTTTGTTTTTTTTAAATTTTATGTCAGCTTTCTATAGAAATGAGTTGTAGAGATTGAAGTTTATATTCTTTTCTCTTCAGAAAGAGGCTTTCCTTTCTAGATCTAATCAAAAAGTAAGTTGGGCTAGAGCTGGACTGCAGCTTCAATTAAACTCAATGTACCTTTGATCTCAAATGTTTCAAGGAAGAAACCTTGTTGTGACTGAGAACCTGGCAGGTTTCCATACCATCTCCCTACCCCAAAAAGCTGTGTGAGTCAATGTCTCTGTGGTAGCTTTGAGCTGCTTTCTTTAGCCTTCTGGTCCATGATCTGGCAAATATTTCAAATGTCTCAAGGAGAAGATCAGCCCCATTTTTAATGAAGTCCCTCTTCTTCATGTAGTACTTTATCAAATATTGGTAGATGAAGAAGGATTATAATCTGCCTTTTTGGTATTCTCCAGCATCCCACACAGATGTGGATTCAGCACATCTGGAGGAAAATGGCCACCAGGTTTTTGAGCTCCTGAAGTTTCCAATTGATACAATCGTCTTACACAACCATCAAAAGCCTTGTTGGTTTCTCTTTTACTCTCAAATTTAATCTTCAGTTTTCAGTAACGATTTGCAAACACCCCCAGGTAGTTAAGTAGCCGCAATAACCTGCTTCCTTGGAAGGGCTGGCTACTCTGATTGAGCTCATTCAGTTCTCCTTGTATCACATCACTCCAATGTCTTAAAAGAATATATATACATATATGTACGAGTTATATAAATATACATACAAATAAAAATATATGTGTAAAAATTATATACACACAGTTGGTTCTCATTATTTGAGGTAGTTATGTCTATAAGCTTACCACAATCACTGAATTTGCAAAGACTGAATCATTGTCCCTAGGAGAAAGGCAGGATTAGATTATTTAATATATACTGTTACTTCAGTAACTGAATTCACAGCCAACAGTGCAATAACTCATACCTGAACAAAGGCAAGATGTGTTGTCCAACACATCTATTTTCTTCATTGGGTGCATCACAGCATTTGTGAACTTAGCACTGAAGTCCACAATTGGAGGCCATTTTAATAAAGCAAAGTCACTAACAAAAACCCCAAAATACAAAAAACATGGCACTAAATAGACCATGAAAAGGACACTTATGTACAGGATGAGAGCTGAAACCAGAAGCAGAACGTTGTTGCCTTCTTTGATCTCAGCTGGGAATATGCGTGGGGGGCCACTCAAATTTTTTGCCATTCTGTACATATGCATGTCACAAATGACCACAAAAGCACTGTGAACTTTGATTTAGCATTACAAATAAATTTTTGTGGATAAGTGAATTCTCAAATAAAGAATCTGTGAATAATGAGGGTTGACTTACATAAATATAATATAGAATATACTTTAAATTCTATGTATATATAAATACATACTATATATATATTCTAAAACATATTAAGTTCTCAGTATGTAAATATTTATATTATATATATACACGTATACTTTCTAAGTGGATAGGAGAAGAATCCATGAAACAAGATGGGATAGGGAGGGAGACAAACCATAAGTGACTCTTAATCTCACGAAACAAACTGTGGGTTGCTGGGGGGAGGGGGGTTGGGAGAAGGGGGGTATGTGCTTTTGGGTAAATTAGAAGGGGAGGCGAACCATGAGAGACTATGGACTCTGAAAAACAATCTGAGGGGTTTGAAGTGGCGGGGGGGTACCAGGTGGTGGGTATTATGGAGGGCACGGCTTGCATGGAGCACTGGGTGTGGTGAAAAAATAATGAATACTGTTTTTCTGAAAATAAATAAATTGGAAAAAAAATTTAAATAAAAAAAATTATCTGGCTCTTTTAGTTGTTACAGAGATAATGGGGTTCTATTCCTTCTTAGTACATCTTACTTAGAAACAGAAGCCCTCAACCACCATTTTAAAATATTTAAAAAAATAATGATAGCATTATTTTCTGCTAAAAACATTTGTTGCTAGAGCCCTTAGGAACTAGCTGCAAGATTTAGGTTTGGTGACAAGCAAAGAACAATTTTTGATACTCTGAATGATTTCTTCTGATTAAGAACATCACCTCGCCTGTCCAGTTCCATTTTGACTCAGTTAAATTTTGTCTTCACTGGTCCACTTTTAACAAGGCTGGTGAAGTCTCCATATCTGTTGGTAGACAGTTATTAAAATGGATAATGTCAGCATGGATCTTCCTGTAATTTGTAAGAACATTCCATGGTGGCTGTTGGGGAGTTTCTTATAAAATACGGATCTCTAAAGTAGATTATAAATCACTCTGTGGTGAGAGAGCTCATCCCCCGATGTGAGCAGGGTGAATGTCCTAACATCTGGTTCACTGAAGAGAATAGAGAGCAAGCTCCTGGCCAAATCGGAAACATATGGAAGTAAGAACAATCTGGGAGTATGGAAGGACTTGGGGCAAAAAGGCAAGGGAGCCAGAGAAGAAATCGTTCAGTGCTTTCTGAATTGGTCTTCATCTTGGCTTTACCTTCTTCTTATATGCCTGGATCTGTGTTGGTTTTCAGAGAGTATAGAAATAGGGGTGAAGCTAGGGAAACAGAGATCATACAGCGATTCATATAGGTAAAGTGAATAAGAAAAATCCTCACTGAGAGAAGCCACAGAAGCAACTCTTGAGAACAGTGCTATAAGGGGTCCCCAGGCAGAGATCTCAGGGAAAATTTCATTACAAGGCCAATGCCAGAGATCTTGCAGGCCTAAGGACAGAGAGAGGGTTTTTTTTTCTCTTCCCTAGTGACATTTTGAGTAGCCTTAGAGATTCTCCCAGAAACAGAAGCCTACAGAAATCAGTCACCACATGTAAGATCTAATAGTAATGCTTTTTGAGCTAGTTTCCTATTAATAAATCCTCCTTATTCAGCCCTGTGGTCAACTATGAAGACTTGGACCATGCAATAGGGCCTGTTTTTCCTTTTGCTTTTCAGGATTGCTGAGTAGGGACTCATGCAAGTGAAGAGTGAACCATATTCCCTCCCCCTACATAAGATTACTTAGAAGTGTTTTGACCAGGTATCTCTTCTAGCATGAAAAAGGCATCTGGTGTAGCACTGTAACTGTGCCTAAATTGTTCCCTTTCAAGGGGCGCCTGGGTGGCTCAGTGGGTTAAAGCCTCTGCCTTCAGCTCGGGTCATGGTCTCAGGGTCCTGGGATCCAGCCCCGCATCGGGCTCTCTGCTCGCAGGAGCCTGCTTCCCTCTCTCTGCCTGCCTCTCTGCTCACTTCTGGTCTCTGTCTGTCAAATAAATAAAATCTTTAAAAAAAAAAAAAAGTGTCTTTATAAGGCAGAGCAGACAGGAGAGGAGAATCATTTCAAGATGATGAAATGGCTATGAGCCCACAACTAGGGGGCAAATGATTTTCCATTAATTAGATGAAGAAATAATAACATTCTATAATAATATATGAAATCTGTTTACAAACACTATAAAATTTCACACACACATATGTGCATATGTGTGTGTGTGTGTGTAAGGACAACAGCTTCTTTAGATATGCCTCATGGCTTGGAAACTACAAGAAGGCCTTCCTCAGGCAGAAAATAAAGGTCTACAGGTAGATCCCAAAAGGTGCCTCTATTTTGTGATTTTGGGGAATCGGTGAGATGAAGATTTCACAACATTACTTAGAAATGTTATGGTAGCCTGGAAACACAGTGAACTCATAGAATAGCCCAGGCAGTGGGGGTCCAAAATTATTCAGAATGTCAAAAGAAATGAAAACAGGCATCTTCACAAATACTTGTGTAGGAATGTTCATAGCAGCTTTACTTGAAATAGCCAAAAACAACCTAATGCCCACAAACTAACGATTGGATAAACAAACATGGTATGTCCTTATAATGACATATTATTCAGCTCAAAATAGGAATGAACCACTGATTCATGCTATAACATGGATGAATTTTGAAAATGTTATGCTAAGTGAAAGAAGCCAGTCACAAAAGGCCACATATAATTCCATTTATATAAAATATCCAGAATAGGCATAACTATAGAAACATAAAATAGATTAGTTATTGCCAGAAGCTAGAGTAAGGTAAGGAAGGAATGGGGAGTGACTGTTAATGAGTACAGGTTTCTTTTTTGGGTAATGAAAGTGTTCCCAAATTTCCCATGGTAATAGTTACACAACCCTGTGAATATACTAAAAACTGTTGAATTATATAATTACACTTGGTAAATTGTATGATATATACAAAAAAGTTGTTATTTAAATTCAATTAATTATTTTTTTAAGTTTTTTTTTTTTAAGGAAATATCCCATATGCCCAAGAAGGATTAATGACTGTGCATGGAATCAGAGAATCTTAAATTCAGAAAAGAATTTAGAGGCCATCTATTTTGACCTCCAACACCACTGAGTGCTCTGAAGAATATCACAGGCCCATGTGGAAGATGATATAGGTTTCATTCTCATTTGGGGTCCTCAGTGCTGTCTATCAATTATTTGGCCTTTCTTTGACATTGCCTATAGCTATGCTAACCCTTTATGACAGTCTCCGCAAGACCCTCACACACAGACTTCATTCCTCTTACTCTGAGCCATTCATCTCTTCACTGGAAATATGTTGTCACCAACCATATTTATCTCACTGACCAGTCCTTACCCTCTCCATATCCATATACATTTCCTCTCATCTCTGTGAGAGAAGCCCTTCTGTTCAAGATCAAAGGCCATTCTCTTTCTTGACCTCCCATCTCCTCTGGTCTCCAGACACTCCCCATCTCCTCACTTCTCCCACCACCTCATGCTCTAGACACTTCAAACCATTTGCTTCCCTGATAAGCCATGTTCTTCCTGCCCCCATGCCTTTTGCATATCCAATCCCCCGTGCGTCCATGACTTACTGAACAACAGGATTCACACAATACTCCTACTTACCCCTCAAATAGGCTCAAACATCATCTTCTTAAATTCTTCTTTAGTTCCATTCTGTCTTCTCCTACTCCCAGCACAGCATCAGTTTTTCTCTCTACTAGTTAAACTTGGTGGATGTTCTTTTAATTACACAGATTATACTAAATTGTCATTATTGGTTTGTTTACATGTTGGTCTCCTTAAAAGTGAGCTCGGTGAGGGAGGAAACACTCCTTCCTCTCTCTGTCTTCCAGCATCTACATGACTGGTACACGACGGATGCTTGTTGAAACAGTTGCAGGAATCTTCATGACATCACCCTAATTGATGGTTATTTAGTTCTGACCTGAATGTTTTTGGTTACAGGGCACTCACTCCTTTTTAAGGCAGCCCGTTCCAAGTGTGGGACACTGTAATAATTAGTAAAGTCTTCCTTATATTGAGTACAAATATTCTTCACTTTGAAGTCCACTCATTGATCCTAGCTCTGTCTTGTAGAATATAGATCAAACAGTTCCCTCTTTAACACAATCGTTCTATCAAACTGTTGCCTATCACTTTCATATGCCTTTCTCCTCCCTCCCAATCCTCTGCACACACAGAGTAAAGGAATTCTGTCTTCTTCAGGCTAAATGTCTCTACTTCCTTGAGGCATTCCTTGTGTAAGTGGCCTCTGGATCTCCCATAGTCCTACTCAACCTCTAGTTGGTCAATGTCCTTATTGAAATGGCTCCCAGAACTGTTCCCTGGAAATGGTTTAAACAGAGGCAAGAGAGCAGGACAAGAAATTCACTCCATCAAAAACCTTGTCTCTGTTCATGCCACCCACATTTTTTTGTGAACATGTCACATCCCTGTAGTGGACTCAAACTCTCAGTCTTCTCCAGATGATCTGTGCCATGACCCAACTCCCCCTCCAACGCCAACTCAATTGTTCAAGAATTCACCTGGAGTGGTGATAGGTGAGACAAAGGAAGACACTGCAGAGCTTTGGATTACTGAGTTAGAGGCTGGAGAGGTATGACTTACAGGAGAAGAAAAAAGGAACAGGAATGGGAAGCTGATGTTTTTGCAGCCATCTTATCATTTCATCAAACCTCATATGTGTTACATTTCTCTTCAGGCAGGGACTTGTGTGGTTCATCCCTGTATCCCTGCTACCAGGACAGTGTCTGGCACACCATGGACTCTTAGTAAACACTGATGAGCCAGTGGATACAATCCATGTACTGCTGCATGTACAGGCCACAGGAACACTGAAGCCTGGTCATCTATTATTCATAGTGGGAAAAAAGAGAATCCATTTATAAGTACATGTTGTGCTAGGTGTGCATGGATACAGAGGCACAGGTGTTTGGTTATAGCAATGATTTTTATATCATGGTCTGAGGATAGGTTCTCACAGATTGGGGTTAAGTTGAGTGAACTGGGTCCCAAACCCCCATCCCATCATGGACAAGAACAACTCTACTTTTAACTGTTTTGTACACCTGGTTTTCACACAAATTGTCTTTTGAAACCTTGGCTCTTTGGCTAAAAAAGTCATGTTATATTTCTAGGTTTTGACATTGATGCAAGAAAAGATTAAGATTTAAGTTAAAATTACAGTAAAAATCACAATGTCCATCTCTGTCATTCTGAGCATATAAGTAATTGGCTGCTGCTTGTATACTTCTAGGGACAGAGAGCTCAGTGCTTTACTAGCTAGTCTGCTGATTAGGTCCCCCTACTAAGGGAACCACAATGGGGACAAAGAATAAAGTAGGTTTTTGTTTTGTTTTGTTTTGTTTTTGTTTTTTCTGAGCTCTACTATGAGACTTCTGGGCAGACCCGGGTAGATGAGACCCTCTTCTGAAAAGACAAAATCTCATCTCCGTGGAAAGTTCTCACTCCTCAGCCTCAAGAACTATCTGCTCCCACATAGATATTCCTAGACTACTCCCCAACCTTGTTTGGCTTTGCCTACATTATCTGGATTTCTTGCCTAAATCCTTTTCTCTCTCGAAACTACTTCTTCACCAACTGCATCAAGAGTAGGAAATTATTTTAGGATGCCGAAGTGCTTGTGAACCTGTAACCCTCACCAGGTGAAGAAACATGGGGTGAAGTAGGAGAACACTGACACAAGAAGCTTCTGGAAGACTTGCTGATCTAGTCAATGAAAAAGGCATTCGCCCCCTCCCATAAAGAGAAGGCACAGGTGTAGCTCTTGAGAAAGGAACTGAGAGAGAGTGTGTTACATAAAAGTTGTCTTACTCCATATATCATCAGGCCCTGTTTCTCTTCTAATATGAATCTGGGTTAGAGAAGACAGAGATTGAGAACTGGAGGGCTCTCCTGCTATCTCCATGGTAGGTCAGCTTGAACCCCGGTGCCTATGTAAGGAAAAGAAAAAAAAAAAATGCATCTTCCAGATGTACCAGAACCCCTTTCTTTAGGAGAAAGTCTTAAATTCCTGGACTTTCAGACCTCCCTAAAGGATCGCAAGCTTGAAAGAAGACATTTTTAAAGATACTAATTCATGGTTTGAGTTTTTCTGCACAGCGGCAAGTCTGTGACAGACAGTGTTTTGCTCCATGTCCAAGCTACATCTACTCAAATGAAAATTTGCTTGCGCACATCTCAGGCCCAAACGACCCAAACGTACAAAGCATGAGCTTCAAATGGCACCAGGGTAAATACTGAATGTTTTCATAGTCTTTGTCCAAAATAAACATTTGAAAAATCCCAGAGGTTTTAGTTTCCTGAAGTAAAGAAAAATCATATTTCCAGCTGTCATTGGAAAATATCACACAAAATCCCACGTTTTTATCTTCCCAAATATTTTTACAATTACTAAATACTTAAAGGACTATTTTTATTTGTTTTTATGTTGGTGAGCTGTTCACACAGAAAGCAATTACGTCAGGAGTCCTAAGGTATTAACACAGATCACATAAAGCTGAAAAAGAGGCTTCCTTACTTGACTCTCCTGGTTGGGGGGTGAAGTAAGAGTCTGATATAATTGCCCATGTGGTTAGTAAACGTGCCAAAGCACAGTCTTTTGTCCTCACTATTGAGACTATTTTATAAACACATGGTGATCAGCATATGCTGACTTCCAGAAATATTAACTGTAAAATTGGCAGCAAGCTGAAGCATTTGCAAAAATCCATATGTTCATTAAATTATTTTATTTGTGTGTGTGTGTGGGGGGGAGTGTTTATCTGTATTTGAAAGCAGTTTCTGTACCTTCTCTTTTCCAGACCTCCGGCTCCGTTAGAATTTTAATTGAAAAGAGGTAATCGAATGTCTTTACTAAAATTCATGCGTATAAGTCATGATCTTATTTTTTTTTAATTTTTAAAAAGATTTTATTTTTATTTATTTATTTGACAGAGATCACAAGTAGGCAGAGAGGCAGGCAGAGAGAGAGGAGGAAGCAGGTTCCCCGCTGAGCAGAGAGCCTGATGCAAGGCTTGATCCCAGGACGCTGAGACCATGACCTGAGCCGAAGGCAGAGGCTTTAACCCACTGAGCCACCCAGGTGCCCCATAAGTCATGATTTTAGAACATCTCCCGAAGTGTGTAAGAAATACACTAGTTGAGCTTCAAAACTTTTTTTCCTGGTTCAGCAGTGTTGCCCAACTTGTAAAACACCCAAGAACTATGGTATATTATTGTCTTTTAATGACTAGAACAATATGTCTATTTTTGCAGTTATAACCCAGACCATCTTTCAGGATTTGGCACTATGAAGTCATAGAAGGGGAAAAGACCCAAAGGGGTTATCTAGTACCAATATTTGCCTTCAGATCCTCTAGGACCACCCCAGTGAAATGAAAACTTACATTATTTTTAAAGCTTTCGTCCTTGACAACAATTTATCATTTAGCAACCCTAATTGCCAGGAGGGAGATAGATAGATTTTTTTTTTTTTTCACAGATTTCTTCACACTGATTAGCTAATTTCAAAAACCCTTTGCACAGTGTGTGGTGCTGCCGTTTCCATTTTATGGATGGAGACACTGAGACATAGGAGTTAAGTGGCCTGCCACAAGCCTCATTAGAGATATGAGTCACAGTTGGGAGTGAGAACACAGAGCCACAGCCTCATTCCTGAGCTGTTTCCTCAACTCTACATTTTGCTTTAACACATCAAACAGCAAAAGCAAAAACAGCTCCATTTAAGTGACCGAACAATGGAGATCGGATGTGCATGAGCCAATGGCCACCGTGGAGACTTCGACCGCCCGCAGAGCAGTGTCCTTCTGCGCTCGGGCAGACGTCATGCTTCCACTTGCCTCATTTCTTAATTTTACCAAAGAAAAACGAAGGGCAATTATCGAGAAAAAGGATACACTTTGCCTCACTTTCATTCCAGATATGAAGAAGTGAGATTCAGGTACCACCGAAAAGCAAATTCCTCCGTTGATCTGCAGTAAGCAGTGCACATGAAACTGGCTGGCTCTGTCACTATTGTTCTCATATCGGTACCACTGGACGGCTCTAATTAATACCAGAAACAGCACAGGAAACATCCTTTAATTATTCCTCGTGGGTTTAGACAAAACGTACCTTACTGAAAACAAAGTAAACTGCAAGTCTTTGAACTTGAACGTTATCTTTGTCCTTTGGCTTGCTAAGGTTTTATGTTATCAGACATGATAATTTGTTTTCAGTGATACCCTTGATGAAATTAATTGAGTTTTAGACTAGCATACATTTCCTTTTGCTGATACTTTCACTCTTGGCAAGGTCTTATCTGGGCAGTTAGTGCTGTTCTCGTCTGGTTCTGTCTGCTGAGATTCAATTGCTGCGGGATTGTTGTTGTTTTAAACAAAGATGTTTACTTTTGTTATTAGTGTAATATTCAGTTCACTTCCCCTTTTTATCTTCCCATAACGCACAGACCAACTCCCTTTTTTTGATGGAGATGACGGTTTGGAGTTGGCTGCGAAGTTTCCTTAGAAACACCCTAGCAGACCTTTCCAAATATATCATCATCAGAAAGGGGAAAGCCATTTCAGACACTCCTATCTGTACACTTGGCTTGAATTCAGTCAATATCTAACTTCTAGCTCCTAAACGTTTTCTTTTATTTTTTTCAACTGTATTAATTTCTATTTTTTTATCAAACATCAAACATATGTTTATTAGAAAAGAACTTGGGAATGAAAGTAAGATCTTCCCAACTATACCCTAATGTCACCCAGTTTTGAATCATGCTGTGCATTGAAGACCCTTTCTGAAAATGTTTTGCACATATGAGCATATGATCATATACAGAGTAGCTGAATAGATTAGGTAAATGATAGATTTTATACTAATGGAATCATTTACTCTTCATATTTACTCTTCATGTGGTACTGTAATTAGCTTTATTCACATATCAATTTGTCTTGGACATCTTCCCAAATATGTCTTCTATTAATTAGTGCCTTATCGATAGAGATTAAGCTCTTCCCAGTATTTTTGCTATTACAAAACAATACGAGCCTCTTTGGGAGTGAGGAGCAAAGTGGTAGTCCACACTTAATATTTCAAAATGGTATGTTTATTAAATAATCCATTTTCCATGATAATATGAAAGAGTATTTTCACCATTTAATAAGTGATATATATTTCTCCAAAGGCACTACTATTGGAACCACCTGTCATTGTTTACTGTTAAGCTGAGGTGGTCCCATAGCCTATGCGTGAACTACTGTAATTACTGTGATAACTGTAGTGGGAGTCTGTTATTTTTAGTGCCTGGTACGTTTCGAACAACATTTTGACAGTTTTCTGTTTTCCACAATGTGAGTCCTACATGCCCAACACAGAGCTCTTGTATTTCCCAGACTCCCTTTCAGATGGGAAGCGGACATCGAATCTAGATTTCCTCAATCCAAAGCAACACAAGTGTTGGAGGCAGAAGTGAGCAACATGAGGCAGAAGCCCGATGACCAAGAGTTTGAAGGCCAGGCAAGTTTGTTGACAGAAGCACCTGGAATTTTTGCTGGAGACTGTGGTGAGCTGTAGGCAGCAGCAGAGGTTCTGACTGGAGTGCCCCGGCTACACTTTTCCTATCTGTGTAACAATCCACCTGGTTCTCTGGCCCTCCTGGAGTTTCTGTGAGTTGCCTGATGGTTTCTACAAATCTTTCTTTACTTAAATTATTCGGAGTGGACTCCATTCTGAATGAATCAGTGAGTGTTAGGGGAAATGATTGTGTAAAATACCCTCAAGGAAATGAGGATCTGAGATTGTTCCAATTTTAGTATATGTGCTGCCGAAGCGCGCACAGGATCTGAGATTGGTTAACTACACTAAATAAATATGATATTTATGTAAGACACACACACACACACACACACGGAAGTGCCCAAATTCCCATGTAACCATCACCCAGGCCAAGGAACAGAACTTTGCCAGTACCTAGAGAAACACCTGTCTCTCTCCTCTTATCTCTTTTCCAAAGAATCCCTCTTCTGACCTCTAATAACAAAGGTTAAGTTTGCCTTTTTCAACTTTAAATAAATGAACCCACACAGTGTGCATTCCAGTTTTACTAGCTTATTTTCCTCAACATTATGTTAGTGAAATTCATCCATGTTGTATATGGGCCACAGTCATTGTCAACGCCGCCTGGCATCCTTTTGTATCTATATATCACAATATTTTTCTGTCCATTATACTGTTGATGGATAATGGGTGGGTTTCAGTATTTGGCTGTTATGAAAAGTGCCACTATGAGAATTTTTATGTCTTTGGTGCACATTTACACTCCTTTCTTTTGGATATGTGTATGTATGGAAGCAGTTGCTAATGCATAGAGTATGCTTATTTTCAGCATTAGGAAATAATACCAAAGAGTTTTCCAAAGTGTACAATTTAGACTTTTATCAGAAATGTATTAAAGTTCTTATTATTCCACATTTTTTCTGACAGTTACCAAGCATAAGTCTTTTAAACTTGACAGTCTTTAAAATTTTAGTCATTCTAGTTGTCTTTTCTTACTAATGAGTAAGATACAATGTGGTGCCAATTTCTTCTCCCACTCTTGCCTTTTCACTCCGAAGTGGTGTTTTTTGATGAGCAGAGTTTCTTAAAATTATAATGTAATCTGATTTGCAGTTGGGTTTGAAGAAAGTAAGGATCAGGTTGCTAGGACAAGGTGGGGCACTGGCAGTCCATGACAAGCAGAGGTGGAATGGCTCTTTATGTTTTAGCAGTGACCACACAGAAAGAAGTTCAAAGCCTGGACAAACTGGGTAGCTGCTGACATTGAAAATTCTGAAGGTCATGAAGAATGCAAGGGCTGTAGGGATGAAATGGCCGTTTGCAACCATGTCAGAGGGCTTACAAAAAGAAATAAACTCAAGATTTTAAAACTTTGGCTAAGATCTCTGTCAAAAAGTCAGAAGCATTCTATACTGCTCTCTTTTACCTTGTGTTCACAGGACTGTCCTAGCCAAAAGATCTAAGCATCTGATTCTATAGACCAATGAATATACTGCAGATTGAATTCAAAGAACTCACATGAATTTGTGAATTCATAACTGGAAAAAGCTATGAATGTCTGGGAAAGATGTGGGCCCTGAGAGGTGGAATTGGGATGTTTGAGAGGATTTAAATGATTTAATGAAGTAGCCAACCCCTAAACAGCTAAATCACGCAGAGCCTGTCTTGCCAGCAGAGGCACTCCAAACATTTTGTCTAATGAGACTGATTTGCTTGAAAACCATTACAAGCTCATCTAGGGTAGTGACTTTGCAAGTGGTGGTAGGCCAGTTTTTTCATGGTCACTTCTTTCTTTCACTGATATTAAACCTACATCTAGAGTCAGATGTCAGATAAACCCAGGAGAAGAAAGCTTATGCACCAAAATAATTGCAAGTGTTCTTTTAAAACAAGTAATACATTACATGTTAATAAACAATAAAATAAAATAAAATAAAATAAAATAAAAATTACCATGTTAATCCACTGGGCATGGCTCACCTCAGGCAGGACCTCTGACCTGAAATGCCAGCATAGATAGTCTTCCATTAGAATAGCCCTATGAAGCCTTGCATGGCTTAGCCTCTGCCTGTATTTGCCTCCTCAATTCGTGCCACTTCCATCTTTAGTCTTTTGGCGCTAGTCAATTGTCCTTTACAAATGCCACTCCCTCCAACTGCCCCGGATCCTCACCTATAACCTGGTAAATTTCACTCTTCTTTCAAATATTGGCATGCTCAGCAAAGTCTTTCTTCATTCCCTGCTCTCCTCCCCATGCCTAAGTCAGGTTCCTTGGTGCTATATTCTCATTGAACCAAGTGCCTTGCTTTCACAGCATTTATTTCTGGATGCAACTAAACCCTAAGTGGGTTTTTGTATGTGTGTGATTATTTCCCATAAGAGATTTTAAATTTATTAGAGGGCACAGACCATGTTTGCTGTTACTCATCATCATATCTTCAGCAGTTAGCATACTGTCTGGGTACATAGTAGACACTCAGTAAATATTTACTGATTGAATGAACAAAGAAACAAGAACAAAGGAAAAAATATCTGTTTATTCTCACAAATAGAGGTAATGACTACATCATCACAGATACTTTGCAAGGTCTGAGAGTATTAACGGCATATTGAAAAGCAAGCAGAGGAGTGCATGAGCCTGTGAAGAACAAAGGATCAGAAAGGAGTGATAAGACAAAGAAGAAAAATGTATGATGGGAGCCTTGGAAGAGAATGCATTAAGAAGCATGGTGTAGGTAATAGTGCAAAAAAAAAAAAAAAAGAGTAACCAAGGGGTAACTTGTAAAAGGGTCAGTGAATTTGTAGGAGTGGTACATGGAGATAAAGTGCAGGCCTGCACAGAATTCACGGTCTTGGTGATAGAATCTCTGTGATGAGTATTTATTTGGATTTAAATAAAAAGAAAAAAATGACACAAGTGATATTATTGTGAAAGTACTCCAAAACTACCTAAGCAGATAGACAGTATTGATTGTGTTTTTAGTATATGTGCTGCCGAAGCGAGCATGATTGTGTTTTTACTAATCTCAAAACTATTAATGAGTTCAAATAAAATGGGATGAAGATTTCAGCAGGCCGTACACTGTTCCCCCTGTTTAGAGACAGGTATAACAAATACATTCTTGGTCCATTTTGCAAATGATTTCAGAAGATAGAGCATAGAATTTTTAGAAGATAGAGCATAGAATAAGTGGAATTATTATCCAATTTCTGACTGTGGTCAGAATTTTTGAGTAAAGCACTATAAGTGAATCCAGTTGAAAGGAAAGAGTACTTAAAAGGTCTGATTTGACTGCTTGATGGGATCTTATGAATAGTGCATTTTATTTTATTTTATATTGATTGATTTTTTTGTTTGTTTAGTTGCTAGGTTTTTTGTTTTGTTTTGTTTTTTATTATGTTCAGTTAGCCAACATAGAGTACATCGTTAGTTTTTGATGTAGAGTTTGACAATTCATTAGTTGCGTGTAATACCCAGTTCTCACTACAACATGCGCCCTCCTTAATACCTGTAACCTGGTTGATTATAGTTCATTTTAAAAGAACAAGTTTAATAATATAAGGTTTAGGCCTCATAAAAATTTTTTTATAATACATAGCATGTATACATATAATATATAATTCTCTTATTTTAACCCCACTATAATTCTGTGAGATAGGAATCAGCTTTCCCATTTTAAAAGAAAGGAAATTTCAAATCAGGGAGATGAAGTAAGTAACCATTGACAACAGAGCTTGTCAGGGGTAGAGTTTCTGAGAAGCAGCAGATGGAAGGGCAGCACGAAAGACAATCTTAGACCAGCAAGAACATGTGCATTCAAGGTCAAGATGAATCCAATGAATAGCTTTATTATTAATAATCAAATGATAATTAATGCTAATTTTACAGCTTCATCAAGGATACTCTTATGTTGTTTCAGGATAAATCCTGAGAGTCAAAACACTTATACGACACTGACCATTTCACCACGATTTGTGTTTGTTACCAATGATTCCCGTAAAAGAGCTGAACAATGAGCTGATGCTGACATCAGCTGAATATAAGCAAAACCACAGGTTGAATCCCATCAGTAGGTTCACCCAATGGTAAGGCGAGGTATAATTGTGCCGGTGACATATTAACCTAGTCTTCATGTTTGCAACTAAATCTTCCATTTTCTATGTTTCTGTATTGTTGGAAAATTGGCCGTGCAGTGCTTCTTTTCACTGACTCTTCATGTAGCAGTCACTCATCAAGATCAACTCGTCAGAGTTTCACTAGTGCCTCAGCTATCGTGGGCCCTTCCTTCTGCAGCCAATGCCACATGGGAATGTAGCTTTTGAAATGCCGCAGTGGCTTTTTCATTTTTGGTTAGAAAAGTTGCAAATGAAGTAAATGATTAATGTATATAAAAACAGGAAGGACAGCTTTTATTATATTTTTATTTATTGTGTCCTCTTGTACTTAGAGTAGATGTGTCCCTTACATGAGTCAAGGGAACTTTGCAATATATCAGTTTCATCTTTTTCAACATCTTTGAGACATAGATGAAACAAGCATGGGTTGAGAAGGCAAGTCTTCTAGTTTTCCTTACTTAATTCAACAGTCTATCACTAAAAATGAATTTATTTGCAATATAATGTATTCCATTTAAAAATAAAATACAATTGTATAATATGTTTTATAGAAGATTTCTAAATTGAGAAAAATTTCACAGACAATTCAAAAGTATTACTAACCAAAACAACAAAGTTTTTTTATTTTTCATGTGTTTCCACATGAAACAATGAAAAACTTGAGTGATTTATTGGATGATAATGAGGTTACAGAGATTATAGCAGGCAAAATCAAAGAAGCATCATAAAAACGTGGTAGAAACACTGAGGAAAAAAACTGAGCTAATCTCTGAAAATGCACATATTATACATGAAACTACTACTTTAGAAAATTCTAGAAAACAAAAGAATATAAAAGCGTATATTCCATTGCTGTTAGAATGATGACATCATTGTGCCATGTAGCCTCTGAAAAACTGCTGTGCACTCATGAGAGAATGAAAACCCAAAAAAAAAAAAAAAAAAAAAGCAAATAACATCTTAATGATTTTAGGAAAATAGATAACCTTGTGTAATCCTGAAAGGGTACTGGGGACCCAGACCACACCTTGAGAACCAGTGCTTAAACTCTAGATCACTGAGTTTCCCATTGACTTCAGACAAAATTTTAGAATACCTTAGAGTCCCTAGTATTGTTCCTTCTGGCGACTCTCGACAAAGGCATGCACTCTCTGGAGATGGATTTGTGAAGTAAGGAAATAATCTGCCTCATGTGTCTTAGAAGATTTGGGACAGTCAGAATAGTGTTTCAAAAATAGAGCTACTAAATTATCCTCCAAAAATACCACTATTCTCCTTCAGGCTTTGGATAAGAGCTGATCATGAGTGATTTCTGGGAAGCGTATGGCATTCCAGGTATCACATGCTATAAGTTTAGGGCAGACACTGAAATTTTGTAATTCGGGTAATGGGCATTATCGTGTTATGACATTTGTGAGACCAGGCTTTGCTTAGTGTCTATCAGCTGAGGGCATCACTAAGTACTTTATCTGCGCTGCAGATACAGCAAACTAAGAAAAATGAAGATACAGTAAATCACTTAAAACAAATATACTGGAAGATTACAAAGAATAATAAGCAAGCCTAAAGCATCAAAACATATAAAAACAGGAGCTAACTAGAATAGAAGAGCATGGGACAAAAATTAAGCAGATTAAAAGAAAAACTAAATGGCTGATCAAGTCCCAAGTTCAACACTCCTCATGGAGGAACTCAAGATTCTTTTAAGGTATAGTTGTGGGCACTGAAGTTTTTGTAAGCAGTTTCTGTTTACTAACAGGGTTTTAAACTTATATATGAATGTATTTAAAAGGGAACTGCCTCTCTAATTCACATGGAGTCCCATTATTCCCTTCCCATTATCTTTTCTACTGCCCAGCTTCCATATTTGCTTACCTGCCTTCTCCTGTCATCCCAGAGCCACAACAATCAGGAGAGCTCAGCAAGACCTTCTCCAAATGTTCACCTAACCTAGAATCTGTTTGGTATTCACTTGGGGAAATTATTTAAAATGTAAATTCCTAGGGTAGAATTTGGGTGGATTTTTTTCCCCCCTTTTAGCTAGCACCTTTGCCTGCTATTCTTCTGCTGGTGGCCAATGAACCACGCTTTTTTTTTTTTTTTTTTAAGATTTTATTTATTTGTCAGAGAGAGATCACAAGTAGGCAGAGAGACAGGCAGAGAGAGAGGAAGGGAAGCAGGCTTCCTGCTGAGCAGAGAGCCCGATGCAGGACTCGATCCCAGGACCCTGAGATCATGACCTGAGCCGAAGGTAGCGGCTTAACCCACTGAGCCACCCAGGCGCCCTGAACCACGCTTTTAAGAAACACTGGCATCCTTCGTGTGTATCTTTGCCTGGAGCTCTGTAGTCCCAAACTCTTGTCTATGGAGAATCAATGGCCATCAAAATCATATGCCTGTTTTTCAATAATAAATACAGCAAGATTTCATGCCTACCTTCATACTGTCTCTTCTGAATGCTCCTTCTGAATGATGCTGCCATTTTGTCTGGTTTCAAAATCAACCTCAATTCTTTGTGGTAGCTTTATTTCTATTTCAACATTTTTAGACTGTGATTTTCTTTGACTTAGGTAATAAAAATTAATTCTAAAACAAATCTCTTAGATTTTTCAACTTTCCTGAAATCCCATGTAAACCACATTGCTTTCAAAAACTTCAAAAAACAGTGATGAAAAATTTAACTCTACTACAGCAAATATTGATGTTGGATAATCATGCTGGATTTTTCTCATTGAATGTAGTGGGCACAATTCAAGGTACACACCTGTTCCAGAGCGTACTGGATAAAAATAAGAAATCCCATGGTTCACCTCCCCTTATCCATTCATCCGTTGAAGGGCATCTTGGTTCTTTCCATAGTTTGGCGACTGTGGCCATTGCTGCTATAAACATTGGGGTACAGATGGCCCTTCTTTTCACGACATCTGTATCTTTGGGGTAAATACCCAGGAGTGCAATTGCAGGGTCGTAGGGAAGCTCTATTTTTAATTTCTTGAGGAATCTCCACACTGTTCTCCAAAGAGGCTGCACCAACTTGCAATCCCACCAACAGTGTAAGAGGGTTCCCCTTTCTCCACAACCTCTCCAACACATGTTGTTTCCTGTTTTGTTAATTTTGGCCATTCTAACTGGTGTAAGGTGATATCTCAATGTGGTTTTAATTTGAATCTCCCTGAGGGCTAATGATGATGAGCATTTTTTCATGTGTCTGATAGCCATTTGTATTTCTTGATTGGAGAAGTGTCTGTTCATATCTTCTGCCCATTTTTTGATGTGTTTGTCTGTTTCGTGTGGGTTGAGTTTGAGGAGTTCATTATAGATCCTGGATATCAACCTTTTGTCTGTACTGTCATTTGCAAATATCTTCTCCCATTCCGTGGGTTGCCTCTTTGTTTTTTTGACTGTTTCCTTTGCTGTGCAGAAGCTTTTGATTTTGATGAAGTCCCAGAAGTTTATTTTCGCTTTTGTTTCCTTTGCCTTTGGAGACGTATCTTGAAAGAAGTTGCTGTGGCTGATATCGAAGAGATTACTGCCTATGTTCTCCTCTAAGATTCTGATAGATTCCTGTCTCACGTTGAGGTCTTTTATCCATTTTGAGTTGATCTTTGTGTACGGTGTAAGAGAATGGTCGAGTTTCATTCTTCTACATATAGCTGTCCAGTTTTCCCAGCACCATTTATTGAAGAGACTGTCTTTTTTCCACTGTATATTTTTTCCTGTTTTGTCGAAGATTAATTGACCATAGAGTTGAGGGTCCATATCAGGGCTCTCTACTCTGTTCCACTGGTCTATGTGTCTGTTTTTATGCCAGTACCATGCTGTCTTGGTGATCACAGCTTTGTAATAAAGCTTGAAATCAGGTAAGGTGATGCCGCCAGCTTTATTTTTGTTTTTCAACATTTCCTTAGCGATTCGGGGTCTCTTCTGATTCCATACAAATTTTAGGATTATTTGCTCCAGCTCTTTGAAGAATGCCTGTGGAATTTTGATCGGAATGGCATTAAAAGTATAGATTGCTCTAGGCAGTATAGACATTTTAACAATGTTTATTCTTCCGATCCAAGAGCATGGAATGGTGGGTATTATAGAGGGCACAGCTTGCATGGAGCACTGGGTGTGGTGAAAAAATAATGAATAATGTTTTTCTGAAAATAAATAAATTGGGGAAAAAAAAAAAATAAGAAATCCCTATCTCTAAGACGGACACAGACACATTTTCTATCCTCGGTTGCTGGATAGTTATTTTCAAAGGTAAAATATTTATAGTTTGTTTGCAGTTCTTGCTTATATAAGCTAATTTGCAAATCTTCAAGGTTGCCTTTAGCTGAAAACTCCTGGACCTGTCAGTAACTCAATCTTGATATAAGTAGTTGTCACAGCTCTAATTTTATGCAGAATTTCAAAGGGTGTAGAGCGTTAATCCCTTTCATTAGCATTATGTCTTCATTTAAATTTAATTTTCAAGAGAGCTAATGAGCTGATATGAAACATCCAACTGAAAAAAAAATAAACAACAACACCCAAATTTCTTGAATAGAATTTGTTTTAAGATTGTTTTAAAATACTTTTCCAATTATGGTTACATAAGCCATAAACTTTGTATTTCTACTTATTCAAAAACACATGGTTTTAAAAGTATTCTACATTTTATTTCATCTGAATATATTGATTATCTAATTTTAAAATATCTAATAACAATTTCTCATTGAGTATTTGGGCCGGAACCTAATGAACACTGGCAATGACGATGGCATTCCCCTTCTGAAAAAGGACCGCTTATTACAAAGCCCGAGGCTGTTCTGGAGACAAACTAGAGAACGTAGGATAGAGTGGGATTTTTTTGCTGATACCATAATGAATTCAGTCTTAAAAATTGAATTCTACTGAAATAGCTCTGTAATACAGAAAGAAAGGTCTAATAAGCCATTGAAAATAAGATCTGGAGCTCAGAAACAAGTCTGGACTGGATATCTTTATTTAAGGATTGGGTTGGAGATGATTATTATGTACAGCCTGTTCACACCTACACCAATACCTCCCACTGCTCTGTCATGCCCCAAGGCGACAAATCTATAAAAACACCTCTTACCTAATTTTCACAGCCTCATTTAAAAATAACTATTTTTATCAAATTCCAAAATGCATTTGCCCATTGGAAGTGAAAGTTTAAGAGAAGAGGTCATGAGGGAGTGGCAAGGCTCACATGTGTGGTAAGCCAAAACAATATGTGAGCTGAAGTCATAGGGGAAGAAACTGATTGAGTAGAGAAAGCCAGTGGATGCAGGACAGAAACAAGGGACTTCATCAAGTGTGGCTAACCTGTGTCAACAGAGGCATGACAGCGTGAAAATGATGATCCCAACAACACAGTTTCCATGAGTCACTTTGGCTCCAGAGCAATAGTCCGGTTTCAGTGACAATGCCCAGCTCTGAAACAGCTCACATTTTAGACTTCTGTAGAGGTTATCCTTCTAACCATTTCCAATTCATCTTTATAATAAACTCTTCTTACTTCTGTAAATAAGAGTGTTCTCTGTTAACAGTAATCAAATGTACTTGACTGAAAATGGCTATCAGCATCTGGAATTCAAGAAAACAGAATTTAGTATTTATTTCCTACTTATTTGCTTGCGAGTCTGGGCAAATAAAGTAATCTCTTTGAGCCTTGGTTTTATCTCCTGTAAAGGATTGTTATTTTTGAGAATTATTGATGTAATATGTGTAAAGCCCTTACCACAAGCCAGATCCTCAATGGATATTAGCTTTTGCTAATATAAGCCAAATCCTCAATGGATATTAGCTTCTTCCTCTATCTCTTTTCTAAGTGAGAAGAGAAAAAGGTAAGGACAAGTTCCACATCAGATGTCAACTAGGAAATGCAAATTAAAACAACAATGAGATAGCACTACAGAACTTTTAAAATGACCAAAATCTAGAGGCCTGACAATACCCCATGCTGACCAAGATGTGAAGCAAGAGTAACTCTCATTCATTGCTGGTGGGAATGCAAAATGGTGCAGCCAGTTTGGAAGACAGTTTGGCAGCTTCTTACAAAATAGATATACTCTTACCTTATCACCCAGCAATCATACTTCTTGGTGTTTGCCCGAAGGAAGCAAAAACTTGTATTTACTCAGAAACCTGCTCACAGATGTTTATAGGAGCTTTATTCATAACTGCCAAAACTTCTAAGCAACCAAGATGTCCTTCAGCAAATGAATGGACAAATAAATTGTGGTACATTCAGGTAGTGGAATATTAGCTGCTGTTAAAGAGAACTGAGCTATCCAATGTCCACAATAGCCAAACTATGGAAAGAACCTAGATGTCCATCAACAGATGAATGGATAAAGAAGATGTGATACACACACACACACACACACACACAATGGAATACTATGCAGCCATCAAAAGAAATGAAATCTTGCCATTTGTGACGACGTGGGTAGAACTAGAGGGTATTATGCTGAGTGAAATAAGTCAATCAGAGAAAGACAATTATCATATGATCTCTCTGATGTAAGGAATTTGAGGCAGGGTGGGGCATCTTGGGGGAGTAGGGAAGGAAAAAATGGAACAAGATGGGATTGGGAGGGAGACAAACCATAATAGACTCTTAATCTCACAAAACAGACTGAGGGTTGCTGGGGAGGAAAGGGGATAGAGAGAGGGTAGCTGGGTGATGGACACTGGGGAGGGTATGTGAAAGGGTGAGTGCTGTGAAGTGTGTAAGCCTGATGATTCACAGACCTGTACCCCTGGGGCTAATAATATATCATATGTATATATAATATACATATTATAATATAATAATATATTATATGTTAATTTAAAAAAAAGAACTGAGTTATCAAGCTAGGAAAAGATGAAGAGAAACCTTAAATGTATTACTAAGTGAAAGAAGCCCATCTGAAAAGCTACATACTGTACAGTTCCAGTTATATCATATTCTGAAAAAGGCAAAACTATGGAGACAGAAAAAGGTCAGTGGTTGCTGGGAGTTGGGAGTAGGGAAGGGATGAATAAATGAAGCAAGCAGAATTTTTAGGGCAATGAAAGGACTCTGTATGATTCTAAAGTGGACAAATATATCACTATATATTTGTCCAAACCCACTGAATATACAACACCAAGAGTAAATCAACATACAAACTATGCACTTTGGGCGATAATGATGTGTCTATGTAGGTTCATCAATTGTAACAAAGGAACCTAGGTGAGGGATGTGGTAATAGGGGAGGCTGTGGGAGCTGGGGAATCTCTGTACCTTCCTCTCCATTTTGCTATGAACCTGAAACTGCCTACAAAAATCATCTTTTAAAAAAAGGTAAAGATAGAACTCTAAGGGTTATATTTCTGATATACTAGATTTTCTTTTCAAGCATTTCTATTGTAAGACATAAAATTTCCACTAGCTGTGGTTTAGTCATTCACTCAACAAATGCTGTTTAGCATTTACTATGTATGATGTACTTGGAGGATCAGACTGAAAAAGACCTAGTCATTGCCTTTCAGGGACTTTCCCATCTAGTAAGACAGATGTAAGAGAAAGGGATGGGTGTTATAGGAGAGTTAGACCAAATGTATGGAAATGAGGAAGAGGACAGTTATTTCCAACTGATAGGACAAGAGGAAGTCTTTGTGGATTAAAGACGTTTGACTTGAGCATTGAAAGATTAGTGGGATTTGGAACCATCAGGAAAGAGTGAGAAACAGTTAAGCTGGGAGAAAAAGCAAGAAGAAATCTTCAGGCAAGTGCCAGGATGACAGGTAGACTACTGACCAGTGTTTCAAATGTGTGAGAAATTTTGGGCCAGTATGTCAAGGGAACAAAAAGAGCAAGAATTTGTTTCCAAAATTCAGAGCCTCCCATGAGTTTTACATAATTCCCAAAGGGAGGAAATCAGAGACAGTTCCCTGAATTGTTCAACAGTGGTGGGTATGAATGTGTGTGTGCTCTTCTTATAAATAACTATAAAATTAAACATCCAATTATTCGTTAGTGAATGGCCACTTGCAACTGCACAAATGTAAACAGATTCTATTGTTTGACGCTGGCCATTCTTGACTACTTGATGTCAGCAAATGACTTATTTATTTATTTTTAAAGATTTTATTTATTTATTTGGGAATAAGAGAGTGTACATAACTAAGGGGAAGGACAGAGGTAGAGGGAGAAGCAGACTATTGAGCAAAGAGCCTGATTCCGTACTCAATCCCAGGACCCTAGGATCATGACCTGAGCTGAAGGCAGATGCTTAACTGACTGAGCCACCCAGGTGCCCCAGCACATGGTTGATAGACTGAAGATATTAGGGCCTTCCTTCTGCAAACCCACACACAAAGCAGTCAAGTCAGCTATTGCTAATGAGCACTAGATATCCCCTACTGTAAATTTTATTGTTTGACCTCTGAGCAAATACATTATCTGGGAGTATAAATTAATTTAGACTTGGGGATTTTTTTTTTTTAAATATACCCAGCTGTACTCTGCTAAGTAGTGCAGAAAGAAACCGACCAAATTTTCCCCACTCTTAGGAGTTTATAAATACAAAGTATGTAATATTAATATTCATGCATTTATCAACCTACTCAAAAAGGTGCAAGTGATGACCTAAGATTGAGAAAGAACATGTGGATAAATTTTTACTAATGAAGTTTCCCTACAAAGTCTCTGTAGTTTTTTGCCACAGGGAAGGGTTAGCCCAGAGGTGTATTGTGACAGTCAGGTTTACCCCTAATCTGTAATTACTGCTATCCGCCAGACACTCTTTCCTAATGAGAGATGGTGATGATGATGACGATGATAAACAAACTAGAAAACAGGGATTTGACTGTTACTCCCAAAACTGAGTAGAGCTTAGGTTAATATGTTTTGAGGCACAAGGAAGTCCTTTTCAATCAAGGTGCCTCTGGGGGCTCATTAGCTGAAGTTCATTAGTTGAAACAGTCAAATACAGCACTCTGCACTGAAATGTATTATGCTTCAGTATGTTCTCCACCTCCTCCCACCTCACTGTGCTTATACCAGCACAGTCTTGCATATATATTTCTTTTTATATTGCACATATATTTCTAAGTGTAAACTGTACCATACACCAGGAAGAATGTAGACTATACAAGCTTTTCTTATGCTTCTTCCTCCTCACGAAGCTGTCCTTCACACTTGAGCTAGCCATTTATCTTCTGTGAGGGTATTTCCTCCCTTTTCTTTATAGTTTGGCCATTTACATATGCATCTCTAAACAAGATTGCTAGAATGATTTGAACATTATGGAAATGGCATCCCACTTCAAGTCTTCCCGCTGATGTAGTTCATTCATTTCCATTGTGTTCTCATATCAAAATAAATGATCTATCCTATTAGAATTGGACATGAGATTGTTTCCAGTTTGGGGCTATACCAGCAAATGCTGCTGTGAAGATTCTTGCCTGGAGACTCTGGCCTGTGCTTACATTTCTCTGGAGGATATACCTATGTATGGAATTGCTGCGGCACAGAGTACATACAGTATATTCAACTCTATTAGATAATGCCAAGTTATATTTCAAATTGATTGTACCAACAGGCTCTCCTATGGGCAGTGAATAAGAATTTTATTTGTTCCAGGGACACCTGGGTGGCTCAGTCGGTTAAGCGTCTACCTTCAGCTCAGGTCATGATCTCCAGGTCTTGGGATCAAGCCTCCTGTTGGGCTCCCTGCTCAGCGGGGAGTCTGCTTCTCTTTCTGCCCCACTCCCCTTGCACTCTCTCTCTCTCTCTCAAATAAATACAATATTAAAAAAAAAAAAAGAATTTTATTTCCTCCATATCCTCACACTTGGTATTCTCAGACTTTTACATTGCTGCAAATCTGATGGCTGTGTGGTGGTATTCCATTAGGGTGTTAACATGCCTTTTCCTGATAAGCAATGAAGTTGAGCACCTTTTCACATGTTTATCTGCCATTGAACTTTTTTTCCTTTGTAATGTGCCTATTCAACTCTTTTCTACATTTTATTAGCTCATTTCTCTTTCTTGAATCAGTCTGTAGCAGTTCTTTACATATTCTGGACACTAATCCTTTGGCAGGCATATGTGATACATGTAGCTTTGTGCACTGATCACTCATTTTTTACTCGTTTAATGACACCTTTTGGTGGACAGAAACTTCTTGATTTAATGCAATCAAATTTACTAATATTTCCTTTGTTATCAATATTCTTTTTTTGTTATCAATATTCTTAATATACTATTTAAGAAATCCTTCCTCAACACTTCGAAAGAAAAGATATTCTCCTATACTATAGTATACTATAATAGCTTAATGGTTTGACTTTTTAATTGGTCTTATCCTATTTCAGCTCATTTTTATGTTTTGTAAGTCTCATTTCAATCTTTTATTATTGATATCCAATGATCTTGGCATTGATTATTGAAGTCTCTCTGCATTAAACAATGATACTACTCCATCCATATCATCTTACATAATCTTTAAAATTTTGGAACAGGTATGCTTTTGTTTCCAACTGGTAATACCTGTAGCTCTTCCATAGAATACTGTCCTTGGACTACTGGAGAGTATTCTGCCTATACTTTGAGAGCCTTGGAAGTGCCTAGGAATTCACATGTCCCCAGGGTAGCCCCTAACTAGTGACCAGGGATGCCAGAGTATGAAAGCCCAGATCTTTTGTCTTTTGGGACACAATCCTAAGGCATCACTGATACTGCTGTGTTCCCTTTGGAGCCATGCACATTCTTTTGGACACAAAACTTCATCTCAGTGTGTGCTCCTGGGAAAATAGACCTAAGATAATGTCCTTTTCTCAGCGATCTTCTGAATGACTCATGTCTAATATCAAGAGCAGATCAGGGAGTCTGGTCTGGAGATACAGTGAAGATTGAGCCAACAGGACTTGCTGATGGTTGGTGTAGAAACTATGTGATAGAATGAGAGAAGTCAAGGAGGATGGCAAGGTTTGTGACTTGAGCAAGTAGAAACAGAAATGCCAATAACAGAGATGAGGAAACACTGAGGAAGGAGCAGATTTTAGAGGGGAAACCAAGAATTTGATTTTGGATATGATAAATTTGGAATGTCTGTTAGACACGCAAGTAGAGCTGTTGAGTGGACGGTTGGTTCTATGAGTCTGGAACACAGGGGAGAGGGCAAGATTGGAAGTATAAATTTGGGAGTTGTCAGTTTATAGATGATATTTAAATCCACTAGACTGGGTGAGATTACTTAGAAAAGGATTCTTAGAGGACTTCAATAGTTATAATTTAGGGGAGGAGGAGGAAGATCTCTCAAATGAACCACATCACCCTCCAGCACAGAAACAAAACCTAGATTTGGGGAGAAGAATGATCTATGAAACTTTCTAACTTGTTAATATGAAACAAGATCTATGGGGTACTGTGGTCTGAAGTTACATTTTATGATGTATTTTATGTATTATGTATTTTATCAGTGTATTTATAGTTAAGTTAGATAATCACAAAAGCATTAAATCCTAGTTGGTGCATTCTTTGATTCTTTTCTTTACTCTTATTTACTATAAAAATTTAGTCTTTGTAGGGGAAGATAGAGCTAGATTAGGATAAGCTTCTAATAGTTGTTGAGGTCATGATATTTAAAACATCATGCTAGGTCTAGAGTACAGATGGGCCAGATGGACCATTGTGTTTCCTCTCCCCAAGTGATTTAATAGCATCAGAATTGCTAAAAATATCTCCCAGAGGTCCATCAGTTGCAGATTTTTTCAACTGCTTTCGGAAGACTTGCAGAGCACAAATAAAGGATTTATTGATTTTTTGGTCACCTTCTGAAGTACAATAATTTGGTACTTTTCCCACCTCCTTTCTTAATATTGCCTTTTAACCAAGAAAAAAAAGTACTTTTGATGAGCTTGGGTGGTGTACTATAAATGTGAAATAAGGGTGAGATAATTGAGGTGGGAAGTGGGAAAAATTTTATGCTTCCAGGCAACACTGAAACAATACCGGTATTTGTGTTCTTGTAACAGATTCCTATAGTTACATACTGCAGTGATTTAAGCTGGGGTGGTCCCAGAGGGATTCCGCAGTAATCAACTTTCATCTTGTTGAGGGTTTACTTGTTCCCTGCTTGCTTACCCTCAGCTGCAATCCATGAAGCTGTGTGGTACAGTAGAGGGAAAAGCACCTGGGGCAGCATGTTCCGACAAACACAGGGGCCAAGAGAAATTGCCACTTCACTTTCACTCAGTGGTGGAATTTGTTGGGAAATTTTAGAAGCTGGATGAATAATAAAAAGAAGGGATGCTGGTGAAATCAGGGGCAGGGGTGGTGGTGAGAGGCATGGGTGGGTGCAATTGTATGTGAGGTACGAGTGAAGGCTACAAGACGGGAGGGGATAATAGGTCAAAGGAACCATGAGAAAAGATTGCTCTGCAAGTTGAAGGTGGCTCGGAGGACCAAAAGCACTTTTAAAAAATATGCAGGCTGATGATTAACGCTCACCGCATTTCACTAAAATTTTTACAGAGCTGTCCAAATGTTTCAACACCTGTTTCACATGAGGCAAAATCCTCTTGTAAACAACAGTGAGTCATTACCCAAGGCCTGTGAGAAAGGTGCTCTTGGGTATATGCACATTTTCTCCGGGTTCCCTTTGATGGACGGTGACTGAAAATATAGCATAACCTTCTTTGCCCCAGAAATGTCTGCAGAAAAAGGGGAAATTCTAGGGGAAAAAGAAAAGGACATGTATTATACACCTAAGTGTATAAATAAATTCATCCCTTATGTATTTATGTAGGTGGAAAACATGATAATTACATTTCCAAATGGTTTTGGAAACCCCCGCAAATGTATACTTAAAAAGTCATAGCAGTGAACGGAGACTGGATGGCTCATTAGTTGTGAGATAAAGAGTTATCCCCTTTGGATCTCCTTTTCCAAGAAGGATGAGGCCAGAAGCAATTTGATTGAATAGCGAACAGACATGTTTTGCGAATAGGTGAGATCACAAAACCCATATTGCAAGCTTTAGGATCATTATTCATTTATTCACTCATTCAGTCTATTTTATGACAGGTATGTTTATACAATAAAAACTGGAAATACTAAAAGAAACAAAACATCGCTTGTACTCAAATAGCCCATCATGTAGGGAAAGAAAGATAAGTGACCCTAAATTATAGCACAATGTCATAAAAGCTATGATGGAAAATTTGTAGATGACTATGGAGAGAGAATATAAACTGGGATAATAATAATGCCTAACATTCTAATAGCTCTTAATGATTTGGACAGAAAGCAGCTTCATTGAGATCACGTTATTTGGTCCATCCATTTAATCAAAATGACAACTTAGGGGCACTTGGGTGGCTCAGTCAGTCAAGTCACTCTTGTTTTAGACTCTTAGCAGGTTTTCTCCTCAAGATTCTCTTTCCCTCTCCCTATCCCTCCCCCTCTGTGTAGGAGGGTGTGTGCTTGCTCTCTCTTTTAAATCAATAAAATCTTTAAAAAAGTGACAACTTAGTAAAAATATTTATTAGTTTAAAAAATAGTGACAGAGTTGTTCTATTGATTAATTTTGCAATCCTTTATGAATTTTTAGGATTTTTGTCCATTTTCAGAGATTTTTAGTATACCTTCTGAATTTCTTAATCTTAGTTGATTCTCCTAAGAAGTTAGCTTCATGGGGTGCCTGGGTGGCTCAGTGGGTTAAAGCCTCTGCCTTTGGCTCAGGTCATGATCCTAGGGTCCCGGGATTGAGCCCTACATCCGGCTCTCTGCTCAGCAGGGAGACTGCTTCCTCCCCACTCTCTCTCTGCCTGCCTCTCTGCCTACTTGTGATCTCTGTCTGCCAAATAAATTTAAAAAAAAAAAGGTAGGTTTTACAATATTAAAAAAAAAAAGAAGTTAGCTTCACAAGGGCAGGCATTCTTTTTGTTCAAACTTTCATCTCCCATGCCTATTGCTGTACCTGACACAGAGGGAGTTTTCAGTACATATTAATAAAGAAATGAATGAATGAATTCAGTGTGCATAATTTATAGCTTTTAAAACATGGGGCTCCCTTACTGTGCAGCAGTAGTGGAAGGTCACGTCCTCCTGTACAGCTGTCCCTCGCACACATTCCTCCCTTCCATCTGAGGTATTTGTGATGCAGCACTTTTGGAGTCTTGGTAGGATACCCCAGAAATTCAGTTCTAAGCCCCAAACAACCCATTTTCAGGACCTTAAAACATCTGATGTTTCCATTAGTGCTGTGATTATGACATGCCCTGCACAATCCTGTTTTTTAAAGAGTTCTCTTTTTTTTTTATTTAAAGAGATCTCTTGAAATGGTATGATTATGGTGATATCAACTGTCTCCAGGGAAGGGAACTGGGTGTTTGGAGGACAGCTTGAAGAAAAAGTTGAAGGTGGCTCAGAGGACCAAAAGCACTTTTAAAAAATATTTTTTTATTTTTTTTTTAAATTTTATACTCTTTTGAGTAGTTTGAATATTGTACCATGTGATTCTTTCCTGTTAAAAAATAATGTTTGTTTGTTTTTTAAACATATATGTAAGCACTGTGAACTTTTGCTAAATTTGTCTTGTCTTTTAGGGAATTTCATCAGATGATCCATATATGCATTGAATGCTGGATTTGACTGAGATCATTTTAAGCTAATGTATCTTTCTTAAACAGTACTCTTTTATTTAAAATAAAATAATATAATCGTCATACAAAGAGGTTTTTAAGAGATTTGAACATAATACAATTTCCTCCTTTGGAGTGATAATTTGGGGGAGAAATTCACCTTGTATTTGACCGCATGGTATATAAAATATGTGAAAATTACAGATTAATCTGTGGCAATTGTAGATCAATCATTAATCATAACATATGCAAATACCCTGATTGGGCCCTAGGAAGAGTTGAACCAGACCATAAAATGCCCCTACCATCATAATAATAAAAACAGTCAGATGGGGTGTCCAGGTGGCTCTGTTGGTTAAGAGCCCCTGTCCCTGTTGAGCTCCCTGCTCCGTGCGGAGTCTGCTTTTCCCTTCCTCCCTACCGCCCCTCCCCACTTGAGAGTACACTCTCTTGCTCACACTCTCTCAAATAAATAAATAAAATATTTTTTAAAAAAACAGTCAGATAATATGGCCACATGATTTTCAGTCAATTCTCTGAATCGGCATGATGAACAAGACAAAGAACAGTGTTTCAAATGTCACTTTTTATTGCCTTGATTATATACCATAGCTCAGATATTCAAAGTCAGTATGAACACAGCCATTTAAACAGCTATGAAAGACTTATTAAGACATATTTTATCTTTTAATAGTGGTTTCTCCTTCCTAAAATTATTTTAGGATCTAGCTAATGGATTAGATGGCTTATAGCAATTTAAAAAATTTAATGCCCAGTTCATCAAGAAATAACAAAATATACAATGACAACTGTGATCCCAGCTCAACAAGATATTCTCTTCATGACTATATGCACTCTGCTATTTCCTTGGCTTTCCTCCCCTATGGTTCATATAGGGAGTGTGTTTGATAGTAGTGACGTACCAGCTTCTTAACGAGCTTTGTTCTCAGAACTGGTCAAAGTGTGTGATGCACTGTTTTGGTTTGAAAGTGAATGACATTCAAATACAGTTGCCTATTGATAGAGAAAGCCTTAGCTACAGAAGAATTACTGTGTCCAATTACTGACTCAAATAAAGAAAAATAGAGAGCAAATGAAAAGTCACCTTAAAATGTGATTCAGACAAAGAATAATAAACAGTGTCATTATCCTCCTTTTAAAGAAATACACAAATGTGTTCAATATGTCTCTATTAGCACAATATAGTTTCAGATTTCAGATATACTTTCTAGTGTTATGGGGCAGATGCCAAACTCTCAATGAATTTATCCCCAAGAATCATATTTTTGTGTGTTTTTACTCCACTGTGTCCTCAGAAAACATCAACAGATTTCAAACCCTGTTAATCCATTGGAAAATTGCTTAGGGCAAAGCCATTACTGAAGCTCTCAAGGAGGCAAAGCTCACTAGCTCATTGCCAAAGCCCCCTCTTCTATGTTTATCTTAGAGTAGCAGCTGTCCCAACAGGCACGCCATTCTACACATGGGAAGGAAGTGGCAGCTGTGGTTCCAATATTTCCAAACTGCCGCTGAGGGATTTGTAAACACCAGCATGCATATGGTACTATATACTGATTCTTAAAAATGAGACTTAAATCTGATGCAGTAGAGTATTTGAGATTTTGTTTATTGGCGATTCTAATTTACAAGGATGGTTTACTATCTACGTGTGCAGGTTTGGCTCTGGGGGTGTTGAACTTGGAAAACTGGAAAAAAATAATAACTCTAGAGTGACTAGAGTAAGAGAGGGACAGTAACGTTAGAAGAGCCTTGGGAATCATGTTAAAGACTTTGAACTTTGTCTAAGGGCAATGGAGAGCCTAAGTGACAGATCTGGGTTTTAGGATTTCCCAGGATTCCATGAGAAGAGTTGATTAGAGTCCCTCAACAATACTCCCAGGCATTGAATTGACTTGGTTAGTGTGGGCAAGTCCTCAGTCCTCACTACTCCTCAAGTTTGCATCTCACCTAAGCCCATCACAGATGAGCCGAATGAAGAGTAAAAAGAGATATCGCAAAAGACATACCCTTAACATCATTCCCACATTACAAATGCCCTATAGATGCCAACACTGGACAAGTCTGTTAGTACTTTTATTTGTTTGTTTATTTTTAAATTTTAGCCAGCTAATATACAGTGCAATATTGGTTTCAGGAGCAGAATTCAGTGATTCATCACTTACATACAACACCCAGTGCTTATCATAATTAGCACTCCTCATATCCATCACTCATCTAGCCCATCCCCCACCCACATCCCTTCATCACCCCTCAGATTGTTCCCTATTATTAAGTGTCTCTTATGGTATCATTTTGATTTATTATTTTTGTAGTTAATAAACTGCATGATAAATTGTGCTGCAAACTGACTACAGAAATCTCAGTTGAAAAGGGTTCCCAGATTCAAAGAAAACAATTCTATTTGGGCTGGATTTACGTCTCAGGAGCCTAAAGTTCTATGAAATGCAATTTGTGCAGTATATCTCACAGTGTTTAATATGATTTGTTGACATTATACCTTCTATTTATAATTTTATGTATGGTGTAGGAATTCTCTAGTACAAATTTTCCTTGATGAGAAGTTTAAGGTAGTTCGAGATAACTCATTCTGAGGAAGGAGGATAGTTGGAGTTTCTTACTGAACAGCCAATGCCCAACTATGAGGAAAATGAAATAAAGTCAAAATACTAGCCACATAGCATGTGAGATTTAAAATACACCATAGAATTCTATTTATTTTTACAACTTTGGTTTTAACTTTTTTAGCTTTATTGAGGTATAATTGACATATAAAATTCTAATATAAAGTATACAACACAATGATATACACATACATTGGAGAAGATTACCAACACTAAGTTAATTAATACATGTGCCACCTCAGATACTTACCTTTTCTTTTTTCCTTTTGGTGAGAATACTTAAAGTTCTTCTCTCTTAGCAAATTTCAATTGTACGATATAGTATAATGAACTAGAACTACACTGGTATACACTGGATCCTCTAATATTATTTATCTTATAACTGAAAGATTGTAGCCTTTAACTGCCCTCTCTCTATGTCTCTCACTTCCTAGCCCCCAGCAACCACCATTCTGCTCTGTTTCTATGAAATCAACTTCTTTTTTTTAAGATTCTATATATAAGTGATACCATGCTGTATTTGTCTTTCTCTGGCTTACTTCACTTAGCACAATGTTACCTCCAAGTTCATCCATGTTGTTGTAATGGCAGGATTTTCTGCTTTTTTATGTATATACCACATCTCCTTTTTCCATTCATCTGTCATGGACACTTAGGCTATTTTCATACCTTGGATATTGTGAAATATGCTGTAATGAACATGGGAGTGCAGATACCTCTTTGACACATGATTTCATTTCCTTAGGATATATACCCAGATGCAGGATTGCTGGACCATATGGCTAGTTCTATTTTTAATTTCTTGAAGAATCTCCATACCTCTCTTCGTGGCGAGAGCTGTGCTAGTTTACATTCCACCAACGGTGTATGGCTGTTTCCTTTCTCTGCATCCTCACCAATATTTGTTAATCTCTTGTCTTCTTGATAATAGATATCCTAGCTGGTGAAAAGCAATACCTTATTGCAGTTTTGATTTGCATTTCCTTGGTCATTAGTGATGCTGACCACCTTTCCACGGGCTTGGCCATCAGTATGTCATCTTTGGAAAAATAGCTATCAGGTCCTTTGTCCATTTTTTAATTAGGCTATTTGTTTTTATTTTTTATATCTTTGCCATTGAGTTATAAAAATATAATTTTGGGTTTTGACTTCTTATCAAATATGTGCTTCGCAAATATTTTCTATAAGTCCATTGGTTGTCTTTTCATCTTGTTGATGATTTCCTCTGCTGTGTGGAAGCTTTTTAGTTTGATGTAGTCCTTGTTTATTTTTGCTCGTGCTGCCTCTTTCCTTACCTTATAAAATGCCATATAAGTGGAATTACAGAATGTATAGCCTCTGTGCCTGACTCCATTCATTGAGCATAATGCATTTAAGATTCACCAATGTGGTCACATGGGTCAGTAGTTTGTCTACTTTTGTTACAAAGTAATGATCCGTTGTTTAGAGGTATCACAGGATGTTTATCTATTACTTGTGTGAAAGGTGTTTGGTTGTTTACAGTTTGGGGCACACAAATAAAGATTCTATAGATTGTGTACAAGTCAGGATGTGTAAGTGTCACAGAGAGTCCATACAATCCCTAGTCATCTGTCCATGCAGATGGTCACCAAGGTATCCTTTATCCCATCTGGCCTTTTGCCCTTTGTCCACCCAGCTTATGCCCCTCTGGGTCCAGCAGTTCTCTCTGAATATTTAGTGCTGCTCTTAGGCAAATGGTCAACATTCTGATGCTTCCAAGTCACACTGAAAACTCTACCTATGCATTGGGGACTGACCACTTCTTCTCTGCATTCTAAATGTTCATCTCTGGCTTCCTCCAGGAAATAAGATTCAAGCTCTCTCCTTTTGGATTTCATGAACCGCTTTGTGGATTTTTACTACTTCCTTGGGGCTTGATAACAAGATACATGCTCTACACTACAGTCTCAACACTTTCATAGCTTTCTTTCTATTGTTCTTCTCCTTAGCACATACCCCTGTGTAGGTGTGCAGGTGTGTCTGTATGTGTGTGTATGTTTGCGTAAACTTCACTCTTTATCTTTTCTCCCAAATCATCTATGTCATGACTCATTTCAGTTTTTTCTAAAAGCCTAAGCAATTGAAAGATAAAAGCCAGAAAAAGACTACTTTGTCTTTCATATCCAGTCTCTGAGGCAATAATCACAGAAGAGTCTAAATGCTTTATATGGGAGGAAGGCAAAGTTTAATATTTAAAATACATCGTTACCATAATATTTTGTCCCCCCTCCCACCTTATCTGATTTCTTGCCAGTTCTACAACTCACTAGTCATACGATCTTAGGAAAGTTACTAATATCTCCGTACCTGAGTTTTCACATCTAAAAATGGATATAGTAATCATGAGTTTTTATAGGAAATAAATGCAAAAAATTATGGAAAATGCTTAGGATATTATTTGGCACCTTGTATTTTTAACTATTGGTATAATTATTATCATTCACAAAACAATTGTGTGGCTAAAATGGTAGAAGGAAGCTGTATATTTCTACCTCTGGGAGAAATAGTAGATATCTCCTAGTTCAGCTCTATCATTAATAACACGTCAAGTAAAAGTCAAAGGAGTGACTTGATGAAGAGACTCTTATTGCAAAGGGAGGACTAGAATCCAGCTCTCTTGATTCCTGGAGAATGTCATATATATATATATGTATGTATGTATATACATACATACATATACATACATACATATATATATATATATGTTCCTGTGAGAGAAAGCACACTTAAAAGCTACCCACACATTGTTTTCCCATATAACTAGGGGTAGAGGCTAATTCACATTGCTCCTAACTAAACCATTAACCATCTTGGTAACAAGCAGGCTATTCAATCAGGGGTAGTTGTGAAGGGCTGGTTTCCTCCCATCTCCATCTGTCCCAGGTGAGAAGAGTGTGTCTGATAATATTTTAATATTTTTCTCTGTGTCTTGATCATGGTGCTTATTCTCTTTGGTTCTTAGCTTCTTTGATGGTATGCCACAGGAGCTGAACTAAGTAGTATCTCCCCAGTTATACTGTACCTAACACCCACTTCAGAAACTAAGCAGATTCCCAAAGTTTGCATCTCTGGGATGGGGCCCGGGAGTCTGCATTGTCACCAAATTTCCTGAATAATTCTTAAGCACTTGGCCACTTTTGACTCACTTTTGACTTGGAATGAATGGCCCAGAGGGTTTCTAAATCTCTAACATGCTTCAGTTCTAAATTAAATTCCCAGACCTCACACCCTACTTTGAGTTTAACCCAAATAGTGTCATATCCAAAAAGATCATTGATACAGCATAGAATACACACTTATTTCTCTAATTTTGTATTCAAAATATCTTTTTACACTGAATATTTCTAACTTCCACAATGGTCATTTAATCCAATTTTTCCTGTGTGAATTGGAAATATCTCCAGTTAGAATAAGTCACTGTACTGTTTTCTCTAACTTTTGAGATTCACCAGAATGTTTCTATAACATAATCTTTGGGGGCCACAAATATATAGATTGTGTTTCAGGTGACTCGTGTTTGAACGAGGTCTTTCTGGTACTTCTAGTAATGGATCCCTATGGACAGGCCTCTTAGACATGCTTGGCTTCCCATATCCCCTGTGAAGCTCCATCGGTAGTGAGACCCCTAAGTCACAGGCATTCCAGAATGTAAAAAGCCACCTTTAGGTTTAGTCAGTGTTAGCTTGGAAGTGTGACTGATATTTTCTGACACAAGCTTTCCTCTCAGGAGGGCAAAGGGCCAGCTAATTTTTCTCTTTAGTTTAAATGTCGAGCTGGAATCCGAAGACAGGGCACTGTGAGTGCACACACCTGCATATCAGAAAAATGGCCGAGACGGTTCATTTCAACGCCAGGTGGCAGGGACCTTGGTTGTAGAAAAAAAACCAAGGCATAACTGATTATGTAATAATCTTGGAAAGCAGATATTTGACTTGAGATCATTGATTTTGACCTTAATGTCATTCCTCTGAAAAAATAAAAAGAAAACATTTGCTTCAGATGAAGACGTGCTGTTTGTAGCATAAGAAATAGCTAGTGCCACGGGGGGGTGGGAGTTTGGGGTACCAGGTGGTGGGTATTATAGAGGGCACGGCTTGCATGGAGCACTGGGTGTGGTGAAAAAATAATGAATACTGTTTTTCTGAAAATAAATAAATTGGAAAAAAAAAAAGAAATAGCTAGTGCTCTGCAGTGCAGAGCCATGTTTTTGAGAAGCTTTCTCAGAATAGGCATGAATTGGTTTGTTTTTAGAGTCTATACAAAGATATTTTTTAGGATTTGTCTTTAATCATATTCCCTTTAAAAATAGTGCATGGCAACCTGCTAACCTGCTATTATATCACTTCTGTCTTGATGTTTGTATTTTTCCTGTGATCTGAAACTAAAAATGATTTCTAATTTGTGGACAGTTATTGAGGACTGCAATCTTTTAACTTTAGAGTTATTGCTGTGAAGATTCATTTGACTTACTACAGTTTGTTATCCAGGTGCTGACTTTACAGAACATTGTCTTTGAGCTTTGATATCAATTACTACCTACAAACTGTCTAAAGGAATAAGCATCACACTTACCTACATTTAATTAAGTGTATAGATATCTCCAGAGCTATGACATCTTGGGCTATTATAAAATTATTCATGATCTTTAAACTTAAAGAATCATTCTCTACAATCAGAAAAGAATTTTCCCTTTGGCTTTTTCCTTCTCTGTGTGTACTATCATAAAATAGCATTATCTCTCGGAATGAGGGGACATAATGAGTAGAGAGTAGAAAGATATCTCAAAACAAATCTTGGTAAGCTTAGAGTAGTTCTTGGCAAATATCAGGTGTTTTCCTCATATGTGTTGATATAAGTTTAGAATTGTAATTATTCCTTTTTGGTTTTTAATAAGACTTAAAAAAAAAGTCCTAGCCAAAAGTAAGAATGAAGAATGGCAAACATAAGTACTATCACTGGCTCTATGATTTTTTATTTTTTATTTTATTTTATTTTTTTTGCCAAGGATTCTAGGTGAGCTTTTCTTTACATTTAGTTAATCACTTTAACTAAATTGATTTAGCTTTGCTCAATTTGCTCATCCCCAAAGCTATTAATTACTTCAAGATACCTAATTTGCCTTTTTTTTCTTTCTAAAATTTATGATCATAAAATTAATGAACCTCTTAATTCTATGTTATGCATTGACTTATTCAGCAATGAAACATGACACTGTGTTGGGATTAAATTTTGGGGTTCTATCCAATAACTGAAACACTAGATTTCTAGAAAATTTGTTGTAGCATGTCTAAGCCAATTCAAGATTCAATGGCTCAACATGCAAATTACCCAACTGTGTAATGTGCAACTACAGTTAAATCTTCTTATCGTTTTCAACATCAGTAACTCCTCATTCATTTCTGTTCATCAACCAGTTCTAGGGAAGGTATCATGGAACAGGGCTCTTAAAAAAATTCTGGAACAAATTTACCATGGAAACTGAGTTTCAGCATCTTGCTGTTCAGTTAACTCAGAAATGTCCATCTTGCCTTATGTGCATATGTGTAGATTGAGCTGATCATCATTTTGAGCTCTAGACTTCTAAATGATTAACCATGCATGCTTCATCACAGGAATACCCTAAAACTACCACTTGATGAGGACTATAGTAAACTATCATGGTGCTTATCAATTGCTTTGAAATACTTGGAAGAAGGGGTTAGAGATAGATAAGCAAGTCATATCTTCTAAATCCTTTTCATTAATTAATTGCTTAGAATAGAATTCTGCAACTCATGTCTATAATGTCTTTGTAATTGCCAATGCTCTTTCAAAGAGTTTAGGAATGTTTATGTAGAGATTCTCTTACTAGTCAACCTATGTTGCACCAGAAAATAGAAAAGCTATATATAAAAGTTTGTAAGAATATATAAAAGGAAAATTGAACTTTGTATGTACATCTGATATACTTACATGTACATTGATTTTTAAGATACATTTCTGAAGCGTTCATGGATATTTTGAATCTCTTCAAAAGAATTCAGAATAAGAATGTAGCCAAAAATGAAAAGATTTATATACTTGTCTGATAGAAATGAAAACTGTTATATGTCAAACAACATGTGAGCCAAATTAAACAGCAAATAAGAAACTATATTTGGATGTTTGGAAAAAATTATTTGAATGTTATGTGTCAAACACAAGTATAATACCCTACAGATTTAAAGGGCTCTTAGAAATCAGTTGGAGAAAGAGAAAACTTCCAAAGAAAAACTGAGGAAATGAAGAGAATTTTCAGATTCCAGTAGACACAAAAAGTATGTTATGTGAATGTAAGACAAAACTCTGAACGCCTGAACTCTCATAGGAAAATGGCCTATTTTGTGTTTGAGTCCTATTGAAGGTTAAGGAAAAGTGACTTGGAGAATCAGAGAAATGGAGTAGGTCCTTTTCTTTTGGACTCCTCTAAGTCGTCTTCTTCTTCTTCTTCTTCTTTTTCTAAACATATAATGTATTGTTTGCCCCAGGGGTTCAGGTCTGTGAATTATCGGGTTTACACATTTTACAGCACTCACCACATAACACATACCTTCCCCAATGTCCATAATTGGGTTTTTATAAGTCTTTTATCAATCTTGGCACCATATTTTGTTTTGTTTTATAGAATATTGACTTCAGCACCATTAATGGAAAATATCATCACATTTTCACTGACTTTTCTTGGCATCTTCATCAAAACCCAAATGACTAGATGGCTAACTGCATGGACAGAGACTGAGGATTGAGTGGACCCTCTCTAACACTTAAACATCTTCAACTGGCTGTACCTTGGAGATAATCAGGTAAAACCCTGTACTCGTTGAAACTGGATCTCTGTCACCCTGACAGAATTTAGGTTCAATATAAAAAAGTTTAATTGACTCAGTAGGTTAAGCATCTGCTTTTGGCTCAGGTCATGATCCTGGACCCCTGGGATCAAGTCCTGCATCAGGCTCCCTGCTCATTGGGAAGCATGCTTCTGCCCCTCCTTTTGCTCATTTCTCTCTCTGACAAATAAATAAAATCTTTAAAAAGAATAAAAAATTTTAAAAAATAAAATTTTATTTTCTGCATACTTGAAATGTGAAATGATATTTGTACCCAATAATGTAGCAATAATTCCAACTTCTAAGAGATGGCAACTAGCTTTGGGATATAGTATGGTTTTATTCTTCCATTTGTATGCTTCTATCATTTTGATGAAAGGAAAATATACCTATAAGTCTCTGTCATATATACATAGAATAATCAGAAATCTATTATATACTAATAGTGACATTGACCATTAAATAATAACACTTGCATCTGTAGGAGCTAAAAATAGTTGGGAAACCTCCATATGAGCTCAAACAAGATGCTGTTTCTGTTTTTAGTCCTGGATACTCTGACTACAGCACTAAATAACTTCCTCAGAACTGAGCAATTTGTGAATGACAAGGGGGTATTATAAGGAGATGAGAGGTATACTCTGCCATCACTTGATTTTAGGCTTTTAGCCTCCAGAATAGTAAGACAATACATTTCTGATGTTTAAGCTGGCCAATTTGTGGCACATTGTTACAACAACCTCAGAAAAAGAATGCAGAAATATACTTGAGGAGAAAACTTAACAAAACATTTGACTCAATCATCAGGAAGCCAGGAATATAAGCATATAAACTCCTCAGTGCAACAGTATATACTTTCTTAACACTTTGTGCAAGTAAAAAGATATTACTGGTCCAGCCATATCCAAAGTTACTAGAACCTCTGGCCTCTTAGGAAGTAAGAACACCTTCAATACTCAAGGTTGAGGGAAAGAGTTCAATTTGGAAAGACGTTGGTCTTTTATTTAATCCTTAAGGGAAAATGGTTTGATTCTCTATTCCTATTGATCTCTAAAGAACCCATAAAACTGCTGCTAAAATAATATACTCACAGTATCAGTACAGACATTTACATATAAGAAAAGTTCAAAGTTCTATAGAAGTCTTTTATACCCTTTAAAATTCCCCTTTCGAATTTAGAGTAATGAAGTGGATCTTTTTTAAAGACAAGGCAAAGTATGTGCACATTACACTTTATATTAAAGCAAATAAACTTAACAAGTTGTGAACTTACCATCTAGTGATTTGAAGACTATCAAGTAAACGAATTTACCTAAGATTTAATAGAGGGTTACATTTAAAAAATAACTTAATATTTTAAAAATTATACTAATTAAAAATTTTAAAATTGCACTAATATCACCCCAGTAAGACTCAGATATTTATTTTCTAGAAACTGACTGGGGAGTTGGATGCCATTTCTATATATGCCCCATCTGTATCTATATCTATATCTATATCTTTATCTATATCTACTGGTTGTCTAAGAAAATTTCTGCTTCTCACTAATAAGGTAAACATTCAAAGGCCCTCAAACATTGCAACTATTAAGAGAGAAAATGAATATAAAGAAGTTTTTGGGAAAAGTCCAGATTATACTAAAAAAAAAAAAAAAGGAAAGAGAAGCCAGTTTAAATTTTTACAATAGCATAGTACTGCATAGTAGGCACTAATTTTTTTAATCTTTCATTATAAACTTTATTTGAAGGGAGTGTTTTTTTTTCAAACCCAATAAGTGGAATGAGAACAAAGGACTTTCTTCTTTAAGAGTACTTCACATTTATTATTGACACAAGCCTTCCAGCTGCATTATATCATTCGGTTTTGCAACAAACCTTATGAGATTAAGTATGGGGTCCGCCAGATCTATAGAAAAAGAAACAGACTCAGAGATTGTGCCGTTGGTAAAATCACCTAGCTAGGAAGTAGGAAAGTTAGACTTCCACTCAGGTTTCTAATCCCACATCCTGTGCTTTCACTTTCCTTCCAGGACATACGGAAGCCTGTCTTTCACACCACATCTTTCAGGGTAGTTTGTCAACTGGGTTTATGTTACAATAAAATATAACTTTCCTGCATGATTCCTTGATCTTGAACTGTTGTAACTGATCAAGGCCTATTTGTTGCCAGAGTATAAATGGTGGCAAATAATACACTTTGATCTCATTACACATGATCTATTTCCAAGCTTCAGTTCCTGTGCTGTGTACTTGTAATATTAAAGTGGTAGGAAAACAGTTTGCTCTACTTGTTTTCTTGCTCAGCTAAGAGCATCCATGAAGAAGCAACTGAATTACAGTTGAATTTATAGTTATAAATGTTATCACCAGGAAATTGTTGGAGTTGATGTTATCTTTTCTGTAATTACAAAAGAAATATCCATTCCACTGGAAGTTACCACAGTATGGGAGTAATTGCTATGCTATTACAGAATAGTTGCATGATATGATTCGTCTTTTCATCCAAACTATAAATTATGTACTAAACATAATGTAATTTATAATGAAAAACTTAACATAGTTTAAAGTAGCTACCAAATTCAAGTGGAGTTCTGTGGTCGTTGCAAAGTAATTACATAATTATTTAAGCCTCACAAACTTAGAAATTACAAAGTACTTATGAAAAGCATTACCACGAGAAGTTAAATGGAACTTAAAATAGTTACTAACCCAATTTGGGTAATGTTTTTTATTGTGCTAAATGGGCAATCCCATCATTATCTTTTTCTGAGATACCATCTAATGTATTTTAACAAATGCTTCTCATTTGTCTTTATTCTTAAAATCCTAGACTCTCAATGTTGGAAGAAAACATTTAGACCCATTCTCTACACAAACCGCGAGGCTCGTTTACAGCATTCTGAACAAGAAGTTATCAGGTTGTTTCTTGAAGCAAGGCAACCCAGGACTCTGTAAATTAATAAATAAAGTCAATGAATCAGTTAGGATTTTTTTGTTCCATGTGACTGGAGACTCAACTTACATTCAGTTAAGGAAAAAAGGAAACTTACAAGTTCAGGTAACTGAAAAGCCCAAGGTTACTGGTTCCAAGTTTGGGTCAATCTAGGTATTAAAATAATGCTCTAAGTATTCAGTCTTCTTTTAAATATCTGCTTGACAGTCTGTGTTCTTAGAGAGGCTCTCTCCCTGTTGTGGCAAGATGTCTGTCAGAAGGTTCATATGCAACCTACCAGCTCCAGAATTCCAGTAGAGAGAATTTCATTCCCAGTAATTCCACCAAAGACCTGGAATGTTCTGATTGGGATGTTCTGTATCACATATTCTCCCCTAAATCAATCACTATATACGGGTGTTCATGGGTCACATGAACACCCCTAGAACCAGAGGGTAGGGTTACTCTCAAAGGAATACTGTAATGCTGGTAAGGAAAGAAGAAAGAATGAATGCGAGGCAGAGAAACACAACAGATGTCCATGACAGGCGAGATTTATTATCCTTCCCCTAATAGAGATATTTCTCTTCCTTCCTTTTTGGAGTAGAGGACCTCTGGGAAATGTTTTCTGGTGAAAATAAAATGGATCCGGTCAACAAATTGGCCCAAGCTGGAAGCTGACATCCGTACTGTTGGCATTTACCATGAGCACACCAGAAGGGTAATTACAAATTTACAGAAGCTCTTCTTTTATTTTTCATCCAAAATGCAGCTTCTCTGCACACAATGTTCTTTAGCCTCAATCCACAGGGCATTGATTCACCAGCACCAATCTTTCAAAAGTACTTAAATTTTTCTTCTGTCTTCTTTTTAAATAGTAGCCATGCATGATTCAAGATCTCTGCCGACACCATTCATTGTCCACAGAAGGCTCTGGTGAACCACAAAGCCCTGCTATACATATGGATGACCTTAGAATCACAGGGTGGGAGAGAAGGAGCATCTTACACTCACGTGGATGAAGGAGTGACTGTGATGCTGGAGAAGCATGCTGCTCTACTCAGTAGAGTACTCAGTGGACATCTTTTATCCCTTCCAGCTGCCAAGATCTACACCTCATCCCAATGGGCAATTTTCCACCTTATGGGTTTGGTGGAAGGGACACACTTCTGTCCTCATGAAAGCTAAAAATGCCCCAAACTCACTTTCCCACCCAGTCCCCCTTGCAGCTCGCATGTGGGCATGTCACTTAGGCTCCACCAGTCAAATGCACTGACTCCAGACTTTGACCAAAGGGCGAAAGATGCAAGGAAGCAAGGTCAATTGAAAGATGGATCTTTTTTGGCAGTGAAAGCCATTGCTGGGAGATCAAGTTCTCAGAGCAAGGAAACAGCAGCGTCCGCAGCTGTGCTCAGTGCCTGGGGTCATCTATCTGCATTCATAGCTCAAGTGTGTATCTAGGGCTCAACGGCAGGGTCTCCAGGACTATCCTCCCTGGACCTACTCTGTGGTGGGACTTGGTATTACTCCCAAGGGCAGCACCTCTGAACCTGGATTTTCAGCACTCCCACAGTTTCTATGGATCCCCAATGTTGTGTGTGTGTGTGTGTTTACATAAGGCAGAATCAGTATCTGTTGCTTGCCTCCAAAAGCTCATGCTCATTTAAAAGTGTTCATCTCATGCAATCTAGATTTTCTAATATAGTGGTTGTTGCATGTGTATAGCATAGGGGAATCTTGTAACTCCAAGACTGTGTGTGAGATACATAACTAATTTCATTTGTAGTCTTCTTCACTGTACTCACTTTGGCAGCACATATACTAAAATTGTAGTCTTCCTAACTGTGAAATGAAGGGAATGATAGCTGCTTTCTTTTTTTTTTTTAAAGATTTTATTTATTTATTTGACAGAGAGAGAGATCACAAGCAGGCAGAGAGGCAGGCAGAGAGAGAGGAGGAAGCAGGCTCCCTGCTGAGCAGAGAGCCCAATGCGGGCCTCAATCTCAGGACCCTGAGATCATGACCTGAGCCGAAGGCAGTGGCTTAACCCACTGAGCCACCCAGGCGCCCATGATAGCTGCTTTCTAAGACGGCTGCAAAGTAAAGCACTTTATAGCTTTGGGGTTCACACTTACAAAGGAAAACAAAATAAGCATATCTCTGGAACATAATAAAGTGTCACTAGGATGTTTTAAACTTCAGAAAGAATCTTAGTAGTGTAGAGGCATGACTTCTAAATGATAAGACACATTTACTCTCTTAGAGACATAAAATGAGGGATTTATATTTAACAACTGAAATTCTGTCATAAAGAACATTTAAGGATTTTTAAATTTTATAATTTTCTAACCTCTTTAAATAATTTTATCAGCAATAGTGGCATCGATAAAGGGTGGAAAAAAGCTCTGCTTGGTGGGGAAGTGACTTACAGGTGTTTCTGAGATATCGCTCTTGGAGGAGGGGGTAGGGAGTGCCCTCCACTGGGTTAACTTACAGTTTCAATCTCTATAAAAATATAAAACCTAAGTTGTGATTCCCATCACTTACACTTTACTGTGCCTATTAGGTCTGATCAGAGGTTGGTGTAAAGGTAGGGAACAGAAGAGCATAGCGTTTTAATACTGAGAGAGAGGGCTCTTCACAGTTGAATTTGGTGGGGAGGGGAATAACACCAGAGAGGTACCTGGGCTACCCAGAGATGGGAAGAGTGAATTTTCCATCATACCTTTAGCCTCCTGAAAATTAGTGATTGACTCCTGGTTTGCTATGGAATTTTACTGCAAAACCAAAAATGTATGTGCTTATTTTCCTTTTGGACTATAATTATGACGGAAAATGCTCCCCCAGCTTTTGCAGGCATGAACCCTCCCCAATACACATACGATTGTACCAGAAATTGAAGATGACAGCCATGTAGAGGGATTGAGAAAGAAGAGAGAGGGAAAAAAGCCCATGTTACTAAGTTAATAACCAGAAGAACATCTAAATAGGGGCAGTTCCCTTGCAATACCACATACTATTTCTTAAACAGAGTCAGTCTGTGGTTTGTAATCAAGTGTCTGAATTCTGAATTTATAGGCCCCAGGATGGTAAGTGTGGTTATATGGTATTTAGCAATTTTGTGTGGTGTTGTGCTAAATATGGAAAAGTCAGAAAAGTATTTCGGTGCTTTTCCTTTGAGTCTACTCTGAAAGTTGGGTTGGGTGATGCTTAAAAAAAATAAAAACACCAGCCTGGCAAGGGGCGATCAGGTTTATCTGCTTTGGAACTTTAATTTTGTTTGAGACACATCTTTTTAGAATATATCTAAATTAACTTCTTCCTTCTGGCTCATGAAATTGTAGCCATTTCTCAAAATCCTGAAATACCCACAACGTGGAGATGAATTTCTGCTCAGTATAACAGAAAGGATGTCGTGATGTTTACGATCTGCTCATAGGTCAGAGATGAGGTCTCTGGCCATCATTCTTGGAGGTCTTAAGCACAGGATGAAGGCTCACTATCCAGAGACTTGGGCTCTAAATGCACATCCCAATGTGTTCAAGGGCCAGAAGATACAGTGGATAGAAGCAGAGCCTGACAGTCTAGGGTTCAAAGATCGGCTCTCTCACTTGCTGATACAGAATTTGAGGGGGAAAAAAAAAGGCAGTGACCTAGAACAGCCTTCCTAAACCCAAGATTTATCAATGGTGAGGTTATAGATTTGAAATAAAATCAAAATGTTCACACCCTCTATACCAAATCCCAGTCTTTCAGGGTCTGGGGTGGTTTAGAAACTCCACAGCTACTGATATTTTACATTTAAATCTTTTACTTCGTTTAGGAAAATTATACAAAGTGTTCAACGTATGTTCTCCAGAGTCACACCTCCTTTTTGGCCCCAGATTATATTAATGGACATCCAATATCCCACCATTTTCACAACAGCTGATTCCAAAAGTCTTTTGACCGTCTTTAAAACATATTTAAACATATTTAAAACATCTTAGAAGTAAAAAGATTTGTTGGTAGTTAGTATATTAGATGATTGCACCTTAAGTTCTAAAAGCATTTCCTTCCAAAATGTCTTAAGTCTATATGTCTATGTATTTATGTTTATATATAATATGTCTATATGTCCTAAATCTATGTAATAAGAACAATATCAACTTAGGTCTCAGGGAGTTTGAGTAACCACTGGCTCTGCCACCAGCTCACCTATCTGTTGCCCTTGCTGCACAAGTTATTTAGTTTTCTAATCTTTAAAATGAAGATAACAATGCTTACCTCCAACAAAAGCTGTTAGATTAGAGATTATAAAGCCTGATAGAAGAGTCTAGCACATGGTAGACATTCAAAAAATTATAACAAAACAGAAATGGTAACATGATTATTGTAGGAGTGCAGTCACTTAAAGTAACCACTTTGCAGAAAAAAAAATAATTGTTTAGATGTGTATGTTACGGTACGTGCTTTAGGACATCTGTTTTATTTCCGTACAGAAAAATCAACTACAAACTGTTGAGACTTTTTTAGATGGTTATAGAGCCTTCCATTTCTGGTTCATGCATTCATTCAATGATCCAACAGCACTATTAAATATACTCATGACTGCAATTTATTTGGATTATCCTCAGGTAATGAGCCTCACTCAGTGTTGTCAAGTTGGCATACTCCCTCTTCACCCAGGCAGAACTCCTGAGAACAACTGAAATGCTGGTCAGGTGCTCTGACCATAGTAAGATACGAATCACTGTAGCATAAAACAACATTAGATCTGTCCTTGTGATGTGATGTTGACCATGGCCCTTTCCCTTCCTCCGAAGTTCCTGGCCTTGGCACACTCATCTCTAGTCCTGAGGATGGTAGCAAAGTTGGAAATTCTTCTCCCAGAGGTTTCTTGTTTCTGTGGCTGTTGGCTGCCCAGTGTCCTGCCTCCTTGGTTCCAGGGGAAGCTGGGCAGCTGCTGCCCATCCTCAACCCTGTGCCTGCCTCTCTTTCCTGAGTGACACACAGCCCTCTCATTCCCCAGGGCAGGGTCTTTGTGTGGTTTTCTCCCTTGTGTTTACCGTTATAGTCACAATCACCATTTTCCTTTGCTGGTCAGACAGTCAGACCTGGTTTCCTTTGTGCTCACTCCTTTAGAAGTCGTCCATGGCCCCTCTCTCTAGCACACATTGTCGTGTTAGCCATTGGTTGATGAGCTGCCACATTTTAGGACAGTTTTCTAAAGGATGTGAGTGGGATACGTGCAAAAGTTTTAAAAAGCAAACATGTGAGAAAATAATTAATTTGGCCTAAAGAGAATGAAGCAGCTTTCACAAAGGAGCTAAGATTTGATAGGTGAATAAGAACGCCACAAAGAGGAGAAGAAATATAATTTCAGGCAGAAGGAATGAAAAAATCAAAGGCACAAAATCATGAAAATCCATAAGGTCAGGAAATCATGTTCACTGTGAGCAATGTGTACAACTGTAGTAAAGTATAACCAGAGATGAGCTGGGAAAGGAAAGTTGGGGCCAAACCACATAGGCCAGCCTATGCAGCTCATACTCACGCTGTTGACAATAGGAAGTCACCAGAAATGTTAGACATGGCAGTGACATGATAGAGCTGCACTTTAAAGGTGAATGTTTTAGCACTGTGGGAGTCAGTGAGAAAGAAGGGAGTCTAGAGATGAAGAAATTAGTCAAGAGTTATTTGAAAATTGCAAGTTAGTAAGAAAGAGCTTGAACTTTGGGTGCAAGGGGAAAAGAGGAGGCAGTTGAATCAAGAGATACTTCAAAGGAGAAAGAGGATGAAAAGACTAATTGAAATTGAAAATATATAGAAGCCAAAGATAATTCTGAGATGACATTTTTAATTCCTATGCTCTCTTCTGATAAATGATAGATAGATGATAGATAAAAGTAGATAGGTAGAAGTAGACTGGTAGAGGAAAATATCTATGTATATCTTATATATTTATATGTCTATATCTATATAGATACAGAGATCTTCAGCTTACTTTCACCAGCACCCTTTCTAAAAATCTGAACACCTGCATATAATACGCTATCATGATGACAAAGCACACAGTACTCACACAATACACTAGACGAGCTTCAAGGAGCTCATCGTTTTCTCAGAAGAGCTTGGGCATCTGGAATAAGTTACAGGGAGGTTATGGAATTTTCTTCCCTGGAGGTCTTTTACAACAAACTAGATACCCATCTGTCTATGATGGCTTAGGTGTGGTCCTCTCTGAAGCCTGGGAGGTGACCTATTGAGCTCTTGTGATCTCTTCCAGGCCTACAATTCTATGCTTCTACATCATTTTATGGCTTAACCCCAAAGTATATTATTCATTTGATAAAATAAATAATAAGATAAAACTTGGAAATTTTTTTTGTGGACACTGTCATAGAATATATTCTGGAAATTCTTAAAATTAACTAGTGAGTTCACTAAATAAATTATGAATAATGTCATTGGTTGGGATTTCCCAATGTGTGTTTGATGGAACTAGTGTTGCAATACTTCTGCTTCAAAAATGGGAAACGATGGAAATTCACAGTATATATTAGCTTATCAAAGCACTGAGATGTTCTATATAGGAAAGAAGCTTTTCTGACTTTCACCTAGAGTGACTCCAAACTTTTAGAAGAAGAAAAAAGAGAGAGGTATATATCTATATCTCTATATGGCTATCAATATCTATCTATCATTTATCTAGTTTTTAATTTCATTTGAAATTGGGGTTTAATAAAACCCATTTTGCTAAATATTATTCTGACCTATTCTTCCTATCATAAGAATATCTGGGCTGGGTATATAACATTTAAACTTATCCAAGGATGATCTTTGGTTAATCTGGCAATTGAGTTACCTTAAAATTATAGTTGGCTTCCCTATAAAGTGGGGATAATAACAGTTATCTCATAAGGTTGTTAAGAGGATTAAATAAAATGAAATGTGTAAAGCACCTGGCACAAGGCCTGGTACCAGTAAATACTCCATAAATGTTAGTTTCCTACCTTCTGCTTATCCACTAAGTTCTGGTATCTAGTATATCTTGCAAGTGAATTAAATAGTTCAGGTACAGAAGGTCAAGTGATTGTTCCTCAATACTCACAACTATATAGAGATAGGCATTATGTGCATAAGGATCACTCTGCAAAAGTAAGAATATTTCTTTTTCTTTTTTTAAAATATTTTATTTATTTACTTGACAGACAGAGATCACAAGTAGGCAGAGAGGCAGGCAGGGAGAGAGGGGTAAGCAGGAATCAGGCTCCCTGCTGAGCAGAGGGCCCGATGTGGGGCTTGATCTCAGGACCCTGGGATCATGACCTGAACTGAAGGCAGAGGCTTTAACCCACTGAGCAAGTGGGTGCCCCAAAAGTAAGAATATTTCTAGAAGTGGTGGCATCATGGGTGGTTTGGTTCATTTTTTAAAAACTTCATGGGCTTTATTTTTCAGAGCAGTTTCAGGTTCACAGAAAAACTAAGAAAAAAGTATAGAGTTCCCACTCACTCCATTTCCCCACACACATACAGCCTCTCTTGCCATTAACATTCTACACCAGGATGGTACATTTGTTACAATCAATGAACCAACAATGACAGATCATTATCAATCAAAGTCCCTAGTTTACATTAGGGTTCACCAGTGGTGTCGTACATTCTGTAGGTTTTGACAAATGTATAATGACATATATTCACCCTTACAGTATCCTACAAAGTAGTTTCACTGCCTTAAAAATTCCCTGTGCTCTACCTATTCATTTTTCCTTTCTCCCAAGCCCCTGGCAACCACTGGTCTTTCTACATAATGTAGTAGGTAACTTTTTCAAATTGGCTTCCTTCATTTAGTGATATCCTGAACCCTCTTTTAAGGGCCTTCCAACTGATTAAGTCAAACCCACCCAAGATGATCTCCCTTTTGATTAACATAAAGTCAACCAATTAGGTTGGTTAGACACATCTGCCTTTAAGGTTCTCCTGTACCTTTTTTTAAACAGTCTTACTAGAATATATCTTTTACTAGAATAATATCTTTTAAATGTAAGAAAATAAGTTGAAAATGGACAAGCAAATAGAAGAAATGAACCAAAGAAAAACTTAAAAATGGATATTGGGAGTTAGGGACCCTACTAGAGTAGCCCAGCCATACCTATTTTGCATTTTCCCATACTGCTGAGTCCCATCTCCTGGCAGACAATTTCAAGTCATCCTACTCTGTAGTTTCCTACCTGGTTTCTCTCCCTGGGCTTCTGCCTTATTCTTCTGAGCGTTCAAATGCCTTTTTTTTTCAGGGTTCCCTGACAGTCCTAGGACAGAGCAATCCTAGTGAGAAAAGCCAAGAAATAGCTCCTGTTTATTTAATACTTACTATGTGTCCAGCACCATACTAAGCATTCTACATATATTATTTCATTTAATCTTCATATCAATGCCACAAGATAGGTATATATCTCTACATTTTGGAGATGTGCAAATTGAACCTAACAGTGCACAGGTAAGAACTGTCAAAATCAAGAATCAAGTCCATGATGGCCTCTTTCAAACTCTACTACAAATCACTGCTTTATGCCATGAATGGTAACCTAAATGCCACACATCAGTGATTCCCTAGTGTTAATCCTGCCTTTAATGATGGAGTTTTCAAAATGAAACAAGATGGGATTGGGAGGAATACAAACCATAAGAGACTCTTAATCTCAGGAAACAAACTGAGTGTTGCTGGGGGTGGGTGGGGGAGGGATGGGGTGGTTGGATTATGGACATTGGGGAGGGTATGTGTTATGGTGGGTGCTGTGAAATGTGTAAGCCTGATGATTTCACAGACCTGTATCCCTAAAACAAATAATACATTATATGTTAATTAAAACAAATGATGGGGTTTTCACTAGTATGCACCGTCCTGACTATTTCTTGTTGGGCAATCACACTCTAGTATCCCAGGTGTGGGAGTCAACCAAGCGAGGGGCCAGCTTCTGCCCTCTCCCTGAAGTGATCACTGCTACATTCCTGACCTATCCTCTAGCACAGGGTTTTCGAACCCTCAAGGGAAAAAGTGGGGGAAGGTTGTGGGTTTCACAATTCTATTTCTTAGAGCAAAACTGGTTATTCTAAAATGAGCAAAATAGCAGTAAGTTGGCTTCCAATTTTTATGGAAATCTGACTTTTGGTAAAGATTTTTAACTGAAAAAAAAAAAAGCTAAGACAAGATTGCGATAAAAAACAAAGTACTGCATTAAGATGGACATCAAGTTCTACCACAAGGTATACTGACCAATAGAGCCCACAAAACAATGTCACACATATTTAACATAAAACACAATTTTAGGGGTGCCTGGGTGGCTCAGTTAATTAAACATCTGACTCTTGATTTTGGTTCATGTTATGGTCTCAGAGTTGTGAGATCGAACCCCGCATCAGGCTCTGTGCTTGGCTGGGAGTCTGCTTGAGATTCTCTCTTCCTCTATTCCACCGCCCGCTTCTCCCCCACCCCAGTGCAATCAATCAATCAATCAATCGGTAAAATCTTTTAAAAATTTTACATTGCAATTTTCAGAATTTGAATTTTTAAATAATGGCTCTTTGAAAAATCAGCTTTTCGAGGTTTAATTTCAATAAAATTCACTGATTTTAACTTAACAGTTCAGAATTTTGCTGAATGTAATCAGTCATGTACTCACTATTGCACTCAAGATAAAGAATATTTCCTTCAGGCCAAAAGTCCCCCCTATTTCTGCATCTGTGCATTAGGCCTCTCTCTTTACCTTTGGCCCCAGGCAACCACTGAGCTTTTAATGCCTATAGTTTTTCCTTCTGTATAATTTCATATGAGTGAATTCATATAGTATATGCTATTTTGTGTAAGGCCTCTTTCATACAGTGTAATGCTTTTTAAATTCATACATGCTGTTGGATATATCAGCAGTTCATTCCTTTTTGCTGTGAAATGGTTTTGTATTGCGTGGGCATACCACAGTGTATTTATTCACCTATTAGTAGATATTGAGTAGTGTTCTGTTTGGGGCATTAATGAAAAAAGCTGCTACAAACATTTACATAAAAGCCTATGTAGGGAACCTATATTTTCATTTTTCTTGGGTAAATGCTTATAATTCCTGAGCCATATGGTTAGTCTATATTTAGCTTTAACTTTATAAAGTTAACTGTTTTGCATAGTGGTTGCAACATTTTGCATTCTCACTACAATGTATGAAAATTCCAGCTGCTCAGCATACTTGTCAGCCCTTGGTATTATCAGTCTTTTAATTCTAGCCATTCAGTTAGGTATGTAGTAGAATCTCTTGATTACTACTCATTTTGAATATGTACTTATTTACATTTATATGTTATCATTGTGAAGTGTCAAAATCTTCTGCTCGGTTTTTCATTGGGTTGTTTATGCTTTTGCCTATTGAGTTGTAAGTGTTCCTTATATATTTTGAGTACAAATCCTTTATCAGGTATATATTCTGCAAATATTGTTTTCCACTGTGTGGCTCCTTTTTTATTTCCTTAACAGTATACTTTGAAGAGCAAAATGATTCATTCTAGTGTCCAGCTTATGAAGTTTTTTTTCATGGTTCATGCTTTTTGTGTCCTATATATAGTCTTTGACGAACTCAATGTTACAAAGATTTCCTCCTATGTCATCTCCTGGAAGATTTATGGTTTCAGCACTTAGGTTTAGGTCTGTGATATACATATAGTGTGAGGTAAAGTTTCTAAGTTGATATTTTCTATATAGATATCTGGTTGTTTCAGCACCATTTGTTGAAAAGGCTATCTCCATTGAATTATCTTAGCACTTTTATTGAACATCAATTGACCATACATGTGTCAGTCTACTTCTGAGCTCCCTATTCTATTACATTGATTTACATGTCTATATCACACTGTCTTAATCTCTGTAGCATCATAGTAAGACTTGAAATCAGACAGTATAAATACTTCAACTTTTTTCCTACCCTTTCAAGAGTGTATAGATTGCTTTATGTCCTTTGAATTTTCATACAAATTTTAGAATCAGCTTCTCTTGTCAAGAACAAGACAAGGCTGTCCAGTCTCAGCACTGTTATTTAACATAATACTGGAAGCCCTAGCCACAGCAATCAGACAACAAAAAGAAATAAAAGCCATCCAAATCATCAAGGAAGAAGTAAAACTTCCAATTTCTGAAGATGACATTGTACTCTATATAGAAAAAGCAAAAGACTCCACCATAAAACTGCTAGAACTGATAAATGAATTCAGTAAAGTTTCAGTATACAAAATCAACATACAGAAATCTATTGCATTTCTATACACCAATAATGAAGCAGCAGAAAGAGAAATTAAAGAGTCAATTCTGTATACAATAGCACCAGAATAAGATACCTATGAATAAACCTAACCAAAGAGGTGAGAGACCCACCTTCTGAAAACTATAAAACAATAATGAAAGAAATTGAAGATGACACAAAGAAATGGAAAAATATTCCATGCTCATAGACTGGAAGAATGAATATTGTTAAAATGTCTGTACTACTCAAAGCAGTCTACACATTTAATTCAATCCCCACCAAGTACCAACAGCATTTTTCAGAGAGCTAGAACAAACAATCATAAAATTTGTATGGAAGCACAGAAGACCCCAAATAGCCAAAGTAAATTTGAAAAAGAAAAACAAAGCGGGAGGCATCAGAGTTCCAGACTTGAAGATATATTACAAAGCAGGGCGCCTAGGTGGCTCAGTGGGTTAAGCCTCTGCCTTCGGCTCAGGTCATGATCTCAGGGTCCTGGGTTCGAGCCCCACATGGGGCTCTCTGCTCAGCAGGGAGCCTGCTTCTTCCTCTCTCTCTGCTTGCCTCTCTGTCTACTTGTGATCTCACTCTCTGTGTCAAATAAATAAATAAACTCTTTTTTAAAAAAAGTTATATTACAAAGTTATAATGATCAAAACATTATGGTACTGGTGCAAAAATAGCCATTTATTTCAATGCAACAGAACAGAAAACCCAGTAATGAACCCACAATAATATGGTCTATTAATCTTCAACAAAACAGAAAACAATATCCAATGAGAAAAAGACATTCTGTTCAACAAATGGTGTTGGAAAATCTGGACAATAACGTGCAAAAGAATGAAACTGGACCATTCTCCTATACCACACACAAAATAAATCCAAAATGGGTTAAGACCTAAATATGTGACCTGAAATAATTTCTTTTACATCAGCCATCGCAACATTTTTCTAAATACATCTGCAGAGGCAATGGAAACAAAGGCAAAAATGAACTATGGGGACTTCATCAAAATAAAAACCTTCTGCACAGTGAAGAAAACAATTAACAAAACTAAAAGGCAACCTATGGAATGGAGAAGATATATGCAAATTACACATCTCATAAAAGGTTAGTATCTAAAATCTATAAGTAACTTAAAAAACTCAACACCCCAAAAATAAATAATCCAATTAAAAAATGGTCAGAAGGCATGAATAGACATTTTTCCAAAGAAGCTGTACAGGTAGGGAACAGACGCATGAAAAGATGCTCAACATCACTGATCATTAGGGAAATACAAATCAAAACTACAACAAGATATCACCTTACAACTGTCAGAATAGCAAAAATCATCAACACAAGAAACAATAGGTGTTGGCAAGGATGTGGAGAAAGGGGAACCCTCTTGGCCTGTTGGTGGGAACGCAAACTGTTGTAGCCATTCTGGAAAACAATATGAAGTTTCCTCAAAAAGTTGAAGGTAGAACCCTATGATCCAGCAACTGTACAACTAGGTATTTATCTAAGGAATAAAAAAATACTCAAAGGGATTCATGTTCCCCAATGTTTGTAGCAGCATTATCTACAAAAGCCAAATTATGGAAAGAGTCCAAGTGTCTATTGAATAATGAATAGATAGATCTGGCATATATACACAATGAAATATTACTCAGCCATCAACAAGAATTGCCTTTTGCAACAACATGGATAGAGGTAGAATATATTATGTTTAGTGAAGTAAGTCAGTCAAAGATAGTGATAATTTGTGTTTTCTTTTTCCCCGCAATAAATCTTTCTGGTTTTTAACCAATATATGGATCTTCTCAAATAAGCTCTTAGATATATTCATTTTCTCTATTGCTTGGGTAGTTTCATTTTTCTTAAATGTTATTAGTTTCTGTACTTAATTTCTACTTTTTTCCACTTAATTACTGATGTTCTGCTGTTTCTAGTTTCTCCAGATGGAAGATTTGATCATTGAATTTACAACTTTTTCTCTGTAATAATATAGTTTTTAAATGCTATAAATTTTTCTTTTAAGTGTACTATTTTAAATTAATCTCATAATTTAATACACAATGCATAAGTTGTGTTTTCTTTTTCACTTATATAAAACTCTTCCACAATTTTTTAAATTTCTCTTATGATGTATTTCTTGAGCCATGAATTTTCAATTTAGGTAAGTGCTATTTAATTTCTATTTATTGATTTTCCAGAAATATTTTCCATAATTGATTTCTAGTTTAATGTCACTGTTATCAGGAAGAAGTACTCTGAAATACTTAAGATACTTAAAACCTTTTAAAATTTTTGAAATTTATTTTATGACACAGAATACTGTCTGTTTTTGTTACTGTCCCACATACACTTGATAAAATTATATATGATGTTGTTGGGAGGAGTGTTGTATAAATCATCATAGAAATGCATCTGTCTTAGTCTGTTTGGGCTGCTATAACAAAATATCGCAGACTGGGTGGTTTATAAATAGCAGGAACTTATTGCTTATAGTTCTAGAAGCTGGAAAGATCAGGGTGCCAGCATGGTTGAATGAAGACCCTCTTTTCGACTGCAGACTTCTTATGGTATTCCCACTTGCAAAAAGGGACTAGGGGCACTAGTCCTGTTCATAAGAGCTCTACTTCATGTTCTTATGACCTCCCAAACTCCCCATCTCCTAATACCACCACATTTGGGGTAGATTTCACATATGAATTTTAGAAGGGACACAAACATTCAGACCATAGCAACTTCCTAATGATGTCATCTTCCCATTTCTTTCTTTCTTTCTTTCTTTCTTTCTTTCTTTCTTTGATAGAGAGAGATCACAAGTAGGCAGAGAGGCAGGCAGAGAGAGAGAAGGGGGAAGCAGGCTCCCCGCTGAGCAGAGAGCCCGATGTGGGGCTCGATCCCAGGACCCTGAGACCATGACCCGAGCTGAAGGCAGAGGCTTAAACCACTGAGCCACCCAGACGCCCCTTCCCATTTCTCAAAAATATCCTTGTCTTCTAAAGTGTGCACAGGTCTGGTATTGGAACAACTGCAACTTCTGGTTTCTCAGCTGATGTTCTGAATTTGAATTCTTCTTGTAGCACTATGTCCCAATTTCCTTATTCATAAAATGGAAATTAAAATAATATGGCCTCCTAGGCCAACTATAAATTGAAATAACATACTGAGGGCAGGGAATGGGTATGTGGAGGGAAAAGAAAGATATAATCTTTATCTTTTTTTTTAAGTCGAGATATTTTATAGGAAATCTGTATGTGCTCGTCAGTTAGTGTGGCCTCCCCTTCCCCAACACATTCCAATTTTTAAACAGATATTGAGATCTCAATTTTTTCCAAAATTAAAAAAGTCTAGAGCTACCTCTCTATATTATTAGAAACATCCATGAAGAGTCTTTTCCTTTTCTCCCCACCCTCCAAGTAATTTGTTAGTATCATTAAGTTAATTGTTACATTACATTGTAATAGAATGACTTGGGTTGCTTGTGGCCATGCTCTTGCCACATCCCTGAATGCCCTATTTATTATTGGTTCTCAATTTAAAAATTGTATCATAGATCAGCTTCTTAAGCATTGATAGCTTGCTTTCCTCCAAGTAAAAAATAATTTCACCATCTTTTCTGAAAAGTCATGGTTCATTGTTCAAACCCAATATTCTAAATTTAAAAACCATAGCATACAGTTCTGTAGGAGGGAGACAGGGTACACTAAAGTGCTGACTCATCATAGAGTACCACTCTGATTAAGTCCTAAAACTGGTCCAAATTATGACCTTATTCAAAATGAACCTCTACCACAGAGAATGAAGTCACTGAGCAGGCAGAAATACAGGCTGCATGCCACGGCTATCTGCAATGCTTTGAACTGGTAGCAGGGTGATTTGGACTAAAATTCAGCTCCAACCAATCTAAAACCCAATCAAAACCACTATAGATTCCTCTACAGTGGGTGGAGGAAGGCATCCTCCATTCCCTGACTTAAAATCATACAGTCTTGCTAGGATCTGTGACTTAAGAGAAAGGTAAACATGTCACACTATGTCAGGAGCAAGGACTCCAACAAAAGAAGCACATCTTGGAAAGGAGTGGATCCAAAGATGTGAACATATGAACAGACATTTCTGGGGGAAATACAATAATACCTTTCACAGATCCAGAAGAGTGGAACCACTGGGAAGGTAGGTGGGTGCCCAGACTTCACCCACTTTCACTATGTTGCTACCTTGCTCTCATCTAAGGGCTTCTATTGCTCTAGGAAATAAATGGAGAATATAGCTGGGAATGTGTCTACACCCTGGACCTCCTTCTATCAGTAATGTTCCTGGGAATACAGGCAAAGCACTTCATTTTGTGGAAGTCAGAAGCAATACAAAGTTGGCAAAGTGTGTGTTGAGCTCTGTTTAAGCACTGGGACAATTCAAAGAAGGCTTAGCTTCTGTGCTCAAATACCTTATCTTCCGACAAGAAGATAAGGAAAACTCATTTGAAACAAGAGTGAAAAAAATAAGGTTATACATAATATAGTGCTAAATCATCACTCCATTAATCACATTCCATTTCATTTAATTTGCACACCTTGCCTCACATAAATACATAAAGAGACAGAAATTCTCTTCATTCCTCTTACTGCTTATGTGAAGGCTACTTGAGGACAGGGGTCCATGTCTCTCGCTTGCCTTTACCATTATGCCCTGACCCTGATATATATAATATTCTACTTATTTTAAGTGGTTTTTTAAGTGGTTAAGAGTAATAAGAAATATTATATTTTAATATTTAATATTTTAAATATTAAAATATTTATATTTTAATTTATTATAATATTTAATATTTCTTATTATATATTTTAAGTGGTTAAGAGTAATAAGAAAAAGAGATTAATAGAGATGAAGTAGTCACAAAATTCAATGTAAAAATCTTAATCTTGAAACTAGGATTTGGCACACAGGAGGCTTGCAATATGTATGCTGTGGTTGAATGAAAGGATTGAAGAGATAAATAAAATATTCCCAGGGAGAAAATAACATCAGCAGAGAGACATGAGAATGGCATTGATGAATCTGAGAGAGATTAGCCAAACTAGAGCTAAAGTTGGATCACATGAAACAACAGGAAGTAAGGTTCACTAGGATGGACAAATTATGGGTCTGGGAAACTCAGGAGAGAAGCTTGGGTTTGATGTCCTAGAAAACAGGGAGTCTTTGAAGGTTTGGGGACCACTGAACTGTGGAACAAGAGTGTCTGAGGAAGATGAACAGCCGTGGCCAGAAGACAAGTTAGTGAAGAAGAGGGGGCCTCTCTGAGTCTAGCTGTGAACCCGTGAGGGCCATCCAGGTGTGAAGTGATGGCTGGGACGGGCAGGGGTTGGGGGGAGGTGTTGGAAAGGAAGGGGTGTGGATAAGAGGCATTTCAGAGGAAGACTCAGCAGGATTTAATAAACACTTTTCAGTAGATCAGAATCTCTGGGCTTACCACGTCTGCAACAGAAGAGATAAGAAAATGACTAACACTTGGAGAAGAAGCAAAAGATAGAAGGCTTAAGGAATGGAAGCCAGGCCTGGGGGTCAGCAACCCATGACCTTGCCCAGTGCACTTGTTAATTCATTCCTTAAAATCAGAAGGTAGCCTAACCATTCCAACTTGCTAGCCTCTTGCCTTCTGCTGTTGTATAAGGTCTAAGATGCAAAGAGAAAAGAAAACCTAGTCCTTGTCAGTAGCAGCCTTTCAGGAGCTTTCTGGAAGCTGCCAATCTCTCAAGGCAGAATTCTCCTGAACTTGCCAAACTCTCCTCACCTTGTCATCTTTCCTCTGAGGCCAAGAACACCCTGAGACAAGCACCCAAGAATGCCTTTACCTGCTGGAATATTTGGGTCCCTGAACAATAGGAGCAGGTGACAACAGTTCTCAGTTCTTATTTCAGCACACACTCAGTGTGAAGTGTAGAAAGCATGAACTCACTGAGTTGTAGAAATCCATTTCAGCTTATCTACAAACGAAAGCACAGTAGAATTAAATTAAAGCAGAAAGTGAACTACAAAAACCTCATCCATTATGCGTTTTCTTTGACCTTTTCTATTTGTGAGAATCTCTGTTAGGTGGAGATACTGCATTTGCTGTAGATTCTGCCATCGGAGGGTCTCATTAATGCTCCCAGCATGCCTTTATCTGTTCAAGAGGAAAGAATGACTTCCGTGAAAAGATAGTGGTATAGCCATGCAGCATTCAGCGAAATGATGCCATGGAATGATGTGCATGATAAAACTCATGATAAAATGTCATCTGCTTCAAAAAATAAATGTTAATTGTATAACATGACAAAGCTGTTAACTTATGTTACGGTGGCAATTATATATTGCAGTATATAAATATATCAAAACAACCAACGCATTATACACCTTAAACTTACATAATGTTATAGGCAAATGATATCTAAGTAAAAATAAATTAAAAAAAAAAAAACCTTGATCCACGTGGACAAAGCTCAAAAACAAAACAGACAGGTTACAAAAGGATATATATGTCAAAATTCTATTACATAGTCAAAAAAATCTTGGAACACTTCTCTTTTTTTTTTTTTTTTTGTTAGGGACCCATTAATGCATAAGAAAATTGAAAAGCTTGTATCTGGAAGCGGGGGAGAGAGATGGGGTATGGGAAAACAGAATGGGGTGTACACAGGGGCTTCAGCTATACTAGAATGATTCATTTCTTGAGCTGGGTTGGGTACATGGGTATTCATTACATCATTCCTTTTGCCTTTCTGTACTTTGAAATATTTAACAATGTATTTTCTTTAAGCCTTCAGTTCTTTCCTGGGAAGAAGGGTGGAAGCCCAGGGTAAAGCTGCAACAGGTTTCCAAGCTGGAGCTTTCCACCACCTAGAAGCCTCCTCTCATTGTTTTCCCTCCTTAGTGCAGGAGAGACCCACTTCCACAGCAAGGAGACAAAAACAGAGAGAGGAGACTTTGGCATGAAGCCTTGAGTTATTAAAAGGACAAATACCTTTCATTCAACCCTTACTAGTAAACTTTTAAAAGTCCATACATTTTTATTTTTACTGGACCGGAGTTCCATTCCAGGAGGAGGGGCATCATTTCTTTGCATTCCTGAGCAGGGGAAGGGGTTTCCTCCCATTACAATGCTTAAGAGGGCAAACATGTGAGAGTCACCCAAAATGCTCAAATGCCTGTGCCTTGCTGGCCCACAGAAAGGGGATTAGTAAAGCACCATTAACCCCACAGTGAAAACACATCAGTTTAGGGTTTTCTTTCATCCTAAACCCAGTTTATAAACACAGCCTTATCACAAGGGAATGTTTATCTGCATGTGTTATGAGTAGGTTCCCAAAAAGCAACAGTAGCTAATGAAATTGAGTATGATGGAAAATCTATCTGCTCCTTCCAGCAAAAAACGACCCAGTAGACAGGCCAGAATGTGGTTTAGTTTAAGCGTCTTCATTGTAGTTTATTTAGAAGCTTTATTAAGAAGTTAAAGAGAGCCAGAGGTTTGAACCTAAGAATCTCCTACTTTTCCAATTACTTACACCAAATTTCTAAAGCAAGTCAGAAGATTGAACTTTTTAATGGCTTTCCAGAGCCAAGAGTTAAGACACATTCCAGTAATTTACGATCATTTATCTGAGAAGTGGTTGATGACAAAGGAAACTTAATTACAACTTTCCTCTCCTCCTACTTCCAACCACCCAAGAGGTCCTTGAGCTTCTGATTGTTTTTATTTACACTAAACTTCCTGAGGCTAATTTGACTAAAGACCTTAACTAATCTTGACTTTCCTAAAAGCTTTCCTTCAAGGGTTAATAATGTTTGTCTATCGCTATCATTATTTCTCACTGGAGGGTCACATTTGTTATGCATAATTACTAATGAAATGATGAAACAAATGGAGAAACAGTGCAGACTGTCACTCCCAAAGGGCCAATGTGTAAATTTAACTGTGTCTCAGTTCTCCAACATTGTGCGTGTAAATCTGTTCAGTATGTGCCATACAACATTTCTGACAATGCCAGGATCACAACTAAAGAGACTGGAAAGCAACATGTAACTTAGCATCTATTCTTTTTCCTTGTGTGTGGGTCGGGGAAGGGGCAGGTCAATAATGTAACTGTACAATAATTTCTAAACCAGAACCTGGAGCCTGTGGGCTTTGAACAGTTGATAAAATCAGAAAGACAAGAATATTTGGTTAGAACTCTCCTGGAGTTTTTGGGATATGCGGTTTCCATGGATAACTGAGGGTCGAAGCAGGGAGACCCAAATATACACACTAGGACTCCCATGTGGAGAAAGAGAACTTTTTAAATTTTCTCTAACTGACAACTCTTCTCTTGATCTCCTCTGTCTTCCTAGGACAGACGACTTACCCTATTCCTTTCAAGTTTATACAGTCTGATCTAATGCTCTGCACCAGACCTGAGCATTACTATCTCAGCTACTATCGACTTGTCCCATCTGGTTTATATATGAACCATCCAGGGCTTCTATACCCCCTTCCCTTTCTCCTGTCTTTCTCCTTTGGAGTTAATCTAATATTCCGGCTGAGTTTTACATTGTCCTGGCATTGAGAGGGTGCATCTAGTCCTGAGGAATCCCTGGTTTGGGTTTCTCATCTCACTTGGTCTTTGAGTATCAACTCTCTCCTTGCCATGCCTGCTGTGGTGTAACTTTTACCTGAGAGTGTCAGCTGGAATCCACAGACTTCTCCACTCCTTCTGCTTTGTTGTAGAGCTCTTGCCTCCTATCCTGAACCAAGCCCTCTCTGATTCAGTATTTGTTTGCCCTTCTGGATCCTGCCTTTCTCCTGAGAATTCTCAGTTACTTTCTCTGTACTGCTATATAGTGTATGGATGGGGTTCTGGAGACTACCCAGACCTACCTCCAGAGCACCTCCCTGAGAACTTTCCATTTTATTGTTTTAATCCCATGGGCTGGATTTCTCTGAATGACTTGTAGGCTTACAAAGAAAATCAAGCTTATTTCCCAATACTTACTTTCAGATTCCTTTCAAACCTATCTGGGAATTATCTTCCTGCTACTATCCCAGGTTGTCGATTTATAAAAGGAAGGAGAGAATTAGCAATACTTTAAATAAAGGATAATAGTTTGGAGGAGGATTATCCAGAACAAAGGATAATGAAGGTTTTATTCATTCACTTACTTATTTATCTGTTCATTTATAAATTTTGACTGCGCTAAACACTGCAAGGATTATGTAAGTGTAACCAAGACATGGTCCATGCTTTTAAGGAATTCCTAGTCTAGCTGGGAACAGGCATGTTAGCAGGTATTTTCAGGGCATACTGGAGACATACAAATGTAAACATCTATCTGTACAGAATGGCAGGGTTGTATATGACTTCAGAAAAGTTTTCTTAGAAAAACTAATGCTTCTCTTAAGTCTTGAAGGATGATTGGGCTATAATCAATAGGGGAATGGAGATTTTAGGCAGTGGGAACAATAGGAATAAAAATATGGGGCATCAAACAGCATTAGAGATTATAATTATATTATTATAATATTATATATAATATATAATATTATAACATATAATATAATATATTATATATATAGTTTATTTATAATTAAATTATAATATGGTATAATTTGTTATAGCTGGAGCAAAGATGGCAAAGCGGGGGGAAGTCAGAAAAGAAATCAGGAAATTAAGGAGTTTTGGGGTTTTATCGCAAGAACTGGATAAACCATTGAATCTTTGAATAAAAGGAGAGATATGAATTCTTACCTTGTAAATATTATTCTTGCCATAGTGTAGAAGGTGGACTTGAGTATGTCAAGATAGAAGTTAGGGAGGCCAGACAGGAAATGATGAGAATATGAATTAAGGGAACAATAGTGAGGAAAAAAAGTAGAGAATGGCAATGAGAAATATTTAGTAGTTAGAACTGAAAAGACTTGATTACTTACTGATAGGAGAGAAAGAATTTGGCAATGATTGGAAGTTTGCTGCGGGGGATAATGGTAGAATTTGAGAAGATAAAAAATATAATAGAGGGAATAGACTTTATCAAGTAAGTTGTTTAATTCAGTTTTTTAGCATACTACATTTAGGGAGCTTTTTTTTTTTTTTTTTAAGAATTTTTTATCTACTTATTTGACCGAGAGAGAGAGAGAGAGAGAGAGCACAAGCAGAGGGAACAGCAGAAAGAGAGGGAAAAACAGGCGCCCTTCAGAGCCAGGAGCCTGATATGGGTCTCGATCCCAGGACCCTGGGATCATGAACTGAGCCAAATGCAGCCACCCAGGTTCCCCAGTTTAGGGAGTTTTTGAGATATCTAGATGGAGATATTTAATTGGTAATTTAAAAAAAAGTCAGGAACTAAGTGTCAAGGTCTATGCTAACTATATAGATTTGGAAGTTATCAGCATACAGATTGCATAATGACAGTGTCAGACTTTGCATACTTGAAAGTATGCATTTATTTTACACTAATAATTTTATTGGACATAGAATTCTAAATGGAAATTATTTTCTTTTATGGGTTTGAAGTATTGATTGATGTTCTAGTATATAGGCTTTTTGATGAAGTGTCTGATTTCTATTTTAATCTTATTTCCTTTTATTTCTCTCTCATCTCTGGGAGAGCACTAGCAGTGGAAAAGAAAGAACAAGGATTAAAACTTAGTAATACCAGCATTTTAGGAGTTAAGAAGAAGTTACATAATCTGATAAAACAATCTAGGAAAAGAACTTGAAGAACCAGGAAAGTGTCAAGTATTCAAAGAGAAAGATTGAGAACTTTTAAAGAAGGAACTAATCAACAGTGTCAAATTCCAGAAAGATCAAGTAAAATAATCCAAGAATGGGTCCGTTAGATTTGGCAATCTGTGGGTCATAGGTGACATTCACTAGAATTGTTTTAGTGGAGTATTGGGTTGGAAACTGAATCAGGGACTTCCAACTCAAAATGGCAGACTGAGCACACACATCTATCTCCCTTGCCACTCAACTGAGAGGACTAGAAGAATTACAAAGAAGTCTAACCCCAATAACAGTAAGGGGTCATCAGTGTATCAAAAATTTTGACAAATCTCTGGAAATCAAAAAGTGAACAGGATTTTTACTTTGTGACTAAGCAGAACCTAGTAAGCTAAAAACCAGAACATGCACAGAAAACCCAAAGAAGCTGCTGTTCCTATGGGACCTGGAAAGTTCTGAGTCTGGAGTCAGAAGGTCAATTACAACTCAAATCCACAGAGACTTGAAAGATGCTATTAATGGACATGAGCAAAAATGTAGAAATGTGTGAGGGAATGGCTTTTGAGGTGTTGGAACAAGTTGGATAGAACACAGTTTTCAAATAGGCCAAATTTATAGATGTGAAAATTCTGGTCAGAGAAGCAATATGCCTGTTAGAGCAACTTGGTTTGGTGTTAATTGTTTGCATGGTTACAGGACTGAAACCCAGATGCTGCTATGGCCCTTAACTTAAGAGGCTAGAATACCATAGGTTCCTCAGAATAATGCAGAAAATGGAAACCAAAGATGCAGGGAGGGTACTTGCTGTGGACTACTTACTTACCTTCCCTTTAATACATCCTCCCAGAAGGCATAGGAGATTATTCTTTCACCAAGACATCGAGAAATACATTAGGTGGAGGAAGTGCCAGCCTCTTTGAAAAGTGTTAGTGTAGCTATTCTCTATAGGCTGAAAGGCTGGTGGGAGATACTGCAGTAAAAATGGGTTCTTGACTTCCATAGGTGGCCTGGAATTTTACCCTGCTCACCAATTAGCTTTCTAGTTTCATAGATGATGGTAGAAGACATGAGACTCCTGAATTAAAGACAAGACTTTTTAATCGATGATATAGCAGGCAGCATGAGCATCTGTGCAGCAGTTCTTCCTGCCCCCAAGTTCCTCAGGATGGGTTTCAGATGGGTCCTAATGGATATGTGAACATGAAATGGCTTGTATTACAAGAGAGCAATGCTGGGATGAAGGAACCTAAATTTAAATAATGAGCAGTAAACCTGCCTGCCCTTTGATGGAATGGAGATGCTACTTCTATCTTCCAAAGATGTGAACAAATATGTCCTTTGTTCCAACAGACACTATTTCCGTCTTCTAAGGCCATGCAGAAATGCAAGAGAGGCATGGAGAATTATCACTTAATATCTATCTGTATTTTCCTCCATGTCTTAACTTCTGGTAAAATTTCCCATTAATATGTCACTCTTTTGGCCCCTCTGATTAATCTGAATGACAGATGCTGGGATCAAATCTGTTCAGTTTCTCCCATACAGCATTTAATTGATAGTAGGACTCCAAAGCAGTAGGAAAGGGCCAATGTACAATATTGACATCAAGAATTCTGGATCTACTAGCTGAATGAATCCCATCAACCATTAGAGTCTGCCTTAGAGAAACAGGAAGTTTTCTCCACAAGTTTCTGTATTTATCTTCCCACTAGGCTTGAAGAATTGATCCAGGTACAGCAGGATCTTCAGCAATCACACACTTTGCCTTGGCCCATATATAGGAATCAGGGCAATTCTATCATCTATAATAGCCTAGGCCATTATGTTGAAACTTCCCAGAATATTTTCTACAGCCAAGGTGGTGTCATTAATCACTTTAGCTAAAGTCAAGGACAAATTTTTATCACCTTTTCTAATTGGGTAACTCCTGTTATATAGATACCTGCCCCCACAACATGTACATAAATAATGGGTTGGTGATCCTCTGGGAAGCTCCCCTTGATTAACCAAGGGTAGCCTCATTGGGGGGAGATATTTATGGCTACCTAAGGACTATATGATCCACCAATGTTGTTTCCTTAAATGCTTGAAGATCTTTTAAGATCTTCTTTCCCTAAGAAAGTTACCAGTCCTTTTGTTTTGGAGCAAGAAGCAAAGCAATGCCTAACTTCATGAGAAGTTATTCCCAAAGACATATAATCTGCTCTCAGAAAGTATTGTGAATGATGTGGGGGCCCTTGCAAGTGGGACCTACATCAAATTTAGATATAAGCTGACTTCTTTATGATGAAGGCTTTTGGGGTGATTCTGAAAGACAGATTTCATTAATGTCCAGGCCTCTTCTATAAATAACCAGGTTGAAAGTGTGTCTTTTCCAAATGCCAGGATCATTGCTCTCCCTCTACTGCCACAAAGTTATTCTCTTTTCAAAAGTAGCCACAATTGCAGTGTTTTTACAGTCATCACCTCCTTGTACCCAGGCTTTCTAACTAGAAAGCTCAGATTCAAAATGGATAAGAACATTTTTATAGAACTTACAGAGACGAACTTAGGGGCATTCAGCAAGCAGAATACTCAACCAAGTGTTATGCAATAGGATCGAGTTAGTCCAATAAGGAAACCCAGGTGGTTGACTCAGAAACAAGCTTAAATCTGGGGCATCTGGGTGGCTCAGTTAAGTGTCCAACTCTTGATTTCAGCTCAGATTATGATGTCAGGGTCCTGCGATCAAGCCCCACATCACGCTCCGCTTTCAACAAGGAGTCTGCTTGAAAGTCTCTCTCTCCTTCTCCCTCTGCCCCCTGCCCCAATCAATAAATAAATCTTTATTTAAAAAAGAAAAATTGAAACTTAAACCCACCAGGCCATCTTTTAACTGGGCTGCCACCTACAGGGTATACCAGCTAGCTTGGTTTGGGGTCATCACTGAGTCATCATGACCCAGCAAAGGTTAGTGCAAAATACCCAGTTTTCCTAAGAGGTTGATATGACCTACCACTCCCTTTGTCCCAGTCATTACCTAGAAAGAGGCTGAGAGAAGATGATCCCTTTCTGGGGAAGGTGACATTCAGTGCTGAAATTGTCTTCCTAAGGTATGTATCCAGGGAAAAAGTGAGGAACACAGAAAAAGAAATGTTTTTAAGTAGAGTTTTTATAGATCATGTAGATAGTAGAAAGCATGGGAAGACCCATCATATACCTTGACCACAAGCCCATTGATGAGTGGTTTCTTTTATAAAAAGTTTACTGTTGTTGTCAGGATGCAAACAGTCTGGAAATCTGAAAATGTGACACTCATTAGTTTTGAGTCACAATGGTGTGCTGGAAATTGGCTAATCAGCTGGACAGCAATACTGTACCCTGAAAACTTTTCAATAGGGATATAGCACCACCAGTAGTTCCAAGAGTAGGTCAAAAGTCCAGTGTGGTCAGTCTCCCAGGAATAGGCAGGGAACAACTGCATAAACCTGTGGCAAGGGACATAATTCCAGCAATCGAGAGTCCCTTAGTTTTTCCCTGTCTAGAATGATAGATGAGTTGTTATATCATTATAATGATGGATTGCCAATGGCCGCACCATGGACAGTACCGTTTCCATCAGCAATCTCTTCAGAGAACAGGCCCCAATAACGGGCATCTATATAAGTGATACAGATGGTTTGATGAGCAGTTGTGATTTTTTCCCCCCACCATCTGTAATCCCAAAGAAAGGAGTCTCTGATATGCCAGTATGTTGTTTTCCAAACAGCAGACCAAATAGCTAGGTCACTGCCAGCAATTCAAGAGTCAGTAAAAATATAACAAGCTTCATCAAAGAGAATATTGGGCATAGTTATGAAAATGGCCTTTGAGATTTCCCCATTGAGCAAAGTGACCACATCTATTTTTAGTTCTACAAAGTTGGAACAGAGTTGGAATAGCTACTGCAATCCAGTGAACACAATCAAGTTTCAATTTAACCAAATCATCAGTGAATTAGGCCAAGGTATTTAGGGATAACTTACTAGATCTAGGACCCAATAGATGTAGCATTAGCTACATTTGGTTGCTCCACTGGGGCAAGTTAATTACATCTGACTTTTCCTTTTGGGAGAGATAACAATTTGCCCTCACTTGAATACACCGAGTTTTTATTTGCTTTCTCTGGTCACTGTCTTAAAGGACCACTATTCCAGGATTCACTGAATGCTCTATCCTCAGTGACTTTAACCTACATAACACTACTTCTGACCAAGGAACTCATTTTACAGTGAAAATTTTAAGGCAGAATATCTTAATAGTAGCATTATTGACATTTTAGACAAGATAATTCTTTGTTTCAGAAGGTTGTCCTTGGCACTGTAAGATGTTTAGCATCATCCTTGCCCCTCACCCACTAGATGCCACTAGTACTGCCCCCACACAAGTCATGAGCATCTAAAGTGTCTCCAGACATTGCTAAACCACCCCCGCTTGAGAACCAATGATTTATGGCAGTGTATTGTAAACCTCAGACAAAGAAGAGCTGGCTTTATAGAACAGTTCGGTGGCCTATTTTAGAGTCAGTTACAGCATCATCTTGGAGACAATAATACAACCTTGGTAGGCTGGAATGGTATTTTTTAAGATGTGGTTTATTCTCTGAATCAGTACCCTATAAAAACGGTGATTCTCCTACAGCCAGAATACATTGGTCTGGGAACCAAAGTACGAAAGATGGCTCTCATCTCTCATTATTATATTGGATGATTCACTTAAAAATTTTTGCTCTACCATCCCCACAACAGTGACTCTTTTATGTTAGAGACCTTGGTACCAAAGGAATTATTCCACAAGGATACACAATAATCATCTCAAAGGGTTGAAAACTGAGATCATCATACCATGCTCTTTTGCTAAGGGGGAAAACATTCTGAAAAGGTGGAGTTCTGAATCTTATCTGATTCAAACTGAACGTGCTCATGGAGGATTTTTGCCATAAAACAGTGGCAAGGGGGTGTAGAACAAAATCCTCTGGGTTATCTTTTAACATTGCCATGCCCAGGAAAATTAATGGGAGGATTCCATATCTGGTTATGAAGTCTATCTTGTACAAAATTAATCATCCCTCCCCCACTATTGGGCAATTAAAAAATCTCGAATACTTTAAAAGTGGTTTTAAGGTATCAGAGAGCTACTAAGTCATCCAGGACTTGAGAAGAAGAAAACCCATTGAAGTGAGCCAAGAAATTTTGTGCCATTTTTTCCAATGCATTTGCTAAAGTCTAAGCAATGAACTGGAAAGGTTGAGAAACTGAATAAAAAGTAGCTATCAAGAGTCATGGAAGCTGAGTATATCTTTAGCTGTCTCACAGGGATGGAGAGTCAAATATTGGAGATCAAGGTTACTATGGCAACCAGATTGTGAGGCTAGAAATCCTAGAGGGAAGGAAAACACATTAAAATGAGTCAGGCCTTCTACTGCGTTATAAGTTGCACACGCCTAGAGGTGGAGATTATGAGCAGGAAGTGGAAGCTAAGAGTCCCAGACATTAAGCAGAACTCTCAGTAGTTTCACAATTCTGAGGAGATTGAAATTGGAGGTCAGGGCCCACTGAGGTAAAGCTCTCTGATAAACATCAAAAGCTTTGGGCTGTCCCCCCAAAACTGCACCCTAGTGATAAAGCTATACTAGAATACATCAAACCTTATAATAACTGAAATTTAGCCTTAAATCAGATCAGTACTTGATTGGATTAAGTGATTTACTTCTATTGTAGCTACTTGCAGAAAGCTCAAGAAAACCTTTGGAGAAAAATAAAATCACATAGATCTTATGTAGCATATTCTATACAATATCCAACATTCAATAAAAAAATTATCAAAAAGCAGAATCAAGCAGGAAAAAATGAGAAATCAATCCACAGAGGATCTAGATAGTAAAGTGATGAGATATAGATGTTAAAGGAACTGCAATTAATATATACTAGAAGATAAAAGGCAAAATACAAACTCTGGCCAGCGAATTGTATCTAAAGAAAAAACAAATAAAATACAAGTGAAATTAAAAATATAGTAGATGGGTACAAAAGCATGCTAAATACAGAAAAAAAAAAGAGAAGTACCGATCTTTGACTAGATTATTAAAAATTATTCAGTTAGGGTAGAAAAAAGAATGGAAAATATGGGACATGGCAAAAAGACCTAACTTTGTGAAACTGGAGTCATGGAAAAAGAAAGAGAAAGTATGGCAGAAGAAATATTGAATTAAACAAGGGTAGAGAATTTTCCAAAATGGACATGAGTCAGAGATTCAAGAATGCTTAAGGACACAAGTATGACAAACACAAAGGAAATCACACCTAGGTAAATTATAGTAAAACTGCTAAAAACATAACAAAGAATGTCTTATTTGAAGACTAGAAAAATCTTCAAAGCAGCCAAAGGGGGAGGGGGTACTGTAGACCAAAAATAACAAAAAGGTTAGAGACCAGAAGACAAAGAGATAACATCTTTTAAAAAGTTGAATAGCTACCGTCCTAGAACTCTAAATATAATGAAAATGTCCTTCAAAATTGAAGGTGAATGGGCAAAGACTTTAACAGACACTTCAATAACACAGATGTATATATGGCAAATAAGCATATGAAAATATGCTCTGCATCATATGTTATCAGGGAAAGGCAAATTAAAACAACGAGATACTACCACACACCTATTAGACTGACAAATTCAGAACATTGACAACACCAAATGCTGGTGAAGATGTGGAACAACAGAGACTCTCATTCATGGCTGGTAGGAATGTAAAATGGTACAGACACTTAAGGAGAATTTGGCTGCTTCTTACAGTACCAAACATACCCTTACCATATAATTCAGCAATCACACTACTTATATTTACCCAAAGAAGCAGAAAACATATGTTCACACAAAACCTGCACACTGATGTTTATAGAAACTTCATTCGTAATTGCCAAAAACAGAAAACAACCAAGATGTCCTTCAGTAGGTGAATGGACAGATTATTTGTGGTACATCCAGATAATGGATAATACAACACCAAAAAGAAATGAGCTACAAGCCATGAAGCTGTAAGGAAGAACCTTAAATTCATATTACTAATGGAAAGGAGCCAATCTGAAAAGTCTATATTAACATTATAATTCCAACTATAGAACATTCTGGGAAAAGCAAAACTATGAAGACACTAAAAAGACCTAGTGGTTGCTAGGGGATTAGGGGGAGGGGAAGGAATGAATAAATGGAGAATGTAATATTTTTAGGGTAGTTAATAGTCTGTATGAGAGCATAATGATGGATACATGTCATTATACATTTGTCCAAATCCATAGAATGTATACCAAGGGGGAACCACATTGTAAACTATGGATTTGGGATGATTATAATGTACCAGTGTAGGTTCATCAATTATAACAAATGTACTGCTCTGGTTCATTGATAATGAGGGAAACTATCTATGTGTAAGGGCAGGGGGTATATGGGAAATCTCTGAACCTTTCCTTCTAAAGCTACTCTAAAAATATAATGTCTAAAAAAATAAAATTATTTAAGTGAAATTTAAATTTAAAAAATTAAAGGTGAAATAAAGGTAGTTTCAGAAACAAAACCTATGAGAATTCATCACCAGCCAACTTGAACTCTAAGAAATAATTAAATTATTTTTTTGAGCAAAAAATTTTAATATCAGGAAAAAAGCATGGAAATGTAGGAAAAAATAAAGATCAAGGAACAGAGTAATTATGTTGGTAGATCTAATTGAATATTTACTCTTGCAAACCATGACCAGCTATCAGAGAGAAAATAAAATAATTTAAAACTGTTTCTTTAACCCTAAACTGCAAGGAAAAAAGATTATAAACTAAATAAGACAAATAGAAAATAAATAGTAATATGGTAGCTCTAAAGTCGAATATATGAGTAATTAAATGTAAATAACTCAATAATCCAAGTAAAACATAAAGATTTTAAGACTGAAAGAAAACAATAGAACCCAAGAACAGACTACTTAAAGACATACCTTAAGTATAAGGAGAGACAAAAATTGGAAGGAAAGGAATGAGAAATACAGATACAATATGAATATTAACCAAAAGAAAGCTGCTATAGCAATACAAAGTCGACTTGGCCAGGAAGCATGACTCATTTATAGAAAAGGGTCAGTCTACAAGGAAGATATAACAATTCTAAATTTGTACCTAAAATCATAGCTTCAAAATACATAAAGCCAAACTTCCTAAGATTAAATGGAGAAGTAGACACATCCACAATCAGATTGGGCTACTTCAGTGTATCTCTCCTAATAACCAAGAGAATTGAGAATCAAATTAGTGAAGATATGAAAATCTGAAAAAGTTTGACCTGACACATAGAGGACACTATACTCAACAGATGCGGGATACACATTCTTTTCAAGCACACATGGGCTATTTACCTATGGTGGCCATTCTGGACCATAAAACAAGTCTCCACCTATTTTGAAGATTGAAATCAATGGAACATATTCTCTATCCTAGAGTTAAGTTAGAAATCAGTGGGGCACCTGGGTGGCTCAGTGGGTTGAGCCGCTGCCTTCGGCTCAGGTCATGATCTCAGGGTCCTGGGATCAAGTCCCGCATCAGGCTCTCTGCTCAGCAGGGAGCCTGCTTCCTCCTCTCTCTCTGCCTGCCTCTCTGCCTACTTGTGACCTCTCTCTGTCAAATAAATAAAATCTTAAAAAAAGAAGCACTTCTGAGGAATTAAAAAAAAAAAAAAGAAATCAGTAACAACAGGAGAATTAGAAATACCCAAACGTTTGGAAATTAAGCAATACACTTACAAATAATCTGTGAATGAAAGACTTCTTCATGGAAATTAGAAAATAATTGTGAGATAAATGGTTACGGAAGTACTGCACACCAAAACTTGTGGTATCAGAACAACGAAATGTGATCCTTGTGATCTTTGCATGGGCTCATCTCATAGATCCTATAAACATTAAAAAGATAAAGCAATGCTATTATAAACAACTGCATGGTAGTCAATTAGAAAATTCTGAATAAACGCACAATTTGCTAGGGAGAAAAAGTTGCTAAAATAAACTCAAGAAGAGTTAAAAAAAAAAAATCCGAATAGTTCTACATGTATCCAACAAATTGAATCTGTAATTTAAAACTTTTCAGAAGGAAAACTCCAGGTCCAGATGTCATCCCTAGTGAATTTTTCTAACATTTAGGGAAGAAATAGCATCAGTCCCCAAAGATTAGAAAACTTAATGGAGAATTACAATTCGCGATAAGCAAGACCATCCCAGCCTCTGAACTTTCAGGTATGAAGGTATGATTTAACCTAAAAGAGTGCCTGAAAGCACAGACACGGAATGAGTAGTAGAATAAGGAAATTATAAACATGGTCTATAGCTCTTTAACCAGCTGCGGACATGTGGATTTTAACACCTACTCATATTTTTCCTTGTTCTATTTATATTCATATTCATATTTTTAAAAATAATTTTTCTCTTCTCTTATGCCCAGTTAGTTTATACAGAGTATAATGATGGTAGTGTACCTGGTCATTTATAGGTTATGGGATATATATGCAGGATCATAATAAAACAGGAGCAAAGACATGGTCCAGATATGTTAGACTGGTTGCTGAACACAGTAGCTAAGGAACCATGGTGAAGGATAGGTGGATAGAAAGCAGACAGTGGTCCAAACACTGGATTTCTTACTGTTAGATTTAGATTTTCCCAATCCTGTGAAATACCCATCATGCTTATTATGAATTGCCCTCTCCCAAAGGTCATGAAGCCCTGGGAGGTGGAAGAAGTCCAGTGTGATGATTTGTGCTAACATGATCATCATCAGTATAATGAAGGATGTTTGAAAAAAAAGAATTGCAGGTGGTATATGCAGTAACAAAAGAATGAAGCACAGAGTGAGCTCTCTTGGGTCACTGAGGATCACACCCAGAGGCAATGCGTCTGAGTAATTCCTTCTGAACAAAGCATAGCTCAGTGCTATTCCTGGATCTAGGCCTACTAAATACGTTGGGGTTTGATAGTGATCAAGATTACACATCAACAGATAGTTGAATGAACACATGGATTAACATCATACGTTAAGTATGAGCCCAAGAATGTGTTTGAAAACAGCTGCTATGAGAAGTATTGGAACAGAGTCATGATAACAGACCAGCACATTCTGGCCCCCAGGACAGAGAGTCAGCCATTCGATGAACTTAATAAAAGGTTGTGTTTTCTGATACTGCTGCTCCAACAAGCTCAAATCCCCCAAGAGCAAACAGAGGAGCTAAAGAATGAGGTTCTAATCGAGCCCTCACTAAATCAAGAGGGAAGTCCAAGCCCAAGAAAGATGGGCCAATTATCGACTCAAGAGATGTGGGCGGTTCTCCTCATGCTGCTGAGAGTTCCATTATTTTTTTGGCTCAGTACAAAAAAAAAATCACACACACACAATACTTCTGGTCACCTGTCATAAGCACATAAGCAGGAGATTCTTATCTTTTTTTTTTTTTTTTTTTTTATTTTTCAAGCATATTTTATTTTTTTTTCCCCAATTTATTTATTTTCAGAAAAACAGTATTCATTATTTGTTCACCACACCCAGTGCTCCATGCAAGCCGTGCCCTCTATAATACCCACCACCTGGTACCCCAACCTCCCACCCCCCGCCACTTCAAACCCCTCAGACTGTTTTTCAGAGTCCATAGTCTCTCATGGTTCACCTCCCCTTCCAATTTACCCAAATTCCCTACTACTCTCTAACGCCCCTTGTCCTCCATGCTATTGGTTATGCTCCACAAATGAGTGAAACCATATGATAATTGACTCTCTCTGCTTGACTGATTTCACTCAGCATAATCTCTTCCAGTCCCGTCCATGTTGCTACAAAAGTTGGATATTCGTCCTTTCTGATGGAGGCATAATACTCCATAGTGTATATGGACCACATCTTCCTTATCCATTCATCCGTTGAAGGGCATCTTGGTTCTTTCCATAGTTTGGCGACTGTGGCCATTGCTGCTATAAACATTGGGGTACAGATGGCCCTTCTTTTCACGACATCTGTATCTTTGGGGTAAATACCCAGGAGTGCAATTGCAGGGTCGTAGGGAAGCTCTATTTTTAATTTCTTGAGGAATCTCCACACTGTTCTCCAAAGAGGAGATTCTTATCTTAACACGAGATGATTTTCATGTACTTGGAAGATCCCCATCTTGTTACAAAACATTATGAAATAACAATAGATAGCACATTTTTTTTCTTCCTAAGAAGCTGAAGGACTTTGACATATATCTTATTTAATCTTAAACAGCTCCTTGGGAAGGAGGGGGTTAAATATATTTTGCCTACGGAATACCCAAAATTTGCACAGAAATTGAATGTCGAAAATGGTCAAAAATAGGATGCAGTGCCTCTAGCTTTCAACCCAATGGCTTGTCTTAGACTTAGCCTGTCTTTTGTGACTTTCTGTACACAGTTCTACCTAGAAGAAGTTCCCCTTAGAACCTATACTTCCCTTCAGTCAACAAAAATTGTTGACATTTGCTATGCATCTAAGTGTCAGGAGAGTATGGTAGATGTTGTCTTGATAGGCAACGTCCATTCCATCCTTCCCTGATGAATGGTATCAAAGCAGTTTGTGGAATTGCTGGTAGTTTAGCTTGAAGGGTAGATCAGATAGGTCTGAAGGGATATCCTATCCCTCATGACAGTGACTGGTTTAGAAGAAAGCATGTGACCAGAGAGATTTTCTGGAGGCTTCTGAGTGAGTAAGTGCTTTCTCACTCTTAAGAAAGAGCAACAGGAAAGCAGACACTCCCCTGCTGATTGCTACTGGCAGCCATCCCACAGCCCCAAGAGAAACTGCTTTAGGATTAAACTGACACTGTAGACAGCAATGTGGAAGATGAAAAGACGCTAAGTCCTTGATGATATCATTGAAATTCTGGATCTACTAAAGCTGAAGCCCACCCCTACTTCTGATTTTCCTCACATATGTAAGCTGAAGAATAACCTTATTGTATAAGCTAGTTTGAGTTGGCTTTCCTATTGCCTATAGCCTTCTAATTGCCTATAGACTTTGCACTGCCTATTGCCTATAGCCTTTGCATTCTAATACAAAAGGACTCAGAAAGACCTATGCTCACATGCAAGAAGGCTCCAGTTCCAGAGCCTCCTTTTCAGTGTTCATTCTACCCATCCAGAACCTGGTGTTCATAGGCCCAACAACCCAGGACACAACTTCATTTCTAAGCCCACATTCTCCTCAGCCACCTTCTCCTCGCAAATCTCAATAGTTGTGGTGCAAGCCACTAAATATTCAGGTTTATGAAGGGATCCATCTTTATTTATAAACTCCTCTATTAGGTTGACCTGGGCATGTCCAGGGTCAGGGTCATGGGTTGGGATGGTTTAGCCCCAGCTATATATCTCTTATTGCATTTCCAGACGTCTTCCTGGTATTTTTCCTTAAGGGAAAAGAGGAAGAAGGCATTGTGTTCTCTGTCATCACTTTCCTGCCCCACATAGTGATTCTCACTCCCCTTGATCTTCCCAGTCTTCAGTGTGCACAGAACTACTCCCTAAGCTCTCCTGTGTATGGGTTTCTCTCACTTGATGGTCTTCAGGGCCAAGTTAAAAAAAGCTGAGCTCCTAAAGGAAGACTTCTTACCCTACAAAAAAGGATCCAGTGTAACAGAAACTGCTTGCTGAGCTGGGGTTGTTTGTGCTATGCTGAGCTCCACAAGTCAGGGTCTGAAAACTGGGAGGGTGGGTGTCAGAGCAGAAGGCCAGGGAAGAGCAGACTCTTGATAATTTCAAGAAACACATTCAGGAACTACCTATGGGGTAGAATCCCCGATAGCTTCACCATGGGGGTGGAGGAGCACTGATATGGAGTCATAATGACTGAATTCACTTGTCTCCCAACTTTACTAGCTTTGTGGCCTTTGACAAGATCCTTAACTTCTCTGAGCTTCCTGTAGGATGGGGCCAATGATTGCTGCCACTTGGGGTTGTTTTGAAGATAACAGAGACAAAGTACCTAGTGCATACCTTTTTTCATGGCATCTTTCAGGATTCTTAACACTCTTTTTCCCTTTGTGTGAAATCTGAAAGCAGGAGAGTGCTCTGCACAGGGGAGGAAGTTGGGGCTTGGCGCCAGGATGCTATCTGATTTGGAAGCACTTGTCCCAAGGCAAAAAGCGTAGGTGAGGAATCTAACAATTCCGTTCAAGACCCAACTCTATCACCGCGTGAGTGAGCACCCCATTCATCATTTCTATGATTACCCTCCTTCTTGCTACACAACAGTGTTGAACTAAGTAAGCTCTGAGGTCCCTTCTGGGTCTTAGGGTTTGGGGAGGAGGAATTGGCCACTATGGGCATGGCAGGCAAGGCGCGTAAGAGGATATGCAGCTATCCTCCCACAGTTCTTCTGCTGGTCCCTGTGCGTACTCCTTGCCGGTTCTCAGCCCTCTGCCTCCAGCCACAGAGTACTGTGCACCATCTCCTACCCTTCTATCCCACACTCCTTCCAGGAAACAAATGGTAGTACCTTGACTACCCCTTTTAAATTAACCAAGCATCATGTTTGATCACATGTTTTACAATGCTTTCAGGGGTGTTTCTCTTTGAGTCTATCGGTTCCAAGTTAGGAATCACATACTGCTTTAGGATTTTTTGCTGCAGGATTCTCTTCCAGAATTCAAACAATCTAGTGACAGCCCTTTCAACTGACTCCTGGTGACATTCTCCCAAAGTCTGATCTTCCCTGTCTTCATGGAAACTGCTTTTCTGTTTGGGCTCACCAAAATGCAGATGTCTTTCTCAGCTTCACCTTACGCAGTTCAAATTGTTTCTTGATAACCTTGTCATGGTCTCCATAATATCTCTTTTCAAGAGGGTATCTTTCTCACTGGTTGTCTGTTTGAGTCCCATGTTTTGCTTTTATAACAGACTCCAAAACCGGGCTCTCTCTTTCCAAGAGAACTGCATGCTTGGAAGTTGAGTGAGAATGTGGAACTCAGGCCATGCGTGCTGAGAAATCCCAGGTGATGTGTGCTGAAAATGCAGATTTCTGACCTCAGGCATGGTGCCTGAAAGAAGTTTTAATGTCCAAGTGTTTTATGCTTCAAAGATAGGCCTTTGTGGTTGTTGGTTTAAACCTGCATACTACACAGGAAGCAATCTGATATCCCACTGACTGGAACCCATAAGGTAATCCAAAATTGCTTAGATGGAGGCCAACAATTTGCTGAAGATTTGATACTCTCTAGGGATTACTGCCCAAAATAGGTGAGTAGACTAACAAGTTGCTCCACCAGTTCCACACATTATAGGCCAAATTTAAGAATTTAAGTATTAAGATAACTAAGGAATTTAAGTATTAGGATAACCAAGAATAAAGTATTTGGATTAGTTTTATACTCGGTATTTTCTGGCATTCCACAGCTTTTCAAAAATTTCTGAATCATCATTTTTAAAAGTTGATTGTAGTCTTTTTTATCATTTTGTTAACTGCAAAGCAAAGAGATTTCTCCACTAGGAGGGGTGTTCTCCTGTCCTAGTCAAATAAAGGTGTAATGTTGCGTTTATGGTCCCCTTTCTAGGAGATACTTCAAATTCACATGGTTGTGTAATCCAATTTAGATACTCTTTTTAAAATATCATTTAGTTCAATAAATACTTCTTCAAAATCTGTACATGTAAGGCACTAAAGATGACACTAAGATGAATAGACATTATGTATCTTCTCTGGGGCTTACAGCTTAAAGACACATGTATAGGCAAAAAGATATAGATAAAGATATAGATATATAGATAGATAGGTAATGTGCACAGAAAAGTGGTCAAGGAGGAAATTAAAGACCCCAGGAGAATCTTACCAAATCTTATGGAGGGAGTAGTGTTGGAGCTGAACCCTGACAGATGGGAAGCATTGCCACAATTAGAGGTGATGGGAGAGTGTTTCGCCTGAAGAGGACACCTGAGCCCTCATTCAGGAAGAAGAGGAACATAGTAGACACAGGTGAGAGACAGAACATGGTCTGCACAGGGTCCATGGGACACAGCTTCAGTGGAAACAGAGAGGCCCGCTGAATGTGAATGCCTATCTGAGAGGCAGGCAGTGGTTTCCATTTTAGCTGGGTGCTCTGGGATTGCTCAAAGGAATCACTCACCAACATTGTGTAAATAACCTCAGAAGGTTATTTATCAAACTGCCCATGAGAGAAGCAACTCCCTGGAAAATCTACTGCATACCAGCATCTGCAATTCAGAGAACCTGCTCTTAAGACATTCCATTTAGGCTCAGATGGGGAGCCATTTTGTTTGTTTGTTTTCTTTGTCCCTGACTGATTATGTTAGCCTTGTCTCTTCCAAGCAGGAGTCGCTTGGGCTGGTTCCAGCAGCAGATTCCAGTTGCTCTGAAGGTTAACGACCTGTATCATTGAGATGCCCTCCTGAGTACCTCCAGGAGAATTCTGTGCTGGCCACATACCTCTACATCTTAAATCATGCCATCCCCAATGTGTCCTCCACATCTGATGAAAACCTTTCCATCTGTTTTTACATGATGCAATAAGACCCAGACAAGAGAAAGTTAATTTTACCTATCTAGGGGAATCGGAAGCACCAGCGAGATTGGTGGCATGCTCTAAAAGGCACACTCCACTTCAAACCCCTCAGGGGTTTGAAGTGGCGGGGGGTGGGAGGTTGGGGTACCAGGTGGTGGGTATTATAGAGGGCACGGCTTGCATGGAGCACTGGGTGTGGTGAAAAAATAATGAATACTGTTTTAATGAAAATAAATAAATTGGAAAAATAAAAAAATAAAAAATAAAATAAAAGGCACACTCCAGTGGCAGTGAGGTTTATGGATGATAGAATGGGTCGGGGCTGTTAGGAGGATTTTACAATGCTCCAGGCAAGAGGTAACAAGACCTGAATTAAAGCACTGAGACTTAAAAGGAGGAGCAGATACTGGCGGTGTTTTGGAGATAGGATCAAAAGGGTTTGGCAACTGATTGAAGGTGCAGGGAGAGGGAGGCAGAAATGCTGAAGCGGCTTCCAAAGGTGTGAGGCTAAGTTAATAGGAGGATGATAATACCATTACACCAGGAAGGGAAACCCAGGACGGGTGGTAATTCAGGCGCTAAGGGGGGTAACTTATTTTGAAAATAACAAGAATATGCTTGGCTTCTATTCTATTCTGAATAGTTATAATTAGGGCGACTATATAATTTTACCATCTAAACTGGGACACTGTTGAGAGAGAAAGGGGATTCTTTCATAATTGTACCAGGACAACAGGTCTAAACCAAGATTGTTCCAAGTACATCCAGATGTTTGGACTCCCAATTTATAATACCTTTCAATGCTCGCCCAGTTGGGGACGAGTGTTAATGAAGCTGGCTCACAGTTCTAGGGGATAACCTAGAAACCCATATAATGTGGCCTGCCAGCACTCCCAGCAAGTCCTCTACACTTCATTCCTCAAGTCCAGCCTCTGTGGAAACAGTTCCCAGACACCGAGGATACACTATGACATTCAGAAGCCCACTCTGGTTTTGGACAGTGCTAAGTGTTCTTCTTTATTATCTTAGCTGAAAGGTGCTTTCCTATAAATTCTGTATGTTGGTTCTAATACGGTTCTAATAATGGCATCACCAATATTACAATAGTTAGCGTTTACTGAGCACCTACAAGGGCCAGCCTCACATGTATCACTTTCCAAGCTCTCCAAAACTTCTAGGTGCAAGGAAGCATCCTCATTTCACTGATGAGACAAGAGACACTGAGAATGTTACCTGTCAAAGACACACAGCTAGTAAGTGGTAGAGTTCCATCTCCCTGACCCCAAAGCCCATATTCTTTCCACAATTACACATATCTGCACACTGTAGACTAAGTACAATCTCTCTTCCATACATCATCTCTGTGATATTTGAAAATAATGGTTTCTTCTCCTGGTGACCTTGATTCATATCCATCCTCCCCGCATCTGCTATGCCAATTGAGTCCAGTTTCCTCATCTAAAAATTTCTGGATCCCTCACTTCCAGCAAATTTCAATTTAGTAATGTGTCTCTAAAAATGTGATGGCCAGGATCAAACCCAACATTTTAGGTGTGTCCCAACTAGCACAGACAACACCAAGCCTCCTGCTTGTTTTGTTCTGGGAACAAGGCTTCAGTACAAGGTGCAGCTTCTGAAGGTCATTCTTTCTGTCCATCACCATCTGCCCTTCGGTGACTAGTAGTGCATCATATGCTTGTTAAGTTGTCAAGTGCTTATTTTTTTTAAAGATTTTATTTTTTTTATTTAAGAGAGAGAGAGCATGAGGGGGTTGGTGAGAGGGAAATGTAGGTTCCCAACTGAGCAGGGAGCACAATGTGGAGCTCGATCCCACAGTCCTGGGATTATGACTTGAGCTGAAGTTAGCCACCCAACGGACTGAGCCCCCCAGGCGCCCCAGGTTGTCAGGTATTTACAATGGTTGTCAGGTATTTAAAATGGTTCTGCATGCAGAGTGTGGCAGCTTGATATAACCCATTGCTAAATCTAAATGCCAGTTTTGCTGATGGTGGGGGCAGTAGTCTTGTTCTTGCTACTAACAATGTCCAGATTTCTTTGCCCATTCAGCCTTTATGCTAAAGGTGAGTCAGACTCTATCACTGGGGTTTTAGCAGTGAACTCACAGTCTAGACTTTTCTAATTACTTTTCAACGCCCCGCCTTAGTGAATGGCATAGTGATGGGCATAGTAAGCTTTATCAGTTAGCTACTGCTCTGGTAATGTCATGTAACAAATTATGCCAAGACTTGATAGCTTATAAACACAGGCAATTGTGTTTCTTGCTCATATTTCTGCAGGTGGCTGAGATTTGACTAATGAAGGCTAGACTTGCATGGTCAACACCATCCTCCAAAGGTTTGGAGCCAACCTCCAAATGGGTGGTCCTATGATACAAAAAGAAGCTTGGGCATACATACATAGTTGGCATTGCTCCCTTGCTGCTCATCTCCCTTCTGCCATGCCTTGAATGTAAGGTTTGTTTGTACCAAGAAGGCAGAAGTCATATGGAAAAACCCTGGACAGAATCACTCACTTGGAGACAACATCATCCAAGCCTAGTCTTTATCAGTCAAATCTCAGCCACCTGCAGAAATATGTAAACAAGAAACAAATGTATAAACTGCTGAGTTTCTGAATAATTTGTTACATGGTTTTATTAGAGCAATAGCTAACAGGTATAGTCCTCTAGTCCAGGTTTCTCCATGTATTTTTCATCTTTCTTGCAACAAATTTTACATAAAAGGCATTTCTTCTCATGGCAAAAGACAGAACTGCAAGAGCCCAGCTGTGTGAGGACACCCAAGCCTCTTATGCCTATTTGTTAGTGTCAGATTCGCCGAACAAATGCCAAGGCCATGGCCAAGGGAAAAATGGAGGAGTATACTTTGCCTGTTTTGAAATCTTGGCAAAAAGGTGCAGGTATAATATAGAAATGAGACAGTGAAGATTTGTGACCAAGAAATAGCTCAATGGACTGCAACAATACAGTCAAGTCCTGTGAACCTCAATTCCTGGACTTCCAGTTGAGTGCTTCCAGAGGCAAACCATATTTCCAGTGAACTGGGTGCTATGATGAAATGAGCCTTAAGTCTGGGACCACAGCTCAGAGCCAGAATTGAGTCACCTAGAGAAAGGAGAGCCCATAGGTGGAGCCTCTTGACAGGAGTTGAGCCCTCGATCACGCTGCACCCGAAGTCAGAGCCACCTGTTGAACATTCTTTAGTTACATGAGCCAATATATTACTTGTTTTGTTTCAACCAGTTGAGTTGGGCTTTCTGTCACTCACAAATAAAAGAGACCTAACAACTATAGTGAATGAGTAAAATTGTCCTCACAAGTGCACTCTAGCACCTGATTATTAAGCCTGTAACTACTAAGCTAGCCCGGATTGTTATGACTCAGCCTTCCAGCATATTCATCACTGCTGCCACATTGCCTAGGTGAAGTGATGGTATGCGATGCATAAAACTGGAGGCCATTTCTTCTTGCTGCCTTCAAAGTCTTTTGAAACCTTTCTGGTCCTTAGTACATTAAACTGATTTTTAATGATATTTTACCCTATTAGAAATCCCTTCTTACCTCACTTCACTTAAAATATTTCATCATCTGGGAGCACCTCTGTGGCTCAGTCGTTTGAGCACTCACCTCTTGATTTTGGCTCAGGTCATGATCTCGGGGTTGTGGGATCAAGCCCTGTGTTGAGCTCTGTGCTGAGCTGAGAGTCTGCTTAGGATTCTCTCTCTTTCCCTCTGTTCCTACACACACACACACATATACACTCTCTCTAAAATATTAAATAAGTTTAAAAAAAACCCCAACAATAAAAAAACAAATATTTCTTCATGTAGGTCACCTTGGTGGCTCAGTTAAGCAACTAACTCTTGATTTCAGCTCAGGTTATGAACTCAGGGTGGTGGGATCAAGACCCACTTGGGCTCCTTGTGGGGTGTGGAGCCTGCTAAAGATCCTCTCTGCCCCCCACCTCTCTCTCTTTCTCTCTCAAAACCAAAAAACTTCTTCATGTAAAAATATGGATTTAAACTGAATTTTAAATGCTAGGATAAAAACTCAAAAGAAGACAGAGTTAGTATTTTTTCAGACAAAAAATAAAAAGAGAGAGAAGTGTTTTATAATTATAGCGTATCCCTGGCCAGTGCAACTGAGTATTTTACTCTATTTAAGGTAGAAACAACATAGTGTGGTAGGAAGGATCCTCAGTTTTCGAAGCCAACAGCTTTGTCCAGGCTCATCACAACAGTCTCTCTGAGATTCAGTTTCTCCATCTGTTATAAAAGAAACAGTTTCTGTCTCATGTGATTTACAAGATTGTTATAATAATCATTTGAAATAATGAGTAAGAATGGTGTATTTTTATTATACTCCTCATAATAAAATCAGTTCCTAAATGTAACTAGTTTAGAGAGGAACCTCTTAGTTTGAGCTACTGGAAGGTAGTTCATGATGCCTTATGCCTTGTAGCTAGACGATTCCTATGACAATATCAACAATGGAAGTGAAGGGGGCCAGATTTTCTCGTGCATTCTTAGAAGCAAGAAAGCCTTTCCCCAGAAGCTCCCAATCAAGCCTCCCTTTGTGATGCATTGGCCAGAGGTGGCTCATATGTCTACAGATTTATAAACCAAACACTGGCAAGGGGAATAGAACAACTAAGATTGGTTTAGAGCAGACCAACTTTGCATTCAGTACCTGGGGCAAGAGAGGGCATACATAAACAAGATCAAGATGTTTATTTTACAAGAGGGGACTGTGGCACTGAGGTTGGAATCCAACAGCATTTGCTATAGTTCTTACCAAACTCCATTATAAATCGCTGGTTTACAGGTCCGAACCCATGACTCTCTAACCTTCTGGGTCAAGAGGGGCAAAGTCTCTCTGTCCATCCCCACCATCCCTTACAATTTCTGAGACCCAATAAGAACGAAATAAGCATTTATTGAATCTTTCTATCAGATTTCAAATCCATTTCAGCTCTATGGCTCTGTGAACATGTTACAGAGGTAGGCTGAAACAGTTTCTGCGCTTTTTCTGGTGCTGGGCAGAGACCTGGAGTGGAGGAAGAAACAGCCCATGGTATGTCTAAAACTCTCATTGGCCATCTGTGATTCTTTGATTTTTAGAATGATTTCATTTCCCTGCCCCCTTTACATTATTATCTAAAACCTTTAGAACTAATTAGAAGTGGGAGGATCAAAGATGATATATTTTAAATTTGCTTCCCGCCTCACCCACTTAAAGTAAAGAATCCTGCATAGCCCATTAAGTTGGAGGTACTTGCTGACAGGAAGGAAACCATCTGGTGAACAACTTCTGTTAATTATGTTGGAACATACTAACGAGAATAAAGAACAGCCTTTAATGACCTTCCCCTTGGTGGCAGAATCCACTGCCGAGTAGACAGTCATGGCTTGGAGCCAAAAGTTAATGGTTAGTATTGGCACCAAACACTCAGGCTCACTAGTACTTAATAATCTCCCCTCCGTGGAGAAAGTATTTCAGGCATTCACAGCATAAATCCTCCTAGCACCTGCATGTAACTGAGCTCCAAAATAGTCATTTAGGGCATTATTTGGAATCCCTTAGTAAATGGGAATCTGGGTGTTACCTTCTCTGTATCTTTCTTTGCATTTGGACACATTGGATGAGGCCCACAAGATTTGCATTTTGTTTCAACCAATAACAATATTTAAATGTACTTGGCAGAGCACTGAAACAATTATTTCATATCCCAGAGGGATAAAGATACACAAAAATAATTATCCTCATTATGACCTAGATGAGTTAATCATTAATAGTAATATTATTTCTCGTTGCACTTTACCCTTGGAAATCTAGGCAGCCCTGTGTTATCCATGCAAAAAGGCAGAGTTGAAGTTTCCTCAGCATTTTATCATGAGTGAGCTACGGATGTTGAAACATCAGTATCTTCGTTTCATCTGTTGTTACCGTTTGAGAATTGTCCTTACATATTGTGATAAGATTATATAAGATTTAAAATAATATGATTAAAATTTTAATATTAATAATTTTTTAAAAAACACTTAAAAAGAAAACAAGAGTAGGAAAATAAATTCAAACCAGCCAGAGACTAGTATACAAACTTATATGTCCTGAAATTGTATCCATTACTAGAACTGGACAAACATGGCTATGGTCTTCCTAGTATCCAACCAGAAGAGGGAAACAAATACTTCAATAGGGCACTTGTTGAGCTCAGGAAAATGTTTTAAAAACATTCCAAGTGTAAGAGTTTTCTAGTATCAAAAAAACTTTTAGCTGACTATATCCTCTAGTGAATTTACCATACATATGCATAAAAAAAAAAAAGAAACAATCCTAGAAATTGCTGCTTCAAATCAGGTGGGAAATGTTATTCTAATCGAAATCTTAAATAAAAGTTCTGTAACTAGGAACTGTCAACATTTAACTCCTAAATTATAACAAATCTATAAGGAATATGGATCTGTAATGTATTAAAGTTTAATAACCCCAGTTATTAGCCAAGAAACTGCTTGTTATATAATTTCTTGATATACATTTAAGGTTTTTCATATGTACACCAAGAATATAATTTTTATAAAGGCAGGTATGTCCAAGAGTTTGCACAGAAGTAACAAAATAAAAGTTGTTTGTGCCTAAATCATCCCATCTGTGCCTCTTGGACAATACTCAATCCTCTTTGTAACCACATGCATCAAGCAATTGGCTAAATATCCTTGTAGACAGGATGTCTCCTATTTGCATTTGAAGTACTCTTCTGTTTAAAATATAAATGCAATTAATTTGCATTATTTATTTAATCTGTCTTTGTATACTAATGTCCTGAATTGAAAATAAATGTTAGCTCATTATCAACATACCTCAGAATATTTTTGTAGTCAATGAATTTAAATGATTTAAAAAAAACATAAAACACCCTCAACTTTCTTTGAAGCTTTGGCACTTCCCCACCTCCTACTATCCTCTGCACAGCCCACCACTATCTTTGAAGTTGACTCATCTGGTAACAGACTTAACTGCAAGTTGTAGAGCACACCTACCACTCAGAGTTAGATGTTGTCCATGTGACGGATTTAATCAGTCCCTTGGTCTCTCAGACACGCAGCTGTTGGCGAATTCTTCTTTGCTAGTGTAATATTCTAAGTGTCTTAAGTTAAAATTAAAGCTGCCATTAAATTTTCATCTTGTTCTTCAAGAAGACTATTTTCTGGAATTAACATGTGTATACATTTTTAAGAGGCAGTGCCAAAGAGATATTTTATACTATGTCAAATCTTTAGTGTTTAGAAAAAAATGGCTCGATTTAATAGAAGAGTGAGTAAATAATCCAAGTTGTTGGATCTGGGTAAAAGCAGGTCACCTAGAATTATTGGTAAAAAACAAAAATATGACCCCCCTCTTTGGCAGTTTTATGCTACAGATGCTGCATTTAAGAAGACAGCACTGAAATACAGAAAAACATGTGGGATTTATAGAAAGTCTGTCCATGTTCAGATTGTCTGGCCCCTGCAAATCAAAATGTCACTTCTGAAACACATCATTTACCAGTCCTTCAGCAAAACAAACAACCTTTAGAAAAGTCCCCCACAGAACCAAAGAGGTATAGAGTAATAGATTTGGATGTCATTACAGTCAGGAGAGAACAGAGCTTCAGATATCACCAACTTTTTGTAGAGAAGACAAAAGAGGAAAAGGAACTAAAACTGACTATCAGATGGAAAAAGGCTTTGAAACAACAAAATGAATTTTGACAACCACCCCCAAGTATACATCGTGGAGGAGATGCTGGGTGTGGTTGAGAAGACAGAAGGTACCCATAAACAGTAGAATACTTAACCCGTTCTGTGAAAAAAAAATGAGAACTCTGGGGATCAGGGAAACAATATAAAGATTAATGTTTTGCTGTAGTCATTTTTGGCTCTCCTACAAATTCTGTATCTGGGCTTATAGCAAGAACCATTTAAAAAATTTCTACTGTGGGTAAACAAAGTATGTCAAATGTTTAAACTCATTTTATTGGAAGCTAAAACATAAAAAAAGACATACCTTAAACTTCTATTTTTCCTTACAAAAGAATTCTAGTGAGCTGGTGGTATTGCTTATGATCCAATATTCAGAAGAGTTGGGACCAGGGTCAATCTTGGGAGATTCCACACTTAACCATTTCCTGGCTATGTTATCCTGACTGAGCAAGTTTCCCTGACGCTTAAGATTTCTCATATGTCAAATGAGATGGTACCTCCTTCACATTATTTAAGGAGTAAATGTGAAGTATGTTGAGCTTTAGCAAAGAGTATGTCACATAATAAGTGCTCAATAAAGTGCATCCGGTATCAGTAGAGAAAATACTAGAACTCTACATCCTAATTAAGTGGCATGAAATTATCTCATGTAGGGCAGCAAAGTACTAATTAGGAACATCCTACAAGAAGACATAGACCTAAACGCAGGATAGATTTGGAAGACAAAGATTATTCTACATAATAACAAACTCCAAACCTTCTTTGAAAAGACTGGGATTTAGTTACAATTGTTTAAGGAACAGAACACTATAGTCATGAGGTTCTGTAAGCCAATGAAGAAATGAATTTGTACATGTAAATATGAGCCTCTCTTTGAAAAATGTATTAGGATTTTTTTAATTTTGAATGACCTCTAGTAACTTGGGAATGAAAAAGTCATGATTCCATTTTGTTCAATCATTTAAAAAGGATGAGTAAAGGCTTTTATCTTGGTTTAGCGATTATTGTGTTCCTCTCAGAGGGTGGAAATTTGACTCCCATATCTACAAACTTACTTTGTTACAGGCAAATTGCTTAATCTCCTTATCAATCATCTTCCACACTCATAAAAATAGCACACTAACATTTACCTACCTCACAGGGTGTTGTGGGTCTTTATTAAAGAATGTTCAGGAGATTAAGATCCTGAGATGAAAGGAACTGTCAAATAGAATTAGCATTTGTTTTCACATGATGTGTTATGGGACAAGACTTTGAGATGCTATTCCTGTGGCAAAGGCCAATAAAGATATGCAGATCTATGCATTTGATTGCCAACAAATAGTCTAGAAAGTGATTCTCTTTGGGAATGATATGAAAGGTTGCATCAGATTCTAATTTTAGCAAGTTTCCTTTCTAAGGAAACGTTTCCTTTCCTTCTCCAATCACATAAGTTAGCTAGTAATGAAGAGAATTAAAATATCCCTCCCCAATCACAGCATTCTACACTTTGACTTTACTGGGCACTCAATCACAAGGGCTCCTATGACATTCAGAGTTCATTCTTTTTAAGGTCAAGTTAAGGAGATGTATCTCTGAGAATAAGACATTAGAAGTTAACAGTAGGAACAGTAGTTAAGTATTGGTTTGTAGTCACCTCTTCTTTTTTTTTCCCCCATCTAATTTCCTTCCCTTTAGTAAAATCTTTTGCATTGGTAATTCTTTCTCTTCAGGAAAAAAAAAAAAAAAGCCTCAAATCTAACCATTCAATGTGAAATTTTAGTACCCACAGGCACAGGGATGAGGAAACACCCTGTTCCACAGTGACTGCTTCCCCCCTACCTTTTCAATGGCTAGGACAATTTCAAAAGACTATTGCACTATTTGATGACACTTGGGAAGCAGTCTAGACTCCTGAAGAAAGCAGAGAGCAGGCCAAAGGATTTCTAACCAAGTTGTCTACCCCACAGACTTAAAGACATGTCTAATCACATGCCTGGCCTGCTCAAAACCACCTTCCCATGGCCCCCCACAGTCCGCAGATAAAGGCTGTGATTTAGGGGCTCTTTACAAACTATCACCAATCTTTATTACAGCCTTATTGCCTACTGCCCTCTTTACTCCAAACCCTCAGCCCAATGTGCTTTTTCCCAACCTCAAACTATTTCTTCTGAACTGAACTCAGAAGTTATCTCTCCCATCATCGCAGAAAGCTAGTGACCATCTTCTGTGTTCTCATAGTATTCATGTGCATTTGTGCAGCCGTTGCATTCATATATATGTGAATATATATGAATATATATGGAATATATTAAATAATATATGATATACTTAAACTATTTTACTCTATTATTTAAATTTAAATTATTTAAGTTACACAGCGTTTTATTATATATTCATTTTGTTTAAACTTCTTATAATTATATATTATTTCTGTAATTTATATCTTGTCCACATATTTATATTATTTTGTGTAAATAATTAAAAAATTAGATGTTATTTAACTATATCTGTATATTGGCATAAGTATTCATGTTTTACTTCTATTTTTCACTACTTACTTAGCATTTTATTCATACATTATATTATTTATATTCAGAGTATACTTAATTAAAATATTAAATTTTAAATAAATATAATTCTTAGATATCCTGTCTGCCTCAAGCACCAGGTTTGCATAAGCTCCTCTAGAAGAATTCAGAATGAGATTCAGACTCAGCTAGCCATAATAACAAGTACTTTTATAGAGCACTCACTCCATGCCAGACACTGAGGTCAGTGATTAGTGTACATTATCACATTTAATCTATGCAAGCATCTAATGAGATTGGTGCTATTATTATCTATATTTATACACAAAGAAATATAAACACCAATACAAGATAACTGGATCTTAGGACTAAGTGCTTACTTAGGCTTTAGATCCAGGTTTGGTCTTGACTCTGGAGACCTGGGCCATGACCACTTGGTAAGGGGGACACAGTGTAGTGGCTACACATTATAGCAGTTAAGAGAAAGAGCTTGGGAGTCAAATGACCCATGTGCAAACGTCTATTCCATCATCTCATAGTGGT